>NC_064642.1:352079505-352692362 GCF_023864345.2 Schistocerca serialis cubense | reverse complement strand
ATATCATTTCACTTCCATAACAACTCTTTCCTCTAGTCAGTCTCCTCGAACAAGTACAGATAAAATCCTAGTGCAAACTTCAATTCATCATCCCATGCAATCCGAAGACACAATGTCCACACAACCTCTGTGTAGTCCACCTGAGCCAAATCTTCTACTCATTATGAATCATAAAATACATTTTCGTTACCTTGTCCATCATTAAATAAAAGAAATGCCTACATGACCTCTAACAGCCTTTAGTTTGAATAACTTTCAGTAAGTAAGTACGAGTACGGAGCGTGAATGATAGTAATAATTCACAGTGTGTACACCACTTTAAAAATCATGGCAAAACAGAAGCAAACAGAGTATTTCTTGTGTCAACTGTCACTTGCTATTTCAATTGCTCACGAGGAATGCAGTGTAATAACTGTCAATGGTCTAAACCTAGTGTTGGTATGTCATGTCGTTAGCTTCCTTCTTATTAGCATACATTTATACAGCTTCCATAAAACCTCCAGCTCATGTGACTTCAATGAAGTTTCTTGTACCAATGTCGTTCGTAGCATTATAGCAGTTCATTTTCTTATCTTAAAATATAAGGCACTAAGCGTAAGCAAAACATGCAAAAGCGAGTAAATATACCAGTATAGAACACAATGTCAACAAGTGGATGCAGCACAATCCCTACAACGAGGCTCTGCCAAGCGAACAATAATTAATACCACAGTGTAACCTAAAGTCTATGTTCGTACACTGCATATCAGCATTTATATATACTAAATTAAAAAGTAGTTATGACAACAAAACAGAAATGTGTAAATATGCAATCCATACGCAAAGCAGCAAATATATATCTTACATAATAAACAGGTCATCAGCATCATATCAGCATAAGCAAATAAATGTTCATATGTAATCTTAATAAGTAAACATGAAGGCGCAAGCAGATAAATCACAAAGTATAACTTACATACATAACCATATCAGCACAACTAATCAGGTGACAATTATAATTTAAATAAATAAGCACAGCAGGCACATAATAGAAAAATATGACATCAGTGAGAAAGCAGTGCAGCCAAGCGATGCATAATATACACAAGTAACAACCCAGTTCATTAATCAATCATTGTCAAAATCAGTTAACACAAAGTATAAATCACGTAATCGCGAGCAGCAAATTACGTCTAAAGTACGTACCTAAGGGGAAATATGTTACCTGAAAAATAAACTCAATTAATAGTTACCTTTATAGTTTATTAGTTTTTTCTTCGAAATTACATTCTTCCTGAAAATTTTCTTGATAGTAAGTTCTCTTAACGTCGGACACACACAGAATTTACCTGAAGGTATTAAATATTTTATACAACCGCATCCTGAAAAATACTGAACGTTAACAACATAATTTATCAAGTCACTATAGCTTTATACTGAATTTATTCGGAGAAATTACACTGTGTATTTATTTACGGCTGTCAGTGCATTCGCACTGAGCGCTCGATCAGCTGTAGGTAAGCGTGACGTAGGAAGTATGTCATTCCACAAAAATTTTAACGTTCGAAATATGATGTATTCCCTTAGAGCGCCGAGATTTAAGAGTTTCTACTGCGACAGTGTTATCATGAATAATTTTGCGAACTCTATACGGACCGTTATAAAGCAGATAAAATTTGCGACACAACCCTTTCCTTTTGTGAGACAAACGGTGAGATTTAATTAACACCTTTTGACCAACCGACAAGGTTTTTAAACGACCAGGACGTTTAGCTGATTTCTCTCTTCTAGCAGCCGCAAATGCAATATTTTGTAGAGCCATGTTGACAACTTCAGAATGCCGCAGTTTCCGTGTAGGCGACAAAGGAACGATTTCAGAAATGCGATTTGTCGGTGCTTTATTTTTTAATATCAGTATAGGCGGTAAAGAAGTTGAATCATTAGGGAGTTCATTCAGAATGTTTTTAAAAATATGAAGATACTGATCCCAAGTTCTATGATTCTGATGACAATAAAGTCGACACAATTTATTGATTTCCTTTATCCACCTCTCTGAAGCGTTAGATTGAGGGTGAAAAAGTGAAATGAAAATTGGTTTAACCCTACGACGCCGTAGAGTACGAAGTCAAATTTTAGAACGAAACTGTGATCCATTATCTGATATAACCTTATCAACATGTCCCACTTCCTTAAGAAAATGTTTGATGAAAGCATTAGATACTGAACGAGCTGTTGCTTTGCGTAAAGGTGTAAAACACACATATTTTGATGTCAATTCCACTGCTACCAAAATATACGCAAAACCATTAGTAGAACGAACCACTGGACCGAACAAATCGACTGCAGCCATGTCCTTTAATTTCGCTGGAATGATAGGAAATAACGGTGCTCTGTGAGAAATAGTTGGTGGCTTAGCCTTTTGACTTAATTTGCATTTGGCAAGAACAGATTGGCAATAGTTTTCTGCACTACAACGCTGTTATCTTCTATCTCTTGAAATAAGTGTGCACCTAGGTCTTTGTATGTTGAGTCCGTCGTGAAACAAAAATCTGTAGATAAATCCGGATGTGAAAGAAGTGGAGCAGCAACTAAACCATCACGAAGTTGTTCAAATTCTGACTGAGCTTCCTCATCCCAACACCAATTAGAATTCTTTCCAGATAGTGCACATAAACGAGGTGTGGCCAAATTGTCCAATCTAACAAAGCATCTAAGAAAATTACAAACACCAAGGAAACTACGAACATCACGTTTTGTGGTAGGAACAGCATAATTACGAATAGCGTCTCTACTTCGACAGTGAAATAAATGTGCACCTAGGCCTTTGTATGATGAGTCCGTCGCCAAACAAAATCTTTAGATAAATCCGGATGTGAAAGAAGTGGAGCAGCAACTAAAGCATCACGAAGTTGTTCAAATTCTGACTGAGCTTCCTCATCCCAACACCAATTAGAATTCTTTCCAGATAATTCACATAAACGAGATGTGGCGTGTAAGAAAATTACAGACACCAAGGAAACTACGAACATCACGTTTTGTGGTAGGAACAGCATAATTACGAATAGCGTCTAGTTTTTCTGGATCAGGAAGAATACCTTCTGTAGAAATAATATGACCAAGAAATTTCACCTGAGAACCACCAAATTCAGATTTTTCTAAGTTTACTGTAATGCCAACTCTTGCAAAAATACGTAATAATGAATCCAAAATTTTGTTGTACTCACTCCAAGAACGTTTAGCAATAAGAATATCGTCAACATATGAAGTAATATTGTCACGAAGATAAACAGGTAAAATTTCGTTTAAACTAAGAATGAATGCTGCTGACGGTACAGTAAGTCCAAACGGTAATTTTCGATATCACTTTTGGGTAAAATAGTCATATCCGGTTATTCTTTAACGACTCACTAGATAGATTGATAGTTGAAGAATTGTTTTGATAGATATAAAGAATAGTAAAAGAGTAGGCAGCAGTGCAGAAAACTAAAAGGGAAATAGCACTACTACAGCTCGGGGCCCTGTGCACGCTACGGCACATATTCACTTAGTGTAGTGAATCCTCTGAGGACATTAATAGCCGCACATAATTTCCAGTTTGTGACTTAATGGCCAATTTGGTGGAAGTGTGTACATAAATTGATCTAACCATGAACATGGATGTATGTCGTTCTTAGAATTGCGAAAGATCTTAAATTTCCGAACATTTAAGAAGTGTTTATAGTCAAAGTTTTCTCCTCGTGGCGACAAAGACCTACCGCGTCTGTCCCAGTCCGAATGTCGATTATTGTCAAGTTCGCGCACCTGGCGCTCTCTTGTTGCATCCCGTAAATGAAATAAATTATTGTCTGCAAAGCCCTCTACTATCTGTGATTCTAAATTTCTTCTGCTGTCTTTTCCTACGATTTCGCCTTCGATTTGTTTGACTTGCTTTTGTAAAGCCTCAAATTCCCTTTTAACGCGTTCATTAAATTTTCCCTATTTTTCAACAAGCTTATTTATGTTCTGGTACTCTTCGGTTTCTGCAAATGGTAATGGAGCTGTATCATCCGAATCTCTGTCCCCATTTAAACTAAGATTTGTCAATTTATCTGAAATCTCCTCCACTCTTTCCGATAAGTCACCTATTTTTTCTTTCTATTTATTTACGTCTTCCGTAAATGTCGCGACTCGGGTTTCAGTATTAACACATTTAGTAGTTAACTGGTGGTGGTGGTGGTTAGTGTTTAACGTCCTGTCGACAACGAGGTCATTAGAGACGGAGCGCATGCTCGGGTTAGGGAAGGATTGGGAAGGAAATCGGCCGTGCTCTTTCAAAGGAACCATCCCGGCATTTGCCTGAAACGATTTAGGGAAATCACGGAAAACCTTAAATCAGGATGGCTGGAGACGGGATTGAACCGTCGTCCTCCCGAATGCGAGTCCAGTGTGCTAACCACTGCGCCACCTCGCTCGGTTTAGTAGTTAACTGTTCATACTGTTGTGTTAGGTTATTTAATCTGTCGTATGGTACGGATTCCTCGATTCTTTCAAATATTTCATCCTTATCGTGTGCACGTTGTATATTTAACTCTGAAAATTTTTGTACTATCACGCGATCTCTCTCTTCCTGTTCTCTGTCCTGTTCCTCTTGCCTAATTTCTATTGACATTAAACTATTATTGTGAGCATTCAAAATCGGTTGTACTTCTTCTCTAATTTCTTTGTTTGATTCATCTTTCATGTTTTTGAAACATGTCCCTATTCGTGAGCCTAACTGTGTTTCCATGGTTTCCATCTTCGTTTTAATTCTTCCTATTTCTGTTTTAATTGTTCCTATCTCTGTTTTAATTTCAGATCGTAACTGTGATCCCACTGTTTTTAATTCAGATCTTAACTGTGATCCCAGATTTAATATTGCACCCATCAACTGCTCCATATTAACTGGTTCAAACTTCTTTTCGCCCCTGACATTTCCCGTAAAACTAACTTCCTTCGGCATAGCCGTAAAGCTATCTGTGCTCGATACTATTTCAGAAACTTCTGTCGTTAATCTCGTATTCTGATAATTTTTTGATTGTGAAAAATTTTGAACTGGTTCTGGACTATTTTCCCTGCTTATTAAATTGTTTTCAACTCCATTATTCATCATCCTGTTCTCCTGTGTTGGCGAGTTCGCCATGATAACAATTTCGTCATTCTCACTATTCATCATTTTTGCCTTTTTCAACGATCGCGTAATCATTTACAAAACATACAAAACTCGTCACTATATGAAAATTACACACAATGACACTTTACCACCAACAATATCATTCACACGAAATGCTTCCCACAAACACGATTAACGAACAATTGAAATCTTCATAATTGCACAAAATTGTCAAACGCGTATACAAGACATCAAAAATTAAATTCTGCAAAAAAAAAAAAAAATACCATTAGAAGAATGACAATTACCAAATCTACACATGCAATATAGACTACAATTACTAAACTACAAATTACTACAACAATACTACTGTCTGCTATTTTTACAATCAGAAGAATTCCAAGGGACAATCCGAAGCAGCGTGTCGCCACGTGCATGGGGGCTTAATTATATAATGAATGCAAATACTTTTAAATTTTAATCGCTGTCTGTCCGATTCCGCAGTCTCGTAACCGGTTGGCCCTGACCAGTATTTGTACGCAATCTGACTGCATAGAACAACAACAAAGAATGAAAGAAAACTTCCGTTAACACAATTAATTAATTAAGTCCCCAGCAACTATAAGACTTACGAAACCAAAACACAAGTGTAATTGTTCTGTGTGTGGGAGTGTGATTCAACGTACACATCTGGCACGGTTCTTCCTCAAGAAGACAAGAAATTTTAAATACCATTTATACTGAAGTAATTAAAAAAAACAGAAATACTATAATTGCACATAGAAACCAGAAATACACTCTAATACAAGAACACGAGCCAGATGCTTTGTTGACTGAACCTGTGACCAAGAGGCATTATTGTTTAAGACATTGAAATAATAAAAAAAAGGATTTTTTTTTACCTTCATATATATTGACGAAAAGCACACTCTGATCATTACAGCATCCCCAATCCAACAATATCTGGTGTCTAGCCCACCAAAACAATATGACAACATCTGAACAAGCACTCTCCATGGGAACGTCTCAACGACTCACTACTGTACATCTCAATAGCACTCTCCACCACGACTTCTCGACAAGAACTCTCCACTACCACATCTCAACAAGCACTGCCTACTGCTACTTCTCAATAAGCACTTTCCACTACCACATCTCAACAAGCACTGCCAGTGGAGGCGGCTGAATAATACTCTTTGGCGCAATCTCTGGCGCTGTGGCTCAGTGTAGCCACCTTTCACCCACTGGTACAATCTTCCACACGGTTCCATTTTTTGCTCCTTCTTTTTCCTCAGTAAGGTTTTGTTGCTCAGTATCTGTTTTTGATTGACTTCCAGAGAAAGCAACTCTTGTCCTAGTTATTGATCTTATAGAGTTAGAATCTGGGTGTATAAGCTGCATTTTCCCTAAATTTGGCGGACGACTATCCTGGGCCGTCTTTGTATAATGACTTCCGTTGCACGAAACATTTTCTTCATCTGGAGGCACTGGAACTACTACTCTTTCTTCATTGTCCTGACTGTATTCATAGCTCATGATTACAGGGACAACTGCAGATAACAGACAATAACTAATATCCTTGCTTCAGCTAATCAACAATCAGCCCTCGACTGAATGACATTGTTATCTCATATTTGAACAACAAAGGAACAACAATTGATATGATTTCATATGCAGTATTGCAAGCAAGTAACCTAAGAATACAGAGAAATGTTTTGATGGCCAAATTGGATCCGCCGTCTTCCTAGGTGGTAAGGCACAACTTAATAAGAATAGGAAACCTGTGGTTAATATTTCTTATAACAGATGGAAAGCCACAATATATCGTCAGTCCAGTTTATGGTTTGCTCAGAAACCAAGAGAAAATTCGAAAAGGGGCCAATTTGGCCCCTCAGTTCTTCTAGTGTTAAAGTACACCCAAAGGAAAGTGTCAAAAGTGGTTAGATCAAGCGATCTGGACGTCCAAGGGAACAGAGTCACATCATGTTGAGCATTGCGCCCAATTCAGATAACGGAAGTTGGTCGTTTAGGTAGCGACGATAACCGTTGCTCAGATGAGGGGGTACCCCGCTTTTTGGTACATGAAATTCGAGGAATCTGCCTTCATTTGTGTAAATAAGCATAACTACAGCGTATCATGGGAAGAGGTACGTGCCACAGTCTTCTCACACGAGAAAAACCGCCAATCCAACTTCATCTATGACATTGAACAGAAAACATTAACCTTCGATGAATTTCCTTCACGCTCTACGATGTCTTGAGGATGTTCAGTGCCCCACACTCTTACATTGTGGCTCCAACTTCCCCAGATAAAAGAAATGTTATCCATATAGGCTCCTCATAGCTTCATCGTAGAATAATTGGAAGAAGAAACCGACCTGAGTCATCGCATGCATGTCATGGCTACTGAAAACATTGAGCAATGCTATGGCTCAGAAAGTCGTAGTATGGCACTTCAATGTTACATTTCAGACGTCGTACACTTTGTTACAGTTCGAAACTCTTAGCAGGACTGCCGCCAGCGCGCGACAATCGGCCCCGGCAGCAACCGCAAGACGTGCATGTTGCGACAAAATCGTTCTCAGTATATAGCAACAGCCTTTAACTAATAAAAGACATGGAGAATAAAGTTCTCTTTACTGATGACACGTTCCACATCATTACGAAGTGTCGTATTCATGATCTATGGAACAAGTATTAATCTAATCTAATCTAATCTAATCAACATTACAGCCACTGACAAAAGATCTGAACTCATGAAAAGGTAAATGAAGCTTTCAAGGATATGTACTGTGTACAATTAGGTAGCAAGTAACAATTTTACATTGAACACAAAGAAACCAAATAACCATAACTTCAGGTTGAAGAGGTGGAAAAATGTCTTTTTAGAAGGAAATGATAAATCTATGGATTATGTAACAAATACAAACGTTTTAGCGATGGTTATTGTTTTTCAGTTCATTTGTAATGTGCACACAGAGTGAAACAGAGCACATCATCAGCATATACCTGTAATTTCATTTGGCTACTATACTCGAGGTGTAGCTATGAAGATACAAATAACATGTGAAGAACTTCCAAAATGCATAACATGGCTGTCAGACTAACAACTGAAAGTAACAGTCTGGCTCCCTGTAAGGAAATATTTTATAAATATGAGTATCCTTATCGCACCAAGTGAGTTCACCTACGGTAGCAAACGCTGTGAATATTAGAAAACAAACTTTGATAAGTATGTCACAAATAATTCTACACACAATCACCGAACAAGATCCATTTGGACTTACATTTACCAAGGAAAAGGAAAATATTTTTATTAGTTATTAAAACTGCAAAAAAATTTTCCCAGTGAGGTACATGAAATAACTAAAGTACATTAATATAAAAAGTGAGTTAAATCGCCCCTTTTAAATCTTGCATACTATATATTCCAAAATTCCTAAGAGAACACAGAGTAAAGGTGTCTCCCGGTACACGATACTAATGTCTTAACATTTTCACATTTTGCTTGAAATCTAGACGCAGTTTTCTCAGAGCAACCGAAGATTTTAGCGACCAACCTGGATCTAGGGTGGAGAGATGGAAGCGGTCGGGAGAAGGGCACTGGATGGAACCAAAGGAAGAATTGGCACCAGGTTACGATGAGGACTGGGTGGTCTGGAGATCACTAAACAGGCTACGTACCAACACTGCACGGTCAAGAGATAACCTTCTGAAGTGGGGATATTCTACTACATCTAATCTCTGCGACTGTGGAGAGGTGCAGACGACCCAGCACATGTATAACTGACCTGAATGTCCTTCACACTGCACTTTAGAGGATCTCATGTCGGCAACCCCAAATGCTGTCGACGTAGCCCGCTTATGGGCCAAATGCCTATAACATTTTGTTTATGTGCACACATATTTGTATATATATATATATATATATATATTCATATATATATATATATATATATATTCATATGCCTGTAATTAATTTTTCTTCTGTGTGCTATTCATTTTTTTTATATTCCTGTATCCATGGTGCTTCTGACACGAATAAAAAAAAATATTTTCGTGAGTGAATGAGAAAATGACAAGTTAGTTTTTCAGACAGACAGAAGGGAGAAAAAGTGGTTCAAATGTCTCTGAGCACTATGGGACTTAACTTCTGAGGTCATCAGTCCCCAAGAACTTAGAACTACTTAAACCTAACTAACCTAAGGACATCAGAAACATCCATGCCCGAGGCAGGATTCGAACCTGCGACCATAGCGGTCGCGGGGCTCCAAACTGTAGCGACTAGAACCGCTCGGCCACTCCGGCCGGCACAGAATGAAGAACATGAGATATAATAGAGACGTGGCAGCATGGTCGTGGTACTAAAGTCTTCTACATGTGTGCTTGGTTGTGCGCCGTGAAAAGTAGTAGATGACAAAATGAATGGTGGTTAATAATTTTGTCATGTAACTGCTAACTCGTATCAATATACGGGCGTATGAATATTGTACATTAGTCGTAAATGAATGTGTTAGTGCACACGTAACACACTGGCCCTACATTCGGGAAATTGGATTTTCATGGTCTGTCCAGCCATCCTGATTTAGATTTCTCGGGGTTTTCCTAAATAACTTCAGGCAAGTACCGAGGTGGTTCCTTTAACAAGGTCACGACAGATCACCGCCCTGCTCTCTACTGACTAAACAAATTTGTATATTCGTATGTGTACGTGTTGTAATTATGTTTTCCTGGTATTAAGCGAACAAATCCTGCATCACTGTAAGATAATGTTTGGACAAATAAATTACTGATGCACACGCTGATACATTGAATTAAATTCCGTGCTGCTCAGCAAAGAGTTTCGCTTTTTCCTTTGGCTGTCACGTCGATGCCAGCCAGTCTGTAGAGAACCTGGTGATGGGGCATAAGTTCAGCTATTCTCGATGGTCGCGCCTCTCCAATCCACAGAATCATGTTACGGAGAACTGTAGGACATGGTAGCAGGCCTAATGTGAAGAGAGGCTGAATGCTCGCCATTATGTTGTCATATCCTTAACGAGCAAGGTACTAAGTGGTATATTCCAGCAGGATAATACAAGGCCCCACACTGCAACTGACGCCAAAATCGCCTTGAGGAATTAATCACAAATGCCTTGAGAAATTTACGGATCAATGACTAACCTGTCCAGTTTGCCAACTTACCAACCAAACAGCATGTCAGCGATGGGGTGGGGAATCACAGACTTCCGTGCCAGGCTCGACCCAGTCATCTTCATGAGTTGACACAGCGTATGTTTGAGGCAAGGCAACAAATTGCTCAAGATGACACTCAAAAGCTGTTTGCTTACGGGTCATAACGAATACAAGATTGTATGTGAACCCGTCGGAGTCACACGTTTTATTGATGTTAGTGATGTTTATCAGCTCCAAATGGAATGAAAATCATTTCATAACTTTCATGTGGTTAACATCCTTCAAAATGGTTCAAATGGCTCTGAGCACTATGGGACTTAACATCTATGGTCATCAGTCCCCTAGAACTTAGAACTACTTAAACCTAACTAACCTAAGGACAGCACACAACACCCAGCCATCACGAGGCAGAGAAAATCCCTGACCCCGCCGGGAATCGAACCCAGGAACCCGGGCGTGGGAAGCGAAAACGCTACCGCACGACCACGAGATGCGGGCGGTTAACATCCTCGCAGACTTTAATAAATACCGAACACATGCGTCATGGCGCAACATTTTTATTTCTATCAGTGTTTATTAGTCAAAGGTAAAGAGAAGCCGTAGAAGTTATAGTGGCAGACAAGTCATGTACCTGTGTTAAAAACCACTTAGGTTGATTTAGTCATACGTCATTTGGGGGACATTTTACTTTTTCTAATAGAGTGCCAGAACATGGTAAGTGTAAAGATTATTAGGTTAGGGATATATAATTTAATTATAGTGCATTTTCACTCACAAATTTTTATTTTCTGATTGTTACCCAACGCGTTTCGGACTCCATATTCAAAGACTGTATACTCATAATGGCCGTTACATCTGCTTCAGTCTTTCGCCTAGCAGTAACAGAACGATACAGTTGTTAGATTTGGTGAGAAACCTGTGACAAAGGCTGGATCAGTGGGAGAATGCTAGGGAAGTGAGAGAATTAAAGTTTTTTAGCACAGCACAAAACGTATTAATTTGCATACCCCCAATCTAAATGTTACAGCTCGGAGAGCCCACGACATAAGGTCTATTAATAGCGTACAGGATTAATTCTTGGTACGATAAGTGCCTTAAGATTTTGTGTAATGATATAACTGTATCAACTGCTTGTTATATTTAAAAGAAAGCTAAGTTCAAATAAAGTTTTGGGACCAAGGAATGTTAGGTTACGATTTAAATTGAAGGAGGAGGGAGAGAAAGGAACAGGAAGAGAAGAGATTATTGATACCAGCTGCATCAGGACTTTGTGTGGCATCACCGGCGACGAGTGAAAATGTGTGCGGGACTGGTATTCGACCCCAACTCCTGCTTACTAGGCAGTTGCGTTAACCAATGCGCCACCTCTATTATTATCATCTTTATTGTTGCAGGAAAGAGCGGACACAGTCTTAGGCTGGGTGGAGACCAGGACAGAGGTCGAAACCCGAGGCCTGGCCACAATGCCTCTCTCCCTCCTGTCACTGTTCTGGTCCCTCACGTGGAGATGGTATTAGCTTTGTTTTTTTTTGTTGTCTTATTATTTTTTTTATATTTTTAATTCTTTATTGATTTTTGTTTTTATTCCTCAATTCCGAGGCTCAAGGACTGCAAAATTTTTCTCTTGGAAGAACACAATGAGAGAAGGATCCAAAACGAGGAAAAAGAAATAAAGCTATCCAATTCCTTGACGACTGAAGATGAAAAAGAAATAAAGCTTTCCAATTCCTTGACGACTGAAGACAAGGTGCAACATATTCGCAAATAAAGGACGATAACTTAGAAGCCTCTGCCACTTCCAATGAGCGTTCGCCATATATAGTGGACGTAGTGTCTGAGGAACCATACGATTTAGTCTTCGTCCGAGGGAAGACTGAAAGTCCGGGCTTAGAATAAGTTCAACCGAGAAAGCAGCTTCAGTTGGTCGTCGAATTCAGTGCCAGTGTTCTCGTCGCAAGAGACAAACCTGTGTGGGAATGTATCAGGGGGTTGACAAGTCTCGCAAAGACCATTCGAACCAAGCCCATATTTACTAGACTTTTTGCTCCGAATGATCGTTGCACTCATATCCCTGAATACTGACCAATCCTCCTGGGACATTCCAAGTTTTGATATGATTATTTCAGTAGCGATAGCCTTGGAACTGCCAGCCATGATGTAACTCTTCCATCTGGTGCACAGGATGTGTGAGACAGGCTAAAAAGATTCAGACTTCAAGAAGAATATAAAAATTCCAATTCGATGGAGGTGTTCGTTGGCCGGTATCAGATTGTGAATGATCCTATACCATGATGAGGCGACTTCCAGTGGGAGGATAGAAAGACTAAGGTGAAACTACACTGTTTTCCAGTATATCAAAGGCGTGGCTATTTCAACGGGGGAGGGGGATAACTGTATTCCCCAATGAGAGAGCAAACATCTGGTGGTAAGGTGCTTCATCGACAAAATGTCGGCTCCAAGAAACTTATTATAATATAAAATTCACGTACGTGCCGAAATTTAGAGCTTATCCGGCCGACATCGGCAGGGGTAGTCGGACTGGCCGGTCGAAGACAGGAATATAAGCGAGATGTAATGGAGTAAATAGCTTGAGGACATATCAAAACGCTTCGCCATATAAACGATGCTGAAACCTTTACATTGATATTAGGAAATCCCAATCCTCCCAGGGGATGGGGCCTCGCAAATACTTCACGCCTAAGTCGAAAAATCTGACTTCTACAAAGTAAACGACCGGACAATTGCATCACGTTGCGCACCATCATCGCGAGGGGCGGAAATGTTTGTGCGACATAGTACAGTTTTCTGAAAATGTAGGAATCTAAGATCCGCACTCTGTGAAGAAGACTGAGGGAACGGCGTTCGTTTTCACGGATTGCCCCTGGAAGTCGATTCGTTACCTCCTGCAAATTGACTGCAGCCATTTTCATCGGGCAGAGATCCACGATAATCCCCGACGATTTGTGCAACCACAGTCGCACATGGAATGACAACGTGTTGAAAACCCTGCAATGGTAATGGGACACATTTCTGTTCATTAATGCGAGCCGCAGAGAGAGGACAAAAGGAATCCAATATGTCCTTTAGCAAGAATACTTCATAGATATGACGTATCAATACCATCCACTTATCCTCGTATCGAGAAGTTTTCTTGTAATATCTTATAGGCACATAATTGACCGGCAATACAGCGAAGCAAAGGATCTAAGGACAAGACAAAAAGTGACTTGGAAAGGGGGCTCCGTCGGACGGTGATCTGGCGAGTAAGTTGTCCTTTCACTAAGACAGATGCATGAATACCAGTAAAGAGATTGGATAATACGCGACACGCAGTATGATCGAGGTCTGTTGCCTTGAGCACCTGCATCAAGAAACCGACACCGACCCGGTCAAATGCCTTATTAAAACGAATAAAAAGCAAGGCTCCAGAAATACAAATCGCTGTAGCCACCAAGACAACGTCCCGGCATTCAACTGCAGAAGTCAGAATCGTTCGCCCAGGCACACAGATTTGGTAAACAGTCAGAATTATCTCTATCAGTACCGACAGACACCTATTAACCGCCTGGGCGACAGTTTTGTAATCGAAATTAAGTAGTGTGATCGGACGGAATTTAGCAATGTCTGGGAGATTGGTTTTCTTCGAAATCAGAAGAATTTTACCAACATTGAAGGGGTCAGGAATCAAATCCCCCGGATCACCTCATTTACCAGTGACGTAATTGTAGCACCTATAAGAGGCCAAAAATGTAAATAAAATTCCTTAGGAATACTGTCCGGTCCCAGCGATTTTTGGGATGGTGAATCAACAATAAGGCTATGTATATCACCTCGAGTAAAGTCATTTAGAAATTCATAATTTAATGCGGAAGTAAGCACGCAATCCAGGAAGGAGTAAACGCATCATGGACAATCGTATCTGTGCGGGGACATAATAAAGGTCGGTAAAGTAATTATAGTTCATCACGTTGGGATGTCAGCACGAGACCATCGGTGTGATGAAGGGACGCGATACACGTCTGTTTCGGTGTGTCCGCGACCGGATAAGGTGATATACGGAAGTCACCTCATCATGTAACAAGGAGCGTGATTTTGATCGCATCCTTAATCCTTCAATTTGTTTTCTCTTTAACTGAAGAAGGTTCGCCTTAACAAGGCGCACATCCAAGAGCGTATCTGGCCCCGTCATTAAGTTGTCACAAGACGGAATAATAAAATTCCTGGGTCCGATGGAGATCCCACGTACCTTTGCGACGTAACGCATTAACACTTTCCGGAGAAAAGATTTAGCATGTCCTGATCACCATTCCATAAGAGAAGCATAACAGTCCTTCGAATGCAAACTACGAGCCCGAACCTCTCAAACGATAATCTCGAGGAAAGGACCCTTTAAGAAGGATATGTTCAACATACAGGAGAAGCGATACCGTTTTACCGGTTGCGGCACATGAGGTAAAGTTACAGCTACGGCACAGTGACACAGTGATCAGTGAAACAAGTGGGTATTACGTCCATCGCTAGCAGCTGTCCACATAAAGAATAAGAAAGATAAAAGCGATCGAACCTGCTCTGGAAGTAGATGTAAAATGCATATACCTGACGAGAGTGGGACAGTGATAGATCCCCGCATCGTGTATTTTCGAAGAGCGCACCAAATCGTCCAGGATAGAAAACACTATTAAAATCTTTCCCTGTAGAAGTTTCTGCGGAGTTTTACGAAATGAATAAACTATATCCTCTTCATAAAAACGTGCACAAATCAGCGGAACGGCCAGATCCTGAAGGGGTATAAGGAAGAAGATCACAGAAAGTGCAGCCTATTCCTCGGCCGTTATCAATAACTTCGAAATCGGTCAGTGGTATTCCCTCTCTGTAAAATAACGCAGTACCAGCAAGCAGATAGTTCAGGAACTACATTCAAAAAAGTAGAAAAGCCGGAAATAAAAAAAAATGGTCAAATAACAATTCTTGGAAAAACATCAAGTCTGCACTTGAATAACCCGTCGCAGCGTGACAAATCTGAGCTCGGAACTAGTTCTGTTCACATTCAAGTTGAGAAGGTCTGCATCTATTTATTACCAGAACTATGCAGTTGAGTACATGCAAATGACATTTAAAGTTGTGTGTCGTAGTCATCGTAGTCCATGGCAGAGTCCGAATGTAAGGAGGTATATCCCTCTCATCCATCCTTCTTCTGTCTTTTTCACGATGCTGTGCGCTCAGGTTGGAAACGATGTTTTTTGCGGTCGAGCGGGAAAGCGATTGCCGCAGAGGGCAACGTGGAGGGTGGGGAAGGGGGGGAGGGGTCCTGTGGAAATTCATTATCAGCTACAGATGGACAGCGCGACCCCCGGAAATCAAAGGAAAAGAATAAGGACTGTATGTCTTTTACAATCATCACATGTTTCACTGGCACACACGGGTGATCTGGTTCTGATCAGCAGCGGCCTGTGGTATGCTCTACCCATCCGAGGGCGCATAAGAATGGTGAGAAGACTTTACAGACTCTGGGATGTCTGTCATGTCCGTCGAAATATAGTAGTACAGAGTTGCGGAACAGATTTGTCCTCGTGTGATTCCGAAGAGGCGGTCTCGGTCTTGGGAGTCACATCGGAGGAGGTGCTCCACACTTTCGACTCTTGAACAGCAACCGACATGTTATCATCCGGTCTGAACTTGGGGAGGGGAAAGTCCTCCTCAGACGGAATCTGCTCACTAGTGCGATAAATGGAAGAGCAATCGTCTGACTCGTCACCATCTTGCGTGTGTCTACTCTTGTTTTGAAATGGAGGTGGTGGCGACCAGGATCTACAGCGGCAAAGTTCCTACGAGAGGTTAAAAGTGGAAATACCCAACGACTATCAAGCAATGGATCGTGTTGTCCTTCAGAAACATGATTAGACAGAATGGCTGTAACTTCAGAAACTAGGTCCGCTGCAGTTAGCCTTTTACGCTCTTCATAAGTAAATTTTAAGACCGGAGTACGACGCATTACATATAAAACAGATCCCTCCTTGTCCTGTATATATTGTATGTACCCAATATCCACACACCTGCAAATGAGAGGGGATATTCCGTTTGACCACCATGTCCACGGATCGAACACCACCATAGACTTGTAAACGAAGACGGGCGGATCTGTGTTCCCACTGTACATCCGTATATTCCACATGTCCCCAAAGCGAAGCAGGGCCATCTTGAGGAAACAGTCATCAACTTCGGACGGAAGGTTAAACAACCTAACATTCGCATAATCCACCTTCGTGTTTGCCAGAATAACCAAACTACGAGGCGCATTCGGAAAGTAAGGTCCGATTAGGTGTGAAATGGAAACACGGTGAAAATCCGATGAAACTTTGCACAGAGGTGTTGGACAGCGTCTTTAGTGTGCCTGACAATCGCTTCACGTCGCTCTCTTGAGTTCAGAGCGCAAAGTGGTCATGCAGTAGTGCCTAAAACAACAGAGTCTCCCGGCAAGTACGTATGTGGATTTGGTGAGAGATTTCGCCTGAAGCTATGCAACCCAGATAACATAAATGTCATGCCTTTATTTCTTCAAAACAATTCTCAGCCTATTCTGCAGGGGCAACGAAGACACACCCCTGAAAAGTGTTTGAGCACCCACAATACAGCCCTTAATTGGCTCCTTCCATTGTTCATCTCTGCTCACACCACTGGCTACGCAGGAAACATTTTGGCACAAACAACGAAAGGCAGACCAGTGTAGAGAATAGGTGGAAAACAAAGACGGCTGCTTTCTGTGACTAGGGTACTGCGAAGTTTGTACAACGCCACGATTTATGTCTAAGTTGGAACGGCGACTATGTAGAGAGGTAGCCGGCAGGTGTGGCCAACTCTTGCGAATAAACAATTTCAGATTTTTCTCTGTGGTTTTTATTTTACAACCGATAAGACCTTACTTCCCGAACAGCCGTTGTATTGGAGCCATCGCGGTGAGTGACAGGGACTTGTTTTCGTGCCGCAAAAGCAGCCTGTCAACCTCAAGCTGGTCTACAAATCTGACATAAAACACACACGATTCAGAATCGAAGTAAACCATATGAACCCGTTCTGAAGCGACGTTGGCGTACCTGCAATCCAATCATGACGAGCTTGGTTGCACGTGCCACGTGGATTTGTCCAAACTTAAACTGACAGTACCTATGCGTGGAGTGATCCTGAGATCCATGGATGATGTCATGACGCAAGACAACGCCGCGTGAGCCCGTCCGGTTAGCAGTTCGATTTAACGCACTGCTTTCCCGGCGGATTAGTTTCGAGGTCCGGTGTGCCGGCTGGTCTGTGGATGGTTTTTAAGGCGGTTTTCAATCTGCCTTGGCGAATTCGGGCTGGTTCCCCTTATTCCGCCTCAGTTACACATGTCGACGAATGCTGCGCAGACATTTTCTCCACGTACGCGTATACCGAAATTGCTCTACCACCGAAACATGGGGTTACACACGTCTGGTGTGAGACGTTCCCGATGGTGGTGGTGATGGTGGTGGTGGTGGGAGGGGTGGGGGACCAATGGGGGCCGAACCACACAGTAGCACTGGGTTCGGACCGGAGCGGCTGTGGGGTGAGTGGACTACTGCAGCTTGTTGTGGGATTGTGTACCACTGCCTTCTGCGGCGGGGACGAAGCCTCTCCGTCGAATACAATAAGCCGCGTGAGAACTGAATCACAAACACGAGGCCGCGAGATAACGATGTGACGCACACGACGACACTGAGGACAAACAGTGACTCTCTCGCTGCGCTACGATAAAGGCGAGAACAGGCAGAACGTACTCGCCTGGCGTGCGAAGTGGGAATGCGCCACCCGCACACAACAGTCATAGCAACTCCACGCACTATCTCAGCAGCCTCACGGCTCACCCTCCCACTCCCACCGACGCCACCTATCCGCAGTCCCTGTCCATATTCTCCATGCTCACCACTAGGAGATTCCTGCAGGACGTCGGACGTACTTGTACATCCACACTGAAGAAGGTGGAGCCGTTGTTCATGTGGGCGAATCAGTTATATGAATGTCTGAGAGAATAATAATTGATTCGCCTAGATGGGCAACGGATCATCGTTCTTCAGAACTGATGAAAAAGTACGTCTGACCTCCTGCCGGAATCTCAGAGTATCGGAGACCGTGGATAGGGCGCTCGGTGGGTTGGCCGTGAGGGGCGCCGAGAAGGTCCCCGCAGTTGCGACAACCACTGTGTCCGGGTGGTGCAGTGGTTAACACTGCTCCCTCGTAAGCAGGCGAGCCCGAGTTCGAGTCCCGGTCTGGCACGCATTTTCACTCATCGCTGCTGATGCCGCACAAAGTCCGATGCAGTTAATATCAATAATCCTTCCCTTTGCATTCCTTTCTCCCCTTCCTCCTTCAGTTTAAATCGTATGTTTCACCGTTGCTGATTCCGTGTGGCGTCTGTTCTTTCGGACCTTTCCGGAAGAGCGGACGCCACGCATTCATATAAATGTTAATTTACTAATTTTGATAATTTCACTAATTATGCATTACGGCGCAGGCGTACTCCCAAAACTGTTTCAATGAAATTGACACCGATGTCGGCGTCACACGTGGTCGTAAGAAGTCCTCATTTAAAGGCTATAAATTCACCGTCCACCATGTAGAAAAGAAACGTTCTTGCTGTTGTTTAGTAAATAGCGAAGTTAGGCGAGTAACTTGCTTCTGTAAACGTTAGCTACTACAGATCAGCTCATACGCTACATACCCATCCGTGTTTTACAAACAACTAAAATGTGTGTGGCAGAGCATACTTCCCATTACAGCCACTGTCACAGTATATTCTCCGTTTCATCAAAATGGGGAGAATAATTGATGACATGCCTCTGTATTGTATTTTAATATTATATTTTTTTATTTTATGAAGGCTTCTGCAGGAACTGTTTCTAGTTAACTCGACGATATTCGTAAATTCTGTCCTGGGTATCTATTATTCGAATTTTCCACGTAGATTTCAGGAAACAGGTTCCTTTCTTAGAATTTTTGTCGTTTCACATATTAAGCATACCGATTAAACTCCGCCGTGAAGCAAACAAGTCGTTAACATTTGGCCTGCCATGCTTTGTAGCCTGTATGTCTGACTAATCTAGAGTGATGATGGTCCCACATTCTCGAACAGGATATCCCGGAAAATTCTTTTGAAAGCAGTGTCGTTGATATACCAATTTCTCTGCCAATAAATCGATGCGTTCCATTTGCTTAACGTGCAGTGTAATGATTCTGCCAAATATTCCAGGGCATTATTATTGCCAGATAACTGTATGCCATTGCTAATTCCAGTTCTGACTCAACAATCATATTCACAAATTCTACGACTTTCTTACATATCATGTCATGAACAACTTTAGAACCATCTCACTAAGATGATCTTTTGATGAAATCTGACAGGTATTGACCATAACGCCTCCCAGAATGACAAGATTACCAAGGTATTCCACGAAAACATTCCCCGAAACATAACGTACCCTCCTCCGACCTACATTCTTCCGACGATTCTTGTGGGGTGTTTGCTTTCTGTCTGATGGACCATGAAACGTGGTTCATCTGAAAAGGCTACCCATCGCCCATCAGTGCGCCCATTAGCGCACGTCCAGTCGCTAGCGTGCAACTTGCAGTTTCCGTCGCCGACGAACAGCAGTCAGCATGGGCGCACGAACCAGGCGCCAGCTGCGGAGGACTATATGCAGCAAAGCTTCGCTGCACGGTCGTTGAGGAGACATTGTTGGTAGCCCCTTTGTTCATCTGGGCGTCCAGTAGCTCAACAGCTGCAACTCTATTCACCCGCATACGTTTTCACAGCCGTCGTTCACCTTTGCCATTAGAGATTAGATTAGTACTTGTTTCATAGATCATGAATACGACACTTCGTAATGATGTGGAACGTGCCAGGTCAATAAAAGGTGTCTATACAAGATATTACATTAGACAAAATATTACATGACACTCAATATTTTTTTTCATTTTTGGAGGTTGGGAAATTACCCACTTACTATATTCAAAAATTCATCTAAAGAGTAGAAGGAGTTGCCATTAAGAAATTCTTTTAACTTCCTTTTAAATGCTAAATGGCTACCTGTCAGACTTTTGATGCTATTATGTAAGTGACCAAAGACTTTTGTGGCAGCATAATTTACCCCCTTCTGAGCGAAAGTTAGATTTAACCTTGAGTAGTGAAGATCATCCTTTCTCCTACTGTTTTAGCCATGTACACTGCTATTAGTTTTGAATTCGTTCGGATTGTTAATAACAAATTTCATAAGTCAATATATATATATATATACATATATACATATATATATATATATATATATATATATATATATATATATATATATATATATATATTGTGAGGCTACAGTGAAGATTTCTAGCTCTTTAAATAAGTGTCTGCAGGATGATCTTGGATGAGCTCCAGCAATTATTCTGATTACACGATTTTGTGCAATGAACACTCTTTTACTCAACGATGAGTTACCCCAGAATATGATGCCATACGAAAGCAGAGAATGAAAATAGACGTGGTAAGCTAATTTACTCAGATGTATATCGCCAAAATTTGCAATGACCCTAATAGCATAAGTAGCTGAACTCAAACGTTTCAGCACATCCTCAGTGTTTCTTTTTCCAGTTCAACCCCTCATGAATGCATACACATATTCTACCTTAACTACCAATTTCTGATGGAAGTCTATATTTATTAATGGGGTAATTCCATTTACTGTGTGGAAGTGTATATACTGTGTTTTGTCAAAGTTTAATCAGAGCCCATTTGCAGAGAACCACTTAATGATTTTCGGAAAAACTCATTTACAATTTCACCAGTTAATTCTTGTCTGTCGGGTGTGATAGCTATACTTGTATCATCTGCAAGAAGTACCAGCTTTTCATCTTCGTGAATATAGAATGGCATGTCATTAATATATATTAAGAACAGCAGAGGACCCAAGACCGAACCTTGCGGCACCCCATTCTTGATTGTTCCCCAGTTTGAAAAATCACCAGTTTTTTGCATATTATGTGAACTGTTTATTTCAGCTTTCTGCACTCTTCCAGTTAGGTATGATTTAAACCATTTGAGCATTGTCCCATTCATACCACAGTACTTGAGCTTATCTAGAAGTATTCCATGATTTACACAATCAAAAGCGTTAGATAGATCACAAAAAATTCCAACGGGTGACTTCCAGTTACTCAGAGCATTTAATATTTCATCAGTGAAAGTATATATAGCGTTTTCCCTTTAAAAACACTTCTGGAAACCAAACTGACATTTTGTTAAAACTTTATTTTTACAAAGATTTGAAGCTACTCTACAATACATTACTTTTTCAAGAATTTTGGATAAGGCAGTCAGAAGAGAGATTGGGCGGTAGTTGTTGACATCAGACGTATCCCCCTTTTTATGCAGTAGTATAACAATGGCATACTTCAGTCTATCTGGGAAAATACCCTGCTTCAGAGAGCTATTACATATGTGGCTAAGAATCCCAATTATTTCTTGGAAACTAGCTTTTATTATCCTGCTGGAAATGCCATCAATCCCATGTGAGCATTTATTCTTGAGAGAGTTTATTATCTTCCTAATTTAAGATGGAGAGGTGGGTGGAATTTCAGTTGTATCAAATGGTGTGGGTAAGGCCTCTTCCATTAACTGCCTTGCTTCTTCTGATGAACATTTAGATCCTATTTTCTCCACAATGTTTAAAAAAAGATTATTCAAAATGTTCTCGACTTCCGGCTTGTTGTTTATCAAGTTTCCAATCGCTTTAATGGTGATGCCGTCATCCTGTACTCTTGGTTGTCCTGTCTCCCTTGTAATAATATTCCAAATTGTTTTCATTTTGTTATCAGAGGTATTAATCTCAAACATGATGCACATGCTTCTGGACTTTTTAATAACCTTTCTTAATGTAGCACAGTAGTTTTTATAATATTTGGCTGTTTCTGCTTGTTGTTAGATACAGTTCCCTTTTGTGGTTACAAGGTATTTTTATTCCTTTAGTAAGCCAAGGTTTTTTGCATAGTTTCTTATAATTAGATTTAACTACTTTCTTGGAGAAATAGTTTTCAAATTCTCTTAGAAGTGTATCATGAAATAAGTTATATTTTAAATTAGCATTGGGTTCCTTGTACACCTCATTCCAGTCTAACTGCTGAAGATTTTCTCTGAAATTTCTAATTGTTGAGTCATTAATTGAATGCACAACTTTGGAGGGTACTTTTGAATTATTGAATGGATCTATGTTTTATACTGTAACTAGCTGAGCATCATGGTCAGAAAGCCCATTCTCAACAGGACAAGAATTTATGTTTTTAAACCGATCTTGGTCTATAAAAGTGTTATCTATCAATGTGCTGCTGTCCTTTACTACCTGAGTAGGAAAATTAATGACAGATGTCAAATTGAAAGAACCGAGCAAGACTTCCAGGTCATTCTTCCTATTACACTCTTTCAATGAATCAACACTGAAGTCCCCACAAATAATAATTTGCTTTCCCCTATCTGAAAGATAGCACAACAAGACATCCAAGTTTTCCAGGAATAAATGAAAGTTTCCTGAAGTGGACCTATATACTGTTACAATTATAAAAGAGCCATCCTTCAGTTTAAGTTGACAGGCACATGCTTCTATATGTTGCTCGAGACAAAACTTTTTTGTATCTAAGCTTTCTACACAGTGATAACGTTTGAAATGTGTTGTAACTCTTCCGCCCACCTTATTCTCTCTACTCGTATGTGCAGCTAGTTTATAAGCACTGACATTTACCTTTTCCATATCAGACACAATGTGATGCTCAGACAGGCATACTACGTCTATTACATTATTAGATTCAATGTCATCTAAAAAAAATCAGGAGCTCATCTACTTTATTCTTCAATGCCGGAATATTTTTGTGAAAAATGGTAACATTATTTTTTACTTTACTTTTCCAAGAATCTACTTTTTTCTTTAATCTACCAATGTTTTGGTTAAATATGGTAAAATTATTATTTACTTTCCTGTTGTGAGAATTTGTGAGTTTTGGACCTCTGTAGCAACTGCCTGCCTGAGCTTCTCACTAGACACTGATATTAGCCTAAAAAAGAGGTACATCCATGAGTACTACCCCCCTTATAGATTTCACTAACAACTCTGCCAGTTTAACCCTCCCTTTCCTATTGAGATGTAGGCCATGCCTTTTGAAATCACTCCTATCAATAGCCTCTACAGGAACCAATCCAATGTCTGACAGAGTGGCCGCCCTACACAACTGATCCAACTCCATATTTACCCTCCTGACAGATCGGTTCAACTGGGGCTGCTCATGCCGCACGAAAGCAGGCACCAGCCCAACATTGGTATGGGTCGTTGTTGAGGCTATTTTCACCAGGTCATACTCAATGCTGTAGCCCTGATCCCTATCAATACTGTTTCCCACTCCACCCACTACCATCACATGATCCTGCTTTGTGAATCCCTTGCACAAGGAACCTATATCCTCTACCACCTGGCTAAGGCTTGCACTTGGCTTGAAAAATTTTGTGACCTGGTACCTGTCACTTAATTTTTCCTGCAAAATCTGGCCCACACCCCTTCCATGGCTGCTACCTAGCAACCGAACTTTCCTCTTTCTGTCTACTTTTTTTGATACAGTTGGTTTCCTAGTGAAATTCTGTTGCCTCTTAACTACATCTACTTCTACTGGAGCCTCTTCCTTACTTAACTGTGGCAGCAAGGCAAATCTATTGGTTGTGCCAAATGGAAAACTGTCAGACAAAAATGGTTCAAATGGCTCTGAGCACTATGGGACTTAACTTCTGAGGCCATCAGTCCCCTAGAACTTAGAACTACTTAAACCTAACTAACCTAAGGACATCACACACATCCATGCCCGAGGCAGGATTCGAACCTGCGACCGTAACGGTCACGCGGTTCCAGACTGTAGCGCCTAGAACCGCACGGCCACTCCGGCCGGCAAACTGTCAGACACTGTCCTCTTTCTGTGGCCTCTGTTCCCAGCTACCACTTCCCACCGCTGTTTGCCCTCACTCCCCCTTAGCCTATACAGTTCCTCCCTCGCTCTGTCGAAATCAGCATGAAGGGCTCTAATTTTCTCCGCCACATATGGCGTGTGGTGTACTACAGTTGCCTCGGTGCCTGTTTTGGATAGCGCTTTTTGCCATGCACAGTGCACTTTCTCCAATACAACATGCAAACAGTTTACAAGCTTAGCCGTTTTGGAAATGCTTTCATCGTTGTCCTGAGAGCAAACGATCATACCATTTCGGAAGTCAGATAAATCGCTCCATCTCCGCTATACGACAAAGACTGCACTGTTTTCCGAATCTCCTTGACACCTTTTCACACCCTCCACTGCTAGTGCAGGCATCTGCCGTCTACGATTGGTTATTGCACACAGATGTCAAACGCAGGTAGTGGTCACATTAATGTGACTGGACCATGAGATAAAACTTCCTCGTTGTAGAAACAAATCGTCTGCTACGTGTCCGACAGCACACCAAACACTTTTGCTAGATCACTAACTTGTATCATGAACAGTAGTGGGTCAGCAACAGTTCTCAGGGCCACCCTTAACCTCCTTTGCAGTAGATCATTCTTCAGCCATAATAACGTACCGTTTTTTGTCTGTTAAGGCATTCTCTTTCCAGCAGCACTGAATGCTGTATTATCTCCTCCTGCTTTTATCTTGGCGAGCAAATTCACAATGTCCTACATCTGCAGACAGACTGAAACTTACTGCGTACCGCTGCAGGTGACACATCTCTTGCTGGACGGGTGGTAATACGTTACCAGGCGCCCCCTGCGTTGCTTTCTGGGTTTCTTCCGACCTGCAAACTAACTGCACCGTTGCATGCATGCAACGCCCACTGTCCGAGATAACCAGGCGTAATCTCATACCTTCCTCACAGTCCACTGTATTGCCGTTCTGCCTTTCGAGTAAGACTATATCTTTATTGCTCTAAGAGTCTTTGGGACCTCTATCCTAGCACTAATATAGATATTTTGCCAGAATTCAATTTTATTTTTTGCACATTAAATGCGAAATGCAGTTTAATGACGAACACCCACGTTAAAAACGTTCGTATTTCCTAAACTCCTCGCAAACTTGATGCCAATCACTTTATTGTTTCATCCATGAATACCAATAGCCAACCTATATTCCTTCCACATTTTGTACAAAGGAAACATTAACCTCCTCCCTCTGTCTGACCACAAAATCCGACCAGAGATCTGCTCATCCTTCCAGTTTTAACAGAGTACTTGTGTTCCTTTCCACATCAGAGCTCTCCTTCCTCCCACTCTTCACCCTCCGCGCTACAGCGTGGTTCGCAACGCTCTTCCCCATCGTTTCCATCCAATCTCGTTTTAGAAACGTGCTCTATCATTAAAAATCCCCATCGACTTCTGGTCTGCTCTTAAAACTTAGTGATTCGAAATGAACTGTCTCGTTTCTTATAAATATGATAATCAATTTTTGTATTTTAAAAGGCGATAATGTTTTACTTCACATCTGTACTGTACAACCATCATTTTTAAATATTTAGAAAAGTGATGCCAACTGATTCTTTGGTCGGATGTTTGTAGAACAACATTGTAATAAATGAAAAGCACTATAGGGTTTATGTTCTACGGAATTAATTTATTGAGTTTACCCGTTTTCGGCTCACAAGGCCACCATCAAATTTGAACTGACTATCGTCACCAAAGAAACAACATTGCCAAGGTGTCACATATCTACACTGAGGTACAAACACAAAAAAACCGTCGTCTTTCACGGTGAGGTGGTAGGATAATTTGAAAGGTAAGAAGTTGAATAATAGATAAATATAAAAGGAGCAAACAGGAAAGACATCAATATTATGCTCGAGAACGTTGCCTGTATAAAAGCTTACATAAAGTAAACAAACCAAGTGTTTGGTACATTGCCAAAGAAGTCATTTACTGTGTGTTTGTGCCTCACTCTAGATGTGTAACACCTTTTCCAGCGTTGTTTACAAATATTGTAACCTTTTTGGCGACAGTAGTCAGTAAATTGAAATCTTATGATGATCTGTTTCAGCCGAAAACTGATTAACGCAATAAATTAATCTTGTAGAACATAAGCAATATAGTGCTTCTCATTTACTTACCAAAATATTTTTTTTAATAGCGCTTGTAATTTTTAAAGATTATTTGGTCTGAAGAGCAGATGTGTGCCAGCTCACACTCGTCCAAAACGGTGATGGATTGTAAGAACAATGAATACAGTGATAAATTAATAATTAAAAGGCGTGACGGCTGTCCATAACAAATATTATGTCCTAGGGCCTTTTTATTCACGACACGATTTTTTATCTCAACCGAATTTTTCGTCAGTCAAAGAAATATCTGTGAAATGTTAGGCAAAAAACGAGATTCCGGAGTTTATGCGATTAATCACTGCCTTCCATCACAATCCTAGTGTGTGTATTCGTAGTCTGACAATGTAATACGTTGTTATTATAGCACTAAGTTTACAGTGCAACATCGGTGCAGGAGTATGTGAATATGATATCGAAGTACACTGGTCAGCCAGAACGCTATGACCCTACACCTGCTATCGATACAAACCCGTCCAGGCGGTAGCAGCGTCATCTGATGACAAACTGCTGGTAGTCAGATATACGCAGTATGTGTAGAATGGGGAACGCGCTCGATCTAACAGTTTGACCGAGGACAGATTGTGATGGCCCGGAGGAACGGCACGAACATTTTCGGAAATTGCACGACTCACCGGGTGTTCAAGGAATGGTGTGGTGGTGTCTTCAACACGTGGCGAAACCAAGGTGAAACCACGTCCAGACCTCTTGAGGTTGGGCCGCTACCCCTCATTACAGATGTCGGACATCGTAGGCTGGGCACACTGGTAAAACAGGATAGGCGGTGAACTGTGGTGAAACTAACATCAGACTTTAATTGTGGGCAGACAACAAGTGCGTCTGAAAACACAGTGTACCGAACACTCCTAACGATGGGCCTCGGCAGCCGGCGACCCATGCATGTGCCGATGTTAACACCACGACATCAGCAACTGCGACTGAAATGGGCACGTGACCATGGGTACTGGACGTTGGTGAGGTGACAGAGAGTTCCATGTCTCGATGCATCCCGATACCGTCTTCAGCATACCGATGGGAGGACGTGAATCCATCACCTTCCAGGGGAACAGCCCCATGACATCTATAATGCAGGACGGAGAACAGATTGCTGCATCTCCATTAGGCTCTGAGGAACATTCACGTGGGCATCCATGGGTCCAGTGGAGCTCGTGAAAGGCACCATGATTGCCAAGGAGTATCGTAAACTGGTTGTATACCACGTACACCCTTTCAAGACGACCATGTTTAGCAACGGCAGTGGCATTCTTCAGCCTTTTCGTAAGGCCAGGATTTTGATAAAGGAACACAGTAGCGAGTTCCAATTGATATGCTGGCCTACAAATTCGCTAGATCTATACCCAGAAGAACATATCTGGGATGTGATTGAACGTGGCGTCTTAGCTCATCACTCCCCCTTCCCCACCCTCCCCCAAAAATACGTGAATTAGGTGACTTGTGTGGGCATATGTACTGCCAACTCCCTCCAACGACCAATCGAGGTCTCATTGCTTCCATACCACGACGCGTCGCCACTGTTATCCGTGCCAAAGGTGGACATACCGACTGTTACGTAGATGATCATAATCTTCTGACTGATCAGTGTAAGTACCATAACTTAAGGTGCCAAAGGTACTCTCAGACAATAAGCAAATTGTGTTTAAAAATCAAGTACCAGTATTAAAATAAGGTCAGTTTAGTCTTACGCTTCATGAAGTACCGTACAAAAATTATTCCCAAAATAAAATAGAACTACAAAAAAAAAGGAGACGTCTGTTCAGAGATCGTGTCCTACAGTACCTCCAAATTTCTCAGAATACAGGTATCTAGGTAATGAGACAACCAAGGCGGTCCTCTCCAAATATTTTCAGGGTCTGTAACTATATTTGACTTTACACTTTTCGCTAAGACATAGCAGACAGTGTTGTGAACTTTTTGACGTGTGCAAGTAATTTTGAACTTATATGGCCGCCTAATTATGACAACGACTGTTTTTCTTAGTTGGATTTTATACATCCTTTGTGGGTCTGGAAAAATCCTTTTCAGATGGCTTGAACGTCATATCATGTGTAGAACTTAATCAAATAGTATCAAGATAACAGCATCGCAAACCGCTGTCCCACTATCAGGAGAACAGGTCCGAAGAAATGTTAGCCCAACTGTTTCTCCTGTACCTCCTTGGTACGTAAAGTGGAACAAATTTCATAATCAGTGACAGAACAATTTTTTCTTTTTCTGTCACCACCTGCAAGCCATAGTGTTGCAAGCATTATAATCAAATAGGAAGTGGGTGTCCCATACAGAAAGTGGACATTTTAGTTGACGAACGCCACAAATAGTTGAAGGAGTTACTCCTTGTTAAGATTTATCTCAACAGTAAATGTCATTTACAACTCTAGTATAAACTACACCGTGGGAAGTACTGCGACTAGCCACATGTTTTTCAGAATTTTTTTTTTGTACCGTTGCTAGTTTCGGCCCTGAGTCCATCGTCAGACGGCAGTGTTGATTTTTTGGCAAGCTTTACATTTGTGTCTTCATCAATAGCTTTTCTTTAAATATTATAATAAAGTATTACATGCAAAGGAGAACATCTGATGAAGGCAGAAACGTAAAATTTGCCAAGAATTCAACACTATCGTCTGACGATTGTCTCAATCCCAAAAGCAGTAACGGGACAACAAGATCATTTCTAAAAGACTTGTGGCTGTTTGCGGTGTTTTCTACACTGTAATTTACGGAAGCAGCTCAGTGTTCTGAAACCGAAATGAACACAATAATATGTTGTACATGCCTGAAAATGCTCGCCTTTTTTTTATAAAATTTGATCCGGAAATGAACAACAAAGTGATCTGACTACCATTCACGAAATAAGAGGAAGTAAACGAGCTTTCATAACGCAACGGAATATATAAATGGGGCTGTAACTTGAGTTAACTCTTTGAGGTGCAGATAATTATCATAAAAATTTATCCAAGAGGAGCAAGAACAATAATTTACATATTTCAAATCTGATCCACCTGCAACATTTTTAGTTTTATTATTGTGATACGCTTTCTACAGTCGGTTTGCAAAACTTCTCCTTATTAACAACAAAATATTTGTGTTGAATGTGATCACTGCAGCTAACCAACACTCCATTACAATATAAAAATTCGATAGTTGGTGGTTCAGCTTTGGTATGAATTTCTTTTAATTTTCGTGGTATCTCTTGAAGCAGTTCTTCCCTGCTCCGAGGCAGAAAGAAACTTTGCAGATTGAACACATGCACACAGCTCAGATTATGGTTTTTCTTGAACTGCAAAAAGCACATCTTCCATACGGTGATTGAATAGGCTGATGTTTACTGCTTTCGTGGCGAATACTTTCGTCTACGTATGGCTTGTGTACCAAGGTCTGAGATTATAAATTACTTTTGTATGTAGGGGACGATGCAGTAACCACCGAAGCTAATTTAGGAGGCGAAAGGCTCTTTTACACGTCTCGACGAAAGTGTACGTTAGGTCATTGTCATCACTTCCATCACTGTGAACACTGTTGTCACTAGAAGGAATTTCATAAAATAATATTAGGTAAAATTTTTCCTCTGCTACGCCTTTTTGGCGAGTCATACTAAATGCGGAAGAAGGACGGTGGTCTGCGCTATTAGACGCACAGAAATCCGTTTGTGAAGTACAGAAAATTCTATTTGAATGAAAAGCAATATTAGATGTAGATTTATGGAAGGTCGACACATAAATATAAACAGTTACTACGTAAATAGGCGTATGAAGAAGAGCTCCACAAATTAATGCATGATAGTTCCGCGAACAATGCCAACAATACAGCTCGTGACGTAAACACACGGCAAGGGACTGCACTGTGAGTCTCGTACCTCTAGAGAAACTTTAGTCAACAGTTAGTTGGTAAGATGAGAGAACTACCACCCCTCAGCAGTAAACTGAGAAAAATATGTAGGTAGCCACAGTGACCACCGCTCTTACTAAGAGTCTACATATGTGGTAAGCTGCAATGATTGCCGCACTTCAAAGAGTTAAGTAAGACAAAACTGATTATCATCAAGTTCTTAGATGTTCTGAAAACAACTTATAAATATAACTGCATCTCTTGTAAAAAAGACGCGTTCAATGCAAATCTGACTGCCTTTTGTACCCATAATCAACAAGAAGCATACATTACTAAAATGTAAAGTCGCGATGGGTTCATTTGCTGTAGAACTTGTCTTGACGTTCTCTGCAAGTCGCGACCTACCTTAACTGGGCTGAAAATTCTCCAGAATACAAGCAAGTATTTCATCTGATGAAGGCAGTTAATAGTGGCAATAATTCTGCTTAAAGCAGATTATCTGTAGTTAGTTGTGCTCGCATCCGCTGCTACCGAGAACAAAGACCTAATGAGCACATGTGCTGTTCACCATTAGAGGTGGGACAATTGAAACGTAATATCAAGAGGAAAGTAATTTGTGGGAGATATTAAATTTAAATCAACTATTATTCAAAATAAACGAACTATTCCAAGAATAGTAGGTTCAAATGTCTTCCTCCCGACCACGGGGATATACAATACCACATATTGACAAAGAGCGGAAAATCATTCCCGTATCCCCTCAAATCCCCGTATTTAATGAGTGGAACAGTAACGTGAAAGTCGATCTGTATCCATCTATGACTTAATGAAAGGCCGATATTGATCCTTTACACTCAGACAAAGCCACTATCGGAACAAAGCGACCTGATCTAGCGCACAGGGATACACAGCTATACCTGTAAATCATGTAAAAAGTAATTTAATGCAGTCCAAGTGAACAACGTTCTGACCAAAACTGCTTGAAGCTGCAACATAGAGACGCCTATCCAAAATTATTCACAACAAATATAGTATGATTTAAGTTGTCAGCATACAGTACTTTGTCAGCTCTGAACGTAGGAAGGAAGTGTGTTTTGTTCGGGTACATTAGGGCCAACAGGCCCCGATCTCTGCGCCTAGCGACGTGGTTGGTTGACAAGGCTCTGCATTTAAAGTATTGCTTGCAGATACGCGACATAACAGAAGGTAAGACTACGCTGGGAGACAAAAGCATCGACGATGTAGACTTTGCGCCAAGTGATTAGCGATTGGCGTATTGATAGATACTAATAGACGATACAAACGACGTTCCTAACACATGACTTTTAGTGGCTTGAAAGACGCGGCTTCCGATGCAGCTGGAGCGTTTCAAACGAGCGACATTCCGTTGCACCAGTCATTAATAAATATTGTGTGCCCTACATCTTACTCTTAACAACTTAGTGGAGCATATACTGCAACCAAAGTTGTACCATCCACGTGAAACGTACAGTACTTGCAAATCACTAAAAATGAACAGGAAACGTTTCGACCAGCAAACATATATGATGGCAATGTCTTCAGTTTACTGTAGAATACCCTGTCACTCCCCGCCAGCATGAATATACGAGAGCCCTTCGTCATGCAACACATATTTTCTGAAAATAGATGGGTTTTATTCAGGATTCCAATACACTTTAATATTCCCCACTCTTTTGTCTACAAAATCATATATTTCAACGTAATCTCTGTTCAGTCTCTTACGCCACCTTCCTAGATGCACCTGTATGCCCGCATGGACTCTATTGGTCGGAGCAGAAGTCAGAAGGTGCAAGATCCGGGATGTAAGGTGGATGAGGAAGAAAAGTCGAACGAAGTTTTGTGAGCTTCTCTCGCCTGGTAGACTTCTGTGCGGCGTTGCGTTGTCGTGAAGGAGAGGTTCGCTTGCATTTTGAGAGTGTCTGCACCTTCCAACATTGCTGCAGTTACAGCTGTGTGCAGCCGGCCGGCAAGCGGGAGACCGGACAGGACTGCACGATCTTGTGGCGATGATGACACACACCTCGCCCAACGACTCACTGTGCTTTTGTCCACTGTCAGGTCTCCGTAGACATTCTGCAAGCGCCGATGGATATCTGCGATGCTCTGGTTTTCCTCCGAAAGAAACTCATGGTCAACTCACAGCTTGTAACGCACCACCGTTACAGACGCCATGTTAATGACTGCCACCTATTGGAAGTTCATGGAACTATAGGGGCTGATGCGGGAACATCCCACGATGTCCAACAACAAATTCCACATTTTTCAACCGAAATTTGCAGCATTAATTATTGAAAACTTCTCGGATTTCATTTCATTTCAACAAACACAAGACAACATAGTTTAACATAACCCTACTCTGGTAAGGAAAACAAATGCTACGGTGGTAGAGCGTAAGGTAAGGTACGTAGAAAGTTCACCAAAGGGAAATTAGTAAAGCTTACGTATGTCTCACTTAATATTTTTACCTTAAATTTTGGCATGGCTCTTAAAGTTAAATACAGAACATCTAGTCCAGTCTTGCATGTCACACATTTCATTTCTTGCAAATTCCTGTTGGAGATGAGTCAGCAGCATTAGCTTCCGTGTTGAGTACTATGTATATGCTATGTCATTAGGTTAAATCTCAAGAATACTAAGGTACTTTGGTGGTATATTTCTATTGCTATGGATGACTGAGGAAATAAATGGTGAACTTGGAGAGTAAATAATTTGGTTCGGATATCCACATGGGAATCACAAAGTGGGCTGATTCCGTACCCGGTCGCTCCATAATACCTGCTTAGAGTTTTCCAAAACAACACTACGGATATTGGTAAACATTTTTGGAAAGCAATATTCTTTATAGTAGTAGGGTAGCAGCCAAGAGTACGTTCCACATTATGTATATCTGAATAACTGATGAGACTGCTGATTAAATTTTTTTTTACATCATCGATCTAATAGTTTTTATAATAATCAATGTCAATTTAATAATTTTTTTATGCAGCATATTTTACATACATTGCTTTTGCCATGGGTATAACTAGTCTTATATTTTTTTTTTTTGAAAAACAAAAGAGTAGATGCTTTTATTATAAAATTTCGTCAAAAAGGTCGTAGTAATATTTTTCGCGAAAATCTAATTGTTCATTGAGCAGCATTGATGATTTGCTTTTCAAATGAGCATATATCTCGATTTCTTCTAGGATATTCATAAGTTAGCCTTTATTTGCATAATGAGGAACTTGTAAATTCTGTTGTACTGTCCCCTCAGCATGATTATTGAATGCTATATGATGGCCAATTACAGACTTTGTTCGTGAGGTACCCGACGTATGTTCTTTGAAACTTACTGCAAAATTTCGACCTGTTTGGCCGATATATATTTTCTCACAGTCTCTACATTGGATCTCGTACACTCCTGATCTGGTAGATTTTCCATTGTCTTTACTCACGGTATGTCTTAATTTTTGTTGTATAGTATTGTCAGTTGTAAATGCTATTGTTATTTCAGAATTTTTGAATAAATTAGTAATTCTATCTGATATGTTTCCCATATATGTCATCTTCATATAAAAAAAATATATTAAAATGACATTGATTATTATAAAAACTATTAATCGATGACTTTAAAAAAATTTTAATCAGTAGTCTCATCAGTTATTCAGATATACATAATGTGGAACGTACTCTTGGCTGCTACCCTACTGCTATAAAGAATATTGCTATAAAAACTACAGTTAAAATAAGACGATACTGCAGCATCCAACAAAGATGCAATTGTGATGTAAGCGACTCGGTATAATCGATATATACCACAACGCCAAGGACTTTCACATCTTTGATGTAACTGGCACTGTAATAGTATTAAGGTAGCCCATAGAGGGCACAACTATTACACATCGTAGTTCACTGTTTTCATCCAAAATATAAATAAGCTGTTGACATACTAACTATCTGTTAATCAGACATTTAAATGAAGCAATTTTATGTTATTAGTGTATTTCCTACTTTTATACTTTGACGATGGCGTCATATTATGAACGCTGATTGGCAGTTGTGAAGTAGTGTGACAGGAAGTAGGCGGAGCCTCTGCATATTTAAGCTCGTGCTCAGCACTCATAACCACCAGTTGACTGTGTAGCAGCGAGGAGAGCTCCGCCTGCCGTTCTAAGGGAGCCATGGGTATAATTAATTTTATTTTATCTTGTTAAATTTTGACATCATTAGACACTTTCATTTTATTTAAAGATTGGTATCTAGTATTTCTTAAAATTTATGCACAGGTCTGATGATGGTTTTGTAGAAAGAACCGAAACCGGTTACCTATATCATTAAAACATACATGATGTGATCAAGACTGAACTTTAGTCAAAATACTACGGATCTGACGCTTTTCGTGCTAATTGGGAACTCTAACTGTCCACAACTCTCCCCTTGCTTCAACATCACATTATTAATATTTATTCCATATGCTCTCAACGCTGTTTGCTTTAACACGAATCAACTACCTTTGCTACTAAAGCGGATGTGACAATCATAAAACAGCGGCAGTTCCTTGCCGATCACGGTTAGGCATTTTGTCCTCGTACTGGCAGCCTGGAGCTCAGCAATACACAGCGGGATACACAACGGCAGATCGGTCGTCGATAACCCGCACTAGAGCCAGTTATTACGGTTATTAACCGTGATATTAAAAAGTCCGTTATTTCAATTACATTTTTCAATTTCCGGGTGTACGGCAGCGCGACAGTACGCACGTACCGACGCCAGTATTGCCTAGTTATTTAGATTAGCGTTCACTGTACGCTGCGAATTGAGCTCGTTTAATTAACTCTGCTACGTACATCACGGACGACTGTAATTTGTGGGTCGCTGGAGCTTTTAATCCCATCCTTCAATTATTCACTTCCTAGTTTTTTGGGTTCTTGTCAAATTTAGTATTAAAAACTTGAAGCTCACAACCCTAGCTGTTGTAAAATTACGTAGAACTCTCATTACGAAACAGATGAAAGTTTTCTGGACGCCATATTCCTGTGAGAGTTTGGAATAGAGTTTATTTCTTCTTACTTGCATCCATAGTCCTACTCTATTTCAGAAATGAGTTTTCCCCTGCAATATTATTAAATGTGTTTATTAAGAATCACGATTTCGGCTATTGTGTCCTTATCAAGCGCAGGCATAAACTGCTTAATTACCGTTTCAATCAGGGATGCATTATGTTCACAACAATTTCTAAGAACAAAATTATTTTTAAATTTTACCTCATTATGAAGTGCTTCAATGCATCATTATTCCTCTTCTGTCCACAAATAAGCACAGATTTAGAGAGCATAGACAACTTTCCCTTCCCTAACATGATATCCTGCGAAATATGAAGTGGAACAGTTCCACATTCCTGGAATTTCAGAAGACTTTTGCAATAGTACCCCACTGCAGACTGCTGACCAAGGTTCAGGTATACAAATAAGATACCCAGATATGTGAGTGGCTTGAAGCCGTCTTATGTAATAGAACCCAGTACGTTGTTCACGACGGCAAGTGTTGATTAGAAACAAGGGTGTCTTGAAGTGTACACCAACGAAGTAGGGTAATGTAGCATTTATGCCACATTGCGACCCATTTTATTCCTACATTATATTATAGGCTGCACTGAATAGAGCAAAGCTGCGTAAGTAGTCGGTACCCGGTAGCTGACCTCACATCACGCGACGCAAGATGGTCACGTAGTGTGGGCACTCGGAAGGTTTGTGAGGTTTCCTATGCTGGAGCAGTGCGGAGTAACCTTTCGGACGGGGCACCAAGAAGCATAGCGGCCACAGTTTGCTTTTGCTAGTAAATTTTAACTTCCAGCCATAGCGCTGCTCTTGCTTGTACTAAGATGAATGATTTAATAATTACAACAACTTTAATAATTTTTATCACAAAAGTTAGATGTTTTCAGTAAGGTGAGCTTTTCAAAGGGTTCAAATGGCTCTGAGCACTATGAGGCTTAACATCTATGGGCATCAGTCCCCTAGAACTTAGAATTACTTAAACCTAACTAACCTAAGGACTTCACACAACACCCAGTCATCACGAGGCAGAGAAAATCCCTGACCCCGCCAGGAATCGAACCCGGGAACCCGGGCTAGGTGAGCTTTTATTAGATGTTTAAATGGACCAATTGGAAGCGAGCAGGAGGAGAAAGGCGCGAAAAGATGGATAACCGTCGCGGTCGGGACTGAATGATGTAAACAAGTGTGGGGGGGAAGGTGTAAAGAAGTGTGTTGTAAGTGATAGTATACTGAGTGACACTGAAATGATTCTCGTGATATTACCAGAAGATAAATAAGCTAAATGTTAAAGCATATTGGTAGCTATGAGACTGTTATTCACTGTGTTCAGGAAATATTTCCAGTTTCAAAATTTAGTTTTGCCGGCTCTGTGCGTCTGCAGGATATTCACGGCAAAGTCTGAATAAATTTGGAGAGGCATTTGTGACATCCTAATCAGTGTCTGCTCTTTTATTTCGGCCGAGTCGTAATTTGAAATTTTATTTTGCACCACTGTTCGTCCTTGCACCATTCAATACAGCTGCAACGAACTCGCGACCTACTGAGAAGAAGAATCCAAAGGGGTCATCAATGGCCACAAACGGCATCCACGAGCTACAACACCTATAGATAATCACTGAAGGTACAGGGCGCAAGTGCAGGTCAGTCTTAGGGACTTTAATTTCATAGCGTCCGTTTTATGTTCGGTCAACCAAAACTGTGAAATTCAGTGCCGGCTGGTGTAACGTGTGGAAGCGGAAGTCTGCATAGCAATTTTCGGCAGTATCTAGCAGGCACCGAGCGTTTGCCTTGAATACCACCGTTTCGGTGATAAAAAGGCTTAACAATCTGCAGTGCACATCCCTTTCCATTGCTTATTTTCGTTTCACTATTTTTGTCTCCGTATGGCTGTTATAATAGGACCACTCTTATTACTCGTATGTATACACGTATGTAGTCTAACAGACAAGGTGAGCAGTAATTTACGGCCGTTTGCTGAAGAGGTTGTGTTTTGCGGGAAGGTGTCGTCATTGACTGCCTGTAGGAGAACACAAGATGATTTAGACAGAATTTCTAGTTCGTGCAACGAATGGCAGCATGCCTTAAATGTAGAAAACGAGAAGGAAAAACAGTTCTGTAACGTTCGAACACAGCATTAGTAATGTGTTGCTTGACGCAATCACAATGATTAAATATGTAGGCATAATGCTGTAAAACGATATGAAATGGAATGACCACGTCAGATTGGTAGTAGGAAAGCCGAATGGTCGACTTCCGTTGTATTGGGAAAATTTTGGGAAAGTGTAGCTCATCAATAAAGAAGACGACGTATACAACAACACAAGTGAGACCATTTCTTGAGCACTGCTCAGGTGTTTGGGTCCCCACCAAATCGGGTTAAGGGAAGACGTCTAAGAGAGTCATGCTGCTAGATTTGTTACCGGTAGGTTCTGTTGCCATGCAAGTATTATGGAAATGATTTGTGAACTCAAACGGGAATCCCAGAAGGAAAGACGACGTATTTTTCGCAAGGGATTGATAAGGAAACTTAGAGAAAACTCATCTGAAGTGAACTGCAGAACTATTCTATTGCCGCCACTGTAGCGTATGTTTGCAATTAAATTGACGGCGTATCAGGTGTTGCAGTGCGGGCTGTATACGTCGCAGGAGAGTGAAACATCTTAGGTATGTTGAGTATAATATAAAACATAATAGTTCCACTTTCTCCCGCCAGGCAATATGTGGCACCTTAAGCAGCCAGATTATGAAATGTTTCCTGTTTTGAGGGCAGTACGCTGTTTGGCGCTTGGCGAGGTGTGTTGATTTCTTTTGTGAAGTGGCTATTCCTGTAAACGTTTAAGCCGCGCGGTTTAGCCGAGCGGTCTCAGACGCTGCAGTCATGGACTGTGCGGCTGGTCCGGGCGGAGGTTCGAGTCCTCCCTCGGGCACGGGTGTGTGTGTTTGTCCTTAGGATAATTTATGTTAAGTAGTGTGTAAGCTTAGGGACTGATGACCTTAGCAGTTAAGTCACATAAGACTTCACACACACATTTTGTAAACGTTTAAGAAGGTTGAAGTTTTGCGTACGAGATGCGTTGGCTATTGAGTTCTGATGCAGGTGAATTACGACGCCAATCTTGACCTTGTAGCAGAAAGTGAAAATATTATTTGTTTTGGCTTTTCCGAGAGGGCACCGATTAATGATGTTTCAGCATGTAAAGGAATTATATAAATTTTTTTTATGAATATATCAGAGAATAATGTGTAAAGCATTAGCTGAACAAAAATAGCTTTACGATCTTCGTCTATTAGTTTTAGAATAAGTTACCCTTTCGCTGTTATCCTATCTTAGAGTTAAGACGTGTTGTGCCATTTCTTACTGATAAAATTGAGTTAGATAATGAGTGTGATTTTGAAGCAGAGCGATTTCGTCTTTTGTGATACCATGGCTCCCAGCTCCTGAAATTCTGGAATATTATTACTATTATTTTAATTTTATGCAGAGAATTAAAATGGAGGCGACAATTTTCACGGCGACGCTGCTCAACAATAGAGGTACGTGAATGAGTTCATCTTTTTCCTTTTGTGGTCGCTAGCGTCAATTTCAATATATTTGCCGCGACATTCAGAACCTGCAGTCTTTCTTTAATTTCGAAGTCCACGCATTTACGTTCTACGATGAATAAATGCATTTAACTGTAGTTCATTTTATCGAGGCCACGGGGAATGATTGCTCTCAAAAGGTACGTTCTTCTATCCCGTTCGTATGTTCGCATACATTTGAGTGTGTGCAAGCGCAACTATATTTAAGACTCATTTCCTACACAGTATTAATGCTTATTTTTTATTTGGCCACTCATTCGCGAATGTACGTTCCATATTGTTTGATTTAGTCAGTCGGCTGTATTCTTTAATAAATTATTTGTAATATACAGTGCCTTGGTTTTCACAATTGATCTTTGCCTGTGTCGCAACAGCGCTTCACGCGAAATATTTATTACGCATCATCCACAATAACTTTTCTTTCAAAATTTCGACAACTGACTGAATAAAGATTTTTCTAACAATAACAATAGCAAAACAATAATATAAAAGGACGCGTTACAAGCTCCCTGTGACGCATATTTTCTCACTGCAGCTCTCGGAACACTGTCAGTTTAAATATACCAACACGGTACATTTTGCTTGAGGGCCACGGAGGTAAGATAACTCAGTGCTCTTACGGAATCTTGTAGATATTCGTATTCCTCCTGCCACGTTTGCGAGTGGAACAGGTAAGGAAATGAATAGAAGTGGTACGTAGCACATTGTAGATGCAGATACTATCCTCATGTCCACCGTGCTTAGTCCGCAGCTCGTGGTCGTGCGGTAGCGTTCTCGCTTCCCACGCCCGGGGTCCCGGGCGGGGTCAGGGATTTTCTCTGCCTCGTGATGACTGGGTGTTGTGTGCTGTCCTTAGGTTAGTTAGGTTTAAGTAGTTCTAAGTTCTAGGGGACTGATGACCATAGATGTTAAGTCCCATAGTGCTCTGAGCCATTTGAACCATTTGAATCCACCGTGCTTACATATTTAATATGCATAAACAGATAGGATTCTTCATGACATAAATAAAAATCAGCAGCACGTAATTCAAACGAAAACTGTGTCAAACCAGATCTTTCTGCATGAATTCTATGAAAATGTTACATTACTTACTCTAATAATTCGTAGTGGATTCATGTCCTGTAGCACTCTTATTTTCCACCGTGCGAGCACCAGGTATGACATTTAATGACTACATATCTGTGAACGTGCTGTGTGGATTCATGGCTAAACTCCTGATTTGGCGTAGTTTTCTCAGTTTAGTGAAATACTACATCTGATCTGGGTGGTTAAAATTAAACTGACGGTGTTACCGAGTCCTTCAGTTTGGGCAGTATATATCGCAGGATTCTGAAGCTTCGTAGGTATGTTCATTAATAGGTTACTCGTGGATGATACTTGAAAACTTAATAGTTCCACTTTTCACCGCCATCGAAAGATATGGCGCTGTAAGCAGTCAGAACGTGATGTGGCAACTGACATGTGGTATCGCCCTATCTTACGTGAAAATAGTGATATGGACACAGATACATTCTTTCGAAGTGAAATCACATGTTACACAAAGAGATTTCTTATAACGTATAGATGTCACTGTATACCTAACAGGACCGAGAGGTGTAGTCTCCTTGAAGAAAAGCCGACTGAAATTGAAGGAGCTTGTGAAATCACACTACACATTCGTCTAAGCTGAGTGCAGTGGATATTCCTTTACTGTACGTTGCGAAGTGAACCCTATATGCGACAATTCAATGTATTGGCGACACCAGAGTAAAGTGTGGCTCGGACGTCCAAAGAACATTCCCCATTTATATGTGTTCCAAAACATGAAGTGCAAACCCACGGCATTGTAGTCAGTCTTGCGGTTTCATTTGGTGCGCTTTCTGAATCCTGATGTAGTGACACTATAAAATGCGGCGCAAAACCTATTGAGCTGTTACCAGGAGAGAGACAATTCCTGTGACTCAGCTGGAGCACTGGCTGCAGAAGTTGCGACATGTGCAGCGTGGTCGACTGTAGCTACAGCAACTTTATCAACAAATGCCATAGGAAGGAGCTATACCTGCAAAGTTTCAGCGTTTTGCTTAGTATACATCCTGCACTGCAGAACTCGGAACACCGTCAATTTAATTATAACTACCTCGTAGACGTCAAAAAATCCTTTCTTGACTGTATGAAATATGCTTACGAACTAAAGCATTATGAGCACATGCTTAATAGCGAGTTGTTTCACCTTTGCATCACAATACAGCAGCTGTTCTGCGTGCATTGATTCGGTAAGTCTTTCATGGGGTTCCAGAGATATGTAACATAAATGTCATTGCAAATGTTACGCAATTACCTTCTGTTACGGACCAGTGATTTAGGACGCAAGGCTGGCGCCTCATAGCTTCGCAGATGATTTCCTTGGAGTTCAAACCAAGTGAAGGTGGTGGCAAAGACATCAACATGCGTTCATTATCACTTCCCTCAAACCATTATAGCATGATTCTGGCATTGTGATAGCGTGAGTTATCCTGCTGGAAGCTGCCATTGGATAAGACACTGAGCATAAAGGAGTCCAGATGATGCACATTAAGATTCACGTAGTCCACAGTTGTTAGATTTCGTTCAATTACAATACAGGTCCTATGAAAGTGCAGGAGAATGTGCCCATAGGATAAGACTGCCCCTAGTGGACTGCGCCAATGCATTCATGGGTTAGTACATACGCTATGCAGACATTCGCCTGGATAACGGCGTATCTGGAGGTGACCGTCGGATTGGTATAACAAAAAAGTAATTTATCATACCAGGTGACAGGTTTCCATTGATCCAAGACCCAATCTCAATAATACTGTGTCCACTGAAAATGTAATTCTTTCATCAGCTGTGCAGCCAAATCTTAAATGACATGCACTGACACTCTACTGACAGAGCGTTAAGTGAAAAGCCGAAAAGCTTCGCCGTTTACGAGATGCTTGTTACTCGGCGCCTGGTTATAACATTCTGTCTTTTGTCAAAGTCGCTTACGTCAGTGTTTTTCCCCATTTACAATCCTATCGTTTCCTATAATTATTGTCCATCGTCTGCTGCCGCCTCAAGTTTCCGAAACGCCACCAGGTTGGGCAATGTTTATAATGTTTTCGTTTATCAGTGTAAATAAACTTAGTTCATACAGTGATAATTTCTTTTTAAATGGAAAAGTTACGGATTCACGCACTTTAGAGTCAGGTAGGTACAGGTCTTTAAAAGACACTCTTTTATTAACCTTTTTAGTTTAATTGGTATATTAGTTATTTATATGAATACAGCTGACACTTAATTGACAGGCAATCATCGTAGGTCGCACCATTCTCTCATTCCAGCTCCTGGATTTCTCCCTTATCATCTGCGCGCGTCCTGTCCGCCTCTTACCACCCTCACCTACCTTGGCCTCACCATTGACCGTCGCCTCACCTGGATCCCTCATCTCTGCTCCATCCAATCCAAAGTGCACAACTGCCTCCGATCTTCAAACTCCTCTCTGGCCAGACATGGGGGTTCAACTCCTCTACCGTCCTCCACACCTACAAATCTTTAATCTGTCCCATCCTCTGTTATACCAGTCACACCTGGATATCCGCCCCCCCCCCCCCAAATTGTATAAGTCCCTCCAGATCCTTGGGCGCCACACACTCCGTCTCGCCTTCCGTATATGCCTCCCGTTCCCCGCGCAGATCCTCTATGACCTGATTCCTTTTACTCATCTGCTCCCATTCCTCGAACATATCTGCATACTCTATGCCTCCCGCTGCCTTGATCCCCCTCATTCCCTGGTTGCTGCTCTCCTCTCCAGCCCCCACCCTCTGCCGCGCCTTCCCTGTTGTGTCCAAACTACCCTCCTTCTCTACACCCTTCATCTCCTTTCGCTAGGTGGCTTCCATCAACTCCCCCTCCCAGATGATGCCCTCTCTCCCTCCATTTATCCCTCCTATCAACTCTGATCCTCATCTCCCTCTCCTTTCCTCTGTCCTTTCCCCAGGCTCACCCTTCCCACCATTCCATCCTGTTTTTTCCCCACCTCCCCTCTCTCTTCCTCCCTTTCCCCCTCCCCCTGAGTACTTTTACATTCCCCTCCTCTGCCTTTTCCCACTCCCTCTTGCGTGTGTCCAGCCCCCCCCCCCCTCTTATGGGTCCTCGTCCTCCATCGGTTCCTTCCCCCCTCCCCCCCAATTTGTTTTTCCGCTCCTTCCCCCCCTTTTCTTTCCCATCATCTGTCCAGGTTCCCCCTGCCTCCTCTTGGCTATGGTGTGTCATATATGTGGCAACTTTTTAGTGCAGTGTGCAAGTGATTGTTCAGTGTTGTGCGTCTTTTCACAGTGTTGCGAACAGAAATCATGCTGTCGCTGGGTGTGATATTTATATCTCTTGCGAACAGAAACCAGACTGTCGCCGTGTTTTTTAACTGTCTGTCTACTATTTTGCCTGTCTGCTTCCTGTGTATTTTATTAGCACCACTAACTCTTTGTTTTATGTTTTAAGTTCCACAATTTTCTGCCATTTTACCATTTAAGTCACCGATCTTATCTCCTGCTTTTCTTATTTATTATCTTCATTTTTTTAAACAAATTCTGTAGGCTAAAGAGCAGCGTACCAAGCTGCTGCCAGCCCGCCCCCCTTTGGGAGGAATCGAAATTCAGTAAAGAAAAAAAAACACTTAATACAAAAGAGTAACAACCGTAACCACGATTTTTAATAAATACATTTAATAACACTCCAGGCGGAAAACGTTGACGCATCTAAGGTATGGAAATTATAAATTAAATCTATCAGCAATTGTACAGTCGATTTTCACGGATGCACGGTGGATACGGAAATCTTTGACTTTAGAAAAAATGAATTCTTTCCTCAATCAAAGGACTACTTTAGGAAAGAAGTTCGTTTGAGATGTTATCGAATTTTCCCTGATAATAGTGCTCCATTTCATTATTTAAATTTCGTTTCAGCAAATTACGCGTGTAGCCTATTGCAGTAGTTTGTCTAAGAGTCTCAGTTACCAAATGTACGAGGTAATTATAATCGTTGTACACTGAAATTTTATAGACAAAATCCATAAACATGCGTGAGACAGAGTTTGTAGTCTTTGCATTGGCCTCACGAAGTTCTGAAACGCTATCGCCAGAGCACGGTGCCCATTTTATTGCAGACTCTTTGAAAGGCAAACTCAGATCGTTATAATGTACGGAGGGTCACCTAGCACACGGGGGTAATTTCTAATATGCTGTAGATAAGTGTAACGAAACCATCCTTCCTACACAATAATGACTTAGTGGACTGATTTTTTGGCAGACAATGCTGTTAGTTAACTGAAGTTGTTTCATTAAAAATATGGGAACTTCCATCAAGTACAGCCACAGGCAGCATCAGTTAATGAACAGAAATGTGAAATCGAGTGCATTTCAACACAACTGTCGCACATTACATCAGAGAAAAACTGCATTGATGTGAAAAGTCGATCGATTATTTAGTTTCGGTATTTATTAAAAGATATGCATCGATTGGTTGATGAGATACGTTCTGCATAATAATTCTTGTCAACTGTATGAAATCCGTAACAGTTTCGACTGACGGGAACACCAAACTCATACAATTGTGATCTCTCGATGCTTCCATAGTACATTTCAAGAACGACTTTGAGAGGAGAATATCCGCATTTTATTCACTCTAAATTCGTATGTACATCTATATTTCGCTACTCTCATTACGGCAGGACATTCAGTACCATCACACCATGGAGACTGTCAGTTCTGCTGAAAGAATTGTGGCATTGTCGCATGCACCACTGGTGCTTAATACCCTATTAATATAAAGCTGTGGTGGAAGCTACGAAAATTACTTTTAACACAGTTTACTTGCATTTCTCCAATTGTAGCTTGGGAAAAATATTTTAACTTTCTTTCCTACTCTTATTGCGAATCGCTGTTGTATGAAATTCGCAACTTATTATGTGAGTTCTGGGTGGCAATAAGTTTCAGGAATGTGGTATGAACGTTAGATACCACACTTGTTAGGGGTTGCAGTTATCGACCGCGGTCTGTACTAGTACCGCTGGAACCGCGAGTCGCAGCTAGCGCCGCTCCGCGCCTTGTAAAAAGTCTCTAGCGAGCGCTCGCCCACTCTTGCTAGGTAAGTCAAGTATGAAAGTAATATAGCCTTCATCTGATAGGAAGCAACCTCTAACAAGGCGCTTGTTAAGGTATGGCCTATGTGATGCCTCTATAGCTCTCTGTTTGTAATTATATTCCTCCTGACTATGAAGACTCCTCTACCACCAGTTAAGTGCAACATACACTACCGGCCATTAAAATAGCTATACCACGAAGAGGTGCTACACACGCGAAATTTAACAGACAGGAAGAAGTTGCTGTAATATGCAAATCATTAGCTTTTCAGAGCATTCACACAAGGTTGGCGCCGGTGGCGATACCTACAGCGTGCTGACATGAGGAAAATTTCCAACCGATTTCTCATACACAAACAGTAGTTGACCAGCGTTGCCTGGTGAAACGTTGTTGTGATGCCTCGTGTAAGGAGGAGAAATGCGTACCATCACGTTTCCGACTTTGGTAAAGTTCAGATTGTAGCCTATCGCGATTGCGGTTTATCGTATCGCGACATTGCTGCTCGCGTTGGTCGAGATCCAATGACTGTTAGCAGAATATGGAATCGGTGGGTTCCAGAGGGTAATACGGAACGCCGTGCTGGATCCCAACGGCCTCGTATCACTAGCAGTCGAGATGACAGGCACCTTATCCACATGTCTGTAACGGATCGTGCAGGCACGTCTCGATCCCTGAGTCAACAGATGGGGACGTTTGCAAGACCACAACCATCTGCACGAACAGTTCGACGACGTTTGCAGCAGTATGGACTATCAACTAGGAGACCATGGCTGCGGTTACCCTTGACGCTGCATCACAGACACGAGCGCCTGCAATGGTGTACTCAACGACAAACCTGGGTGCACGAATGGCAAAACGTCATTTTTTCGGATGAATCCAGGCTCTGTTTACAGCATCATGATGGTCGCTTCCGTGTTTGGCGACATCGCGGTTAACGCACATTGGAAGAGTGGATTCTTCATAGCCATAATGGCGTATCACCCGGCGTGATGGTATGGGGTGCCATTGGTTACACGTTTCGGTCACCTCTTGTCCGCATTGATGGCACTTTGAACAGTGGACGTTACATTTCAGATGTGTTACGATCCGTGGCTCTACCCTTCATTCGATCACTGCGAAACCCTACATTTCAGCAGGATAATGCACGACCGCATGTTGAAGGTCATGTACGGGCATTTCTGGATACAGAAAATGTTCGACTGCTGCCCTGGCCAGCACATTCTACAGATCCCTCACTAATTGAAAACGTCTGGTGAATGGTGGCCGAGCAACTGGCTCGTCACAATACGCCAGTCACTACACTTGTTGAACTGTGGTATCGTGTTGAAGCTGCATGGGCAGCTGTACCTGTACACGCCATCTAAGCTCTGTTTGACTCAACGCCCAGGCGTATCAAGGCCGTTATTACGGCCAGAGGTGGTTGTTCTGGGTCCTGATTTCTCAGAATCTATGCACCCAAATTGTGTGAAAATCTAATCACATGTCAATTCTAGTATAATATATTTATGTAATGAATACCCGTTTATCATCTACATTTATTCTTGCTGTAGCAGTTTTAATGGCCAGTAGTGTGTTATTTTTTACCAACGACTTCTAATTATTTTAGTCGTTGTAGACCCAGACAATGCAGCCAGCTCCTTATCGACTTCACTGACAAACCTGCTGTGTCTGGAAAGAAGAGATTTGTAGTTTATATTTAGCATTGGCCACCAGTCATTCACACTAGCGATGATTCGTTCGGCGTCATCATAACAAGGGACAAAGAAGTGCATGAAATATTTAAGCGAGAAAATTATTATGTGTGGCCCCACCAGTAACTTCACAAGCATCTAACAGTGTGAACGGTAGCGCAGTCAGCACATTTTTCATGATTCGTTAGGGACCATCGAGATTAAAGTGTACAAAATAATTACTATTTATTGTAGACTTTAAAACAGTGTGAGTGTGATAATCTCATTAGACAAAGTATCAATCACTTCCTTAAAAGAGAATACAGAACGCAGTAGACCAGTGGTCGTCAGACTTTTTTTGCTTAATATCCAGGGCCGCCTAGGAATGAGGAGTGGAGGGGAAGGGGAGGAGGAGAAGGGGAAGAGGGCAAAGTGGCCACTCAAAGGAAAAATTCTGTATTCACAAACCATTGTTATTGATAGAAGCTTACCACTTACACAGTTTGAATCTGCTTAATACAATGGATCACACCAAATATTTTTAAGCGAAAAAGAATGTAATATACTGGAACATCATGTATTTTTTTGAAAGCTTAAATAGTGCCCAATTTTTCGTACCTAGCTGGGTAAGTGACCAGTGACATCGCAGCAGTATCCCGTGTATTTCCGAACATATTTTCTAAGCGTCCTGACGTCCTAGTATGTGAAATAATGCCTAGTGGCTGCAGCAGGCCGTTTTTAGACGGACTTCGGTCCAGTACAACGGAACAGGAACGGTTTTATATAATTATGTTAATTAACTCCAAAATTTCACGAAGGGGTGGAATGGCGGATGGTTACTGTGAATGTAAAAGGGTTTAGAAGTCAGAAAGTGTCCTCGGTCCGGCACACAGTTTTAATCTGCCAGGAAGTTTCGGTTTATACGTCAGTTTTATTTTATGTATCACGCGTGCTTTTTGAAAGTGATCGTTATTGGGGTGCAGGCCAAAAGACGTTGGTTAAACACTGATATTATAAAAAGTTATTAGTCTTCGTTCTAGTGAGGTAGCAAGAATAGTATAAATGACTTACCTTAAATCAGATAACTCAAAAACAGAACCGTTTTTACTAAAAAATAACGTAGCAAACTTTCTCTGTCAATCTGACTGACAACAATGTGGATGGGTTTTAGAACTAGTTCAACCAATTTTCGTCACGCAGAAGCGCTGTTCATGGCAAAATATATGCAATGGCCACTTTTCCCGTTCTGACCAGTTTACACACATTCGCGTAACGATCTTACTATTAATACGTAACCTACATGAATTAGCATGTTACATTTATTAATAACAATATGTCAATATGAGAAACGATCATAAATATTTACTGAATGTCATTTTTCTTTTACTCACTGCACTACATTATAAGAGGCGATCCAAAGTTTCCCTTCAAGGGCGTAGCTGCAGCGCATACTTGTAACGCATCTCCGATCAGGGTATGTAAGCACCAGCCTATAGGTAAGGACATAGTGTGACCATCAAACGTAAACTTTTTGATCACCTCTTGCACAACAGGTTTAATTTGTTTTCATTGTAGTTGCTTCGAACATGCACTACATTTGAAGGTGACAGCCTGTATAACGAGCCTTCACTAATCCATCTTACTTTCGTTTGACGTTTGTATCGCAGCAGCTGATCAGAACTAGTTGCGCACGGTCGTAATTTGTCAGCATTCGAAAACAAACAGTAAAATATTCCACCCCTCGCTTCTTTCAAACTTGCAGTGTCCACGATACATATCACTCTGCCCCTGAATCATCAGCAAATTTAACTCACTGCCGAGTTCACCGGCGTAAATTTAAATTAAGCGCATCATAAAATGTTACCGCCTGTAAGTGTTTTGTTTGTTATCGAGCAAGAAAAATGCACTTTTAGCAAGCTCTTAACATTCCGGAATGAAATTTTCACTCTTTAGTGGAGTGTGCACAGGTATGAGACTTCCTGGCACATTAAAATTGGTTGCCGAACCGAGACTCGAACTCGTGACCTTCGCTTTTCGCGGGCAAGTGCTCTACCATCTAGGCTAATTAACGTATGTGCGCCGTCTGGGACTAATAAAAGATGACACAGAAGTAACTTTTATCGGAATGGGATAGTTGCACTGTTAAAGAACGTTGGGGCCGCCCCCACGGTTGCCGGAGATTTTAACTGTGTGTTGCGCCGTGAACATCAGACGCCCAATTTTAACATTTGTTACGAGCTACAAACATTAGTGACTGAATTAGAACTGCAAGACACCTGGATTTACTTGAATCCTCACCATACCGGATATACTTACGTCAGTAATTCGTCAGCAAGCAGGTTAGATAGAATCTATGTTACTAAAGAATTCATGCGCAGTATTGATGATTGTGAGATATGGCCTATAAACTTCTCCGACCATTGTGCATACCATATTTCATTCACGTATGTCCGACAAAAAGCCTTTCGTGGCCGTGGGGTATGACACCTTAACGTATCACTATTGCACGATCTAGAACTTAAGCAACAGATTAAACAGACTTGGCAAAAATGCTTACGCTCCCAAACCAGGTATCGGGAGCGGATAATTTGGTGGACCGAATACGCAAAACCCTTACTTCGTAAATGCATTACGCAGTATGCAAAAGCCCAAGCATATTGGCGCAAACGAAGTGCGGAATATTACTTCTCTTGTTTGCGAGACCTTTATCAACAACTAGATGGCCTTTCGGCTAACATCATAAAACTGAAACAACTTAAGTCCAAAATAACGGCTCTAGCCCGGCAGCGTCTGGACGGGGTGCGTACGAATGCTCGAGGCAAGGACAATCTTATGCAGGAACGAACGTCGTTATACCATGTGATAAGGGAGACACGTAGAGTGGAAAAGAGAATAATATCCGCGCTGGCGGAGGATGACGGAGGAGAGTATACTACTCAGGCCGCCATCAAACAATATTTAGCGAAGTGTTGTAGGAATCTCTACGCTGGAACGGAAATAGATAGACTGAACGGTGAAGGACTTTTAGCAAATGCTACGACGGGAATACGTGTGGAGGATTATGCCTGTCTAATCGAATATATAACTCAGGATGAAATAAAATCTATAATTAACAACGCTCCGAGGAACAAGTCACCTGCTCCCGATGAGCTCCCTGTCGAAATTTATGTACGCATGTGGGATGTAACAGGTAATGAGCTCACAGATATGTACAATTAGTTATTAACTAACCAGGCGTTCCCTCCTATATTTACGGCGGGAATGATTCTACTCATTCCTAAAACACGAGACACCAACAAGCTTCGCGATTTAAGACCACTCCCCTTACTCAACGCTGACTTTAAAATTCTCAGTCGTCTCCTGAATAGAAGGATGAAGTCACTCCTGCAAACTGTCATAGGTCCTTACCAAACGAGTGCAATAAAGGGAAGATCAATGCTAGACACCTTATGTGAGTATAGCGACGTGATAAACCTCACTTGGATACGTGACGATAGTGTTTAGATTTTGATAAATCCTTTGATAGGATCAATCATGGCTTCTTATTCAGCACCATACGGAAAGTGGGTTTCAATGACCATTCTATAACTGTCATACGTAAATGTATTGGGGTGTTTTTTCAAGGATTAAACAACTGGCTGAAACATTTCCAGTGCAACAATCAGTACGTCACGGATGTCCATTGTCTGTGACTTTATATGCGATCACGGTGGAACCATTGCTTCCGACAATGCACCAGAAATTGAGAGGACTACAGATCTTCAATATTAAGACAGTTTCTCACTATTATGCTGACGAAATAAGCGTTATTGTAAATTCGAATAGTGAGGTCGATGAAGTGCGACGCTTGGTACAACTCTACTAACGATCCTCTGGCGCTAAACTTAATCTTCAGAAATTGAAAATAATGCATCTCGGTTCTTACAGTAGTGCAATAGGTGCGCACTGGTTAGATGTAACTGAAGAGTGACTCCGGCTCGGATTGTGGTTAAGGGCGAATCCCAAGCTCATCGCTGAGTACAATTGTCATCAGGGGCTTGTTGAAGGACCATGCCATGCGATCGTTAGACCGACTGCAGAAAGTACAGTTTATAATTACATATGTACTTAGCAAAATATATCGTGTCACAAGTCACCGAACACAAAATACTAGCTGCAGCGTGTTGGTATGTGTTGAAACAAAATGTCTTCAAAGTATCCTTCCACGCGGCTAATTTGCACAGGCGAAACGGAAGACTTGGAATTAAAGACGTTAAATCTAGATGTGACGCACTGTTTCTAACTCGTGCTTTCAAACTTTGATGGAAACCCAGTTCTACGCAAAGAAGGGAAAGCAGAAAGGTGGAAGGAGTATATAGAGTGTCTATACAAGGGCGATGTACTTGAGGACAATATTATGGAAATGGAAAAGGTTGTAAATGAAGATGAAATGGGAGATATGATACTGCGTGAAGAGTTTGACAGAGCACTGAAGGACCTGAGTCGAAACAAGGCCCCCGGAGTAGACAACATTCCGTTAGAACTACTGACAGCCTTGGGAGAGCCATTCCTGACAAAACTCTACCATATGGTGAGCAAGATTTATGAGACAGGCGAAAAACCCTGAGACTTGAAGAAGAATACAATAATTCCAATCCCAAAGAAAGCAGGTGTTGACAGATGTGAAGATTACCGAACTATCAGTTTAATAAGTCACAGCTGCAAAATACTAACGCGAATTCTTTACAGACGATTGGAAAGACTGATAGAAGCCGACCTCGGGGAAGATCAGTTTGGATTCCGTAGAAATGGTGGAACACGTGAGGCAATACTGACCCTACGACTTATCTTAGAAGAAAGATTAAGGAAAGGCAAGCCTACATTTCTAGCATTTGTAGACTTATAGAAAGCTTTTGACAATGTTGATTGGAATACTCTCTTTCAAATTCTAAAGGCGGCAGGGGTAAAATACAGGTAGCGAAGGGCTATTTACAATTTGTACAGAAAGCAGATGGCAGTTATTAGAGACGAGGGCTATGAAAGGGAAGCAGTGGTTGGGAAGGGAGTGAGACAGGGTTGTCGCCTCTCCCCAATGTTATTTAATCTGTATATTGAGAAAGCAAACAAAAGAAAAATTCGGAGTAGGTATTAAAATCCAAGGAGAACAAATAAAAACTTCGGGGTTCGCCGATGACATTGTAATTCCGTCAGAGACATCAAAGGACTTGGAAGAGCAGTTGAACGGAATGGACAGTGTCTTGAAAGGAGGGTATAAAATAAACATCAACAAAAGCAAAACAAGGATAATGGAATGTAGTCGGATTAAGTTGGGTGATGCTGAGGGAATTAGATTAGGAAGCGAGACACTTAAAGTAGTAAAGGAGTTTTGCTATTTGGGGAGCAAAATAACTGATGATGGTCGAAGTAGAGAGGATATAAAATGTAGACTGGCAATGGCAAGGAAAGCGTTTCTGAAGAAGAAAAATTTGTTAACATCTAGTATAGATTTAAATGTCACGAAGTCGTTTCTGAAAGTATTTGTATGGAGTGTAGCTATGTATGGAAGTGAAACGTGGACGATAAATAGTTTGGACAAGAAAAGAATAGAAGCTTTAAAATGTGGTGCTACAGAAGAATGCTGAAGATTAGATGGGTAGATCACATAACTAATGAGGAGGTATTGAATAGAACTGGGGAGAAGGGGAACTTGTGGCACAACTTGACTAGAAGAAGGGATCGATTGGTAGGACATGTTTTGAGACATCGAGGGATCACCAATTTAGTATTGGAGGGCAGCGTGGAGGGTAAAAATCGTAGAGGGAGACCAAGAGATGAATACACTAAGCAGATTCAGAAAGATGGAGGCTGCAGTAGGTACTGGGAGATGAAGAAGCTTGCACAGGATAGAGTAGCATGGAGAGCTGCATCAAACCAGTCTCAGGACTGAAGACCACAACAACAACAACATGCCACTAACAAAGGCATCACGAAACTTCTGTTCCTCTCGTTTAATCCTGGGAGTAGGAACGCTCCTGTTAATGTAGCACATATAGATGCCAGCCTAGATTACGTCCGAAAGTACTATGTCGATTGGAACTATATAAGACTTCTACCAGCACTAATCAACACTAGAACCGCCTATGATTATATTACCAGACATCGTCTTCACAACCCAATTCAGGTAAAATATACTACTAAAAACGGGATGAACGTCTGGAAAAATTTCAATAATAAAATTCTACCAACTAGAGTCAGTGCTGTACGGTGAGACGTTGTAAACGAAACCATACCCGCAGCGGAACGATTATGGAAAATCAAATTGAGACCATCTCCATCCTGCGACAAATGTCAGTTTGTAGAAACTGTAGCGTACATATTCCTATGTGAAAATAGAATCAGAATTTGGAACTGGACTAGTAAGAAATTGGCACTTATCAACAGATCCGCAAAAAGTTATATACCGATAACTGAAGCTTTATATCCCGTCTGGAAATTTTACCCTCCCGCAAAGAATAACAATTATTCGTGGCTTCTGAGACAGTTTGTGTTTGACGTGTTAACAAATAAAACTTCGAATTTAGAAGAGTACATGTTTTATATTGCAGAAGAACATGTTAAGTTGAAGAAGAATAACAAAAAAAAATTATCTATTGCTTTATGTGGGACAGTTTCCTTAATTAGAAACAGAATACTATTCTTTCTCTTTTTTTATTCCTGGAATCTTCTTTTATTTTGGTTCTAAAATGAGAACTGTTCTCATTTGGCGAAACCCCTCCAGCTCCAAAATTTCTTTCATTTGTTGAAAAATATATGGGTTCCTTACAGACCTCGTGTTCATCCCGTCCATAATAACTTCAATCGTGAATATCTTTGTGAATGAATGTTTGTCATGTAATTTTCTGTCACCCTTTTTCCCGTTATGAGTTATGTCCTACAAGGAGCACACTTCATTGGAAACGGCACTCTGTAATTTATTTTACTTTAATTACTATTTCAGTTTTGTTCTACCATTTAAGGCATGCATGGGAACAAACATGGAATACATGGGAATAATGGAGGAACTCAGTGACAGGTATCGGAGGGGCACTGTGGCCAGGCTTCGGATCTCCGACCCCTTTCCCCTCTGCCTCCACCTGCCTGCTGCTGAAAATCTTCTCAAAGCCAGTAAAATTTAAAAAAAAGCAAGAAAAAGATATATTACAATAAATGTGAGTGGGTGACAGGCATGGGGACGGCATCGTGGCCAGGCCTCGGAATGTTTCTGCTGGACGTTTCAGAATATTTTATTTTCCATTTAGTTATTGGGATCGGAAACCTCGTTCCTTTCCAAAGCCGAGTGTAATCATGCGGATCGGGACAATCATTCTGTGAACGTTTTATAAAACATATATTCCCATTTTGATATGTATTATTAATTTCAGGCACTTTTAGTGCACCCTCAGTAGGTACGACTTGAAAATGAACCAGCTGGTTCGAAACTAGTCACGTAACATAAATACAGTAACTGATGACAGTTTCGTTAACAAACGCTTCATAGGATATTAAAATAGTTGCTGGTTCCCTGTCTACCTAAAAGAAGAGAATGACTCACTTTACTTGCTTTTGCGTGCGAAATTAAGTCACTTCATCTGGTGCACCAATTCTCCCTCTACGATCCTCACGTGTAGCTAGATGACCGAAGTGTTAATTCCGTTTGTCCTAAATTCATGGTTGAGCGAATCTTATGACTTTCCTTACCATAATATAGGACGCCATGTGGTCCATGACCATTCCTAATTTCACAGTATCCATCTCAGCTGGAGATAAATCAGGCATGCGAGGCTATCAAACACCAATAGTCAATGTATCGAACCAATAAGCTACGGCTCCCTAGAGTTATTTGTAGTTTTGGATGACGGGTCTTCCCCTCTTGCTAATTTATGTCTCTCTCAATTCCTCATTAGAGTGCATCTCTGTAGATCCGTTCTAAAGTAGATCGTCATCCCAAACGTACGACGGATATTTTCGCTCTGAATTTCCGGGCTAAATTAACAGATTTCTCCGCCCTTGCTTTGTTTGTACATAAAGGACTAATGTTTTGAATATGTCCAATCTAGTATCAAGCTTTGTAATAAAACCAGATTACTGAATGCAGGTTAACTGTTGTTTAAGACAAATCTACCTCCGTTCTCCTTCAGGAAGTAGTGGCATGATATCAGAAATACATCAAAGAAAATACATGCAGAATGAAAATAACTAGCTTTGTCACTGTTTGATCGTGACGGATGTTAGAGTGTTCGTCTCGGGGATTTTTTTTTACTATTAGTCACTTTTTATCGTCAGTTAAAAGTTGTAGGGTTTCGACATCTTATCTTAAGAATTTACGATCCCATACGATTCTTGCACCTGCAGTGGACGATTTATCTGCCCACATGGCGAGATACGGCGAGTGAAACTATGCCCTGTGCGATCAGTTAAAATAGGTTTGCATCAGTTACCGAGAACACAAAACTCGTAATTGGCCAATTGATCACATTATATGGTACAAATAGGCTCACTTTATTATCAGTGGTAAGTCAGGAAAAAATTAAGACATTCACCCTTTCGCAAAGCGAGTTTGCTTGGGATTCCAGAAGGAAATACGAAACAGTACCGAAAGTCAGATTAGGGCACCCCCCCTTTTCAGATTTTACCAAAAGATCCTCCTCCACTGTTGATTTACTCCACTCGTTCACCAAGAGCGGATGTGTTGTCACCGTCAGTCAGGTAGTGCCCCTTTGTTTCCGTATAGTTCCGTAAGCCTAAGTAATGTACATAGTTACAGCAACCAAAGGGAACACGTGTCTTTTCATGGATGGTTCCTCTCTACCACGCGTACAGAAAATATGATGAGCATACGAATTGATTATGTATAAATTCCAAACGGAGTACATGCTGAGACTGTTTAAAAACTGCAAATAGCAGAATCATTGCTGTACAACTTTCTGTCCCATGTGACGAAGCAGATGTGCAGATAAAGGAACGAATATATAACTGCAGGAAAAGAGTCGCCATAGAATAGACAGTGATTGTTTTGCAACTTTTAAACAGCAATTTCAAGATTTGAAAGGCAATGATTTAGATTTCGTCGTAAATCAGTCGAATGATGAGAACTCCTAGATTTTATTGTATAAAGCATGAAAGGAATGTATCGCAACAACTCTGGCACTAGTTCGGAGATTAACATGAGGGGAGATATTTTGAAATGAGCTGAAGGTAATAGTATTTTTGAAACTTGATGATAGGTGTGTTGCTAACAAAAGAATGCTATACACAGGAGAAGAAACAAAAGTATCTCCTGTTTTGATTGCTTTGCCCAAAAGTCCAAACTGAAAAATAATATGCCTCCGTGATGCCGAAATCTTCAGTGCTAGTCATTGTATTGGCTATAATTAAAGCTATGACAGCAGCATTCCCGAATCATCCCTTTTTGGTTACAATTTTCACTTCAGCCAATATCTGTGGAAGGTGTGGTGTCACCGCCAGACACCACACTTGCTAGGTGGTAGCCTTTAAATCGGCCGCGGTCCGGTAGTATACGTCGGACCCGCGTGTCACCACTATCAGTGATTGCAGACCGAGCGCCGCCACACGGCAGGTCTAGAGAGACTTCCTAGCACTCGCCCCAGTTGTACAGCCGACTTTGCTAGCGATGGTTCACTGACAAATTACGCTCTCATTTGCCGAGACGATAGTTAGCATAGCCTTCAGCTACGTCATTTGCTACGACCTAGCAAGGCGCCATTACCAGTCACTATTGATGCTATAAGACATGTACCGTCAAGAGCGATGTTCACCAATTATGGATTAAAGTTAAGTTTTCCAGAAGCTACGTACTTTTTTTACTAGACTCAACTCCTTTAGCTGTTCCAGACCTCACACCAGCCTGCGTGAGCTTAAACGCGTGCCTTTCGGCTTCCTCCTAGTGGATTGGCTGTCTTGCCAGTCCACAACAGAAGGATATGCAGTACCTGGGATTAACTGACGAATACACTGATAGAGAAGAAGTCTGACTATTTTGTCACCTTTTTGCTGTAGTGTCACATTTACCAATCATTGATGTTGTAGTGTGAATGGTAATTGTTGTGGCCAGGCGAAACTGCTTTCGTGCAGCCACAACTGTGAGTTTCTTTGACTGCTCGGTGAGGTGCCAATTAAACTAGAACACATGAAATATAATATCAGTTTATTGCATAAACGAATAAAAGGTTTACCGAACTTTGTCACGCTTCTTCGCCACAGGAGTTGTGGATAATTTACAGCTTTCATGGACTAGCAGTACATCACTTGATGCAGTAATTAACACACTGTTCTCTTGCAGTGCTAAATGCAATCTTTGCGTAAGTAGATTTCATCGGAAACTGTCATTGTCTCTGTCGTACATAATGATGCTGACTGCTGCAGATGATAGCTCGACACTACATTGATCTCAGGCTGAGGGCGCTGCTGTGCTGAGATGGGATGCGTGATCTTCAGGAGCACCACTCAAAGGTCATTGTGGATTGCAGATGGCGATAATTAATGTCTGGTGCTGATTCGCGTTGCCGACTTTGGTGTGGCAATGTGATCTCTCTACGATACCACACTAGTAATGAAGGAAGTGTCTAGTGAAGGAAAGGTCATGAAATTCACTCAGTGTGTGGAACATTATAGTACAGCAGCTGAAACGTGGGATGCTGTTAACCAGTGCCAGAAGGCCGCGAATACTGTCGAAGGTAGGTGGAGGAAACTAAACTCCTCAATAAATCGTAGACATTCGACTGTATACTTTCCAATAAATAAGCTGAAAGATGGCACGGTGGATGCTGTATTTGGCATTAAAAAGATTTATTGGCCTCTTCAGAAAAGAAGAAAAAGACATGAATTTTACAAAAGGTTAAAGAACATTGTATGAATATATAAAGGCTTGAAGGATTTAAGAAGTCCAAAATCTTACAAATAAATTGAATGAGATAATAAAGTTCACAAAATAAGGCTAGCAATTCAGTCATTTTCTGTGGTAATGTTGTAGAAGGAAAAAGGTAAAAATAAAAAAAATATAAAAAGTAAAATTTCCCTAGAAACTATGTGCATAGCTAGAACTAGGCCTGGATAAAATGTGGAGGGATATTCTTATTACAAAATGGTCGACAGAGCTGACCCGAATGTGCATAGCTAGACCTAGGCCTGGATAAAATGTGGAGGGATATTCTTATTACAAAATGGTCGACAGAGCTGACCCACTGTTGCGGCTTTATTTGAAGGTCGGAAAACCCATGGATAAAGTATTTGTGGCCGGAAACACCACGGTCGGAAAGTCTGCGACAGTGAATTTTCAGCGAAGGCTGCTGTACGCCGTTACCCCAGTGACACTTCAGCGGCGAGCGCCCACTGCAGCTAGTAGGAGCTTTGCGTGGTTTCCATGTAGGAAAGGCTTAGGAAAAGTTCCCTGAGCGTATGTGAATGGAAACGAGAGTGTCTACTGCACTGAGCTGGTGCATAGAGGATTAGCGATGCAAACATACTGGCGCAGCTTCGTATGTCCACCCAGCTTGGGCGATGACAACGTGTACAGGAAAACCCATACAGGTACATATTCGAGACTTACAAATACACCTAAACTTAAGGTTCCAGAGCACCAAAAGCGTGCAGGAACTTCCTCTCAAATATACAGAATAAGATAGAAAATCACACCACGACGTGCAAAATTACGAACCTCGTTATCATTATCGCACATGTTTGTTGTTCTTGTGGTCTTCAGTTCTGAGACTGGTTTGATGCAGCTCTCCATGCTACTCTATCCTGTGTAAGCTTCTTCATCTCCCAGTACCTACTGCAACCTACAACCTTCTGTATCTGCTTAGTGTATTCATCTCTTGATCTCCCTCTACGATTTTTACCCTCCTCCCTGCCCTCCAATACTAAATTGGTGATCCCTTGATGTCTCAGAACATGTCCTACCAACCGATCCCTTCTTCTAGTCAAGTTGTGCCACAATCTTCTCTTCTCCCTAATCCTATTCAGTACCTCCTCATTAGTTATATAATCTACCCGTCTAATCTTCAGCATTTTTCTGTAACAGCACATTTCGAAAGCTTCTATACTCTTCTTGTCCAAATTATTTATCGTCCATGTTTCACTTCCATACATGGCTACACTCCATACAAATACTTTCAGAAACGACTTCCTGAAACTTAAATCTATACTCGATGTTAACAAATTTCTCTTCTTCAGAAACGCTTTCCTTGCCATTGCCTGCCTACATTTTATATCCTCTCTAATTCGACCATCATCAGTTATTTTGCTCCCAAAATAGCAAAACTCCTTTACTACTTTAAGCGTCTCATTTACTAATCTAATTCCCTCAGCGTCACCCGATTTAATTTGACTACATTTCATTATCCTCTTTTGCTTTTGTTGATGTTCATCTTATATCATCCTTTCAAGACACTGTCCACTCCGGTCAACTGCTCTTCCAAGTCCTTTGCAGTCTCTCACAGAATTACAATGTCATCGGCGATCCTCAAAGTTTTTATTTCTTCCCCTTGGATTTTAATACCTACTCCGAATTTTTCTTTTGTTTGCTTGCTCAATATACAGATTAAATAACATTGCGGAGAGGCTACAACCCTGTCTCACTCCCTTCGCAACCACTGCTTCCCTTTCATACCCCTCGACTCTTACAACTGCCATCTGGTTTCCGTACAAGTTGTAAATAGCCCTTCGCTCCCTGTATTTTACCTCTGCCACCTTCAGAATTTGAAAGAGAGTATTCCAGTCAACATTGTCAAAATATTTCTCTATGTCTACAAATGCTAGAAACTAGCTTCTAAGATAAGTCGTAGGGTCAGTATTGCCTCACGTGTTCCAATATTTCTACGGAATCCAAACTGATCTTCCCCGAGGTCGGCGTCTACCAGTTTTTCCACTCGTCTGTAAAGAATTCGCGTTAGTATTTTGCAGCTGTGACTTATTAAACTGATAGTTCGGTAATTTTCACATCTGTCAGCACATGCTTTCTTTGGGATTGGAATTATTACATTCTTCTTGAAGTGTGAGGGTATTTCACCTGTCTTATACATCTTGCTGACCAGATGGTAGAGTTTTGTCAGGACTGGCTCTCCCAAGGCCGTCAGTAGTTCTAATGGAAAGTTGTCTACTCCGGGGGCCTTGTTTTGACTCAGGTTTTCAGTGCTCCGTCAAACTCTTCACGCAGTATCGTATCTCCCATTTCATTTTCATCTACACCCTCTTCCATTTCCGTAATATTGTCCTCAAGTACATCGCCCTTGTATAGACTCTCTATATACTCCTTCCACCTTTCTGCTTTCCCTTCTTTGCTTAGAACTGGGTTTCCATCTGAGCTCTTGATATTCATACAAGTGGTTCTCTTTTCTCCATTGGTCTCTTTAATTTTCCTGTAAGCAGTATCTACCTTACCCCTCGTGAGATAAGCCTCTACATCCTTACATTTGTCATCTAGCCATCCCTGCTTGGCCATTTTGCACTTCCTGTCGATCTCATTGTTGAGACGTTTGTATTCCTTTTTGCCTGCTTCATTTACTGCATTCTTATATTTTCTCGTTTCATCGCACATGTGTTACGTGAAAGTTAGACCTGCGCAGAATTATTACGTAGACGAATAGCTATAGTTCCGAGGTAAAGAAACAGCACAGATGAACTAAATCATTAGAGGTGCCATACACTGCACTTTAGTAGAAAGACGTATCGAAAATTTCTTGTAATTTAATTTACTATTTGCGAAAATGCAACATCAGTAACCTAATAATTGCGTAGTATACCACATGAGTTATCATACATCTCAGCGCGCTTCACATAAGATGTCATTTATATAAATCGGTCAATAGCGTCGAAAGATAGAGTCGTGGCTGGAAGGGATAAAATAAAAGCGTCAGCCACTGACAGGCGAGATAGATGTCCTCCATGTGCTAGGATAAGATGCTACAATTTCGATATAGGTACAGCTCCGATCAACATTAAAATTTCGCACCATTTTTCTGTTTAGTAGTGTTGTTAGCACTTGCCTTTGTGCGGCTTTGCAGTGCGCAAGTTTTCTGCGGCACCTCTTGTCTTTTCCTTCAGTATACCAGTTTGTGCTACAGAGATATAACATTTTTCTTGTTGAGAGGTAGGTGAAGTTACTTAGTTTTATGCGCTCTTATAAAGTGACTAGTTTCCATGTGTTTGTAAACTCTATATTAGTGATATTAGAGACTTGTTTTCCGTTCCCGCGATTTTTGAGGCATCTATAGAAAAGGATTGTGTGAGATTTTCTGCTACCTCTTGGCACAGTTCTGTACTATTTATTCATGATTTCACTCTCTCCAATTGTACAATGTGGATAAGTAAGTACAATTTCGATCAATGCAGTTCTTTAGTTTACTCCTCAAGACTGATTACTACAGACGTATTACACACAATTACTACAGACAAGTTCTTTACATACAAACAGGTTTTCTCTCGTGAGTTTTTAAAGCAAATCCTTCCTTTTTTTCTCGTAGATGTCCCGAAAACGACAAGCAAAGAAAAATCTATAATAAATGGGATCGAACTTCATTACAAGAGGGAATAAAGCGTGTAACGGACGGACATTTGAGCCTTCAAGCTGCATCAGAATTATACGACATTCCTTTCAGCACTCTCCATGGTAAAGTTCCTCCTGGTTCCATTACGGAGATGAGTGTCTCTGGGTACATTAATGAACAACTGTTCATGATCTGGCTTCGACACTTCAAGAAATACAAAACAGTGAGTAGTTACAGTTCTTCTTATTGACAGCCATGCAGCCGTACCAGCTTGGATGTTGTAGAATACTGTCGAGAAAATGGGATTGCCTCCACACAGAACACATGTACTGTAGCCATTAGAGAGGACTTTCTTCAAGTCTCTAAAGGCTCAATATCACATAAATGTAACTGAGTGGATTCATCGTAACCCCAATGAAAGCATTAGAAAACAAAGATCCTGTACTACTTTCTGCGATGCCTGGAGAAAGATAACATCTTTTGGGTGGGCAATCGAAGGATTGCAGTGCACAGGAGTAATGCTCTTCTTCAAAAAGTTTGTTCCCGAGGAGAAATTTGCACCTTCAGTGTTATTTGAGGTTCCTGCTTCTTCAACCCCCACCAATCAAGCTACTACCAGCATTCTGGGCGAAGAGCGCATATCTTTAAAAGATGTAACAGTAACAGCAGTATCCAATGCCATTTCTCAGCACGATCCTGTTAAGACATTTTGCCCACTCCACAGAAAATAGTGTTTTCTCGGTAAAAGTAAAACACGGATATCTGTTCGATCAATTCAGGTGAAAAACTGGAAAACATACTCAGCAAGAGAAATCTTTGTCACCAGGGAACAAAGACAGAAACAAACAAATGCAACAAACACAATAAACAGATTTGTAGGTCTATGAGTAGTTATTAAGACGTATTAAAAGCTTCAGATCGCCAGCAAACAACGAGAATAATTGTGGATTTTTTTTCTTGAATTATTATAGTGCGGTATCATTGGCATTTGGTACCACGAACTTGGCGTCGGTGCCCGAGGAGAAAAGTGCTTTTTATGTAGAAGGTGTCCATGATCAGACTTGTACCAAGAAGTGAGCATAATTGTACCTAGTGTGATATATTTTCGGACAATTTTACTCAATTCCGTAGCCTTTTCTTGTGTTTCAACCAACGCATCTAATGGTATAATATTTCCATCAGAAAGAAAAACTAGAGCATTACAATTATTGCATAAAGTGTAGCAAGAATGTAGCAAAAATTGAAGCAAGATAGATACTACTGCAAAAAATTAATAATGGCGTCATTATGGCCGCATGATGGGAATTAACGAATTTTGTGCGTGGAATGGTAGGAGGACCTAGACGTATAACTGAAATAACATCGCATACCCTCTCCACCAAAGAAGTTTCATTTTGTTTCACCTACCATTCTAGGTGCTTTAGACAGTGTTTTTAGAATGTCTATATACTGGGAATTGTACGGATATAGAATTCTGAAATACAAGTCTCTTATGGTAATAATGCAACTTTTTGTTCTGAAAGAAGGTTGGTGTTATTCAGGTTTCCAATACACCACATCGTTCCCCAGTACTTCGGATACAAATCCCTGTTTCTGAACACAATCTCCGTTCAATACGAAGGCCTTAATTCACCTTACTGGGAATGCCTGTATGCTCACTTGATACCATTTTATTGGTCAACATCGAAGCATCAATAACCTCCCCGTCATCTATGTGCTGCTTCACGCAGAGTGCATTTTTCACTGGGCGAAACATGGAAGTCGAAAGATGCGAGATCCGGGATGTTGGATGATCCTGAAGAATACTCCAGTGAAGTTTTGTTGAGTTCGTCTGGGGTGTGCAGACTTGTGTGAGGCCTTGCGTTGTCATGGAGAAGGAGAAGTTCGTTTCTGCTTGTGCACGACAAATTGTCATCCCTAGTAATTCTGCGTTCTTTTCACGTGTGTGTGTGAGTTTTTCCATTTCCTTTTTCGCACTTTCAAGCCCTCTGTCCCTAGCCTCTCACTTATCTGGTATGGTCTCCTTGCAGATTGGTTTCGGCAGTTTGGACACGTGGCGCTGCCAGGCCACCAGTCAACCTGTGGCCGCCGTCCCGTCAGCTCAGTCACAGACACCTGTCATCTTGGCAGTCGCCACCGCAAGAACGAGAGCGTGTCTGCCATATGACTCCTTCAGCGTCACATACCACGCACCTGGCGGGTGGCGGTCGCTGCCTGTGGATTTCATCCTGGGAAACAATCTCTCGCCCCCTTTGGGGATGGGGGGGGGGGGGGGGGAGGATTCCACGGCGCCCTGGGTCTCAGGTACCAACGGCGCTACGCACAACTTATTCGTCATGCAGGCTACAGTGAGCTCAGCTGCTCAGCTCCTTTAGTTCAAATGACAAGGACCTTCGCGATCCCGGAACTCCGCAGCTAGACCAATAGAGGGCGCCAACAGCACTGAGACCACGCCACCAGATAGTGTACATGGCGATGGTACAGGTTTTTGACAAACTGCGCCTCACATGCCGAAAATACGTCCGAAAGTATCCCATCAATGAGGTGACTGTTTCGGCCGGTCCACAAAGCTTCAGACATCTTACGACTTCAAGACAGCTCATTACAGAGCGTGTCAATACAGAATCTTAACTCACTGTTTTTAAAGTAAACCACGTACAGTCTTAAAAATGTGTTCACTGATGTGTGTGTAGCTCTTTCAAGTGCTATGGGACACATTATTTACTTTTTAATTCTGGAAGTTTAAGTGGCTCCATTTTGCTATACTTAGTAAAGGAGCGGCACCCATTTTTTTCCCTTATTGAAGAACCCATATTTCTTTCACTTAGTTGTGGGGAATATTTTTGTGGAAATAGCGTTGAACAAAGTTTTCTTTTATCCCTATACCTGGGCGGTTTACTAAAAATGTCTTTTTCATATTAGGTGCAATGTATCGCCAGGTACTAAATATCAGCGACCTCAGTAGTCGTTAGACATCGTGAGATAGCAGAATGGGGCACTCTGCGGAAATTAAGGGCTTCGAACGTGTTCAGGTGATTGGCTGTCACTTGTGTCATACGTCTGCACGTGAGATTTCCACACTTCTAAACCTTCCTAGGTCCACTAATACTGAAGTAGAAACGTACAGCACAAAAAGCGTTCAGGCCGACCTCATCTGTTCAGTGACACAGACCGCAGACAGTTGAAAAAAAATGGTTCAAATGGCTCTAAGCACTATGGGACTTAACATTTGAGGTCATCAGTCCCCTAGACTTAGAACTACTTAAACCTAACTAACCTAAGGGTATCACACACATTCAAGCCCGCGGCAGGATTCGAACCCGCGACAGTAGCAGCAGCGTGGTTCCGGACTGAAGAGCCTAGAGCCGCTCGGCCACAGTGGCCGGGGCCTACAGTTGAAGAGGGTCGTAATGTGCAGTAGGCAGACGTCTATCCAGACCATCACACAATAATTCCAAATTCCATCAGGATCCAGTACTATGACAGTTAGGCGGGAGGTGAGAAAACTTGGATTTCATGGTCGAGCGTCTGCTCATAAGGCACATTTCACGCCGGTAAATGCCAAACGACGCCTCGATGGTGTAAGTAGCGTAAAAATGTGACTATTGAACAGTGTAAAAACATTGTGTGGAGTGATGAATGACGGTATACAATGTGGCGATCCGATGGCAGCACCTGTTATTGATGCACGGCATGTGGCGGAGTGGTTACACGACAGTAACATCCCTGTAATGGACTGACCTGCACAGAGTCCTGACCTGAATCCAATAGATGTTTTGTAACGCCGACTTCGTGCCAGGCCTCACCGACCGACATCGATATCTCTCCTCAGTTCAGCACTCCGTGAAGAATGGGCTGCCATTCCCCAAGAAACCTACAAGCACCTGATTGAACGTATACCTACGAAAGTGGGAGCGACCATCAAGGCTAAGGGTGGGCTAACATCATATTGAATTCCAGCATTACAGATGGAGGGCGCCACGAACTAGAAAGTCATTTTCAGCCATGTGTCTGGATACTTTTGGTCACATACTGTAGTTTTCATAATTTCACCTGGATTTTATCTATAAAATTTGGCGAATGTGATAGAGCCATTTCTTTACAAAAGACACCAATTTCAGGAAAACAAGTATGCAAATTTATTCGATTTTTGTTTTTTCAGGAATACTTAATACAACAAAGGGAAACAAAATGACAGACGACGGAATGCATCTTATAAACATACACTAGCGTCTCGCAGAGGAGATATGTGACACCTGGCCTGAAACATTTTTGCTTTTGATCTGTACTGATATTGCTACAGACAGCTGTTTCTGTTTTTCGAAGCATGTTTCCAAATGGTGTCCACATCAAGTAGGCAGAAACACGTTTCGAAAAAAGTTTCAAGCTCAGTGTGTACCTTGCTTGAGAGCCCAGAATAAAGAAGTCCCTCTCTCGGCTGAGCCGTTGTCTCGTGGTTCTCGGATGGAAGTAAGTTCCATAGACAGCTACCACCAAGCAGCGGGATTTTTACCTGTGTTTGATCTTAAGCACCAATGATAATAATTCTTCCTTGTGCCGACCAGTCCAGAACGTTCTAACAATGCAACGATGTCCTTCCAATATTTAAAAATATGCAAATGACGACAGGCAAAATTTAGCAGAGGTTCGTGTGTCAGTGAAAAGACCTATGCGCGAAGCAGAAACAGCTACAGCCGTCATACCTTTGTAAAAGATGTGGTCGACAGCCCGAGAAAATTCTGGTCCTATGTCAAATTACTGAACGGGAGTAAGGATTGCATCCACTCACTCGCTGACCAGCCTGGTGGTGCAGCTACAGACGGCAAAACGAAAGCCGAAGTCTTCAATTCCGAGATTAAGAAATCGTTTACATAGGAGAATCGTACAAACATACCGTCGTTTGGCCACCGAACAGACTCCCTTATGGGCGAATAGTAATAAGCATCCCTGGCGTAGAGAAACAACTGAGAGAGTGAATAATAAAAAGTCGCCACATCCGGATGGAATTCCTATTCGGTTTTACAAAGAGTGCTCTACGGCACTGGCTCCTTACTTGCCTTGCATATATAGCGAATCTTTCATCCAGCGCAACGTCCCTAGTGACTGGAAAAAAAGTATAGGTGTCTCCCGTGTATATGCAGGGCAAAAGAGCGGTCCCGTGGAACAGTACCCTTAACATCGGTTTCCTGTGGAATTCTAGTATATATTTAGTGCTGTAATATAATAAACTTCCGGTAAACTGAAAAGCTTACGTCTTACAATTCAGCATGGTTTTAGAAAGCATCGCTGGTGTAAAACTCAGCATACTCGTTCCTCACATGATATGTGCAAACTCTGGATGGTGAGCAACAGGGAGGCCCCATATCACTAAAATTCCGAAAAGCTTTTCACACAATACCCCACTGTAGATTGTTAACGTCGGTAAGAGCGCACGGAATTAGCTCCCATCGAAAACTGCTTAAGCAATGTGAACCCAATATGTTCCCCTCAATGGTGAGTGTTCATCAGACACTAGGTATCGTCAGGCATGCCCCATGGAACTGTGGTGAACCGCTATTATTTACTATGAACATAAATTATCTGACGGACATGGTGGTCAACAATCTGTGTTTTTGCGCTGATTAAGCTGTGGCGTAAGGGAAGATGCCGAAGATCAATGAGCGTAGAACAATACAAGAGGACTTAGACAAAATTTCTGCTTGGCGTGACGAATGGAAGGTGGCCCTAAATGTAGAAAAATGAAAGTTAATGCGGATGAGTAGGAAAAAGAAACCCATAATGTTAGGAAACAGCATCACAAGTATTCTACTTGACACAGTCACATAGCTTAAATCTCTGAACTTAACGTTGCAAAGCGATATGAAATGGAACAAGAATGTGAGGATTGGTAGAATTTTAGGAAAGTGTGGTTTATCTGTAAAGGAGATCACGTATAGGACGCTAGTGGGACCTATTCTTGAGTACTGCTCTAGTGTTTGGAATCGTCACCAGGTCGGGTTAAGGAAGACACCGAAGCAGTTCAGAGGTGGACTCCTATATCTGTTACCAATAGGTTCGAAAAACACGCAAGTGGTATGGCGATGCTTCGGAAACTCAAACTGGAATCCCTTGAGGGAAGGCGACGCTCTTCTCGAGGAACACTGGTGAGAAAATTTAAAGAACCGGCATTTGAAGCTGAAATAGTTGAAATGGTTGAAATGGCTCTGAGCATTATGCGACTTAACTACTGAGGTCATCAGTCGCCTAGAATTTAGAACTAATTAAACCTAACTAACCTACGGATATCACACACATCCGTGCCCGAGGCAGGATTCGAACCTGCGACCGTAGCGGTCGCTCGGCTCCAGACCGTAGCATCAAGAACCGCACGGCCACTCCGGCCGGCGCATTTGAAGCTGACTGCAGATCGATCCTACTGCCGCCAACATATGAAGCGCTTATTTCACTAGTGGCACAAGTCCATTACCTCCACTTTTCTGTCTATAATGCTTCTGAAAATAATGATCCAAACAAATAGAAAGAAAGGTTCATCTCTAGCAAGAAGCCATGTGCTTGAATATTTCTGGTATCTCAACTGCAGATTTTTTAGCGCTCATTTCACTTTAGGATTCTGTATCTCAAGGTGAACAAAAATGGACTTGTACCACTACTGAAATAAGCCCTTCATGTATTTCGCGTAATTGCCAGGGGAATTAAGGCTCATACAGAGGCTTACAATCAGTCGGTTTTCCCTCGCTCTGTCTTGGAGTGAACAGAAAATTACATGATTAGTAGCGGAAGAGAGGACATTCCGTCACGGACCGTATTGTGTCTTACGCAGTATGTTTGTACATGTAGATGTAAACATAATTATTCAATCATACGAGTTTTATGTGTTGGAATTCAGAAAGAAGTACCTCCTGGCTCCCACTATCTGACCCATTTTGGGTTTTTGACATGCAAGTCTTGCGGATGTACAGTCATGCTCAAAAGTATCCGAACGACCTGAATTGCATTTCGCCTGATTCGCATGCAACCGGCATAACGCATCTGTCTAGCAGGTCCTCTAATCGCTCCTTGGTACAGTCGTTTGACTATTGAAAATGGTTCCAACAAGTCACCACTAAAAAACACTGCTCTGTATCGCAGTAACTCAAGATGTAAAGTAATACCACGATACTACAACTATCAGGGAACACCTCATCACAGATAAGACTGTCCTTAAGGCTTGTAAGTTCACATTTATTACAATAAATTACATACCTGAAATGTTAACACTCTCATTATTATGTCAGTTAAGTAATGCACGTAGTAAGTTCGTCGAATTCATGATTTTCTCTTCAAAGTAACATACCGTAGTTTTTAATAAACACAAAATAACATTAAAAATTTAAGTTATTCACGAGCAGCTAGTTGAGAATATGTATGAACTTCAAATGACACGACGAACCGTCTCGTTCTGCATATGGATTCAAACCCAGGTCATGCAGACTAAGCAAAGATTTCGTGACTGACGGAAACCAACAGTCATTCCTGATTAGGCATACAGATAGTGATATGCCTCGATTTTAGACAGTATCAGTTAGCAAATATCAACTTTAAATTACATAACGCAAACATTTTTAACAGACGCGAATTCCTACCCAGCATCATTTGTCCCTATAAACGAACTACGAGAGATGTTACATAGTGCTTCTTCACAAGTAACTTGAAATGCCGTGAGGTAAAACTTTGTGTTGGACAGGGATTCGAACCCAGAACCTAATCGCATTGATATCGAAGCACAGTCAACTGTGACATATCGGATTTCGCGGCAGTAGTTAGATGTTTTAACTGAAATGACGAGACGAAACATAAATTTTTTTCCTTCCCAGGACTCCAACCCGGCACCTATCGCTGTTATATTCTAGATAAAACGAACGTTAAATGTGGGATTGTTGCACCAGCAGCGACATGTGAGCATGTTTGAACTAGAAATAATATGACGAAGAGTTTAGTGCTCACTGGGAATAGATACCCACACATATCGTTGTTGACTACACACAAAAAGACGTCAGCTACCGAATTTTTCTCCACCGGCTGCTCGGAATAACATCTTCAACTTACAGTCATCTCGCAAATAGTTCTGTGCCTCGCTGGGAATTAAAAACGTCGGATATCGTTCGCAGGAGAGCTTCTGTAAAGTTTGGAAGGCAGGAGACGAGGTACTGGCAGAAGTAAAGCTGTGAGTACCGGGCGTGAGTCGTGCTTCGGTAGCTCAGATGCTAGAGCACTTGCCCGCGAAAGGCAATAGGTCCCGACTTCGAGTCTCGGTCGGGCACACAGTTTTAATCTGCCAGGAAGTTTCAGCGTTCAGTGTGTTTTCGATCGCGCTGCCTTGCGACCGACGGTGTTTGAAATTTATGAGTGGATCTTTGAAGATTTGAAAATTGCCTTAAGATATAGTCGACACGTGCCAGTTGGATTTTGTGCAGTACTCGTTATTTATCAAATTTATTTCGAGTGACACTTATGAGAAATTCGTTGAGGAGCATGCTGGTGTGAGCCCATTCCGTCATAATGATGGCAATGTTAGTAATGTCCAAATCGTGCCTTCGGGATGGGGAGTGAGAACCGTCAGGGTATTCAATGTGCCACCTGAGTGCCCTAATGATCTGATTGCACGTTCTCTGTCACTGTACGGCGCTGTTTTGTCAGTTACAAATGAAAAATGGTAGAGTGCATATCGCTACCAAGTTAACAGCGGGGTGCGAAGTGTACGTGTAGACTTAAAAAAGCATATACCTTCGTATGTAGCCATTGGCAGCTGTTGTGCACAGGTAACTTACATTGGACAACCCCCTACCTGTTCGATCTGCCATTCAACAGAGCATCTGCGGATGAACTGTACACGTCGATGTCCATTTCTACTTCCACGGGAACGTCCTGAAGACGGTAGTGAAAAGTTTGTTCCACTATTGAGTGAGGTAGTCGTGGGGACTGTACTATCACCCCGGCAGCCGGAACATGTTAGCGAGGCGGAGATGCCAGTTCAGGTGGAATGTAGTGCCAAAGACACTGGCGGTAGGACGGACGTCGATTCGGCACCGTCATCCTCACCGGGGCAGTTACCGCTGGATACCAACGATGCGCCAGCCACTTCTGAAACTAAGCCGTGTGAGATACAGGAGCGGGAGCAGATCAGTATGCCTGAACCACCCCTATCGGTAGAGACTGCAGCGGACACGAAGAAAGACCGCCGAAGGAGAAGCAAAGGGAATAGTAGCGAAGAGGAAAAGTCGGATGATTTGAGGCCCGTACACATGTCAGAAAGTGGCAGCGAGACTGAACCTCAATCTTCTTGCTCCGTGCGCTGCGAGGACACCGCGAGGCAAGAACGCATTCGTGAACAAACCAAACACCTGAAGGCACTACTGAGCGCTGAGAGGGAACAGAGCACCGTAACGGCTAAAAGGAAGAGCGAGCAGAGCAGCGAGCAGCTGCAACAGCGCTCCCGCAGGAACTCGCTGACGTCAGTCGCAGCCCCGCGTGGTGGCCAATGCGACCACGTTAGCAGACAACTTGCGGTGGGGGGCAGGGCGGCGCGCCCACCGCGCAACACCCCGACAGCAATGAGCCGTGGTGGCAGCAGAACGAGGAGATGCAGCAGTAGCTGCTCTCGCGCATGACCATCGCGCTGCGACCTTCCACTCCCTGACCCGTTATTGGTTTTGACATTTCGTTTCGTAATCCAAACGTTACCAACGAGTTTGGTTCAAAGCTGGCGATAAGGACGATCCAAAACTCAAGAGCTCATTGTCCTCTGAACCATCATGTGTGACAGCCAAACCTACAACATTGCCACACTTAACGTCAATAGAATTCAAAGTGCGGTGAAACTCCTTTCGCTAACTGATTTCTTGTAAGGTACCAGCGTTGACATTGCCCTCATACAGGAGGTAGTCACAGTCTTAGAAGTGCCCGGTTACGTTCTTATTGATAACATCAATATCCAGGATGCTGTAGGCACTGCCATACTTCTGCGCGACGGTATACCCTTTACGGATGTGCAGCGGCTGCCCAGTGGTCGTGGCATTTCTCTTCGAGTGAATGGTGTGCAGATTGTTAACGTGTACGCCCCCTCAGGTAGCACTCATAAGAGAGATCGTTCAAAATTTTATAAAAACGAGGTTCCCATTCTTCTTAGCGCTTATCGTGCACATCTCATCCTTGGTGGTGACTTCAGTTGTGTGCTTAACGACAGAGACCAAACTCCTAACACGAACAGATGTATCGAACTTGGACATTTAATTCATGGCATGCGTCTTCACGATACATGGGAACAACTGCACGGTGCTCATCCTTGGTGGTGACTTCAATTGTGTGCTTAACGACAGAGACCAAACTCCTAACACGAACAGATGTATCGAACTTGAACATTTAATTCATGGCATGCGTCTTCACGATACATGGGAACAATTGCACGGTGCCCGCAGCTCGTGGTCGTGCGGTAGCGTTCTCGCTTCCCGCGCCCGGGTTCCCAGGTTCGATTCTCGGCGGGGTCAGGGATTTTATCTGCCTCGTGATGGCTGGGTGTTGTGTGATGTCCTTAGGTTAGTTAGGTTTAAGTAGTTCTAAGTTCTAGGGGACTGATGACCGTAGATGTTAAGTCCCATAGTGCTCAGAGCCATTTGAACCATTTGAACTGCACGGTGAACGGGTAGCGTACACCTTCGTAACCAGTCATTCTGCCAGTCGGCTGGATAGGATCTAGATGTCCGATGCCCTCCAGCGACACTCTGTGAACTGTGACATAGCTCCTGTCAACATCTTCGACCATTGTGCATATCAGTCTTACCTTAACCTTCAACGCCAGCAAATTTACGGCGGGAAAGGCTACTGGAAATTAAATGTCAGCCTTCTGCAGGATGCCCAACTCGAAGAGGAGGTGAACATAAGGTGGCAATAGCTCCAACGGCACCGACGTCGTTACGCTAGCGTTCTACAGTGGTGGATTCAGTGTGCTAAGCCTAAATTACACCTCACCCTCATGAGCTACGCCCGACAAAAAAGCTTTTGGCAGAAACAGACTATTGAATTTTATTATCGCTGTTTGAGAGAACTGTACAGTCGCACTAACAATTCTTCTCGCGATATCGACGTAAAGATTAAACGATATGAAGCGAAAATCACGGCGATACAACGCCAACGAATGCAAGGCATCATCGTGCGAGCCCACCCCAAGGACGTTCCCGCGTGAAGAACGGGCATCTCTGTACCACATCCTGAGAACGACGAAACGGTGTAAAGCCATGTTGATTGAAGCCGTCGTTGATGACGCTGGGAATGCCATCACGAAGCGACGTGACATCATCTCGTACGTCTACGACTATTATAGTCAACTTCACAAGAAGCAAATGCCGGCCGAAGTGGCCGCGTGGTTCTAGGCGCTACAGTCTGGAGCCGAGCGGCCGCTACGGTCGCAGGTTCGAATCCTGCCTTGGGCATGGATGTGTGTGATGTCCTTAGGTTAGTTAGGTTTAATTAGTTCTAAGTTCTAGGCGACTGATGACCTCAGAAGTTAAGTCGCATAGTGCTCAGAGCCATTTTTTTTGAACCACAAGAAGCAACCCGTTGATGAACACTCGTGCGACGATTTTCTTAGGACCTTGAGCTGTCGTTTGTCACAACAGGATAATGCAAAGCTGGAATCTGTTTTCACAGAGGACAAAATCCGACTGGCGGTCCACAGTGCAAAGAAAGGGAAATCACCAGGACCAGACGGTCTCAGCGCTGAGTTTTACCAGCGATACTGGAACCTCCTCGGTCCGACACTCCTCGAGATAGCGAATGAACTCTGGCACCTGGAAGTCATACCCAAGGCATATACGGAAGGTATCATCCTGCCATTACCGAAAAAAGGGAACAGCAAGAAGGTAGAAAACATGCGACCCATCACACTCCTGAATGCCGATTTCAAAATCACCACCAGATCGATTAAGCTAAGGATGCAAACCGTTATGTACAAGGTTTTACAGTTACCAGTACAGTGCAGTGGAACGCCGAAGTGCAATCTCAGCTGCCTGCGATTTGAGGGACATCATCTGTTCATATGCTGAAACCAAAGGACAGGGCGCTCTGATCTTTCTAGATTTTGAGAAGGCTTATGACCGTATACGTCATGATTTCCTCTTTAAAAGCATGAAGTAACTAGGATTTGGACCTCATCTCATAGAATTAATTCGCAAACTTACTACAAACGCCTCTTGACGGATTCTCATTAATGGCCATTTTACAAAAGAAGTTTCCACTGAGCAATCCATCCGCCAAGGATGTCCTCTGTCAATGATTTTGTACGCCATTGCAGTAGAGCCGCTACTGAACAACTTGGCGCATAGCGGGATCGGGCTTGGCGTCGAGTTTGTCACTATCCCATGCATTGCGTATGCTGACGATATATGCGTAACTGTGTCATCATCGCAACAACTTCTGTCAGCAGAAACTCTTCTACAAACATTCATGTTTCTTTCAGGAGCGCCGGCCGAATTGGCCGCGCGGTTCTGGCGCTGCAGTCTGGAACCGCGAGACCGCTGCGGTCGCAGGTTCGAATCCTGCCTCGGGCATGGATGTGTGTGATGTCCTTAGGTTAGTTAGGTTTAACTAGTTCTAAGTTCTAGGGGACTAATGACCTCAGCAGTTGAGTCCCATAGTGCTCAGAGCCATTTTTTTCTTTCAGGAGCAATACTCAATAGAACTAAAACCACAGCTTTGCAGATCATTGGCGGTATCGGAGACATATCCCATGTTACCTGGTGCAAGATAAAGGATTATCACACAACCCTCGGTGTTACCTTTGAGGCCAAACCAGACAAATTCCTGACGAAGAACTGGTCACACATGCTTAATAAATTACGTGCTGCTTTGATACTTCACTCCGACCATGACTTGAACATACTACAGAAAGGTAAGAGCATCGAGATCGCCATTACGAGCAAGATGAATTATTTGGTGCATATTCTTCCAATCTCCGACCATCTAGCCAAGAGTATACAACAACCGTTATGTTGGTTTCATTTTAGGGGGCATATTTTCAAAGTTCAAGTCGATACCTTAACCTTACCTTCGTCCAAAGGTGGCCTTAACCTCATTAAAGTACACAAAAAAATGTGTCACCCTCCTCCTAAATCGCATCAGGAAGGAGTTTCGTACCCGAGGGACCAGTATCATCAGAAACCTCATTCAGCGGTGGAAGCCTCATAGCTTTGACCCACCCGTTAATATCGCCGGCATTCCACTTTCTTGCCGACATGTGCGACTGTGCTACATGGAAATGAGCTACATTCAACACAACATCGTCGATAACGGAAGCCTGAGGAACAGGAAGCTTTATGACCTTCTCATGACAACAAACCACAGGAATCGTCTCGAAGAAAAACATCCACATACACATTGGCGGAATGTGCACAGCGACATGGTACCATCACGTGTCATAGCCGACTGGTATCTCACAGTCAACGATAAAGCAGCAACGAATGAAAAGCTACATAAAATAGGCCTTCATCGAACGCCCAACTGTGACGCATGCGGAAGAGTCGATACGCTTATTCATAGGTTCACGTGCGGACATGCAGAAGAAATTACAACATTTCTTCGTCAACGATTGTCAGTGATAGACCGTACGACGCCCAGCGGCGTCATTCAGCCACAAAAACTGAGATATCCACGAGCAAAAAACAACGCTGCAACGTGGATCATGGGACACACAGCATCGTTTATTATGCAGAATAGGCATGCTACTTTCCTAGACTATTATTCTTACATAGAAATTGAACACTTTAAAATAAGCCAACATTGTGACTACAGGAGGATATTTCGAAATATGCTGACAGTCATAATTAACGGTTAAATGCTTCAAATACAATATTTTGGATAGCGGAGGTTGCCAGTTACCTGTATGTATGAATCCTATTCGCTTCCTGGGACTTGTCGGAATTTTAAGATACTATTCAGATGCTCACCAATGCAGAAGGCATTTTTTCTTTCCCATTTTCGTCTTAACATTTTCCTTCTCTCGCAGAGCAGCGGAGCAGCTTTCCTTCAACAATGAGGTGATAGCCTTTTGTGCACCATAAAATTTTCTGTTTACTACTTGGCAAAAAAAAAACAAAACAAAAAAATAAAAATTCAAGAAGACATTTCATTTTTTATATTGCGCAACGGCAGCCTAGAAATGATATATACTATGTTCATTCTATTCTCATTAAAAAAAGGTAGGTTCTTATACCTATGGTCTGGGTCCGATTCCCACTCCTCTCAATGATTTTAGATAGGGAGAGACAGATCCATTCTCTTTTGGCTACACCAAGTGAAAAAGATATAATTCCTTCTCTACAAAGGAGACGTTAGGTTGAACCACAATAAAGTCCGGAGTGGCGACATGTAGAAACCTTTCTTATACTAGTAATTTATTTCTAGCGACCAAACAAACGCTATGTATGGTCACAGGACACTTATTCCATCTTTTATCTGAGCTTCTGTATGTCGATAAAATTGGTTCTGAACTGGGAATGCAACTCATACCGCCCTTATCGCGGAATTTGATCTCTTCGTGACAATACAGCTAGGCTACAATTTGTTGTTTGTTCAGAACTGCAGATTCCTCAACATCTCCACATATTGCGTGAGAACAACTATCTGCTGGTGGACAATAATTTTGATTTTTAATGTATTTTCATTCGCTGTCAACACGAACGATATCTGACGTTTTTAATTCCCAGCGAGGCACAGAACTATTTGCGAGATGACTGTAAGTTGAAGATGTTATTCCGAGCAGCCAGTGGAGAAAAATTCGGTAGCTGACGTCTCTTTGTGTGTAGTCAACAACGATATGTGTAGGTTCTCTATTCCCAGTGAGCTCTAAACTCTTCGTCATATTATTTCTAGTTCAAACATGCTCACATGTCGCTGCTGGTGCAACAAACCCATATTTAACGTTCGTTTTCTCTAGAATATAACAGCGATAGGTGCCGGGTTGGAGTCCTGGGAAGGAAAAAATTAATTTTTCGTCTCGTCATTTCAGTTAAAACATCTAACTACTGCCGCGAAATCCGATATGTCACAGTTGACTGTGCTTCGATATCAATGCGATTAGGTTCTGGGTTCGAATCCCTGTCCAACACAAAGTTTTACCTCACGGCATTTCAAGTTACTTGTGAAGAAGCACTATGTAACATCTCTCGTAGTTCGTTTATAGGGACAAATGAATTCGCATCTGTTAAACATGTGTGCGTTATGTAATTTAAAGCTGATATTTGCTAACTGATACTGTCTAAAATCGAGGTATATCACTCTCTGTATGCCTAATCAGGAATAACTGTTAGTTCCCGTCAGTCACGAAATCTTTGCTTAGTCTGCATGACCTGGGTTTGAATCCATATGCAGAACGAGACGGTTCGTCGTGTCATTTGAAGTTCATACATATTCTCAACTGGCTGCTCGTGAATAACTTAAATTTTTAATGTCATTTTGTGTTAATTAAAAACTACGGTATGTTACTTTGAAGAGAAAATCATGAATACGACGAACTTACTACGTGCATTACTTAACTGACGTAATAGTGAGAGTGGTAACATTTCAGGTATGTAATTTATTGTAATAAATGTGAACTTACAAGCCTTAAGGACAGTCTTATCTGTGATGAGGTGTTCCCTGATGTTTGTAGTATCGTGGTATTACTTTACATCTTGAGTTACTGCGATACAGAGCAGTGTTTTTTAGTGGTGACTTGTTGGAACCATTTTCAATAGTCAAACGACTGCACCAAGGAGTGATTAGAGGACCTGCTAGACAGGTGCCTTATGCCGGTTGCATGCGAATCAGGCGAAATGCAATTCAGGTCGTTCGGATACTTTTGAGCACGACTGTACATATAGTGACTTCTCCTGTCCCACTCTGCATTCTATCCCTATCATCCAGTGGTAACAGCAGTCTCAAAAGTAAAACTTTGTCAATCACCACAGAGATGAAGATATACAACACTATCATCTGCCCCAGAGTACTGTAAGGTTTAGAAAGCTGGACGCTTACGAGGAATGAAAGAGAAAAATTAGATGTTTTGGAAAGAAAAGTAATGGGAAAAATGTGGAACCTGTGTTGGAGAATGGTCTATGGAGAATTCGAAAGAGCAATGAAATTGATCAGTTTATGAAGCAACCCACTAACATCTAGAAATTAAAAAGTAGGAGACTGCAATGGTCTGGGCGTGTGGCTAGAATGGAAAACAACAGAATCACCAAGAAAGAATTTGAAGGAACTCTCCAGGCAACAAGACAACTTGGCCGACCCCGTCCAAGGTGGAAAGATGACATAGATAGAGAAGGACATCGCAGCATTAGGAATTTCTACAGGGTGGAGAGAGGCTGCGAGCGATAGAAGGCGGTGCAAGCAGTTATTTGTTGCAGCACGTGATCTACAGGGACTGTGATTTCTGAGAAGAGAGACAGATCATCCCTTACTATTTCTTAACAAGCAACAAGGTAATTTACTTGACGCTAGCCTGATGGCGGCGAGTCCCGCGATCTTAAACACAAAAGCGCCGGGTTGCCTACCAGCTCACTCCACTTCAGAGATTACTATGTATTCCTTCCGGTCTAGGTTTACAGCATGCTGACTTCCTGCTGATGATAGGGCGCCACAAAACTGCAGTCTCTCATTGTCTCATGGAGTCCCTGCGGCATCAGCAGACTGCTCATGTTAAAAACACGACAGAACGGCTTCCCGCGGTTTAGGATTCAACGTAGATGTCTTTGGCAGAGTGTGGCACGCATGTAGTATATTGTTCCCACTCTCTGCCTATACTTTTCATTAACCTAACTGGATTTGTCCTTTGAAAACACCTGCAACCTACCTAATAGCCGGCCATAGGTTATTTTCCCCAGTTTGTATGGCCTCTGACTAACGTGTGGATAATAAGTCGCCCATATAACATTTAAACAGACCTCCAGAAGAAGAATTAAATATTGAATTATAGTAACTGGGTGCGTCATTCACTGAAATTAACTTTAATCATAGTTGTACTCTCGGTTCTAGCTTGAGGTTAATGTACATTGATCGGTCGTATTAATTCATTGGAATTTGATTTTATTTATTCGTTCGGTTTATACAAGGCAAATATTACAGTGTCATTACAATCCACCAGGAAATTACAACACTACACAATGCTACTTATAGTTTTGAGCCAATCTATGGCTAGGTCAGGCAGGTAATGTATGTCCTTCAGTTCACCACTATATCCTACCACTTCACACACCAGTAGGTGGTCCATTGTCTGGATTTCACCACATTCACGCACGGGACTCTCCGCAAGTCCCCACTTATTCATTAGATGTTTGCGTCTTCCCACGCTTGTTCTAAGGCGATTTAAGGCAACCCAGAGCTTCCGAGGGAGATCAAAACCATTTATCTTCTTGCTGGGGTCATCGATAAGCTTTTGGTTCTTGCGTGTCCCTTTGCGCCATGATTCCCCCCAGGCTAGCTCTGGGTCGAAGCCCTGTAATTCCCTGCCAATCTTCCAAAAGGGGGACCTAGATTTTAGCCTGGTGATGGGTGATACGTCTTGGTGTATAGGAAGTTCTGGATTGTGTAGTAGCCAACTAACATTTCGAGGCTACCACAAAATTTTTTATTTGAGATGTTAAACATATTAGAGCTGAATTTCAAGACGATACATTTTGTGTTTTTCGGAAGATTCTAAACTGCTCAGGATCTCCACAAAAGCCACGTGTCTAAGGATTCGAATCTTGGTCTGACATAAAAAAATCACGTCATTCCACAATAGCATGCGCGTAGCAAAGCGCCAGTGAAAAATTATTTTAATTTTAACGTCTCTTTGTACCTCGCCAACAATATCGACACGTGTCGGCTTCGTTTTCTGTTCAGACACAGAACTTTTCATCGCATCATTTCCGGTTCTGTGATGCCATTCCTAGATACAAGTGATGAAGAATTTGATAGTTAACTTTTCTTCCTGTGTAGCTAGCAACAACGATATGTGTAGTGTTCAGTTACCAGTCAGTGCAGAACTTTTCGTCGCATTTCGTCTAGTTCACACAAGAGTACATCTCGCTAGTGGTGCAATAAATCGATGTTTAACGTTTAGCCGTAGATGCCAGTTCGAATCTTGATAAGGAAACCTATTTTTATCGTCATATCAGTTTCACGCAGCTCGCTGTTGGTGGAAAAAATTAGATATCTAACATTTTATAGCGCTTAGTTAGCTACTCAGTTCTAATCGTCGTCCATTACAAAAATTTAATTCACATTATTTCAAGTTTAAACGTACACATACTTTATTATTTTTAATAAAATCGTTTTTAAGATTTTTGTCATTTAATTAACAGGGACAACTACCGTTTGACTGGTGTTCAAGGTCCTAGTCTAGTGCAAATTACTTCGTCATGTACTTCCTCCTTGAAAGTGGCTTTTTGGAAAACAGTTACTGCGATAAATTTGAGTTTACAAGTATTAAACGCTCTGTCATCTTTAATAACGTATTTCCTGACATTTGCATTATAGTGGGATTAATTTGCATCAAGGGATCATCAATTTAGCATTGGAGGGCAGCGTGGAGGGTAAAAATCGTGGAGGGAGACCAAGAGATGAATACACTAAGCAGATTCAGAATGATGTAGGTTGCAGTAAGTACTGGGCGACGAAGAAGCTTGCACAGGATAGAGTAGCATGGAGAGCTGCATCAAACCAGTCTCAGGACTGAAGATAACGACAACAACAACAACAATTTGCATCTGCACTGATTGCCATACGCAGCACCGAGCGAGGTAGCTCAGTGACTAGCACACTGGACTCGCATTCGGGAGGACGACGGTTCAATCCCGCGTCCAGCCATCCAGATTTAGGTTTTTCGTGATTTCCCTAAATCGCTCCCGGCAAATGCCGGGATGGTTCCTTTGAAAGGGCACGGCCGACTTCCTTCCTCTTCCTTCCCTAATCCGATGAGACCGATGACCTCGCTGTCTGGTCTTCTCCCCCAAAAATAACAAAAACGACATACGCAGCAGTGCCATCTAGCGACCTTTCGTGGAACTACACAGTATTGTCAGGCGACGTACTAAAAAGAGTTTAGAGGATCAACAGGAAAGGCACATTATGTGGGCTGCATACAGATCAAGTTGGACACTTTTGAGCATGATAATATAATTATTATTTCAGTTTACGCTGTGTTTCTGAGGCGATTATTTTATTTTGGGGCTTCCGATCATACGAACATTGTGAATAAATCGACTGTGGTGCGAGGAAGTCACACATGTGAAGATGAATACTCCAACTGAAAAGACAAAGCGCCACCAAAGAAAAGAAAAACAGTATTGGTGAACTCTCACACGCTAAGGACAATGTTGTGATGGTCATCTCAGAAATCTACAAAAGGTTTGGCGGAGAGATTTTCACCACAAACACCCATGCGCAGTATCGACTTATTTTTATTGTCCAAGCAAAACCAACCTCAACCAAAATCAATGGCAAGTTTCTATAGAGCATCAAATACACTCCTGGAAATGGAAAAAAGAACACATTGACACCGGTGTGTCAGACCCACCATACTTGCTCTGGACACTGCGAGAGGGCTGTACAATCAATGATCACACGCACGGCACAGCGGACACACCAGGAACCGCGGTGTTGGCCGTCGAATGGCGCTAGCTGCGCAGCATTTGTGCACCGCCGCCGTCAGTGTCAGCCAGTTTGCCGTGGCATACGGAGCTCCATCGCAGTCTTTAACACTGGTAGCATGCCGCGACAGCGTGGACGTGAACCGTATGTGCAGTTGACGGACTTTGAGCGAGGGCGTATAGTGGGCATGCGGGAGGCCGGGTGGACGTACCGCCGAATTGCTCAACACGTGGGGCGTGAGGTCTCCACAGTACATCGATGTTGTCGCCAGTGGTCGGCGGAAGGTGCACGTGCCCGTCGACCTGGGACCGGACCGCAGCGACGCACGGATGCACGCCAAGACCGTAGGATCCTACGCAGTGCCGTAGGGGACCGCACCGCCACTTCCCAGCAAATTAGGGACACTGTTGCTCCTGGGGTATCGGCGAGGACCATTCGCAACCGTCTCCATGAAGCTGGGCTACGGTCCCGCACACCGTTAGGCCGTCTTCCGCTCACGCCCCAACATCGTGCAGCCCGCCTCCAGTGGTGTCGCGACAGGCGTGAATGGAGGGACGAATGGAGACGTGTCGTCTTCAGCGATGAGAGTCGCTTCTGCCTTGGTGCCAATGATGGTCGTATGCGTGTTTGGCGCCGTGCAGGTGAGCGCCACAATCAGGACTGCATACGACCGAGGCACACAGGGCCAACACCCGGCATCATGGTGTGGGGAGCGATCTCCTACACTGGCCGTACACCACTGGTGATCGTCGAGGGGACACTGAATAGTGCACGGTACATCCAAACCGTCATCGAACCCATCGTTCTACCATTCCTAGACCGGCAAGGGAACTTGCTGTTCCAACAGGACAGTGCACGTCCGCATGTATCCCGTGCCACCCAACGTGCTCTAGAAGGTGTAAGTCAACTACCCTGGCCAGCAAGATCTCCGGATCTGTCCCCCATTGAGCATGTTTGGGACTGGATGAAGCGTCGTCTCACGCGGTCTGCACGTCCAGCACGAACGCTGGTCCAACTGAGGCGCCAAGTGGAAATGGCATGGCAAGCCGTTCCACAGGACTACATCCAGCATCTCTACGATCGTCTCCATGGGAGAATAGCAGCCTGCATTGCTGCGAAAGGTGGATATACACTGTACTAGTGCCGACATTGTGCATGCTCTGTTGCCTGTGTCTATGTGCCTGTGGTTCTGTCAGTGTGATCATGTGATGTATCTGACCCCAGGAATGTGTCAATAAAGTTTCCCCTTCCTGGGACAATGAATTCACGGTGTTCTTCTTTCAATTTCCAGGAGTGTACTTTCATTACCTCGACAGCCACCTATCGGCATGTGAAAACGTTGATGGTGAAATTCAGCATCACCTCTACTGTGCGAGTACCTTTAAAATTCCGAGAGTAACGTAGACAAAATACAGGGAGCGAAAGGTTATTGTGTGTGAGACAGGGTTTTAGCCTATCCCCGAAATTATTCTATCTCTGAACTGAGAAAGCTGTGTAGAAAAACAAAGAGAAATTTGAAAATGGTATTAATGTTTAGGACCAACGACCTTACCGCAGTGGTAACACCGGATCCCGTGAGATCACCGAATTTAAGCGCTGTCGAGCGCGGCCAGCACTTCGATAGGTGGCCATCCAATCCGCCGAGCGCTGTTGGCAAGCTGGATGCACTCAGCCCTTGTGAGGGAAACTGAGCAGCTATTTAAGTGCGAAGTAGCGGCTCCGGTCTCGTAAACTGGTATACGACCAGGAGAGCGGTGTCCAGTTGACGCCTGTGGGATGAAGATGACACAGCGACAGGTCTGTAGCGTTGGGCCTTTATGGCTTGTTCGGGCGGAGTTTAGTTTTTTATTAATGTTTAGGGAGAAAAAAATTATTGCTATTATTGCTATGTTGATGCCATTGTAATTGTGTTAGAAACGGTAGGGGATCTGGCTAGTATGTTGAAAAGTCATTAAAAGGTGAACATTATGAAAAATAAAACAAGGATAATAGAATGTGGCCAAATTATATCATTCGAAGCTAATAAAATTAAATTAGGAAATGAACATTGCTATTTGTACAGTCAAATAAATGATGAATGTTGAGGAAGCCATAAACGGTTCAAACATGAATAGAAGCTTAGTATTGGAAAGGCATCGATATCGTATGAGATACTCTACAGAGGTTATGATAAAGAACTTGCCCCCCCCCCCCTAATAACGTCATTTAATGGTAGGTCATTGCAGTAATGAAGAGTGCCTTCCAACTGGAAGAAACCATAACTCATTGCCGTATCCAATAACAGTAAAAGGCTTATATCGCACTTATGCTTATATCGTTGACATCAAACACTGAGCTGTTATTGCAAAAATTAAATATGTTTCTTGGCTTACTTCCTATCTGTATGGGTTGCTTCCAAAAACGTGAATAGATAAAGAAGTTAATAAATGAAATAGGATAGTAAAATAGTGAGCTGTTATTTTAGGGAGCTAATTATGTTCGTTGGCTTAGATGCTCTCTGATTGGACCATTTCCAAGAAAGGGGCGCTGTGTTGAAGGGGAAGGGGAGAAAAGGGAAGGGAGATGGCTTAAGAATGAGGGAGAGGGGAGGTGTGTGTAAGGTAGGGAAGGGGAGGGGAGTATGGAGGGAAAGGGGAGCAGGAGGGAGGCAGATGGCTTAGAAATGAATGAGAGGGGAGGTATGGGTAGGTGCGGGAAGGGGAGGAGAACTTGGAGGGAAAGGGAAGCAGACGGAAGGGAGATGGCTAAGAAATGAGGAATAGGTGAGGTGTGGGTAGGATAGAGAAGGAGTGTGAGGAGGGGACAGGGAAGGGGCACAGGATGGGGAGTGTGAATCGAAGGAGAAGAGAGTTCGTCATATTTTATCCAAAGAGTACTTTGCTCTCCTGGTATTGTAGCTAAAATTGCAGTTGGCACTATATCCTCGAGAATGGACTGTGATCAATTGAAATGTTTTACCTGGACGTGTAAATCACATTCCTGGTTACACCGAGCTAATGATAGTGTCTGGATACACTGGTGTTTGGATACACTGTTATCCAAGGGAATGGGCGATCAAAACGTGAACTGTACCATGCATGCAGGCAAGTACGGTCAGATTATACTTTGGAAACATTCATTTGGGGTCTCAAGGGATCTGTGGTAGTAATGAAGACATCCTGACAGCTGCGGACTCTGTGTAAATTAAATCAGACCACTTGTCTCCCGTCGTGCTCGATGTTTTCCCTGATTCGATGGCAACTTCTAGCAGGATAGTTCTCTTTGTCACAAGTCGAGAAACATGCTTCAGTAGCGTCGTCTTCATGAGACACGAAAATTTATTCCCAGCACACAGAAACAGTTGAAAGTATATTATGTCGTACTGGTACAGTAACAAGTGCAGTTTTCTTTATTTAGTGCAATAATGTATAATAGTGGACTCGCGTTGACGTCTCGGCCATCAGAAGTCGCCTAATCGGAATCTGATGAAATGTATCTGGCACGTTATGGGCACAAGCACCGCTCGCACAAACTTCAAACGCATGACTTAGGGAATTTCGTAACCTGTGCACAGACATCTGGTGTCACATATTCCCACAAACCTACCAAGAACCTTTCGACTCCATGCTATGAAGAGTGGTTGTAGTAATGCGTTCCAAAAGGGTGACGAATATGTTGTTAAGCAGGCCGTAATGTCTCGTCTCATCAGTGTACATGCGTTGTGATATCTCGAACTTACGAACTTACTACAGCTGTACAGGTTACATGGTCCTGATCATACCCATTTCATAAGATTTTGTTTGGATCTTCCGTTCTGGATTCTGTTAAAGGACTCCCAGATATATTCATTTTCGTGATGTCCAGGTGCTAGCTCTTCCAATGGCGACACTTAACGTGATTATGATTTAGGTCTTGGTTGGTTATTCGGAATTCTCGGTCTCTCTAAGAAACTTAGTTCTTGAATCATAACGAGTCGAATGCATTATAGTCACTGTTGTTGAGAGGTGGAGGACTTCATTGATTTAAATTCCGTCGGTATGATGATCCACAACACAGAGCGTTCGTTGTACGATATTGACCAAGGTTCCAAACAAATCATAGACCGTCCGCCAGGTCCTAAATCAAATTCCAGATAACGAGGAAGACGAATAGAACAACGAAGCCGGAATGACTTCTTTATAAGATATGAAACTTTATTGCCAACACCGGAAACCGTTTTGAAAATGTGTTATGCCATACTGGAACGCTGACAAATAGTAAGTGGCGTTTTCTTACATTGGTAAAAAAATCTTGTAGTCAACCGAATAAATTATGACAGTATATTGGTTCTTGCAGTTGCAAGGAGCCAAAGTTATTCGTGCAATTACATATCCTAAATTGAATACAGGTCTCTGTGTGATGGGGTTTCTTATACGATCTAGTTATAATTAATCAAATCTTCTACGATGTTCAGCAAAACGTGTAGCCAATGTTAACAGCATGTTATAAAATGTGAGACACAAGTCAAGGCATTGTAAGTATCTGAAACAGTCGGAAACTTTGCTTCACTGCCTACAACATAACTGTATTATCTCTCTCTCCCGTTTTTTTCTTTTTTTCTGGATCAAATCGCGGTAAACATTCCATCAATGATCCACTTAGTAAAGGAAAATATGTTCAATTGCGGCGGCCGAGTTGACAGTAAATGTTACCCTGCTTGTGTGTCCCCATCAGTGTGTGCTGACCGCAACGAGGGACACGGAGCAACCGCTACCCGGACTTCACGCAGCGATAACATTATAGGAGGCGTTACGCGGTTATCAACAGTGGAGAGCGTTTACACAGCACACAGCAGACGCGCGCAGCCGATAGCCCGCCTGTTTGGACAGCACTCGTTGGCTGCCGTGTTTACTGGGGTCGTTGACAGGCGCTTGCCACTAGCCGTCCAAATCCAGCTCTTATTGTACTTATAGGATGGGGCAGTCTGGGTGAAAATAAAAAGAAACTGTATTGGGGAATTACGAAACACGTTTCACTGGCGCAGTAGGGTGTGGAGTGATAATATCTCAACAAAATTACACTGCCCTCTGGATCTACTATAATACTGTCGCCCACGTACGTCTCTCGCAACTGCCAAAGTCCGATAGCTATACTGTGGTGTTAAGGGGTTTATGAGAAGTTCACCTAAGGCGCTGAAACGTCCCTCACTGCCAATACAGCTACCATTCTCTATTTATTACTGAGAAGAATTGTTTTTTCATTGTAATCTATCAGTACTAGGACAATTAAATGGCCGGCCGGGGTGGCTGAGCAGTTATAGGTGCTACAGTCTGGAACCGCGCGACCGCTACGGTCGCAGGTTCGAATCCTGCCTCGGGCATGGGTGTGTGTGATGTCCTTAGTTAGTTTTAAGTAGTTCTAAGTTCTAGGGGACTGATGACCTCAGAAGTTAAGTCCCATAGTGCTCAGAGCCATTTGAACCATTTTGAACAATTAAATGTCAATTATACGACAAATCAACCACACAAGTTGTTAAATGTTTCACAAGTATTATTCAATCAAACTGTAGAGTCAAGACGACTTATTCCAAGCTTCTACCAAGACACAAAATAGAATTTCAATGACTTAATACACCATTATGAAATACATCTTCTGTGCTTTCAGTGTTCTCAACGTCAAGTTTATGAGAGTTTTGAAAACGGTTTTTGTTTTATCTCTTTAGTTGTTTGTATCTGAGATAAGTCGCATGCAATTTCTGTCACATTTTTGAAAACCGTAGTGCAATAAATGTCAACTTTGTTGCGTCCACCATAAAAGTGACCTGTACAGTTTCGTAGCAATATATTCCGCGGAAATTTCGAGCAGCCATCTACCATTGAAGATAGCTCCGTTAGGAGCCAGCCTCAGTTTGAGCGACAAGAAAATAGAGCAGTTGGTTGTGCATTATGCAGGACGAAGAAATATGCTGCACTTAGTCATCGGCACGCGATTCCCCATCCCAGTTCAAGACAAAACGGTATGAATCAAATCCTTGTCCTGGCAATAGGTTCAATGGAAATGTGGCTTAAAATACGTGGCTCTGGCAACGCTATAATGCATCCAGCACAGCCAGGAACAGGTAGCGTGAAATTTGCATCGTCGCATTAGCTCAGTGAGACGAGGCAATGTTGTTCAAAAATGGCTCTGAGATCTATGGGATTTAACGTCTGAGATCATCAGTCCCCTAGAACTTAGAACTACTTAAACCTAACTAACCTAAGTACATCACACACATCCATGCCCGAGGCAGGATTCGAACCTGCGACCGTAGCGGTAGCGCGGCTCAAGACTGAAGTGCCCAGAACCGCGCGGTCACTCTGGCCGGCAGGTAATGTTGTGACAAAGAGATATGCACATTTGCGTTCGCCCCGAACATGTTATTTTCTCAGTTAAAGCATCGAATGGTATCCAATTTACAGTTTCACAGTTGGGTGTTTTATGCACTTCTTTCTCTCGCAATTGTCTTTATTTCAGCCCTAAGGCATAACATGAACTATTTAGGACGTGAACGTTCATTTTGTTTCGTCCAAGATACAAGTAAAGCCACTAGAAATAGTAGTGGATACAGTAACATCATCTGTATTCAATGACGCACAGAAAACGCAATAGGTAGACTGCACTAGTTTGCACATTATGCTACACACAATGATTCTACTCTGTACGTTTGACTTTCAGGCTTATCTTCACAGAGCCGGTACATACAGGTTCGAACGACATTCGGTTTAGAGGAGATGTTCAAGACGAACACCTTGCAATTGCATACAATTCGCCACGCGCTGGATCATAAGTTGATGGACCATACGCAAAACACATGCATCCACCATAGTCGAAACGGCGTGCACGGAAGCTATTAGTTCGTGTACATCCGAGGGTGGCCTACTATAAACCTGTTCCTTTCAGAGTCTCCACAAATAAAAATCTAGAGGATTAGGGCCCCCCACACGGACAACGCTGTGGCCAACGGCCTTTATTTAACAACCGAGAGCAGCGGCGTTTGCATACAGTTGTCAGTACTAACAGACAAGCAACAGTGGGTGAAATAACCGCAGAAATCTATGTGGGACGTACAACGGATGTATCCATGAGGATATTGCGGCAAAATATGGCGGAAATGGGCTATGGCAGCAGACGACCGATGCGAGTGCCTTTGCTTACAGCGCGATATCGTCTGCAGTGTCTCTCCTGGGCTCGTCGTAGGCTGGTCAGATGAGTCCCAACTGTAGTTGGTAAGAGGTTATGGTAGGGATCGAGTACGGCGCAGACTCCATTAAGCCAAAAATCCTAGTTGTCAACAAGTCACTGTGCAATCTGGTGGTGGCACTATAATAGTATGGGTTGTGTTGGCATGGAATGGACTGGGTACTTGGTACAACTGAACCGATCAGTCATTGTAAATGGCTATGTTCGGCGGGTTCGAGACCATTTGCAGCCATTCACGGACTTCATGTATCCAAACAATGGTAGAATTTTTGTAGATAAGAATGCGCCATGTCACCTGGCCATAGTTGTTCTGAAGAACATTGTGGACCAATTCGAGCGAATGATTTGGCCAACCAGATAGCAAGACATGAACCCTGTCGAACATTTGTGGTACATAATCGAAGGTCATTTCGTGCACAAAATCCTGCAGTGGCAATACTTTCGCCATTATGAACGGTTATAGAGGCACCATGGCTCAATATTTCTACAGGGAACTTCCAGCGACTTGTTGCTTCCATGCCACTTCGAGTTGCTGCACTACGCCGTCTGAAAGGAGAACCGACACGCTATTAGGGGACATCCATAGCTTTTGTCACCTCAGTGTAGCCTCCGCCTGCTAGTTTGTTCGCGTTATCAAGGGCCGCAATAAAGGAGCTGACTAACCGTAGGGTGGCGTGGTTCCGGGATCCACTCAACAGGTCAGTGGTACAGCTGTTCCAAACTTTCTCATTGAGTGTGTACAGTTTTAAGATTTTTTATCTGCGTATTTCAACTTGTACCAGTCGAAGCTGTAGCTTGTGATTAATGTTGTAATCGGTTATGCTTCGACATCAGCGATGCTTCTTGCACGTTTCAGCCAAGCATGTTTAGCTTGTACTTATTGTTATTCTTATTTGTGGGGTTGAAATTTTTTATCACGACTGTGAAAGATTATTTTAAATATATTTCTGGACGCGGGCAATGCAATACTTGATACATGTGATACTCTGTAGAGCTACCAGCTTTGGTGAACTGCTTCTTGCGTGTTTGGTAAAATTTACAGGATTTATATGTTTTAGAAGTACCAGCGACTGTGCTCCCATTACTGTGGCCACGGTAGTGATGCTTTGCCGGATCCAAGCCGTCCAACTGTTCTTCCACGATCATTAGAACTCAAATGATGTCTTGCAGATACGTTGCCGTAAGCATGGGATGTCGCATTAATTGGTTCCACATCAGTCTTCGTCATACACCGTACTGCATGAACTGTCTAATGCATACAGAGCGTTCGTGCACTGGCTTCGGTACAGTTAACTCGTGCCGCCTTCTACATTTCCTTTCACCATCATCGGTCGAGTGCCCCGTAGCAAATATCGGTTGTTTCGTACCAAGTGTCAGTTTTTCCTTAGCGATTTTCGGGCAGTGCACTGGAAAAAGCAGATAACAGTTTGCTTAACGCCGTCATAAGAGATAGTATGCGTTGTTTTAAAACTAATTGCTTAGAGCCGACGACATTCTGCCTACTTTCTAGAAAAGCAGTTGAGAGTCTCACACCATGTTAATCAATAAGAAACGCAAAGGATCTCCCACGATACACATTACTGCTTAGGAAACTGTTGCAGAATCAACTCAAAAAACGTACCAAATTTAAGAACATAACTGGCGATGTTCTGTAGAACCTCAGAATATTGCGAGGATTTCGACCGAAGTTTGTTCTAAAGGTTTACACAAGGGAACTAAATCAGGAAGAAAATTTGTAGGGTTCCTGATTGTATATAGAGTATCTCAGCGGCAAGACACAATTAATACCATCCCTGGACGATAACAATGCTAATGTTACCGATGACAGCATCACGAAAGCGGAGTTACTAAACACAGCTTTCAGAAATACTTTCATCAAATACAATGCAGTAAATATTCCCGAATTAAAATCATGAACAACTGCCAATATTAGCATCTTGGAAGTAGAAACATTCGATGTAGGCACGCTACTTACTACACTCAACAAAGGCGAGTGTTCCAGTCCAGACTCTAAGGGCTCATAATTAAATTCATTGCAGTTTATGCTGATGGAACAGCTCCATTTTCGGCAGTCATGTACAACAGTTCGCCCTACGAAAGATCCGTACCTAAAGATTGGAGTGATGCACAGGCAACAACAATACACAACAAAGGAAATAGAAGTAATCTCTTAAAGTATTGACACATTTCACATACATCGATTTTTAGTACGAGTTTGGAATAAATACTGTGTTCCAACATCAAAAAATACCTCGAAGAAAGTAGTATATTGACACGGATACAGATAACATCGTTCTTGTGAAACACAAGAAGATCTTTGCTCCCACAAAGTAATGAGTGCTATCGACTAGGGCCCAAGCTTATTCCATATTTCTAGATTTCCAAAAAGTTTTTGATACCGTTCGTCCCAAGATACTTGTAATCAAATAGGATGATTAAAGAGTATCACCCCAGTTAGGCGAGTGGATATGTGAGCTCTAAAGAAAAGGACACAATCCTCAGTAATTAATGGGAAGTCATCCAATGAGAAAGAAGTAATATCTGAGGTTTTTCATACGTTCTATGACCTCTGCTGTTCTTAATACGTGTAATCGATTCAGCGGTAAAATCTTAGCGACGTTCTTAGATTGTTGCATACGATGATGTCGTTTGCCGTCTAGTAAAATCAACAGATAACCAAAGCGACTTGTAAAATGATTTAGGCAAGATATCTACACGGCGCGAGAAGTGATAATTGACCCTAAACAATAAAAAGTGTGGTTTCCTGACACGAGAACAAAAATATCGGTTAAATTTTTACTACACAGAAAAATTACACAAATCTGAAAGTTGTCAATTCGACAAGGGAGTGCAGTTATGAACAACTTAAATTGGGACCATCAACTAGAAAGTGCTATGGAGGAAGGCGAACCAAAGACTGCGTTTTGTTGGAAGGAGTCTTAGAAGATGCAACACAACTACTGCGACTGTCCGTCCTGTTCTGGAGTACTGTTACGTAGTATAGGAACCTTTCAGATAGGACTTACATCAAAAAAGTTCAGAAAACGGCTTTTCATTTTGTATTATAGGAAAGCGTGGGAGAGTGCGTCAAGTATATAACACACGAGTTGAGGTGGCAGTCATTAAAACAGTATCGTTTTCTCGTTGTGGTACGATCTGTTTACAAAATTTCGGTTGTCAACTCTGCTGTATGAATGTGGAAGTATTTTGTTGACTCCTATCTAAGTAGTGAGAATGAATATTTAAAAAAAATAAATCGTAGGATGCAAGAATAAGATTTTGTGGACCACTTTCCCCACGTGCTTTTGTGAGTCGAGGCTAGTCTGGAACGGTTCTGTGAATCCTCTGCCAAGAACTTCAGAATAGTCATGTACATGTAGATGAAGTGTAGAAGTAATAGAGTTCAGTGTGGAAAGGAACGATGGTCTTTATTTATATATATAATGAATTATACACTGGTGTTCAGAAAACAAAAGACTAGAGATTGGACGTTCATATTCATAGGACATGTACATTAGTATGTCCTGCAGAAATGATTAGCATTTTAGTCAAGTCTGTTCAGTATGTGTCCTGTTGCATAGTACGTACAGGCTTCCCTATGGGCCCTGAGAACTTGTTCCATACGCAGTAGCATCGACGTGTGTAAGTTGGAATGGTGTCCTGTGGTATAGCCATCCATGCTACATCCAGCTTGTTCCAAACTTCATCTGTGGTGGTTGGCAGTGGATCACAGCTGTGTACTTGTCGTTACAGTATTGTAAGATGGCAGATTGAATGAATGTCAATTTCGCACCTTACATGAGATCGTATATGTTGTAACAAGTAGATGAATATGTCACCTGACATACTTCAGCGATAATGAGCAGATTTGCCTATCAGTATGTACTGTACGTAATGTAAAGAGATGACACTAAATTCGATAATATTAACACACTGAATTGAAATCATGCATGTCATTTAGAAAAAGGAGATAAAAGCTGCCTCAGGAAAGTTTGGGGAATTTCCAGATCGATTCAAACAGACCAGCGACACAATTGATCACATGAAATGCCCGTGGTACGCTTGTGATGCATGCATGTATCTTTTAGGCATCAGGAGCGGTCACAAAATTTCCGATTGTCTGAAATAAACTGAAGAGGAGAAAAAGGGGCGATGTTGCGATGCAGTTTAAAGTTAGGCGCTTTGCGATTGGCAAGGGTAGTTTTCACAACATGGAAGGAACGCTCCCATTGGCCTGAAAAGGCCGTGAAGTGAAGCACGAAAGGACACAGGAGGGGGACAATTTGCTATGAAAGACACAATACCGAAAACTTCGTGAACTCTCCTCTGAACCAGCGTCTAGTGTAGAACAGGGCGCATCACGCTCTGTACGAAGTCAAAAGAGAAATTTGTGTGAACACTGCGTTCACTTTGGCTCACATTCAGCTAGAAATTAGCTGAAGTGTCGTTGAGCTCCAATAGTGGAGAAACGGAACAGCCATGTAGTTAACTGTTCTTGTGAGAATTGTGGGGGCGTTGAAGCATTACGCTGCTCCATCTATGCACTTGTATATCGCCATATTTTACAGACTAGGGATGACTGCATGTTTTCGCGAGGCTGTTCCCGGCGGTGGTTCGAGTCCTCCCTCGGGCATGGGTGTGTGTGTTTGTCCTTAGGATAATTTAGGTGTAAGCTTAGGGACCGATGACCTCAGCAGTTAAGTCCCATAAGATTTCACACACATTTGAACATTTTTTTTTGAACTGCATGTTTTCTCGCCTAACGAGAAACATAGGACAGTTTCAGCTGATAAAGTCTGTAAAGATTTTGATTAGCTTTTTATAGGATTTTCAGAGGGCGAGAGCAGCCATGCAGACGACAGCACTTCGCAGCTAAAAGGTAAATAACACTGGCAGAGGCATAAACTTGTTGGTTCACCAGCATGCGTCCACTGTGAACTCGAACAACCTTGAGTAGTCTTTTGCTCATATTGTCTCAAAAACTAACCATCCTCCATAGACTCGACTGTCATCCTAAATAGTAACGAACTTAGTACCGGAATGGTAGATTTGTCATAATATTGGCCAACTTCACGGTGTATAAGTAAGAAAATTTTTGTAGAGAACCTTGTACTTAAATCTGCTATTGTTGTGTTCAGTGTTAATTTTGCTAAACATGGCGTAATGCACTATCTTGACAACTGTCCTGACATTGTCATGTCACAGTCTATGTAAATTTGTGTTCTTGTTTGACAATAATTCTGAAATTAAACAATTTGTGTACAGCTAAACACCAATGTGCTCTGTCATGGAATAAGTGTCCACTCCTAACCTCAATCATTTATTCTAGTGATGCTAACGCACTCGCAGGGTGTTTTTGCTGATGTCTGACAAACGTAAAAAGGAGTGGAGTGTCGGACCATATCCCACACATTTGCGTTTTGGGACAAGTCTAGTGATATGGCGTGCCAGGGCGAATGCCTGACATCCTATGACACCAACAAAGCACGTAATATGTGGTCGTGCATTGTCTTGCTGAAAAATAGCGTCTGCAGTGTTCTGCAGAAAGGGTATGGCTACGGGTCGCAGGTCGTCATTCACGTAGGTCACACAGGCCACAGTGCCGTCGACACGCTCCAACTGCCATTTGTTGTTGTACCCAATACCACCCCACACCATAAGGCCTTGAGCTGACGCTGTAAGGCTTGTGTGAATGCAGTCACTGTGATGCCGGTCCCCTTGCCTGTGAACAACAAATATGCCGCCGCATGTTAAAAGAGAACCAGGATTCGTGCGAATACACTATCCGATGCCATTCCTGTTCCTAGTGAGGTCGTTCCATACAGCACTGTCGTTTAGCATGCTTCGGTACATTCGTCGAATGTGGACGACGCGCGCGTAATCCATGCCGTAATAAACGGCGACGGATTGTTACCACTGACAGTGTATGATGAGTTACGCCATTCCACTGCTGTGCGAGAGCCGAAGAAGGCGCAGATCTGTTCTGCAATGGCCATTCGGATCAGGTGTCGATCTTCTTGCGGGGGTGGTCTGGGTGGTGAGACATGGCCCATCTCGTCGTGTTCTGTGGCTTGCACACATCCGTTGCACCGCCGAAACAATAATGGCCCTCTTTCAGATTCACAGATTTGACGGTACGGTTCGCGCAAACTCCTGTGACGCATCCTGCTCGTCTGCTCAAGTCACACTGATCTATTGCACTCAGTTTGTAGCGACAACGAGAGCCGCACGTACACTTTACCGGTAAGTGGTGTTGCGCCGCGATATCGATGTTGACCTTCAGCCAGGGGGCTGACGTGTTTCAAATACTAATCACCTCTGTACAACATACTAATGTATATGTCCTGTGAATATGAACGGCCCATCTCTAGTCGTTAAGGGTGTTCTGTTTTTTTTTCTTTCTGAACGTGACTGTACTAAAATATTCTAATACGCTACAATATTTATAGCTTTGTGGTGTCGCTAACCAGTTTTTAGTGAAATTAATAAGAGATTATAAGAAAAAGCACCTTGAAGTTTTGCAATAGCAGTCAAGGGCTGGTGGCTGCAGTGTGTCGACACGTGGGTCAGAATAACACGTACACATTGGATTGTGAGCTGGGGTAGCCGCGTTCAGCGGAAAACTGCACGGCACAGGCACAGGAGTAATAGCCATAGCGGGTGGGTAGATGTCGCCATATCAGGGCAATAATCTCGTTAAGCGCTACGTGACTGGACGCCAGGTTTTGGTGTAACAAATGCGAGCCTTTGCTTTTAAATAGGTCTGATTTTTCTGTGCGGAGCCACTTAGGGGTCGAGCAGCAGCACCACCACAACAGAAAGGCCACGCCAGATGACAAGACAATTTGGCATCGCCATCAGCACTCATGGGTTTGAGCCAGACACCGCGAGCACTGAGTTGGTAGCAGGACTTGGTGTCACAGCGCCGATGACTGCCGCCCAAGCCAGCCGCCATCCGACTTCTGTCAAAGGGCAGCTTATCGTGACCCGTGCACGGCAGTCTCCATGTACTGTTGCAGTGAACGGCTGCAGGCCTGAGTGAAAGGGAGAGGCAGTTGCCCAGAGGAACCCCGTTGCAGCAAAAAAATTCAGCATCAATGACGTCACGGCGGCGGCCTACTGAGGCTGCTGGCCATGCTGTCGGAAGACTTTCTCTGGAGGTCATAAATTACTGTACTTTCTGCGAGAAGTAAGGAAGTGAAAGTTAGGAAAAGACCACAGTCAAGATTTTTAGTATCTTTGTTTTTCACTACCGTTAAGAATAGTGGAATGGTACAGCAGTAACGAACTAACATATATTTTCTTGTAGACGTATATGTAAACACAAAGCGTCTATACAGGTGCCTGTAGATTGGAATTTACTCGTATTACTACAAATCCAGTCAAGCTGTGATTTGAACACTGGAGTAAATAACACCGCATACGGGAAGATACATGTGGTATAATGAATAAATTTGAAACTGAAAGCCCCAAATCTTACTCCGTTATTGACGAATTCAATAAAATTAGTCGTTCATAATTTATACATCACACGACTGGTCCCTAATTTGGTATTGGATTAGAGTAATATCGCAAGGCTGTATTTCTATTCAGTAAAACCTAACGGAAGACACAGTAGTCAGAGAATTCTCACTGTCAGAGGTAAGAGATTGGTGTGTCGCCGTCTTCAGCTCTTCCGTGAAATACAATAAATCTTTCAATTTCGCCACCCACTCAGTTCTACAGTGAAAAATATATATTTTACTACAGCAAATTTCATTAGTAAAGGGTTTGTTTTGGCATCATACTGCTTATTCACAGATCATCCCGAATTCTAGTTTATTCACAGATATATGCAACTGATTGCCTGTATAGTTAAGAAGTGCTCAATTTTCTGTAGCTCGTAGTTTTTGAAGAACCACAGACTATGCGAAATGCTTTTCACACTGTTAGTGGAATGAGTGTATTCCGAAATGGCAAATATCTGAAAAGCATGTAAACAGTGATATGTAAAGGGTGCATGTTATTGAACTATATGGAAAAAAATATAACTTAGTTACAAACTATGTTGTGCACACACTTTATTCAACGTGTAAATGTCACTACACATATTCGGATTTATGTTATCACATGTTCGATGTCCCTGCCATCATTAGCGATGATTTGGCGCAGAAGAATAGCGAAATTCTGCATGACCCGCTGCAGTGTTGGAACATCGATGCTGTCGATAATCGCTTGAATGGCTGTTTTGAGCTCAGCAATAGTTTTTGGGTTATTGCTGTACACCTTGTCTTTAATATAGCCCCACAAAAAGGAGTCGCATGTGTTTAGATCTGGAGAATATACGACCAATCCAGGCTCATGTCAGTGGCCTATGAGTAAGCCAGAGCAAGAATGCGGTCCCCAAAGTGCTCCTCCAGTATATTAAAGATTCTCCTGCTTCGATGGGATCGAGCTCCGTCTTGCATGAACCGCATCTCCTCGAAATCAAGGTCAGTTTGAATAAGGAGAATGAAATCATCATCGAAAACCTTCAATACCATTGAGTAGTCACCGTGCCATCAAGGGATATCGCACCGATTATCCCGTGACTGGACAGTGCACACCACACAGTCACCAGTTAGGGGTGAAGAGGCTTGTCGATCGCCAAATGCGGATTCTCATTCCCTCAAATGTACCAATTTCGCTTATTGACAAACCGCTCCAAGTGGAAGTGGGCCTCGTCGCTAAACCAAAAACGCCTGCGCATCCTAATTCCCATAATGCCTCGCACCAACCGTGCAGTTTGAACGTCCTAACGCGAACCGTTTAGAAGTTATGGTGTTTTTATTTCATACAGTTCAGTACTTGTCACCTTGTGTGTTAACCAGTTCACACAGTTTAAATAGAAAAACGCTCAAATCTTCCTTACACACACCATGTTTGTTACGCATCCTTATCAACAACAGACACATTGTGATCATTCAGTTTCTGCTGGCGTACAACATGATGAAGTAGTTTGTGGGTGAACGGTCAGATGTCAGTGTCCAACAGACATAATATTTCAACAAGCGACTGCATTGCCACCATCAAGTGTGCTGAGAAACTGACCAATTGGGTGCCGCCACAGCGAGGTGCATAAGAGATGTAAGTGCGACACAGACCCCTCCCTCCCCCCAAGTCGATTAGTTCATCAACACACCTAATAATGGCAACGTTGTCGCTTGCTCAAATATTGTACAAATTCACATTGGACACTGACATCCTGTAATACACTCACGAACTTTTTTGTAGCAGTCACTTTGATACATTCCGCTCCATATATGTCATTCAGAATGAAATCTCATGCTTGTTGATACAAATCTGTAAAAACTAAAACAGTTTAAGAAAAGTTTTTTGCGTCGGAAACGTTTTGTGATCCTTTGAAATAAAATTTAGTGACCACTTGAGACGTGGCAGTGGGCTTTGATAATATTGCGCACGTTCAAGTTGATAACAACATCAAATAAACATTCAAGCGTAATAAGTAAGGAAAGTAATTAGTTCGGAAACGTGTTAATTGATGCAATATTTTGTTACACTAAGAATGTTGAAAACAGCGTAACGATCAAAGTATACATAGGTGACGTATTTGAGTTTTCATTCAGCGAGCCTATCGGTCTGGAGCGCGAATAGGCCCGATAGCGCATTCGGGGGCAGGAGCAGCCATTAGTGCCCAGACATCACCAGTCAGCACGGTGGACAAAGCCAGTGGGGTCTGGAAATTAGAGGCGCAGGCGCAGAGATAATGAAAAAGAACCCATAGCAAAGGTTAAGAGGTAGTGTCCAGGGACAGACACACCTTCACTTTGATTCCTGCGGACGATTCCGTCAGTGAACGCGCCCAAAGGAGAAATAGTCCACTTTTCCTTCTGTTGTGACGGATAGCAGAGATTTCGAAGTATTTATGGAAGTGACGTTTACAGTTTTTCCGAAACTGAGTACACCGTAGAGAATGATATAATTATATGCAGAGGTAATGTTTGGTGAAATTTAGTGTATGACGCCACTGCCATCAAGCATCGGGAGATGTGAGGCGACTCGCCGCTGTTAGAAGAGATGAGCTCGGGGGTTGGACAGAATGGATGTGTCCTGAGAGGCGCTCCGCCAGGATTGCACGGTAAGCTTTTCTAATGTTCATACGATCTGCTGAAGTTGTCTAAATGAAACATCAAAGGCACAGAACTTTATGAATGTGTTTGAAGTGTATTTGTGATGGTGAAAAACTGTTGAGACTAAGACGTCAGTAGTTAATTAGCAAAGCTTATGTCGTGTAAGTATATCACTCCCGAGTGTGAAAGTAAGTTGGGCGTGGCATACAGGCAAACTCTTAAGTACTCAGGTGTTCTGAAACTGTTGTCGCTGATGCTCTTTTAGTCACGACTCGTAATTTAGTGGAATTTGTTGGCATAGAGAACATTTGATTAATTGTTTCCGGCTTTACAAACTAACCAGGCGAGTTACGGTAAGACGGGGGAATCAGAGGGCACTAATTACATGTCGCGAAGGTAGATTATCTGTGTAGTTGCATTTATGCAGCAAAAATTCTGAAGTGAGTGACGTTTCGTGTATGGTCTTCGTGTCACTGGCATCGGCACACTCACGTTTGAGCAATCCATCTCCGAGTTTTCCTCGATTTATTTACGTTTTGAGGACACTGGGCCTCCACATTATAGATAACGTTTACTAAAATTAGTTTCTCATTAATTGTAGGTATATTAAAATACACCAAATATGGCTATATTGAAAGCTTAATTAGGCAGAATTCACATGTTGGAGCGCAGTGGGCTGATAACTGCACTGGAGGTAGCAGAAAGAGGAGGAAGACGAGGAGGAGATTAGTGTGTAACTTCCCGTCGACAACGAGATCATTAGAGACGGAGTGGAAGCTCGTATTAGGGAAGGATGCAGAAGGATATCGGCCGTGCCCTTCTTCAAAGCAACCATCCTGGCATTTACCTTAAGAGACGTAGGGAAATCACGGAAAACCTGAATCAGTATTGGCTATCGCGTGTTTGAATCCTCGTCCTGCCGAATTGGAAACTATTGTTGCACTGAAGTCAGGCTAGGTGAGTTTGATAGATCAAGGAAGTGTAGCTGGCCTTAAAGGACACAGTAATTGCACAAAGGTCAACATCAATACCGGGGCACGCTAGCTGCACGTAAACTGCTGCTTACTATAGCAGTGCATACCTTGTCAGTTAGGTTTCGTCGCTCCAAAGTCTCTCAGAGCCGACCAACATAAAACTTTATGGGACACGATTGCTGAATTTAGTTTAAGAATTAATCTGATCACGGGAAGATATTCGAAATGTTTCACACTGAACTACTTTCTGTATTTTTAAAATCTCGGCAACATCTGCAGTTCAAGACTTAACATTATCCATGAACATATAAAATAATTCCCAGGAGCTTAAATTATATCCTCTGAAGGAGGCTCTTTGAAACTACTTGCTGGCATATTCATCGGAAGATTCTCATAAAGCATCAGAATGACTTACGTAACCCTTTTCGCTGGAAGGTATCCTCATGAATTAACAGCCACGAAGTTGGTGTGCTACATTTATTCACCCTCTCTCTATCTCTCCGTCTGTCATAGCCACAGACTTCTGCCGTTTTCATCATATCGTTTGCGAGCACCTATACACACCTCTTGCACACCGTATAATTTTTTTTCTATATTTTACAGATCTGCAGCCTTTATACTCGTGACCTTGTTTTCACTGCATTGAAAGTGTTCTCATTTGTCTGCTCGAGCAGCGTCGCTTCTGAGAAGCATTTTTCATTTTTAATATTCTGCATAGCAGTGTCGTTACGGTCGCAATGAAAAGACGCTAGACCAAGGACCATGCCTCTGCAGGCCCTTTATTATTCACCCTCACGTTATTGACTGTGACTCTGTCAGAATTATTAAACAACGAGCGTTGGAAAAGTTCGGACTCTTTGGATAGCGGACGGCCAGTGAACTTGTTCCCTTCTGTAGAACATTTAGATCAGTAAGATTATCAGGTTACAGGGAACGAAAATCGAAATTATGGTTATTTTGTTTATTGCCGAATACTTACTGAGAATGTAACACAGTACTGGTCAAGACAAATACACAAACGAAAAGGAGACATTTAGTTTAGTTATGCCCAAGACAGGTGACGTGGGGAAAATTCTTCCGATCGACAGAGAGAGGCCTAGTATTCACTCATTTTTCGACATCGGCTCCTTTTATGTCGCTTTGTTAAACTCCATTCAATTAGGATATTGCGTTAATTGAGTGCAGTTCTGGAGGATTTGCTAAACATCCACCTATAGTTGCCATAACATATTCATTCGACTCAAAACAGCTTTAGATCAGTCTTTTCTCCTACGTGAGAATGCATGGACGTCTAATTGTGAAACATTTGCTGAATAAGCAGAATGTTCAAACAATATGCACTTCAAACAACCACTAGCTTATCACCTCTAGCGGCCGGCGCATTGTCTTCGAGGAAGACGCTTTTATTTTTATTTGGGAATCCAAGAATCACTCATGTATTTTTTTAGCCTTTTGTTCATAACTAACTGCGAAGTTTATTTATTGGTTTACGGATTTCAAGGTAACATGTGAGTAGAATCAAATTAACAGAAGACAAAATTTCACTAACTAAACCTCAGAGTAAACATATACTAGGCATTTGAAGATAATATTTCCACACATCCTGAAAAGCTAGCAAATGTGGTGACGCAAATAAATATTATGGAGTGAGTAGACAACATGACAAATTTGATATATAAAACATTCTTGCGTCAGTTCAGGGTAAAACCCTTTCCACGATTTCCACCATTGGCTTCTTCAGGATCAACTGACTGTCAAAACTGCTGCCGTGGTGGCGAAAGGTTTAGTTCGCAAGATAAGTATGAATTTCTGTGCGTAGAGAAACTTCAGATAACTGGAAGAAATAATTCAAGTAAACAGTTTCAGAAGTTTATAATCAAGGAGAGTGTATGTGGGGTAAAAACTGTTTACAATATCACGAGGAATGTTTACAACAAAAGTATTTTATATAACAGTCTTAAAATGAGGCTTAATGTGTACCGTCAATAATAATTCCTTAGCTAATAATCAGAAAATGAAGCACTAAAACACAGTGCTGAAACCAAAGAGCCTATGTGTAAGTACTAAATTTTAAATTAGATAAACTATATTATAAAACACAGTAAAAAAGACAATAGACTAAATGGCTTTTCTAAAGATAACAGACGCCTGTAAAAAGAGATATTACTATCAAGCATGGGGAAAACAAAAAATACCGGTAAGAAACAGGATACTGACGTTAATTTATCGTTTGTATGGAATACAGAGCAACAGAGCGAACAGTCAACTAAAAGCTTTGGAAAAAGAAGTCAGCAACAAGATGGAATCAAAGGGCTGTGAAATGCTTACAAAGAAACATAAGAAGAAACATAAGAAGAAAATATGAAGAAGAAACAACAGGAATGAAAAGTTTTATATTTTGAACATGAAAGACTGTAAAATTTCGAAACAGGAAAGTTGACTTCTTAGCGGACTGCAACCACGTGAAAAGAACACTGTGTAATTATGGAAGCATACTACCGAAAAGGTAGAGAAAGCTACGGATTGCGTGCTGAGTTGTTAGTGGCAACCGATGAGAGGAAAGGTTACGGAATACGCTATTTGGAATAAAAAAAAGTTTAATGCCTTCTCCAAACTAAATCAGAATTTAGAAGAAAATTTTCATTTCTTCTTATAACTGGTTCCGCTACTGAAGAGCTAGTATGTTAAACTCAGTCCGATACGATTAGTATTCCTGAAAGGACAATCTGAACTACTAACATTTATTTTGACAAAATGCTATGTGTTCGGCTAAGACGGAAGAATATCAGCAAAATCATGTCAGTTTTTCGAAGTTCGTGCTACAGATATGGCAGAAGGCATATTTTTTAACAATCCTCAGAATAAAATACATTTATAGCAACAACCTGTTATGGATCGGCCGTAAGAAATCATACGTACTTTTTGAGTGCTCCTGAATGAGGACAACTCTTTTTGGAGGAAGCTACTACAGAGCGACACAAGCACTGCTGCCTTACGACGCCAAGAATTTTTATTCATTTCACTTACCAAAAACAAAATGTATCTTCGATACTGTGGCCAATATTTGTAGTTCAGTATTTAATCCTGAACGTGTTAGACATTTTCACACAATGTATTTAGTTCAGTATGAAATCGGGTGTTGAATTGTAAGACTTCGTCAATTTTCACTTTATTGTGAACGATTAGACTTCCAATGCCTTTCAGTTCCGAAAAGAAAATCTGCGCGACACGTTTCGTTATGCAGCAGACATTAGTCATAACTTCATTCAACAATCAGTTCATACAACTCGTGCAGTGAGTCGAGAGTTACTCTTGGAAGTCACATGCAACAATCCATTCCCGGAAACAGGGCATAGTCGGAACACGTGGCATCACTAAATGCGTAATCTCTCACGAGTGGACGCTATTAAAGCGTTTCAGGTAGCTACTAAAGAGAACCCGCCAAAAAAACAAAATAGAATAATATAAATTTCCGAACCGTATCAAAATTTATTGGAAACGAATTTATTTCATGTTGTTGTTGTTGTTGTTGTGGTCTTCAGTCCTGAGACTGGTTTGATGCAGCTCTCCATGCTACTCTATCCTGTGCAAGCTTCTTCATCTCCCAGTACCTACTGCAACCCACATCCTTCTGAATCTGCTTAGTGTATTCATCTCTTGGTCTCCCTCTACGATTTTTACCCTCCACGGTGACCTCCAATGCTACATTTGTGATCCCTCGATGCCTCAAAACATGTCCTACCAACCGATCCCTTCTTCTAGTTAAGTTGTGCCACAAACTTCTCTTCTTCCCAATCCTATTCAATACCTCCTCATTAGTTACGTGATCTACCCACCTTATCTTCAGCATTCTTCTGTAGCACCACATTTCGAAAGCTTCTATTCTCTTCTTGTCCAAACTAGTTATCGTCCATGTTTCACTGCCATACATGGCTACACTCCATACAAATACTTTCAGAAACGACTTCCTGACACTTAAATCTATACTCGATGTTAACAAATTTCTCTTCTTGAGAAACGCTTTCCTTGCCATTGCCAGTCTACATTTTATATCCTCTCTACTTCGACCAGCATCGGTTATTTTACTCCCTAAATAGCAAAACTCCTTTACTACTGTAAGTGTCTCATTTCCTAATCTAATTCCCTCAGCATCACCCGACTTAATTTGTCTACATTCCATTATCCTCGTTTTGCTTTTGTTGATGTTCATCTTATATCCTCCTTTCAAGACACTGTCCAATCCGTTCAACTGCTCTTCCAAGTCCTTTGCTGTCTCTGACAGAATTACAATGTCATCGGCGAACCTCAAAGTTTTTACTTCTTCTCCATGAATTTTAATACCTACTCCGAATTTTTCTTTTGTTTCCTTTACTGCTTGCTCAATATACAGATTGAATAACATCGGGGAAAGGCTACAACCCTGTCTCACTCCTTTCCCAACCACAGCTTCCCTTTCATGGCCCTCGACTCTTATAACTGCCATCTGGTTTCTGTACAAATTGTAAATAGGCTTTCGCTCCCTGTATTTTACCCCTGCCACTTTCAGAATTTGAAAGAGAGTATTCCAGTTAACATTGTCAAAAGCTTTCTCTAAGTCTACAAATGCTAGAAACGTACGTTTGCCTTTTCTTAATCTTTCTTCTAAGATGAGTCGTAAGGTCAGTATTGCCTCACGTGTTCCAACATTTCTACGGAATCCAAACTGATCTTCCCCGAGGTCGGCTTCTACAAGTTTTTTCATTCGTTTGTAAAGAATTCGCGTTAGTATTTTGCAGCTGTGACTTATTAAACTGATAGTTCGGTAATTTTCACGTCTGTCAACACCTGCTTTCTTTGGGATTGGAATTATTATATTCTTCTTGAAATCTGGGGGTATTTCGCCTGTCTCATACATCGTGCTCACCAGATGGTAGAGTTTTGTCATGACTGGCTCTCCCGAGGCCATCAGTAGTTCTAATGGAATGTTGTCTACTCCCGGGGCCTTGTTTCGACTCAGGTCCTTCAGTGCTCTGTCAAACTCTTCGCGCAGTATCTTATCTCCCATTTCGTCTTCATTTACATCCTCTTCCATTTCCATAATATTGTCCTCAAGTACATCGCCCTTGTATAAACCCTCTATATACTTCTTCCACCTTTCTGCCTTCCCTTCTTTGCTTAGAACTGGGTTGCCGTCTGAGCTCTTGATATTCATACAAGTGGTTCTCTTCTCTCCAAAGGTCTCTTTAATTTTCCTGTAGGCAGTATCTATCTTAACCCTAGTGAGACAAGCCTCTACATCCTTACATTTGTCCTCTAGCCATCCCTGCTTAGCCATTTTGCACTTCCTGTCGATATCATTTTTGAGACGTTTGTATTCCTTTATGCCTGCTTCATTTACTGCATTTTTATATTTTCTCCTTTCATCAATTAAATTCAATATTTCTTCTGTTACCCAAGGATTTCTATTAGCCCTCGTCTTTTTACCTACTTGATCGTCTGCTGCCTTCACTACTTCATCCCTCAGAGCTACCCATTCTTCTTCTACTGTATTTCTTTCCCCCATTCCTGTCAATTTTCCCTTATGCTCTCCCTGAAACTCTCTACAAACTCTGGTTCATTCAATTTATCCAGGTCCCATCTCCTTAAATTCCCACCTTTTTGCAGTTTCTTCAGTTTCAATCTGCAGTTCATAACCAATAGATTGTGGTCAGAATCCACATCTGCCACAGGAAATGTCTTACAATTTAAAACCTGGTTCCTAAATCTCTGTCTTACCATTATATAATCTATCTGATACCTTTTAGTATCTCCAGGATTCTTCCAGGTATACAACCTTCTTCTTCTATTTCATGTCCGCAATTAATTCCAAAGTGGGAACGATGTTTACCATTGGGTAATATATCCTTCACTACGGTCGAGAACTACCAACAAACGCGAAATATTTTCGAGCGCTAATGTACTATGTTCAATTATTCCATTCCATACTGTTATGAACAGATTAATTAATCACTGAGGGTCAGCCAAGTGCTTGTATTTCTCTCTAGGACAATCCTGTGCTTTTTATTCACACTTTAGTTCCGACATAATGGTACTTACTTACTTTTTCGTGCCCGGGAACTAAATCATATTCTTTCAGCTCAGTATTACGCCATGTCCAGAGCTTTATTCTTGTTCAGTCACAGATCGTTGAGGTTGCCTCTGTAGGGACAGTTTGGAGAGGCTAAGAGTGTTTCATATCTTGCACAGCACCACAACTGCACTTGTCATCATCCACGTTAGAATGACTCCACCTGATCATGTTTTCTTTCACCAGGACCACCCCTGCTCTTCTGCAGTTCGTTGTCCTCCAAGTTTTCTAGTTTGTTGTGGAGCCGCCAGGCACTACGTGTTCTGGTGGACAGCCAGGTGGTAGTTCTTCAGTCGCCGTGGTTAAGAATCTTTTACGAGATATCAGTCGTCCAGTGTCAATGAGAGTGTGTCGATCGTCAATGGTTTGTCTGAGACTCTCTGTGAATTTGTGAGGTGTTTTTCAGGAGCTGGGACTTGTAAAGCTAGTAGCTCTGTAGAGCTCTGGTAAGAGTGTGGGTTTCATACAAGGTGTTGTTATTTTACGCGTTTCATTAAGGCTTATACTGGCTTTCTTTGCATTGTTGATCTGGTCCATACCGAACAGGTCTGTTTAGCCATAGAGGAGCGTAGTGTTTGTATGATGGTTTCAGGATAGTATGTTTTGCTCCCTATTTGCTGTTAACGAGTTTTCACAGAATATTATTTCTGGAGGCCACCTTCTGACCTACCTTTTCGCAGTGGTATTTGTATGGCAGAGATCCATCCAACATCACAGCCGGATGGGTTTGTTTATCTTTGTGTTCCAATGTGGTATTATTCTAGGAAACATTGGCCTTTCACTCTGCTTACTGAAATCAAAGGATTCAGTTTGATGGAGTTATTTTGGTAATATTTGTCGAGCTATTTCTTCTCCTGCTCTTCGTCCTCGCAAGTCTTCCCTTGACGTGTGATAGCAAGTAAACTGCATTTAGGAAATGCTTAGTATGATTAGGTGTTGGCTGGCCGTTAGTATCTAGGTTAAAAATGTAAGAGATCAGAACGCTTAACTGGGCCAATCCGTTTCTTCGATTTGTCAAATGGTTCAAATGGCTCTGAGCACTATGGGACTAAACATCTGAGGTCATCAGTCCCCTAGAACTTAGAACTACTTAAACCTAACTAATCTAAGGACGTCACACACATCCATGCCCGAGGCAGGTTTCGAACCAGCGACCGTAGCAGTCACGCGGTTCCGGGCTGAAGTGCCTAGAACCGCACGGCCACCGCGACCGGCTCTTCGGTTTATCCACCGGCTCTTTCTTTCATCGAGAACGACGTAAAATTGTTTATTTTGAAAGAGGGACTACACGACCTTCACAAAGTGGTAATATCGGAGTTCCTCATGAAGTGTCTGAAAGAGCAATCTACGGTTTATTGTATCGTATGCAGAGCTGATGTCACCAATGCTCGCCATTCAATCCTTTTACTACCGGAGCCTTTTTTCTACATATCAGCTTCTTGAGGGATAAGTTTCAGGTAGGTAGAGTCTCCCATGCACTTAAAAATGAATCTCTCATACAATCTGTTTAGGTAACAAAGTGGTGATAGAGCTCGGTAGTTTTTTCACGGGTCTAGTTTCTTCCCAAGCATCAGCTGCGCTACTTTCCTTGCCTTTCTCTAAATCTTGGGGGTCTTTCTCGCCAATGGTTAAAGAGTCTAGGAACCATATTTTGCCACCCTGGCGAACATTTTTTATCTCCTCCAAGCACATATCATTCATCCCAGCCGCTTTAGCGTCTTTCATGGTACCGAGGCCATAGCTGAGTTCTTTCAATGTGAAAGACAGTGAGAGAGTATGTGTTTCCGATTGTAATAACCTGTAGATTTTTACTTTTTGGTTATTTTGTGTTGGTCTTTCCATTCAAGAGGAATTGATAGGCCACTTGGTTCGCTATTACCTCAGCAGGCTTTCTGGAGCCTATTGGGTCACCGCTGAGCTTTTGGATGAGGTTACAGGTTATTTTGCTGCTGTGTGTCATATCCATCCTCGGAAAGGTCTGACTCCATTTACTGTGCCTCGCTTCACTTAGCATTGCTATTAGTGCCACGCTGCATGTTATACACTCCTGGAAATGGAAAAAAGAACACATTGACACTGGTGTGTCAGACCCACCATACTTGCTCCGGACACTGCGAGAGGGCTGTACAAGTAATGATCACACGCACGGCACAGCGGACACACCAGGGACCGCGGTGTTGGCCGTCGAATGGCGCTAGCTGCGCAGCATTTGTGCACCGCCGCCGTCAGTGTCAGCCAGTTTGCCGTGGCATACGGAGCTCCATCGCAGTCTTTAACACTGGTAGCATGCCGCGACAGCGTGGACGTGAACCGTATGTGCAGTTGACGGACTTTGAGCAAGGGCGTATAGTTGGCATGCGGGAGGCCGGGTGGACGTACCGCCGAATTGCTCGACACGTGGGGCGTGAGGTCTCCACAGTACATCGATGTTGTCGCCAGTGGTCGGCGGAAGGTGCACGTGCCCGTCGACCTGGGACCGGACCGCAGCGACGCACGGATGCACGCCAAGACCGTAGGATCCTACGCAGTGCCGTAGGGGACCGCACCGCTACTTCCCAGCAAATTAGGGACACTGTTGCTCCTGGGGTATCGGCGAGGACCATTCGCAACCGTCTCCATGAAGCTGGGCTACGGTCCCGCACACCGTTAGTCCGTCTTCCGCTCACGCCCCAACATCGTGCAGCCCGCCTCCAGTGGTGTCGCGACAGGCGTGAATGGAGGGACGAATGGAGACGTGTCGTCTTCAGCGATGAGAGTCGCTTCTGCCTTGGTGCCAATGATGGTCGTATGCGTGTATGGCGCCGTGCAGGTGAGCGCCACAATCAGGACTGCATACGACCGAGGCACACAGGGCCAACACCCGGCATCATGGTGTGGGGAGCGATCTCCTACACTGGCCGTACACCACTGGTGATCGTCGAGGGGACACTGAATAGTGCACGGTACATCCAAACCGTCATCGAACCCATCGTTCTACCATTCCTAGACCGGCGAGGGAACTTGCTGTTCCAACAGGACAATGCACGTCCGCATGTATCCCGTGCCACCCAACTTGCTCTAGAAGGTGTAAGTCAACTACCCTGGCCAGCAAGATCTCCGGATCTGTCCCCCATTGAGCATGTTTGGGACTGGATGAAGCGTCGTCTCACGCGGTCTGCACGTCCAGCACGAACGCTGGTCCAACTGAGGCGCCAGGTGGAAATGGCATGGCAAGTCGTTCCACAGGACTACATCCAGCATCTCTACGATCTTCTCCATGGGAGAATAGCAGCCTGCATTGCTGCGAAAGGTGGATATACACTGTACTAGTGCCGACATTGTGCATGCTCTGTTGCCTGTGTCTATGTGCCTGTGGTTCTGTCAGTGTGATCATGTGATGTATCTGACCCCAGGAATGTGGCAATAAAGTTTCCCCTTCCTGGGACAATGAATTCACGGTGTTCTTATTTCAATTTCCAGGAGTGTAGCTTCCTTAAGAGGTTCTTTCTGATGTAAATTCTCAGATGTAGGAAGGAGTTTCTTAGATTTATATGAGGGATCTGGGATGAAGTGGTGTCTACAGGCTCATGGCGTATGTGTTGTCTCGAAATCGTTCATAATATTTTTGCAAATACCGGGTAGTTTTCAGATGTAGGGATCAGGTCCACAGTGATTTGTCAAGTTACTTCTAAAAAGACATCCATTCGGCCTCCCTTCTGCGCAACGGCACCGTAGTGGCCTTATCTGGGGCATGCAACTGTATGCTGGGGGATTTGAGGTGGCTTAGAACAATAGGCTGATGTACCATTTTAATAGAGCAGTCTTGTATCCTAGAGGCAGTGACACAGTTATTGGGGTTCTAGACACATTTCCATATTTTACTCGTGAAAGAGCAGAGACGTTTTGGTTCATGAAGGCTTGAGAGATGACTTGTGTCTGCCCACTCCTCCAGCAGGTGTCCGTTTCCATTTGCTTCGTTGTAGGACGAGTTGATGTTAGCGTGACTGAAATCTCCTAGTAAAAATTTGGTATTTTAATTGCTGAATTTTTTTGGCGTCGAGAAAGCGAATTTTTATCCTGAAGGTTTTGTACACGGATGCGACTGTGAAGTTTCCACCTCAGACTGTTAGTATTTGTGGTTTTGTCGAGAGAGGTGACGATATTGCCTAGTGTAGTGAATGTGTATCTGGCGTATTTGAGTTCTGTTGCTTCCACAGCTAGTCGAATTCCTTGAATGACGAGTGCTTTCCCTTCTCCGGGTCCTTGAGTTGCTTGAATACATAGTATGTTCCATTTATGCATTTAGCGGAATGTAGATAAGATGTATTGCTTGTTCCTTGCAGCTCCCTCGATGTTTAGGCTTATAGTCGTCACTTTAATGTCGACGAAATGGTCTACTTTCTTGAAGATACAGAGTAAGATGAGACGCTGCTGGCCATGAAAGTTGCAACACTAAGGAAGATAGTAAGTAACTAAATTTCACTTATTGCGTTTGTAGAGTACAGTCGGACGAATACGTGATTAAATTTATAGGGGATGTGGGGGTATACAGGGCGTGAAATGTAGTCGACAGAGCTGCCATCTCTGGCAGCAGTAGTGCCTACATACGGCATGGGTATTGAGTTGAAAAGAGCTCGGATAACAGATACCGGTACGAACGCCACACTGCCTCCTCTCTAGGCTAGAATACATCAGTGCAATGGGACTGGCAACACAAGATCAGATATTTTCAGTGAGTGAGAGATCTGGAAAGCGTGCTCACCAGGACAACAGTTGAACATCCCCTACGTGAGAGAACAGTACATGGAAGATACGGTCTTGCATTATCCTGTTGAAAAACAACGTCAGATATAACTCTAAGGTACAGCACAGCCACCTTCCTTTACATGCTATCCAGCTTACCGTCAATGCGAACCAGAAGTAATCATTAGTATATATGTACAATAACACATCGTATCATAGCACCGTATTCGTGGTCCATATGTCGACGTCGATTGCAATCTGGCTACTTTCGTTCTCTTTGGAGCTTCCACCGACGGAAACGACCATTGTTATCTGTCCAGCGAAACAAGGTTCATCTGAACACACGACGTGTGTCCACTCCCGTGTCCCGCGTCGTCGCTAGGCGCACCACTGTTGACGCATCGCCTTCTGCAGCGGCTTTATGGGAAACAGCCACAATGTTGCTGACAGTGGTTCATGCTCCGTTCGTCGTCACACTATGACTTGCTGCAAACAAGCCTGTTTCCAGGCTGAAGGAAGTGATGTGACTATACGGTGCTGCAAGGTCAACCAAAGAGTACGTCTTTCCTCTTGGGCGCTCGACGCGTGGCGATGTTGCGATCCCCCTTATCTGTCCGGCTTTCCAGTACTAATTGATTCCATATTTGCATGACAGACGTGGAATCCCAACGAACGCGAGCAGTAATATGGCAGGGGTATAAACAGCAGCAACAGTGTGTCACGAACCTGCTGGTGTTGGTTTCTGATACGAGCTCGTAAGCGTTTCCACGTATTACACGAAACACTACATGATCTTCTCGCTTTTAAGTAGCAATCATTTCTGAACAAGAAACCCATTACGCAACATTTCCTTATATACGCCATTACAGCTCCATGCATCAACAAATTTACTATACTGTTACATCAAAGTATTTGATCACTACCTAAGAGGAACTTCTACGTTACCACCTACTGGAAAAAGTCGAAGACCGAGCAGGTGCAACAAGGAGTTCCACAAGGCTCCGTTGTTTCGCCACTCCTCATCAGCACATGTTAACGACCTACTTGTTCTCCAGCATACACTTTTGGCTCAGATCGCAGGTGATGCTGTTTTTTTGAAATCTTCCTGAAGACTAGATACTGCAATTAGAAGCTTATAGAGCCCACTAGACATCACGGAAGACTGGCTAGCCCACAACAAAGTAAAAGTAAATGCTCACAAAAGAAAAACTGTGCTCTACACAACACATAGGCCCAACGTGAACGAGAGACTGACACTGCTCAATACAGAAATAAACTGTGTATATTAGATACGGAAGTTCCATCACACATAAGAAAATCTAAATGATGAAAAAGATGCTGTATCCGTTATTTAAAAGCAAAGATACCAGCATTAGAAACAGCTATGATTATACCTTGCCACTCTACAGCCAGTGATGAGTAATGGGTGCTCAACATGGAGTGGGGGCAGGCTGGACGGTGGGATCAGAAGTGAGTCAGGTGCCACACCGACTTCAAACCACGATGCTTCCGATAAGTTCTCAACACTCCACGATGGCCGAGTGCACAACAGCTTCGTGCAGCGATCAACGTTCGAGGAACAAATTACAGAACAAACTAGAAAATTATTCGACAAAATAAATACCCTGAGACCAACTTGTTGGCATGTAGAAAATGTCGTAAAAATTCGCCAGAAGAGTGGCACGGAATTAGGGTCCCACTATCTATCGTTGTAAACTGGCGTTGTAAAGGTCTGAAGCGACAAACAGAGCCCAAAGCCCTCCACAATAAATAAAATCCTTGAAGGTCCAGCCCCCAAAGGGGTAGCGCTTTGACTCTAACATAACACACACACGCACACACACACACACACACACACACACACACACACACACACACACACACACATACACACAGAAATAAAAAAAATATGTTCTTTCACTTACTTTGCACAACTGTGCTGAAACGTTGATCACTTGATTACCCATGCGATTCATGCGAATTTAACAGTAGTTGTATGCCGTCTTTATGATATTACCATCTTAATGGCCAGCAATGTCTTGTGTGGTTGCTGCTATGTCTCCCACGGGGAGATACTTGATGAGAAATAAAAAGACGCAGGTACACAAGAACAAGGGTTTATTACGGCCACAGAAGAGAGATTTAATAACAAAGGAAAACTCTTCTCAATAAGAAATTATACAACTGCTCAAATACTAACAGCCATACACCTGGAACACACGGTGAATAAACGTTGTGAGACGTGAACTGTGCCACTGATAATCCTGAACAACAGAGGTTGAACGTTCGGCGTTGTTGGACGCCAGGTACGTCTTAGGATATCACTGGAAAGCTGTAGGTTCCGCAGTATTGGCTTCCGACTGTGTTCTGACTCATGGGCCGGGTTGGCTTGCATCACCCTATGTAGCCGAACCAGTTCCGCACATGTGAGACCGGCGAAGGAAATAGGTTCCTGGCACGGAGGACATCTGGTGGCGCTTGTCCTGCCGTTGTCCTTGTTGTGATGGACGCTGTCCGTGGAGGCAACGCCTTGTACATATGCAAGCCCGTGACGCTTCAGTTTCTGAGGGGTTGCCGATACCTTATCGGCGCACGGCGTGTACATGACAGTTACACCTTAAAACGACCTTAGGCTGCTACTCTGTGATCAGTATCGAACCTATCGATGCCTGATTTCTAAAGCGAAAATTACGATGCTCTGCTTTTTGTGAACTAACGCCTCATTCGGTGGTGGTGGTGGTGGGGGGCATTAGTCCAGCTTGACTTTCAGGTATTTACAGGCTCCTTTTTTATTTAACGCTTATGTGAGTATTTTTAGACATCAAAAGGTGTAAACACCATAGCTCCGAAAAGAATTGTCATCCAGGTACTTTACATCTGATTTGAAATGTGTTTGAATAAAACCAATACCCGGATATATTTACACAAATCACGTACTGAGATAACCATCTGATGTATCTTCTGATGTGCATAAACTTATGTCATAGTTTGGATACTCATACCAATGAAACTCCTTGGGATCCTTTCTTTGTACACTTGTGTCCTTGGTTTCAGAAGCATGGTGGTGTAGGCGTGTATGTAACAGAGTGGGAGAGGAGAACTGTGTCAATATTCTTGTAACTCAGACATGGTTGATTATCAGCTGTGGTCAGTTGTTGATTATTTGGATTATATAGAAGAAAGTTTCATTTCGTTCTTGTTATGAAGAAAATAGAATGTATCGTTTATGTCAAAAGTCCAGGAACAATTTTTTCTTGTACTCAATAATAAGCAAAAAGGAGAGCTATTATGAACACCAAGTTAACAGGAGAAATCGTCCTCGAGACAACGCTGCCGAAGATATGCATCTGAAACCATTACGTGAATGTACTCCAAGTTACTTCGAAGCACAAAACATACGATAACTGCTCCAAAATTCCTTCATTGAAAACTGTTTGCAATAATGTGATTGTGACAGCTGTGTGCATTTCAACTTCCTATCGAAGAGGGAAAATGCTGTTTTTACACAGCTGCAGTTTTAAACGCTATCATACTCCTCAACAGGAAGACCCTCGAATCAGTACAAAACTGTCGTTAATTGTCAGTCATTTTACAATTTATTTTACCACTCTTTCGGAACCACTGAAAACGATCTGTATTCTGAGAATTTCTGAAAGAGGATGAGCCGTGGACGGCTCGCCTTTATCCCGTTGATTGTTTGCCATCTTCTATAACGGTATTGCCGCCTCGTTTTATTATTCTATTTACTGGCGTCACTAACTTCCTGCCACACTTGCCGGTGAGCGGCAGCAGCAGCGCGTATCGATAAGTGCACTGTCGTGCCATCTCTGGAGCGACTGATAGTTTTTCTGGGTCGTCTTGCGTCTGGCAGTCAGTCCCTAAATCTCTTATCGCAGCTCTTGGGTTGATACCTTTAAAGAAAACTTCAGATTTCTGCCTCCATTCTTTCTTGAAATGGAGCTTGTGCCTCGTCTCTAACGGTTTCCTCGTCAGCGGAGCATTAACAGTAGCTTTCCTTTTTTTACATCAAATGGTGTATTTCGGCCCCTAGGTCTCCACTGCCAGGGCTAACTAGGTTATTACATGAGTCTTCTGTAAGAAAACGATGAAATGTACTGAACTGTAAATTCTACACTCCCACAACAATAGGAAGAGTAAATGATATAATAGTCAAATTAAACCTGATGATGGAAGTACACGAGGCAAAATGCATCGTATAAAGTAAAAAAAAAAACGAATATTTGTGAGTGAATGTACTTCCTATTATACTTCTTGTGTACGGTAGAATCAGCAGTGATCAACGGCATGAGAATGCGGAAGGAAGTCGAAAATACTGATGGAAGGACACATAACGTGTATCCACAAGACATGTGACCTGTAATTGAGAAGTGTTTTGATGATTTCTCAAATGGCAACAGATTCCGGATTAGTCCCCCATTCTTATCTCCGGGAGGGAGCTACTAAGAGATAGGTGAATAACTAACGAAAAGAAAACGTTGTACGAGTCGTGGCGTGGAACGTCAGCAGTTTGAACGTGGCAGGGAAGTTTGAAAATCTGAAAAGGGAAAATGACAAGGCTGAATTTAGTTATAGTGGTAGTCAGTGAAGTGAAATGGAAAGAAGACAAAGATTGCTGGTCAGACAAGTATAGGGTAATATCAACAGCAGCAGAAAATACTATAAAGGAAGTAAGATACGTTACGAATAGGAAGGTAGGACAGAGAGTGTGTTACTGTGAACAGTTCAGTGATAGGGTTGTTCTTATCAGAATCGACAGCACACCGATACCGACAACAACAGTTCAGGTATACATGCCAACGTCGCAAGCAGAAAATGATAAGATAGAGGGAGTATATGAGAATATTGAATGGGTAATTCAGTACGTAAAGGGAGATGAAAATCTAATGGTCATAGGGGATTTGAATGCTGTTATAACGGAAGGAGTAGAAGAAATACTTACAGGAGAATATGGGCTTGCTATTACAAACGAGAGAGGAGAAAGACTAATGAAGTTCTGCAATAAATATCAGTTAGTAACAATAAATACTCTGTTCAAGAATCACTAATTGTGTTTTGCAATAGATATCAGTTAATAATAGCGATACTCTGTTCCAGAATCACGAGATGAGGAGGTATACTTTGAAAAGCCCGGAAGGGAAATATTTCAGTTAGATGACATCATGGTCAGACAGAGATTCCGAAATTAGATATTGGACTGTAAGACATGGGCAGGAACAGATATAGACTCAGATCGCAGTTTAGCATACAGAAGTACTGCAGAATGAAGAGATACGCTTGGAGTTCTCTGAGGCTTAAGACACTGCGATAGTGAGAAGCTTAACAGGCAGTACAGTTGAAGAGAAATAGGCACTTCAAGGGGAGGTTTACTATCTTTGGCCCGAAAAAAGCACGTTTTTGAGAATTGTTTTCTCGGGATGTGTTATAGATATCAATGTCAAATTTGGTCAAAATGTTCATTGATGTCTCCTCTACAAACTGGAATTTTTTCGTCCGGAAATGTCAAACAGCAAAGGCGGATGTGTCGTCGGAACGAAAGAAAATTTCGATGTAGACCACCACGCGTGGTATGTCACAGGTCAGCTGGTGGTCTGAAATCAAAATTGAGTTCTTGTTGGTGAAGTATATAAGATTCTTTAGGAGTTGTACCTCGCTTAAGATGTTTGGGCCATAGGAAACAAAATGGCTGCCATTTGGAAGAAATACGTTTTTCTTCATCGATTATTCGACTTCGTCGTCCAAGTAAAAAATTTATAGTTGATTGATCGGAATAAAAGTGGTACAACTCCTAGACAATTTAGTTAGTTTCGTTGGAAACAAAGAATCAAGCCAATCGGTTCAGCAGATTTGAAGTTACCATACCGCGCGAAAGAAGGGAAAAACGTCATTTCCAGAAAAGGCGTTTGAAGTTTTGTCTAAAAACAAATACAACTTTATGCAACCTACGTTCAATATGCTATTCCGGGTCCATAAACTAGTCCTTACTCTTCCTCATAGAAGGCGTTCTGCTCGATCTGGGGCATCCTGCGCTGCTCCAGAGCCGCTCGTACGACCGGTGACAAGCGGTTTTCGGCATCTTGAATCCGGTGGTCATCCGAATGCTTGGCGAACTGCGTCGAATAGCGTCCCAGGATTACGTCCATCGTTGTCATGGTTTCAGAATTGCTTCGTTAAAGCTGCTCACTGCCAGGAAAGTCGCAATATCCACAGTCTTCGCACCAGAACGCAAATGCTTGGGGGCTACCTTCCAAACACACGTGTTCAAACTTTCATTTGAATTTTGTGTGTTTCCTCCCAAGCACCGGTACAATAACTCGTCCTCCGTAAGAAAATAACTGGTGCGTGAAAAAGGCCGATTTCAAGCAGGTGTACTTTTTGTTCAACCGCGAATAACAAATATTTCCGTTCCGTATTCGGAAAAACCGTTTCAGGATTGGATTCTAAACACTTTTACGGATCCAAAAAAAACAATTTAAAAAAATTCATTTTTTGAACAGAAAGATGGTAAAACTACCCTTAAAGATGGCAATCACAAAGTTGCAAAGAAAACTGTAGGTACATGGAAGGCAACTGCGAAGAAACCGAGGATAACTGATGAAATCCTGGTCGACAGAATAAATGTTCAGGGAAATTCAGGAACACAGAAACACAAATGAATTAGAAACGAAATAAATAGGAATTGCAGGAAGGTGAGGCGTAATTGCTGCATCAGAAATGAAATGATTATCGGAGGCACGGATTCAGCATATACATTATATGATCAAAAGTATCCGGACACCCCCAAAAACATACGTTTGCCATATTAGATGCATTGTGCGGCCACCTACTGCCAGTTACTCCATATCAGCGACCTCAGTAGTCATTAGACATCATGAGAGAGCAGAATGAGGTCCTTTGCGGGCCTCACGGACTTCGAACGTGGCCAGGTGATTGGGTGTCACTTGTGTCATACGTCTGTACGCGAGATTTCCACACTCCTCAACATCTCCAGGTCCACTGTTTCCGATGTGATAGTGAACTGGAAACGTGAAGGGACACGTACAGCACAAAATCGTACAGGCCGACCTCGTCTATTGACTGACAGAGACCGCCGACAGCTGAAGAGAGTCATAATGTCTAATAGGCAGACGTCTATCCAGACTGTGCCGATTTTCGGCACGATTGTGTTCCCGCCCCGAGTGTTAAGGTCGATATTGGCCTCCCCAGAGATACTGGGGCGCCGAGTTGGCGGCGAGTGGCCCTCTGGTGAGCGTTAGAGAGCACGGAGCGAGAAGGACAGAACGGCAGAGTGTTGGGGTCTGGATGTTCCGAATTCTGCATTCATAATTGTGGCACTCTGTGGCAATGAACTGATGGTGACGCCGAGACATTTGGGAATTCAATGCTGGTGTGGAACGATGAGCCGTGGGCTCTGCAATTTTATGGACGCGATTTGCGACGAGCTGTGGCCGATGTCGTTTGTGGGTGTTTTGCCACGGCAGATAAAAAGGACAGCGTCGGTCCAACCTGAACACGCTGTACTGTAGCATGTTTTCCCACAATAAGGATGTCATGATACTGGAGAAGAAAGCAGTGGAACATGGTACGTGTATTAACCGTTAGTGACTTCTGCGGTGTTAGTTTACTTGACTGTGTGGAGATTAAGCAGTCACTTTTCAACGGAATTTACGATTGTGTAAAAGTGTGGCCAATGCCGGACGGGCGTTGTCATTAAGTTATTACATTTCTTATTTCTGAACATACTGTTATCAGGATTACTCATTGGACAGATTTAACAAATATGCTGGTTGTGAGATTTGGACATGTTTTTATATCTACGTGTTAAATGAAATTGAATATTGAAGTTTGCAAGGTACAGTCATGCTCAAAAGTATCGGAACGACCTGAATTGCGTATCGCATGATTCACATGCAACCCGCATAACGCATCTGTCTAGCAGGTCATCTAATCGCCCCTTGGTACAGTCGTTTGACTATTGAAAATGTTTCCAACAAGTCACCACTAGAAAACACTACTCTCTATCGCAATAACTCAAGATGTAAAGTAATACCATGACACTACAAATATCAGGGAACACCTAATCACACATAAGACTGTCCTTAAGGCTTGTAAGCTCTCATTTATTATAATAAATAACACACCTGAAGTGTTACCACTCTCATTATCACGTCAGACAGATAATGTACGGAATAAGTTCATCGAATTCATAATATCCTCTTCAAAGTAACATACCGTACTTATTATTTAACACAAAACGACAGTAAAAGTTTAAGTTATTCACGAGCAGCTAGTAGAGAATATGTATGATCTTCAAATGACACGACGAACCGTCTAGTTCTGCATATTGATTCAAACCCAGGTTATAAAGACTGAGCAAAGGTTTCGTGACTGACGGAAACTAACAATCATTCCTGGCTAGGCATACAGAGAGTGACATACCTCGATTTTAGGCAGTATCAGTTAGCAAATGTCAACTTTAAATTACATAAGGTAAACATTTTTCATGGACGCAAATTCCTACCCGCATATATTTTCCCTGTTAACGAGCTACGAGAGATGTTAAATGTTGCTTCTTCACTCGTAACAAACAAAGGATGCAGTTCCTGAAACCGTTCACCAAACACCTCGATGGAATTTCCGTGATATTCCAGGGCAATTCCTGGAATCACAAAGATTGGTTCTTGAAGTGTTGCACAATGGAGAATTGCATCCATATCATTACACGTTAACTAAACATCAGCGGTCAGAAGACTGTATTCGACGAGAACAGTTTTCTGAATGACTTTTGCACTTGAGCAGCCTGTTAACGAAATACAAGACATGTTAAATATTGCTTCTTCACAAGTAACTTACTTGCAATTCCGTGAAGTAAGGCTTTGTGTTGGACAGGGATTCGAACCCAGAACCTAATCGGGTAGTTATCGAAGCACAATCAACTGTGACATATCGGATTTTCTCGGCACCTATCGCTGTCATATTCTAGAGAAAACGAACGTTAAATATGGGTTTGTTACAGCAGCAGTGACATGTGAGCATGTTTGAACTAGAAATAATATGACGAAGAGTTCAGTGCTGACTGGGAATCGAACCCCACACATATCGTTGTTGACTACACACAAAGAGACGTCAGCTACCGAATTTTTCTCCACCAGCAGCTCGTAATAACATCCTTGAACTTACAGTGATCTCGCAAATAGTTCTGTGTCTCACTGAGAGCCAAATGGTTCAAATGGCTCTGAGCACTATGGGACTTAACTTCTGAGGTCATCAGTCCCCTAGAACTTAGAACTACTTAAACTTAACTAACCTAGCGGTCGCGTGGTTCCAGACTGTTGCGCCTAGAATCGCTCGTCCACTCCGGCACTGAGAACCAAAAACGTCAGATATCTTTAGTGCTGACAACGCATGAAAATACATAAAAAATCAAAATTATTATCCACCAGCAGACAGGTGTTCTACTGCTAGAGCTTGATAATACGTAATGAAAACTTTAGTGCCGGGCCAGGATTCTAACCCATTCACGCGCAATATGTGGAGATGTTGAGGAATCAGCAGCTTTGAACAAACAACAAATAGTAGTCGAGCTGTGTTGTCATGAAGGGATCAAGTTCTGCGTTAAGGGCGGTCTCAGTAGTTTTCCCACTTCAGAACAAATTTTTTCGACATACAGAAGCTCAAATAAAAGATGGAATAAGTGTTTTATGACCCTACATTGCATCTGTTTCGCCACTTTAAATAAATAACTATTATAAGAAAAGTTACTGGTGATAGAGTTTCTACATGTCGCCACTCCTAACTTTATTGTGGCTCAACCTAACATCTACTTGGTAGAGATGGAATATAATGTTTAATGTGAATTTCAGACCACAGTGCTATTATACCTTCGTCACTTGGCGTACCCAGAGGAGAATAGAATCTGTCTCTCCCAATCAAAAACCATCGGCAGAAGTTGGAATCGAACACAGACCATAAGTACATGAACCTATCATCAGTCCTACAGACCACCAAATCCTCTTCTCTGAGACTCATTTTCCTATAGTAACGCCGTTGCGCCACACTGGATGAGAATTCTGACACACAGAATCCCTGTAGTTGTTTGCAGCATGTTCGGACGATTCATTTACTTGGTTGACTGAATCGCCATGAACTAGCTGCCACAGCTACACAGTGCATACATTCGACTCTATTTTGTAATGACCGGGATAAAGTCACGTAACTGCCACCTATACAGAACTGGCAGCAGTGTAGGATGCAGAAATTTAAATAGGAAGTGTTCCTTTCCACTTGAGCTGCTCTATTGCCCTATCTGTTTGTTTGAAACATCGTGCAGTGCAAAAGAAAAGCTGTAACTATTTGCCTCTTAGAAGACTAGATGCGGCCATATGCATTATCTCACAGCACTGTGAAATGCGGAAGATCTGCAGGAATTGTTGTTTACTTCCTGAGCTACTGTAGCTGCTTGTCAGCTTGTAGAGTAACGATAAGTGTCGCTCACCGTAGATGAGATGTTGCGAGTTCGAGTATAGTCATAGAAACGTTTTAAAAACGCAATTCTGCTGTCTGCTGAAGTTATCAATCCAATAGAACTTCGAACATAATTCAATTCTCTTCTCAACCAAAAATAGTCGTATGGGGAAAAGGGCTAACTTCTGCAACATTTTGTTCTTTTCAGGTTTAATAGACGTCCAGGCAGCAGATGCATCTCGAAACTTTTGTATTATGAATGGGTAGAGCGCATCGTGCCAAAATACGTCAGAAAACTGTTTTCTACATTAGATGTCATGTGGTAGCGGCATTTTATTCTTCTTCAAACCTTGTTTGACAGATTTATTTCAGAACAAGTTTTCTGCATGCATGTAATCAATAAACTGCATGTTCATTGTCAGACTGTTATGATAACAACACAGAATTCACATGTATCGTTGACGAATAATTTCTCTCTCATGTCTGCTGTTATTTTAACAACACTAAAAGAAATCTTAAGAAAATTGTGCACTGTATTATAAGAAATGAAATAAAAGTACCCACGATAACCTTACGAAGAAAGTCGGTTTTAATAAAACTGAGTATCTGTACACAAGCGTGCCTCTATCAGCATTCTCACGAGGTATGAAAATGTGTCATTTCATAAATAAAGTTAGGTATTCCTGAAAACCCAAAATTTGCTTGTCAGCAGCGGAAAGAGGCGTTACCTTTTGTGCAGCACTGTAAGTTTTTCACCATTGCACAATGAGCCGAAAATATTTTCTTGCTATTTCCTTTTCGATACTTCATTTGAGCGCTTGTTTCTCTTTCACAGAAAGGATAAAAACATGACAGCCAGCGAGACTGGAACTAACCAGTAGTGGCTAAAACTTGTATATCGCTATTTAAAGGTTAATACTAGTTGCGATTTCCACGTGCAACGACTTTACTGGGCTGAAAACCTACTACACCTCAGCCGATAATAACTCAGATTATTCAATGGATATGACAGGAAAAATCAAGTGAACTTTGAGGCAGGAAGAAACTCGTCGATCACAGAGTTGCCAAACGTACCTTGCCTTGTTTGCCAAATCTCAGTTACGGTACCAGCAGGAAGAAGACGAACTCATGTGTTCCTACAGCAGGCTGGGAAGTGGCCGTAGGTGGCATCTCAAAGGCGCGGTTGCTACAGCCTGGAATACGTAATGAGTCTGATTCCAATTTCTGTAGATTTAGGGACTGGAGTGTAGTTACTAATAATACTCAGAACTGACTGCAAACTAAGCATCATAAATCAGTAACTCTCATAGTTGTCTTTATATTTCTTTCGTAAGTCTACTCAAAACAAGGAAACTCATTCACAGACGTTTTGGAGCCTCGCCGATAGTCGAGAAAAACAAACAAATAAAAATAAAAACAGAATGTGTGTGTGCGTGTGAGAGAGAGAGAGAGAAGAGAAGAGAAGAGAAGAGAGAGAGAGAGAGAGAGAGAGAGAGAGAGAGAGAGAGAGTCAGAGTGAGAGAGAGAGAGTGATAAAAATAAAAAAGAAAGAGAGAGTGTGTAAAAAATTGTAGAATCATGGTATGTAAAGAAATATTTCATTTAAATGACACGTTCCACATCATTACGAAATGTCGTATTCATGATCTATGGAACAAGTATTAATCTAATCAAATCTAATTTTTTAAAAAAATTGTTCAAATGGCTCTGAACACTATGGGACTTAACATCTATAGTCATCAGAACTTAGAACTACTTAAACCTAACTAACCTCAGGACATCACACAACACCCAGTCATCTCGAGGCAGAGCAAATCCCTGACCCCTCCAGGAATCGAACCCGGGAACCCGGGCGTGGGAAGCGAGAACGCTACCGCACGACCAAATCTAATCTAATCTAATCCATATCATATTGCTGACTAGCCATATAGATTCATGAATTACCGAAATTTTCGCCAATATCAGTAACCAAATCTAAACTAGAAAATAGAAGACGACAGTTTTTGTAATAAACTGCGACTCCTATCAAGACCCTTTCGTCCCGTTAACTAACCATCAAAGATGTCTGATATACCTCCATTCAGAAGTAGCAAAGTGTGCAAGTATTTAAGGATGGAGCACATGATGTGAAGTTCTGCGATGGAGATACGAACCCAACGCGTAATTGGATTGTTAACTACGCAAAATTAAATGTTACAAATCGGTTTTTCTTACCAGCTGCTGGGTGTTTGAATCTAAAGTAAGGATATTAATTTTTGTGCCTGAGTAACAATCGAACAGCACACCTACCGACCTTCTTTATCATCCACCAATATAGCTTACGTATCAATTGCTTACTCACCAACAGTAAGATGTGTGCGTGTTTGACCAGAAATAACGATACCCATTGCGAGTGTTGGCAACACATGAACAGACATTAAAAACGATCGTTAATTTTCACAAGCAGTCCGGTGTGCACGTGATAGGTCTTGAAATGAAATTATGAATATTTTTGTGCTGGATCAGGATTCGGACCCACATACTTACCTTTGGAGGAGACCTAGAGAAGATTGCAGTCTTGGGAAAAGGAACGAATTGATTGAACTATACTGTTCCGAGAGATTCAGATCCTCGAAAGAGGAGATACGAATTCGAATCACAGTCCAGCACCAGAAAAAGGCGTAACTGCATAACTTGTAGTCAATGCCATATAAAAGTATTTCTGTGAAAGAGAATTATCGTATATCTAGTGAATAAATTAGATAAAGTTGTCAAAATCATCTGAATTGTCAGTTACAGATACCTCTCTCCTGATCTCTGTATTAAAAAATGCCTGTCCTATTTGTGGATAGTTCATTGTCATATAAAAAGGCATAGCTGTTATGTTGGTTAGGGAGGCACACTCATTTTTTTAGTGCAAGTACACTGTTGATAGAGCTACAGTGGCAGTGCATCTTTACTTGAAATAAAATACAAATCAATTTTACAAGTTAGTTATTTTCTCTGTCAATTTCAGACAATAATGTGGGAAAGATAAACACGTATAAGTATGAAAGCATTTCGTTTCCCACATCAGGTGATGCACCATGCATGTGAAAACTTTTGCGAATACATGCCCAAAAGTGCTCTCATTAATAAGCTTTGAAATATCATACTAAACACTGGCAAACATACCATAAACATAGATCTACCAGACAACACGATAATTCACTGTCCATTAATTGCTGAACTGGCACAGACAAAGTTTCTGAATGTCGCCATCTGCAAATGGCTGTACTCTAATGTATCCTCATCACTGATAATTGTAACAGTTTTGGGAAGTCACCGCCACACACTGAGTGATAACCCATTAACACAGAGGTGCTGACAGAGAAGCTACCCTTAAGAAATACTCGAAGCACACAACAAAGGTCCTAGATATACTTCGATGACGTTGTCAGTACCACAATTTTCATTATTTACGTAATATAAGAGCCTCCATAATAGCCGTGACTGATCTGTGACGTGGACAACTACAACGAAGCGGCACTGCGTACCGCACGCGCCATGTGTTGTAAGTAACTGTGGCATAATCTCTGCTCAATGTTTAGAAGATCAGAAGCTATGTTTTACAAAAACACTGCGAGTGAACGATTATTTAACTACAGAAGATTAGTCTTATGCTTTTCCTATTGTCTTGAAGTTTCGCACAAAAAGAAAGGGGACTTCAGTCGGCATTGAGTGCCTTCTCCTGAAATCATCTGACGAAGAGGATTATGGTGATTTCTTTGACAGCGATGATGAAGCAGAAATAATCGAAGCTCTAGATTATTCCAGTGAATCTGAACAATCGTTCGATATTGGGATTGAAGTGAATAAATTACCAGGTGATGAGTACCATTTTTATATTGGTAAGGAACAGGAAACTTTATCGATAAATAATTCGTTAGTGGTGCCTGGTGAAGAAAAACGTAAGTATATAATCAAGGTGTAACTTGGTCCGAAACCTAATGCTACAGGAACTAAAACTGAAAATGAAATTTTTCAGAATTTTTTTTTTTTTTTATCTTGAGTTAATTGATTGTGTTGTTGCGAACACCATTAGATATATACACTCCTGGAAATTGAAATAAGAACACCGTGAATTCATTGTCCCAGGAAGGGGAAACTTTATTGACACATTCCTGGGGTCAGATACATCACATGATCACACTGACAGAACCACAGGCACATAGACACAGGCAACAGAGCATGCACAATGTCGGCACTAGTACAGTGTATATCCACCTTTCGCAGCAATGCAGGCTGCTATTCTCCAATGGAGACGATCGTAGAGATGCTGGATGTAGTCCTGTGGAACGGCTTGCCATGCCATTTCCACCTGGCGCCTCAGTTGGACCAGCGTTCGTGCTGGACGTGCAGACCGCGTGAGACGACGCTTCATCCAGTCCCAAACATGCTCAATGGGGGACAGATCCGGAGCTCTTGCTGGCCAGGGTAGTTGACTTACACCTTCTAGAGCACGTTGGGTGGCACGGGATACATGCGGACGTGCATTGTCCTGTTGGAACAGCAAGTTCCCTTGCCGGTCTAGGAATGGTAGAACGATGGGTTCGATGACGGTTTGGATGTACCGTGCACCATTCAGTGTCCCCTCGACGATCACCAGTGGTGTACGGCCAGTGTAGGAGATCGCTCCCACACCATGATGCCGGGTGTTGGCCCTGTGTGCCTCGGTCGTATGCAGTCCTGATTGTGGCGCTCACCTGCACGGCACCAAACACGCATACGACCATCATTGGCACCAAGGCAGAAGCGACTCTCATCGCTGAAGACGACACGTCTCCATTCGTCCCTCCATTCACGCCTGTCGCGACACCACTGGAGGCGGGCTGCACGATGTTGGGGCGTGAGCGGAAGACGGCCTAACGGTGTGTGGGACCGTAGCCTAGCTTCATGGAGACGGTTGCGAATGGTCCTCGCCGATACCCCAGGAGCAACAGTGTCCCTAATTTGCTGGGAAGTGGCGGTGCGGTCCCCTACGGCACTGCGTAGGATCCTACGGTCTTGGCGTGCATCCGTGCGTCGCTGCGGTCCGGTCCCAGGTCGACGGGCACGTGCACCTTCCGCCGACCACTGGCGACAACATCGATGTACTGTGGAGACCTCACGCCCCACGTGTTGAGCAATTCGGCGGTACGTCCACCCGGCCTCCCGCATGCCCACTATACGCCCTCGCTCAAAGTCCGTCAACTGCACATACGGTTCACGTCCACGCTGTCGCGGCATGCTACCAGTGTTAAAGACTGCGATGGAGCTCCGTATGCCACGGCAAAATGGCTGACACTGACGGCGGCGGTGCACAAATGCTGCGCAGCTAGCGCCATTCGACGGCCAATACCGCGGTTCCTGGTGTGTCCGCTGTGCCGTGCGTGTGATCATTGCTTGTACAGCCCTCTCGCAGTGTCCGGAGCAAGTATGGTGGGTCTGACACACCGGTGTCAATGTGTTCTATTTTCCATTTCCAGGAGTGTAGATAACAAGAGATCATCTTTAAGTTATGTAAGGGACAGAGACTGCAGAAATACTTCTGCTTTTGCAATAACGGCTCTCTTAGGAGCACTGTTTCTCATTGCTGTACAAAAAGGAGTGTTACGTCTTCTGCACCACTTGTTAGCAGCAGACACAGTGGCTGGGCCAAAAACTGAGACGGCATAGAGTTTTAGAATTATTTATTGAACTTTCTTTACAATTTCTTCCTCGTCGTCGCTGCCCAGCCCTGCGGATCCCTCCGCCTGGCTGCTGCTGTGTACATTCTCCGACAATGCGCGCAACGCTCACCGCTGATCGCACTCGGGAGCCTCAGGCCACCAGTGCTCCGCTGAAGCCGGGATACCCTGTGGTTGAGACGAACTCGTCGCCACACGGCGCCCCAGTACGGCACGTCCACAGAGCGGCGTCACTGTGAGTTCAGCTGCCGACGCCTGCTGCACCGGCGGCTGGGAAGCCGTCAGTCGCCATGTTCGCGTGGTCCCGTCATGGACGGACCATGCGCCGTGGGGCCGGGTTGCCATGAAGTCCGGGCGTCTTACCCCGGCGGCGCCTGTGACCAAGACCGCGCTGCAGCCGGTCCTGCTGGAAGTTCTCACTGTAGTTAGTCAGCCATGGTGCCGACCCAACTCGGGCCGACCTACAGAGCTGAAGTTGACATCTGGTGGCGAACAGATGACTCCTGCGAACTGGAACAGTCTTCTGGAATCACCACCTACGAAGACTGAACATTCGGACACGGACCACGTCTGTCCTCAGATCCGAACTGCTTCCTAATGGCTTCTGTCTGTTGCTACCTGCGCTCCACCATTTGTATCCGGCAGGAGGACGTTTTTTATCCTCGGTGATAGCTTTTTGTTATTACCCCCACAGTATACTGCAGCGTAACTTAGCGTTCTGGCCTCACTTCCCCTTACTCAGCACTCTCCAGGCTTAGCTCGGCGCTCGGTCTGTGTGCGTCCTTGCGTCAGTTTGTTGGTAGACTGCTGCTGTCTGCAAGGCTATCTGTGCCTGCCTACTTCGCAACGCCTCGGTCGGTGGCGTGCCTCTGTTTTGCCATTCTCCACTGCGTGAAGCAACGCTTACTACATGTGGCCGCAACAGGTCGAAGCACAAACATACTAGGACTGTGAGTATGAAATGGCACAGAAATGGTTATTCTCAGGGGAGCATTTAGCATGAAGCGCTTTTATTGTTGCTTCGGTCACTGAGGTTTGATGATACTTCAATGAGAAAAGAGCGACTTGCAATTGGCAAAGTTGTTGCCACCCGCGAACTACACCCTGCATTTTCGAACAACTGCATAAATAACTACGGCCAGTGGAGTTTACAACCATAGACGATATGCTTGTTCTTTTTCGTGGACGTTGTGGTTTCGTGCAGTACATGCCCAATAAACCTCCCATGTATGGTTTGAAGTTGTAGGCTGTGTGTGATAGCAACACATTTTACGCTTGTAACTTTGAAGTAAACTGAGGCAGACAGAATCCTGGACCATGTCTTGCGTCTAACCAGCCTGTGGATATTGTGAAGAGATTAGTTGAACCAACCAGGGGCAGTTATACGAATGTAATTACGGACAACTACTGTAGCAGTTATCCGTTACGACAGTATCTTCTATAAAATGGGCTAACCTTCACAGGGACACTGAAAAAGAACAAGAATGAAATTTATCCCGAATTTTTGCCAAACAGGTCACGAGAATTTGTGTCTTTTCGGATTTCAAGATGACTTCACCTTGTTTGGTACCTAACGAAAAGTAATGAGGATGTGCTTTTCCTGCCACAAGTGCATGAAACTGGGGAAATAGACACTTCTACAGGAAGGTCTGTTGTAAATGTGGACTGCAATGCAACCAAAGTTAGCGTAGATACTGAAATACTGACGATTACATTCGTACATCCAACTCCACTCAGAGGACAACACAAAGATGGCCCTTGGCCTTGTGTTTCCGCTATCTGGATATTTATGGAATAAATTACCAACTGCTGTTCTTCGTAAATAATCCAGATAAAAGTTCATAAGAAGAACATACTTCTGGCTTTGGCTCTAATGGAAGAAAGGGCTCAACTCTGTACATAACCAAGGGACATCCAAAGATTTCTGTCACCCTATCGATCAATCTCCGTAAATAATGAAGAGGTCGTTACAAGGTGTGGAAGATCCCATCTTTGTGGAGGTAAAAAAATAACGAGTTGTTGATAATTCTTCCGGGTTATATGGCCGTGGTCCATGAAATTCTTCTATTCCTAACGTTTCGTCTAATACTACGTTGGACATCCTCAGAGGTATGGCTGGTCCTGTTGAGTCCTGCCGACTGACGAGTCGGGCGTCGGAGAGCGGCCTAAATACCGAGGAAAGTGGGCGTGGTCTAGCTTGCACATAGTAGCAGAGAGAAATATAGTCAAAGATAAAATGTAACTATCGATAATAGTCCGTCATGGATAAAAATTACTTATCGATCCTGTAACGCCACTGTCCATATCTTGCTTAATTTCAAGGCCTCTTCTTTTCTATCTGCATGTTTATAATTTTCAATAGACTCCATATACAGTCGTGGATAATAGTTCGTGGTAGCACTTAAAACTATAATTTCATAAAATTTAACTACATGGTCACCTGACTGAAGTGCATGTTCCGCAACGGCCGATTCATCTATTTTTCCCAGTATTCACACTTCTTTCCGCAGTACCAATATAGACCTTGCCACAAGTGCACGGAATTTTATACACACCGCTAGATGATAATGGTGGCCTTCTATCTTTAACAGAACGAAGTACATGTCCTATTTTTCTGGTAGGTTTGAATACCGGTTTCACTTTATGTTTCGGCAAAATTTTGCCGATTCGATCTGTAACCTTACTAATGAAAGGTAAAGACACCGTGTTCTTCCATTGTTGTGTACCATTCTTGTCCTTTGGCCTGCTGTTATTAGGTCTTACAACTCTATTAATATCTTTGTTTGAGTACCCATTATTTTCGAAGGCCTGTTTCAGGTGATTCAGTTCCGTATCCAGATGTTCCAGCGTACAAATCCGTTTTGCCCTGTCCACTAATCTTTTGATTACACCTCTCTTTTGTTGTGGGTGATTATTGGAGTTCTTATGTATCTATCAGTGTGTGCGCTCTTCCAAAACACTTTATGTTTTAGACTGCCATCGGTCTGTCTCATGGCTAACATATCGAGAAACGAAATAGCCTGGTCTTTTTCCACTTCAATGGTAAACTGAATTTTAGGGTTTATGCTATTAAGATAATCAAAAAATTCCTCTAAGGCTTTTTTACCGTGTGTCCAAACCACGAATATGTCGTCTACATAACGATACCAACAACATGGTTTCTTATTTGCTTTATTCAACGCTAATTGTTCAGATTTCTCCATGTAAAAATTGGCAATCGCAGGGCTCAACGGGTTACCCACGGCAACACCATCCACTTGCTCATAAAACTCCTCATCCCACTGAAACTGGCTAGATGTGAGACAATGTCTAAACAGAGCGGTCAAATCTTCAGGGAAAACTTACGTTATGTAAACCATAACTTCATTGACCGGAATCATAGTAAACAGAGATACAATATCAAAACTGACCAAAATGTCTTCAGAAGCCAAGGTTAGACCTTCAATTTTCTCAAAAAAAAATGACGTGAATCCCTCACATAGGAATCAGTCTTACCAATGTATGGTTGTAGAACAGTAGCAAGATACCTAGGTATTCGATAAGTAGGGGAATCAATCGCACACATACTGATAGATACTTACATAAAAACTCCAATCATCACCCACAACAAAAACGAAACGTTAGGAATAGAAGAATTCCATGAACCTCGGCCATATAACCCGGAAGAATTATCAACAACAGCGCCATCCGCTCGTGAAAGCCTTCATTGTATGACTACTGTGACTTGCAACAACTGCAAAAGATTCGTTAGCAGACTTCACAGCCACAACATTGTGTCTTGTAATGACTGCAGAGGAACTAAGTGTGTCATTCTTGATATATGTTCCAGACATTTTTTTCTTAATTGTGTGTCTAGTTCTTTATTATGATTATGCAATATTCCCGTTTCTCTTCACTATACATTTTTGCAAGGCTTCCTTTAATAAAGACCTATAATATCACTGAAATATGTAGTTATAGCGATGTTACTTGTAGTTCAAAACCCATTGCGAAAAATTTACCAGAAAACTGAAAATAATGTTCCTCAAATGGTATCTGATGTTAGGCGGCAGTGAGTGCGCACGCTCCCGCTGTCGCAGTTAACTTCAGTGCGCCTGCCGCAGGGCTATACATTTGCTTCCAATCACATTTAGATTACACTTAACCGAGAATAGAAACACCATGCATTATGCCAGTGTAACTGCATGGATGATGGTGCAGATGTAGGTGATAGGAATAACTGACAATCCTAGAAGAACAGTTCTGAATATCGTCCTGTGATATGTCACTGATGGACCACTCCTGCTGCTGCTGAGCTGGACGCTCAAAGTTAGATGAAACGAATCAATTATTCACGTAAATTTCTATTGAATTATTCAGGAGAGCTGAACTGACTCACAGCTAACGTAGTTCAGTGGTTTGTATTGACTTCAAAATATGTCGACAAGACGTGAGTCACTTGGCATTCAAGACAAATGTAGAACATAAGTCGTGAAATTCAGTAATGGTACACAGCTATATCTAAATCCACGACAACCTCCGAAATATGGAACTATCTAAATTGTGATAAAGAATGATAGTTATGAAATAATAAAATTTTCTAACATCTTGCGCCTAACGAACGGCTCGTCCTCGCAGATCATTACAGGCTTACAACGCGGAACTAATGAAAGATAACCGAACGATACAGGTACCCCACACGTAAATTGATTGCTGCACCTTGCCTATTAGCAACCATCTCGAATAAAAAACTGTTCACTGTTGCTGCCATCACGAAGCTACATCTACCTCACAAGCGCCTCAAGGAAAGAAAAGTTTTTCGAATGTATTCGCAAGTACGGTCCATCTAAACGCTAGTTATGTGGTTGTCTTAAGTACGCGGCGGGGGCAACCAGCTTTCACTACACAGTGTCAAAGGGACACAAATCAACGAACCTACACTGCACATCGATAGTGGTTACAAAACGTCTTTGCGAAATATTAGCGAGTTATTGTTAAGAAAACCGCTCAAGAAATGAAAGTGCCGTTCAACAAGCATATTTAAATATTTTTTTATTGAAATTTCAGCAGGATTCGTTCTTGGAAGAGCTGGGCAACATATTACTTCCTGCAACGTAAGTCTCGCGATATAACCGCAACGGTTAAATCAGAGGTATTAGAATTAAGAAGGGGCTTTATGACAGTAGTACTGCCCACTCGCCTTCCCCGAATGGAACAGGGAAGGGGGAAAGAGCTAGCAGTATCAGAGGCACCATCCTCCACTCACCAGAAGGTGGCATAACAAATCAAGGTTTACAGCTGCTTCCTGCGTCAACCTATGGTTGCTATTTCTCATCCTTTTCGGTAATGTTTATTTCGATATTCGGCTATTAAGCTTGAGATTCGTGTTGCTCATATAATCAGTGCATCAGTACAGTAGTGCATTTACGAAATTCCGTACCTTTCCAAAATTGTCAATGAAGTAATCACATTTTTGCATGTTTCTAAGTGATCGTGTTGTGCTATGACAACTAGTTATCTTACAGATTTTACTTGAAAATAACCTGGATTCAAAATAAGGTATGTGCCTATGTAAACAGGATCCGACTTTTATTTGCGTATCATTCGTAACTAAGGCCGCTTGGACATGATTCTTTTCCATATGTAACCTACTTAATAATAAACAAAACTTTATTCTTCATGTAGTAGGAATAACCATTATATTAAAAAGGAACAGTGAACTTCTTCAGAAATGTCTTGATGCAAAAGCAAAATACAGACAAATTTTGTTGAGCGGCACTTTATGAAACAGTTGAATTTATTTTTCCAACTATATAAAACAATTTCCGATATTATTTTATTTCTCAGATTTTATGAACACATAATAATATTGTAACTTTTGTTGGGTCCTTAACATATTACACGCCCTAGTATGATTTTTTGTAAATGAAATGAGCAGTCTAGCTGCTATGAGATTAATACTCTTTACGATTGCTGTTTCGGCTTTCATGCCATTTTCAAGTAACCAGCAAACACAACATGAAGAGTGTTTGTGTGGGCGTACAGCATAGTACGTACACGTCATAGTATGACACTTTGAAAATGAAAGGTCCAGAATAGCTGCAATAAGAATAACACGCTTTACGGCAGCTGTTTCGGCATCATTGCCATTCAGAAGTAATATTTGACAGTTCGCTTAGCGTAAAGTACTCTTTGACATGTATTTGACAGTTCGTTTACTAAGATGCTGTATGTGTACAAAGTATAATTAGTGAAGCAACCGATATTGTTATATTTCATTGACTGGGTTTTGCTGCGAATCATATCTTTGATTTGAGTATGTTTTGTCGTCAAATTTACAATTACTTTTCGTATTCCAGTATGCCAATCTCAAAATCAAATTTACTATGGAAATAGAAACAGGTAGTTCAATAAACTACCCTAACCAAACAATTACCAAATCGGTGATCACCATGCATTTGACATTTGCAGAAAACCTATCCCTACAGACAACATTATAAATGCTATTTCTATTCATCATAAATCACAAATATGCACACTTCCAGTGAGTGATTAATAGATTATTAGCTTTGTCACTAGAAAAGCAGCAATACAAAAAGAACTGGAAATATAGTAACAGAATTACATATAACGACATATGAAGATATTTAACTAGAGAAACCTCAATTAAGCGATGTTCCCATCTGCAATTTACCTAGGACTGATATCAACCAACATAAATGCACAACCAACCGGATTTCGATTCCAATAACCATCTGTTAACAAAACTGCAAAACCAAAATCTTAGAAAATTCCAAACTTGCACTAAAATCACTTGTGATAATTGAAGTATTGTTTACATCGGCCAAACAGGACCAAATTTTAGTATCAAATCTAGAGAATACACCAGAAATAGCGACAGTAAACAAGACAGCTTACATCTAAAAATCAGCACCTCACGAACGAGGAATTTGAAATTCCTTTGCTAATGCCACACAGAATACTGAAAGGACTTACTATGAACATACTTGAAGAAATGGTGCTATACTGGATGATTATAATGAAAGTTAAACTTTCAAATCGATAACACCACTTGTCAGAATGTCAAATTTCAACGGAATATTATCGAACAACGGGAAAAACGCATGACAGAAACAGAAAATAGCGTGAAAATTGATCAGTCGGAGGTGCTGTATGTGTCAGAATACGTAAATGAAAATACCTGTAGGCGCACGACCCTTAAAGTTGGTACAAACACGACGGGTACACGGCTTTTCCTCCTCTCGCGAGTGCGACGCTCGCCATGACAGTCTCAATGCAGGATCGTGCTCTGCTTGAAAAGCTATATTACAAGAGTGATGACTGTACTCAGGTCACTCTGCAGAAGTTCCGGACACTGAAGGGTTTGAAAAAAGGCGGTGGACCGACGACTGCCAGAGTTCTGGAGAAAATGGTACAGAAATACGAAAAGACGAGTGCAACCTGCTAGAGGGAGGAAATGAAACGATTCAACGTCAGTGGAAGCAGTGGTCACAGCAACGCACGAGGAGGCGAGTGGTGGTGTACAAACGTGTAGTGCACGGAGAATGCCCGAACACTGGACATACCCGTTAGCATGGTGCTTAAAATCCTATGAAACATCATTCTCTCCATTACAATCAAAATTACCCATGTGGACAAACTGCTTCCTGTTGACCTGCAAGCAAGAGAGACCTTTGCTTTAGAATTTTTTGCTCCCATGGATGTGGACAATAATTGGTCGTGGAAGATTTTGTTTCCAGGCGAAGATCACTTCCACTTGGCAGGACATGTCAATACACAGAATTGTCAAACATGGGCAACGCAAAATCCACACGCAAATCAACCAGTACCACTTCATCCTGAAAATGTATAGTTCGGGTTTAAGGCATCATCAGGGCCATAATTTTTGTAAGAGACAGGTGCTTGTGGTCCTGTTACCTGTACCGTCACTGGTAAGTGATGTGAGCGTCCTTTGCGCCACCACGTCATTCCAGCTCTCCAACAGCGTGGATGTGAGGATGGGATAATTTTTATGAAAGATAGCGCACCTCCACACATTGCAAATACAGTTAAGTAACTGCTGCAGCACCATTTCGGAAATGTTAGGATTATCAGCCGTCATTTCCCTACAGCCTGGCCGTCCTGATCGCCTGATCTTAATCCGTGTGACTCCTGGCTGTGGGGCTATCTGAAAGATGTTGTGTTCAGTGTTCCGGTTGCAATCTTAGCTGCATTGAAGACAAGCATTGCGCAACACATCCTGAACCTGACCCGGTAACTCTTCGACTGGTTGTGAAGCATGCTGTTTCTCGATTTCAACTTGTTGCAGGAAACGGTGGACAGTATACTGAACATGTTTTGATCCAGTCACACGGAAACTGATAATACGGTTTGATTTTGATTGATGCTTTTTGTGCGGTTTTTGGTCTCAGGACAATTAAAAACCGATGTGATTGATACTTTTGTGCGGTTTTTGGTCTCAGGACAATTAAAAATCTATTTTTCCCATACGATGAGATATGACCTTGCCGTGGTGGATGGGCTTACGTAACTAACAGTATCACACCTGTATGCCCATGCACACTGAGTAGTACAATTTGTTTAAAGTCAAATGTACACCTTAGGCGTTGTTATAAGATTCATTTGTCATTTGCAATAGACCACTATTAAATTATGATGCTTACAGCGCCATCTATTGCTACATTTTGTAACTGTTTATTTTTCTTCTGCTATACGTTTCCCCCCGTCTCCGGTAATATTCCGTTGCAGTTTGACGTCATTGTCACCTGTGGTGTTATTTCTACAGCGGTTTGAAAGTTTAACTTTAATTACAATCACCCAGTATATACATACGAAAGACTATCCATATGAAATTAAAAAGGAACACACAGACTTTACAAATAAATATTAGCAGGGAAACTTCTTTTGACTTACTGGAACACGAAAAAGACTCAGACCAAATATATAATTCGCAGCATAATCAAGTCAGTTAAATATAACACAATCATGTTGTTGTTGTTGTGATCTTCAGTCCTGAGACTGGTTTGATGCAGCTCTCCATGCTACTCTATCCTGTGCAAGCCTCTTCATCTCCCAGTACCAACTGTAGCCTACATCCTTAGTGTATTCATCTCTTGGTCTCCCTCTACGATTTTTATCCTCCATGCTGCCCTCCAGTACTAAATTGGTGATACCTTGATGCTTCAGAACATGTCCTACCAACCGATCGCTTCTTCTAGTCAAGTTGTGCTACAAACTCCTCTCCTCCCCAATTTTATTCAATACCTCCCCATTAGTTATGTGATCTACCCATCTAATCTTCAGCATTCTTCTGTAGCACCACATTTCGAAACCTTCTATTCTCTTCTTGTCTAAACTATTTATCGCCCATGTTTCACTTGAATACATGGCTACACTCCATACAAATACTTTCAGAAACGACTTCCTGACACTTAAATCTATACTTGATGTCAACAAATTTCTCTTCTTCAGAAACGCTTTCCTTGCCATAGCCAGTCTACACTTTATATCCTGTCTACTTCGACCATCATCAGTTATTTTGCTCCCCAAATAGCAAAACTCCTTTACTACTTTAAGTGTCTCATTTCCTAATCTAATTCCCTCAGCATCACCCGACATAATTCGACTACATTCCATTATCCTCGTTTTGCTTTTGTTAATGTTCATCTTATACCCTCCTTTCAAGACACTGTCCATTCCGTTCAACTGCTCTTCCAAGTCCTTTGCTGTCTCTGACAGAATTTCAATGTCATCGGCAAACCTCAAAGTTATTATTTCTTCTCCATGGATTTTAATACCTACTCCGAATTTTTCTTTTGTTTCCTTTACTGCTTGCTCAATGTACAAATTGAATAGCCCCAGGGAGAGGCTACAACCCTGTCTCACTTCCTTCCCAACCACAGCTTCCCTTTCATGTCCCTCGACTCTTATAACTGTCATCTGGTTTCTGTACATATTGTAAATAGCCTTTCGCTCTCTGTATTTTACCCCTGTCACCTTCAGAATTTGAAAGAGAGTATTCCAGTCAACATTGTCAAAAGCTTTCTCTAAGTCTACAAATGCTAGAAACGTAGGTTTGCTTTCCCTTAATCTTTCTTCTAAGATAAGTCGTAAGGTCAGTATTGCCTCACGTGTTCCAACATTCTTATGGAATCCAAACTGATCTTCCCCGAGGTCGGCTTCTACCAGTTTTTCGATTCGTCTGTAAAGAATTCGTGTTAGTATTTTGCAGCTGTGGCTTATTAAACTGGTAGTCCGGTAATTTTCACATATGTCAACACCTGCTTTCTTTGGGATTGGAATTATTATATTCTTCTACAAGTGTGAGGGAATTTCGACTGTATCGTACATCTTGCTCACCAGATGGTAGAGTTTTGTTATGACTGGCTCTCCCAAGACTATCGGTAGTTCTAATGGAATGTTGTCTAATCCCAGGGCCTTGCTTCGACTTAGGTCTTTCAGTGCTCTGTCAAACTCTTCACGCAGTATCATATCTCCCATTTAATGTTCATGTACCTCCTCTTCCATTTCCATAATATTACCCTCAAGAACATCGCCCTTGTATAGACCCTTCCACCTTTCTGTTTTCCCTTCTTTGCTTAGAACTGGGTTTCCATCTGAGCTCTTGATATTCATGCAAGTGGTTCTCTTTTCTCCAAAAGTCTGTTTAATTTTCCTGTAGGCAGTATCTATCCTACCCCTCGTGAGATAAGCCTCTACATCGTTACATTTGTCCTCTAGCCATCCCTGCTTAGCCATTTTGCGCTACCTGTCGATCTCATTTTTGAGACGTTTGTATTCCTTTTTGCCTGCTTCACTACCCATTCTTCTTCTACTGTACTTCTTTCACCCATTCCTGTCAATTGTTGCCTTATCCTCTCACTGAAACTCTGTACAACCTCTGGTTTAGTCAGTTTATCCAGGTCCCATCTCCTTAAATTCCCACCTTTTTGCAAACATAGAACATCTTGGTAAAAAAATTGTAAAGTAAATGTAAAATCGCGCTTCATAGTAAACGAACTATCAAATATGCGTCGAAAAGTATTCCGTCCGTTTGTAGTTACTATACATCACGCAATCCCTACAAACTAGACAATGTCAGTTTACCATAGATTGGATGTTAGCTTTAAATCAAACTAGACTTAAACACCAATCTAAAATTACAATGTGCAATTAGTTCGTTGGACAATCACCACAATGTAAATAGAGTCACTTACGTTCTATCCGCACATTACTTAAGAATGAAGATTAAATTTATTACTGCTCGTCTGGACCATTCACTTTAAAAAAGCCATACAAAATAATGCATTTTTAACCAAAATTTTCAGTTGCACAGGAACAGGATGTTATTGTAATCTCAAATTTCAACAAATAGCCTCTATAACATTCTGGAAAAATGTAATTTGATATATAAAACGGAATCAATTTGTCTCACTTAGTTCGCTATGAGACTGCATTGTGTTGGCGGTCTATATGTAGGCCACTATAGGCAAAAATGATAGCCATCTATATAGGTACGAAGAGTACAGCAGAGACGTTTGTAGGTTTGAGTTAGAACATGAACCAATCTGTTCGAATAGTTTACATCACAGTTTGGGGAATCCCAACCCCCCCTGTTTTTTCCCTTTATTGAATTTCGCTTCCGCGCGAAGGAGGTGGGCTGGTAGCAGCTTAGTACACTGCTCTTCAGCCTACAGAATTCTTAAAACAGATGAAGAAGATAACAAACAGTAAAAGCTGGCGATAAAACGTTGACTTAAACTGTAAAACGGCAGAAAACTGTGGACAGTTAAACATAAAACAAAGGATTGGCGATGCTAATAAAATACACAGGAAGCATACAAATAAAATAGTGGACAGACAATTAGAACACACAGCGACAGGCTGGTTTCTGTTCGCAAGAGATATAACAATCACACGCAGCGACAGTATGATTTCCGTTCGCAATACTTCGGAAAAGACGCACAGGACTGAACACTCACAGGAAATACAGCACTAAAAAGTCAACACGAAGATGACACACCACAGCCAAAGATGGGGGAGTACCTGGACAGATGAGGGAAAAAAAAGGAGGGGAGGAGAGGAAAAGCGAAGGGGCGGGGGAAACGACGGATGGAGAGGAATCATAAGGGGGGGGGGGGGGGGAGAGCTGAGCAGACGCGAGATGGAATGGGGAAAGGCAGGGAGGGAAATGCAAAAGGACTCAGGGGAGTCAAGGGAGGCAGTGAGAGGATAGGAGGGGAAAAAAACAGGATGGAAGGAGGGGGGAGAGGGAGCCCATGGAATGGACAGAGGATGGGAGGGGGAGGTGAGCATCAGAGTTTATAGGAGGGATAAATGGAGGGATAGAGGGCATCATCCGGAAGGGGGAGTCTACAGAAGCCACCTTGGGAAAGGAGATGAAGGGTGTGGAGATGGAGGGTAGGGGGGACACAACAGTGGAGTGGCAGAGGGCGGCAGTTGGAGAAGAGAGGAGCAACCAGGGGATGAGGGGGATGAAGGCAGCGGGAGGTGTAGAGTATGCAGATATGTTCTAGGAATAGGAGCAGATGGGGGAAAGGGTTCAGGTCATAGAGGATCCGCGTGGGGGACAGGACTCGTATACGGAAGGCGAGGTGGAGTGAATGGCGCTCGAGGATCTGGAGGGACCGAATTTTTTTTTTTGGGGGGGGGGGGGGGGAGGGTGGATATCCAGGTGGGACTGCCATAACGGAGGATGGGACTGATTATGGATTTGGGAATCCCGAGTTCTTTCCGATCTTTTGACTGGCTGCGATCTAGTTGTTTCTGTGGGTACTATCACAACAACCTTTCTTGGATGTAACACTAAAAATTATTGAAACACAGACTGAGATATTTCTATCACGCTGATCACGTGTAACAGCCGCAACTAATAAATAAGTAAAAAATTGCAATCTTGATATATGCAATTCTCGAGCTTTCGCTCGTTCTGCGACCTAGTGGGGTCTGTTGGTACAAACTCCAAGAACAGGCATTCCCTGTAATTTAATCTCGTGATAAAAATTACAGTCGCTTTATTACAGTGTATTGCGTTTGTTCTTCATTTAATTCATGATTAACTGTCTTAATTGTATCACCTGAAGAATGCTTTGATTGTTTCATCTGAATGCTGCTTTCTTGTTTTCAAACTGATTAAAATATGGTGAAGATTTTACCTGTTATTCTAATATGGGAGCAGGGACGGTATTGCTCATTTACAACCTACATGGTAAATGGGCGGACATTTCCGGCTTTTTCTGTACCTTTACTTAAATGTTTACGTATCCATGCACACCAGTGCTGTATGAGAACTTGTAAATTTGTTCAAAGACAACAGGAGTTTGTTCAGTGGTAGGATTTAATGCTGCTTCACGAACGTTTCAAATTTATGCAGAGCTTATTATTCTAGGTAATTCGCGTCGTGCGAGTCAGATACCACTTGGCTGTCCGAACAAACGCAATTCTATATCGAACGCAGCAGCGTATCGGGAAATCTCACACACGTTAGAATGTATACAAAATCATATTGTAGACACACGAAGCTGGTAGGCCCAAGATACAAAAATCGCCAGGGCTAAGTGTTTCTAATTTAGATATTGTATTTACACACTTGCACATTGGGCATGCTTTTTTGTACGACTGGTTCATAATTTCAAAGATGCTGCGTGGAATAGATGGAGATGAAATGTCGATATTTCACTACAAGCATTCCTAAATCATTGAAAATTGGCAAAATGTATACCCAGGCAATGCTTGGTTTGTCAACTGGTATGAATGAATTCATATGAACATAACATACATCAAATTTTAATACTGAATGGGCATACTTCCCGTTCCACCTATATGTACTTTATCACGAATAAGGAGAGCGAGGAAAGCACACAGCATTTATGCAAAGCAACTGCAATCTTTGGTAATACTGGAAACTAGTCCCATTTCAGTGGCTTTCAGAGTATAGAAGTAGGTTTAAATGAATGATAAAGATCATAACCATGTCGTCAAGATAATAGAGAAATACCGTCTTTTTAATAGTGACTTCCGTTTAAATAGGTCAAATTTTTCACACATTAATAATTAAGTCCCTACAGCGTAAAAAAGAAACAGAATCGGTGAGGGTCAGGTAACGCATTAAAAATACCAGAGAAGGCCTCTAAACTACACAAGGAAACTGACTATAAGTACCAGTAAAGAATATAAACAATTATTTTACAAGGATGTAAAAAATACGAGTAAGTTGTTCCTTCGTAAAAAGTCTGATTTCATTACACTGGGGCTACTGAATACAGGATTGTGCTGTTGCTGTTTTCAGGGAAACCACTTTTAGAGGTATTATGTCGTAGGCATCTAAAGTACACAAGGGAACTGACTATAAGTACCAGTAAAAAACATAAATAATTATTTTACAACGATGTAAAAAATACAGTTAAGTTGTTCCTATGTAAAGAGCCTTATTTTATTACACTGGGATACCGAATACAGGATTCTGCTGTTGCTGTTGTCAGATGAACCAATTTCAAGCTATTATGTCGTAAGCCTCTATGTACACAAGGAAACTGACTGTAAGTACCAGTAAAAAAAAAAAAAGACATTTATTTTACAAACATGTAAAAATACAGTTAAGTTGTTCCTATGTAAAGAATCTTATTTTATTACACTACGCTACCGTATACAGGATTCTGTCGTTGCTGTTTTCAGAGGAACCACTTTTAGAGGTATTATGTCGTAGGCCGCTAAAGTACACAAGGAAACTGACTGTAAGTACCAGTAAAAAGCATAAACAGCGATGTAAAAAATACAAGTAAGTTGTTCCTATGTAAAGAGTCTTATTATATTACACTAGGCTACTGAATACAGGATTCTGCTGTTGCTCTTTTCGGAGGAACCACTTTTAGAGGTATAATGTGTAGGCTTCCAAACTACACAAGGAAACTGATTATAAGCACCAGTAAAAAACATAAACTCTTATTATACAACGATGTAAAAAATAAAAGTAAGTTGTTCCTGTGTAAAGAGTTTTATTTTATTACACTGGGCTACTGAATAGAGGATTCTGCCGTTGTTCTTTTCGGAGAAATCACCTTTAGAGATATTATGTCGTAGGCCTCTAAAGTACACAAGAAAACTGACTATAAGTACCAGTAAAAAACATAAACATTTATTTTACAACGATGTAAACAATACAAGTAAGGTGTTCCTATGTAAAGAGTCTTATTTTATTACACTGGGCTACTGAATACACGATTCTGCTGTTGCTCTTTTCGGAGGAACCACTTTTAGAGGTATTATGTCGTAGGCATCTAAAGTACACAAGGGAAATGACTGTAAGTAGCAGTAAAGAAACATAAACATATATTTTACAACGATGTAAAGAATAGAATAAGTTTTTCCCACGTAAAGAGTCTGATTTCATTATGCTGGGGCTACTGAATACAGGATTCTGCTGTTGCTGTTGTCGGAGGGACCACTTTCTGAGTTTTTGTGTTGTAGGTTTTTACCACATTCCAGAGGTTACAAACGCAGAGGTTCTCCATTTCAAGGGATGTCTGTCTTCCTTCCACCGGTTCCTCCACAGGAAGTATACATCATTAGTCCAATATTAACGATTGAGAGATGCAAGTCCCCATTTAACAATGTAGATGAAACGGTATAGCCCCTGTCGGCATTATACAGCTTGAAACTTCCTGGCAGATTAAAACTGTCTCGGTCGGGCACACAGTTTTAATCTGCCAGGAAGTTTCATATCAGCGCACACTCCGCTACAGAGTGAAAATCTCATTCTGGATTATACAGCTTGCTGTATCTCTGAGGGTGCTAAAATACCATCTATATTCGCCTGAGTTATCAAGTTGGTTGGCTGGACTGGTCATGGTGTGGACAAGATTCAACACTCTTCTCAGATGATATGTCCACCAACGAGCGTCCTTTGGTTTCAGGAATGAAGAACCACACGAAGATAATCCCTAGGAAAGAGCACGCCGCGAAAAACCAGAAAGGTATAAAAGCGCCGTAGGCGTCGGTGACCACCTGGAACAACTTGGTGTCGCTGAAGCCGAACACCGCCACCAAGACGTAGACGGAGGAGGAGGCCAGCACTCGAAGCGAGGGCGGCACCAGCTCGTTGGGCATCACCCACAGCAGAGAGTTCAAGCCCATGCCTAAGGACACCTGAAACAGGAATCACCGTGCACCTTTCGTCAACTTAGTACTACCGAACAGTTCAGTTTTCGCATACAGAACTAGCCGAGCATTCTGCACTCACAAAGCACGCTATGTTGTTGATTTCAGGTCTGGAGCGCACAAAATTTCTTACAATTAGTTTTCTGAATAAATTCCTTTAAATGGTGAAGTTACTACTGTTTTAAAATTTGTTAGCGTCATTTTTTAGAAATATACGAGCTCATACATCCTGGCTGAGTAGCCTTTTTACGGTTTTGGAAGAAGGTGAATTCATCGTCAATGCTGCAAACAGCCTAGGTCAACGTTCGATAACGTTTCATCTCCAGAAAAGCCTTTTTGTACACTAAAGAGCTAAAGAAAGTGGTGTATGCAACCGTATTCAAATACAGAGATATGTAAACAGTCATAATACGTCGCTGTGGTCGGCAACGCCTATATAAGACAAGTGTCAGGCGCAGTTGTTAGATCGGTTGCTGCTGCTACAATGGCAAGTTATCAAGTTTTAAGTGAGTCTGGACGTGGTGTTATAGTCTGCGCACGAGCTTCTCCGCGGTAGCAATAAAGTAGGGATTTTCCTGTACGACCATTTCACGAGTGTACAGTGAATATCAGGAATCCGGTAAAACAACAAATCTCCGACATCGCTGCGACCGGAAGAAGATCGTGCAAGAATGGGACCGATGTCGACTGAAGAGAATCGTTCAACTTGACAGAAGTGCAAGTCTTCCGGACATTGCTTCGGATTTCAATGCTGAACCATCAACAAGTGTCATCATGCGAACCATTGAATGACACATCATAGATATGGTCTTTCGGTGCCGAAGGCCGATTCGTGTACACTTGATGACAGCACGACACAGAGCTTTACGCCTTGCCTGGGCCCGTCAACTCGGACGCTCGACTACTGATGACTGGAAACATGTTGCCTGATTGGACGAGCCTCGTTTAAAATTGTATCGCGCGGATGCACGTTTACGGATATGGATGGTTCAAATGGCTCAGAGCACTATGGGACTTAACATCTATGGTCATCAGTCCCCTAGAACTTAGAACTACTTAAACCTAACTAACCTAAGGACAGCACACAACACCCAGTCATCACGAGGCAGAGAAAATCCCTGACCCCGCCGGGAATCGAACCCGGGAACCCGGTCGTCGGAAGCTAGAACGCTACCGCACGACCACGAGCTGCGGACTTACGGATATGGAGACCACCCAATGAATCTATGGACCCTGCATATCAGGATGGGTCTGTTATGCTGGTGGAGGCTCTGTAATGGTGTGGGACGTGTGCAGTTGCAGTGATGTTGGATCCCTGATACATCTAGACAGGTGACATAGTCGTAAGCATCCTGTCTGATCATCTGCATCCATCCATGTCCATTGTGCATTCCGACGGACATGAGCAATTGAAGTAGAACAATGAGACACCCCACACGTCCAGAATTGCTACAGTGTGACTCCAGGAACACTCTTCTGAGTTGAACACTTCCACTGGCCACAAAACTCACCACAAATGAACATTATTGGGCATATCTATGATGCCTTGCAACGTGCTGTTGAAAAGAGATCTCCACTCCCTCGTAGTCTTCCGGGTTCATGGAAAGCCCTGCAGGATTCATAGTGTCGGTTCTTTCCAGAACTATTTCAGACATTGGTTGAGTTCATGCTACGTCGTGTTGCGGCACTTCTTCGTACTCACTGGGGAGGGTGGGGAGGGGGGGAGGAGGAGGGGGGCACACGATATTAGGCAGGTGTATCAGTTTCTTAGGGTCGTCAGTGTAAAATAGACTAGCAATAAACTGTTCTCAGATATTGATGTAGACAGATAAATTATATAAAATGAAGGAGCACCTAAAGATGGGCTTCCAAGGCTCCAAACCCGTCGTTTATTGAAATAAAAACTACGATTTGTAACTGAAGGCATTTTTTTAAAGTGATGCTTCAGCAAACGTTTAAATGGGCCGTTGTGTTACGACTATGGTCGAGTGGTCAAACAGAAGTACTCGTACATGGATTCTGTAGAGCATCGTAGTGCATTTTCTTGTATGTGGTTGGCTGATTTGGTGGATTACAAAGACAAAAGAAAGGAAATTATCTTTAGTTTCTTATAAATAAATGCGTCCTGGAAACAACAATGGAAGCGCGTACAAAATTACAACCCTTTTTTCGCACCTCAAAGGAATACCTGTCGAAGAAGGGGAGTGATTGTGGGCCCTTGATATGATGAAGACTTCCCGGTTCCTCTACTAGCCAATTTGATACATAAGTATGCTGCGTCGATGAAGGAGAATAAAACGACATTAATATCGTGTTTGTCACTGAAACAGCTGTTCCTTCTGTTGCGTGATTACTGCAAAGTAATATGTTTGGCGTCCAAAGCCTCCAAAGAGTGCGGAAAATTCTACTTCAATTAAGAATCTCACCCTGTACAGAACCTCTCTTCTGTAGAGATGTGAGGTTGAAGCCAAACGATTATATTTTTAAAAGAACCCTCGTTGGTCACCACACTCCCCTCCATATACGTAAAGGGAAATGTGTTATCCTTTTAGTCCTTGTATTCCATATACCTCAACGGTGTTGAGGTATTCAAAGATAAACACATAGTTGCATATTTTTGGACTACTAAGCGTCAACGTTCTGTATCAAATAAGTATTTCAAATTTTGTTGGATGTTGTTGACTTTTACTGACATCATACTTTTCAAAACGATAGTGATGTCACTGATGTGTAATTAGGGTCCTAAACCTGGAAGTATTGAATATGACATTTATTGGGAAAGCCCTATGTTCAGTGTTAAATTTAACTGGAAAATTTAAAACTTTTGTGTAATCTGGTAGAAGACTTTATTAAAACAATAAAAGCTGCCTATATTGCAATATTTTCAAATAATGAATACAATGAACCCCATGTCCCCGCCGCTCCGCTGGTATAGGAGAGTTAATGGAATTTTCGAGGGTTTCCAGCAGTGCCTCGAAAACTTCTGAGACGTTGTTAGATTTCGATGCAGTGCTGAAATGGAATATCAAACGACAGTAATGTTCCCCAGTAGCAATAATTCGAAATGTCAATTGCCTCTGGTAGCGCGATTGAGTAGTTTCTATTTTCCTTTGCTATATTTGGCCCAACGTGATGAAGTATTACTCTAAAACCGTGAGTACAGGTAAAGAGAATACTACTTGCCATCATATCTCTTCCGCTACACTCGCACATGCATTACATAGAAGGTAATAACTATCCCAGTAATTTTGCTGCTTTCTACAATTTTTCGTTAGTCCCAAAATGTAGCGGCTGCGGCGACAGTTACTATTAAGAAACTGGACATATTGACCACTGGAATAGCGTGCACGGTTCTCTCTAGGTGTGCATGGACTCAAGAGACAAACACAGGCAGACGGCGACTAGGAGCGAGGCGGACAAGTATAAACGCTCCTTAACACCGTCATTTGGCCGCCAAATAAAATCAAAGACATGGTGCGTACTTTGAATTACAGTCATGACCTCCGAGTTCAAGGTGTTTACAGTATTCGACGGGAACTTTTCGGTATGCATGTGGGGCTATCTGTGCGAACAGTTTCTCAGCCCATTACCACACTTCAAGTATAGAAATCTAGGAAAAAATCTCTTGCTGCTGAACACAACTTAACGAATAAATATAGGACCTTGTGTCAGCAGGTACAGAGTCTAACCAGCGCTTGAAATTACTGGTATCCAAACATTAAGAAACTGCGAAACATAGAATGTGTGTTAACAAATTTTACTGGAATACGCGCATCACAGGTATCAACGTCCTAAAACCTGCAGATGAAACCGAATGACTGCATGAGATTAATGTCGCGTATAATACAAGGGTGTTCAGTAAGTAACACAACGCAATTTTTCTCGGCCATTTTCGGTTACAAAAATGGGGAATTTGTTGTGGGACATAATAAAATATTCCTGCTTCAAACCATGCAGTTTCAAGAAGTTCGAAAGGGGCTGCGCTACACATAGCCTTGAAAATGGCGTTTGGAACGACGGTACGTTCCACGCAAACAGCTGTTACAGAGTTTCTTTTGGCGGAAACCCACAGCATCGCAGATAATCATAGGCCTTGCAGAATGTCCACGGACTCCCGACAGTGAACAAAAGCATGATGAGTCGTTGGGTGGGGCGTCTGTCATCATCGCAACAAGGTCGGACTAACCTGTTCGATCTCCCAGGTGCCGGTCGGCCACACACGGCTGTCACTCCTGCAATGCTGGAACATGTGGACACTCTGATCGACGGATCGCAACCAAACACCTTGCTGCTTAACTGGATGCGTCTTTGATAGTGCTGACACAATCAAAGGACTGTGCCTACAGGTTTCTCCGCCGCCTAACAGGAGGCCATAAACAGAACGAAGGATGTATTCTGTGGAAACCAGTACGTGGATATGGGGAGGTTATTGACGCAGTTAGACGTTGACTCCGTCGTCGACCGGTAGTGTGGTACTATGCGGGAATAGAGGCCCTCCAAGTAAGGTGGAGTAAGGAAATGAATGGAGATTATGTTGAAAACAGGGTTTTGTAGCCAAATGAGCGGAGAATAATGTGACATATTGGAATCTTGGATAAAACCAACTTGCTTTCAGAAAAAATATTTCTTTTTGAAAGCCTCTCGTACATACTGGTGGCAACAGAAGCTCTGCGAGTGGTGAATCATCTCCTAGGCTTCTAGGAGGTATAGAGGGGTTCGGTACACAAAGTTTTAATAAGGATTCCACGTCCGCAAATGTGCCGTTTGAAATAAAATAAGGTTGATTATAGGAACACTTTGAAATCTCCCAATTCTCAGTTATACTGGGAAAAGGGCGCAGACGTCAGTTCCTTTTGTAATGATGACCTCACGTACAATTTTCGTCCGATTACAACGACGCCACGTTGGACTCGCACTCGGAGAGAACGGCCATCCACACTTAGGTTTTCCTCGATGTCCCTAACTCATGCTAGGTAAATGCCGGAGTGGTTTCTTTGAAACGGCTCAATCGATTTCCAACACGAGAGAGTGAAACATTTAGAACGTATGTTCCGTCTCTAACGCCCCGACGTCGTCGGGATTTCAAACTCTAGTCTTCCATCCTTTTTTCTCAACTACGGCTTACAGAAACTGGTACGTTCGTAGCTAGGAGGGTAGACTGTGATGCTCCTTGGACAAGCAGCATCATCGACTTTGAAGAGGATGTCCTTCGTCACCTAGAAGTGAATCTGCCGACAAGTACTCGAACCATTGCCCACGCCGTGGGTTTCTGTGTGGCAAAGACGTAAAAACTCTTTTTCTCTGTTGTATGCACACTATGAAGCAGGTGATTTGAAAGTAACTTGATCGTTAAACTTATTTTACTTCCAAACGGTACATTTTCAGACATGGATCTCTTATTGAAACTGTTACACAAAGCAACGTCTGTATCTCCTAGAAGCCTCTGATAGGAACTGTGAAACACCCTTTATAAAGGGTGTTTCACAATTCCTGTATACATACTGTCCCAGGAAGAATGGTCAGTATTAATGGATATGGCAGCAAAGACCATTCGAAGCAAAAAAGTCAAGTAAACAAGGGCTATAAAATGCATTCCTTAACAGGTGTCAGCATGTTTTCGTCTTCAGTAGTGTGAAGCAAAGCTCCTCTATTGCAATCACTTTTATTTCTATGTTTTGGGAGGTGGCAGTATGAATTAAAATAGGAAAAAATATCCAATAAATGTGAGTTCTACACCGTACATCTGTTAGGACATGGAAACCTTCGCTACTGTGAAAGACAGCTCTTCTACTGAACAAGGGGCCATAGCTGTTAAGATATGCAGTTTAGAGACCATGTTCACTACACTTGTAGCTTCTAATGATCGTTGCTCTCATACCCGTGAATCCTTCTGGGACACACTGTGTATACAGATCGAAAACAAATTCAGGCAATCTGACCCCTCATCGCAATTCCTTGCATATTAACAACACAAAAAATTTTGTAACAGAAACTCGCCCCATGCACATTTTCGATAAAAAATTATGATCAAGAAGAGGCACTTTCGCAGCACTATAACTGCATGTCCGGTACGTATTTTCATTCAATATCTTGTACTTATTCTGCCCAGTCAGTGCAGTAGGTAGAGTTAAGAGCTAGAATACTCGAGTACGAGTGTTCGAGTCAATGTCTAGGTACAATTTTTTATTTTCTAATTTCAGATTGCGTGCTAAGGCATCTCGACTACTGTGCAACAATGTATCCGTCTTAAACAAAACAAATGGAATGATTTAATACTAACACGCAAATGACAGCACAGTCTTTCCTATTACTTCATTTTTTTAAATTCGTTTTTAGTTTAAACGATTACTTTGTTCACTTCCACACACAAAACGACTACCCGTTTCCCGGTCCGTTGTCAGAATAGCTTCCGTTTTCTTGAGTCACTCTGCGAGGTGCGAGTGTACCACAGGAGTATGGTATAAATTTCCTATTTTTTATGATCTGTGTAATAGATAGGGTGAATAACATCGGAAACCAGTACTATGTGACCTCATAACGAAACACGATTACCCATGTATTACATACAACCCTGTGCAAACACTTAATTGAAAGTGGGTTCCACAGCACAAATGAAATAATATACATTTAAGCACTGTTAAAGTTAGCGCACCTGGCTGTCTTGTTATCAGGAAAGATTATAAATGACACAGTAAAATACCCTCGACAGGTGACAGGCGATCCCGTCTGGGTGATAGTTTACCATTTAAAGGTTTTAATATGCATCAAGTAAATTTATAAACAGTTGATTCAGTAGAAAGGCCCTTTTAAAATCCATACTGTGATTTGCTATTTCCCTTTACTACTGGTACGGGCAGCAGCTGTTAAACTGGAACAACCCCGACCAACAAACAGACTTACAGCACACAACACAGCTCGTACTAGTGGAATACGTATTGCATTCCTATCACAAAAAAATGTCCAAGTACTGGGATCGACAGAGTTTGAGCCCCGAATTCTCCTCTGCTGATGGATTATCAATCGCATGCTGTTGTGCTGAACTTTCAACAGTTTGTATAGTTCTCGGATGAGGCCTCATTCACCCGTGATGAATTTCCAACAACCGCAACTACTATTTCTGGAGTGAGGACAATCACCACATCGGTGACCACCAGTAACGAGTCTGTGTCACCGTATGGACGAGCACGTCGAAGATCACCTGATAGTACCTTAGTAGGTGTAGAACAATGAATTCGGAATTTGGCTGCACTAATTACACGTCTGTTGTTTGATTATTCAAAATAATCTCCATTGCTATTTATACATTTCTCTCACCTCTGCGGACGGCTATGAATCCCACGCCAGAATCACAGTTCTTCTGAAGCGAACCAATCAGCGAGCCATTTCGTACATTTTCATACGAACTGAAGCGTTGTTCAGTGAGAGCGTTCTCCAATGATTCAAATAGATGATAATCGGGCGGAGCCAAGTCTGGAGAATAAGCTTTATGCTCTAGTATTTCTCAACTGAACTCCTGAATCTTTTCCTTGACGCGTTTTGCTGTGTGTGATGGGGCGTTATCGTGGAACAATACGACTTTGTTTTGCCTTTTTCCATATTACGATCTTTTTCTCGTAATCTACAATTTAAATCGATCATTTGGTGTTGGTAGCGATCAGTGTTAACGATTTCACCAGGTCATAGCAGCTCATAATATGTGACGCCCTCCTCATTCCACCAAACACAGAGCATTGTCTCCTTTGCAAACCAATTTGGTTTTGGAGTGGACGTCAATGCCCTGTCTGGATTCACCCATGATTTACGACGCTTATGGTTCTCAAAATATATCCATCTTTCATCGCCTGTCACTACTCGATGGAGAAACCGCTTTTTTGTATCTGGCGAGCAGCATTTCACAAGTGGTCTTTCGATTTCGATTTGTTTGCTGTCATTTATTCAGTTATTGTGGAACCAATTTTCCCACCTTTTGCACCGTTCCCATAGCTTTCAAAAGAAGAGAAAGGGCTTTCTGCGTCACATTCAATTGTTCTGCAAGTTCCTCTTGAGTCTGAGTATCATCTTCATCGAATAAGGCCTGTATTCGTTGTCTTCGAACTTTTTCAATGGTTTCCAGCCCTCGTCGTTTCTCACATCAAAATCACCACTTTTGTATTTTTCGACCAACTCGAAACACTGTGCTTTCCCAGGAGCATGTTCGCCGAAAGCTTCTACAAGCATTCAGTGGGATCCTGCAGCTGAATTCTTCAAATGATAACAGAAAACCAATGCTGTCCGCAAATCGTAGTTAGTAGGCACAAAACTCGACATGTTTACGGGTTTGAAAGAGACGCCGATCTATGGACCTGGGGTTACTGTGTGTTGACATTCGTAGTCAGCCATTACAGGTAGCAGATGGCACTGCAGACGCGGTCTCACGGGCCCTACGCTGACGGCTAGCACCATTTGTAGGGAAATTCCGGCTTCATACTTCTACACTTGGTATTTTCTGTCCCTCGTTTCACTAGACCATTTTACCTGGTGTTGCAGAGAGATGTACTGTCCCTCCTCTTAGGGACTGTACCCTTTGTTGTCCTCAGAAGGATGTGAGGTCAACGCGACAGTGCACCACCCTAATTCGATGTTAATATCTGTGAGCAGCTGAAAAAGAAGTACCTTCATTGTAGGATTGGAATAGTACCTCCTGTCCCAAGGCCAGAGCAATCGTCGTATCTGACACCTTGGACTTTTTACTCTGAGGTTATGTCAAAGCGGTAGAGTATGAAACCTCGCAGGAACCTGCTTGCTGGGTTCCAGTCTGCCTGTCTCCTGGGACGATAGACACCACGCGCTTTTGAGAAAGTGCGGCGGAATTTTAGGCTCCGTTGCCATGCATGCATTGAGACTGGGAATCGTCGCTTTAACAGTTACTATGAGCTACATTGTCATTACGCGTTGTAAACTTTGTATGTCGATAACACAATAAATATGCGTTTCCAATTATTGGTTCCCCGTCTAAATATAATCGGTTGTGGGCTCACTAACACCTGTCTGTTTTAGACCCAAAAAGTTTGAGACTCACTGTATACACTGATGAGACCGAACATTCTGACCACCTGCTTAACTGCTTGTTGGTCTGACTTTGAAGTGCAGTGACTTAGTGATTCTGCTTGGCATGGATTTGATAAGCATCGTCAGGTTTCGCGTGGGTGTGTTGCACCAGAAGTCTATGCATAGGTCAAGCAAGCCGGTGGCTGGTAGGTGCAAAGCTGGCGTCCTATGACTTCCCAGATGCGTTCCGTAAGGTTTAACTGTAGCCGAATTTTCTTGCCGAGACATCCACATCCGTCTCCTAGCATGTTCCTCAAGCCATTGTAAGACGATTCTGGTTTTGTGATACGACCAGTTATCCTGCTGCAAGCTGCCGTCGCCGTCTGGGAAGTCATCAAGCATGAAGGGACGCAAGTGGGCCGCAATGACGTTCGCGTTGTTCACGTTTATTGTGGTGCCTTCGATGACTGCCAAAGGTCTGACGGAAGACAAATGAATGTTTCTGTAGTGTAATACAGCCCCACTGTCCTGAATCTATGGCACGGTGAATGTTTCGAGCAATTACCCATATGGAAGACAGAGTATGCGGAGACGATCATCGATCTAGGGTAACAAAAATTCATCCGACCAGGCGAAACGCTTAGATTGATCCCGTACCCACTGCTATTGTAACTGTCGTTGTCGTTGAATCAACATGGGAGCATGTAGCAGTCGTCTCCTGCGTTGTCCAATGTTCGACGTACATTTACCGATATGCTATGGAAACTTGTGCCTGCTCAAGTATTGTGCTCCTTCCTTAGATCTGGCACCTAATGCCACTTGTCAAGCTCTACGTAGCGGAAGAGCGTCAGACTTATAAGTTCTGTGATTATGATTATGATGCGCATGTGCAACGCCTTGAACATTACGATTTCAGTCACTTTCCATGGATGTTCACAACAGTAGCACGCGAGCAGCCGGCCAGGTTCGTCGTATGCGAGATGCTCGTTTCCTCGCACCGAGCCATAATAACCTGCCCTTAACCAAAGTTACTGATTTCGGTGGATTTCCCAACTATCCTCCTGCATCAGCCTTAGAATGGTTCCCCACCCGTCTCTGCTCCGCTTGTTATACTTTCCTCACCCCGTCACTTGCCTGCAACGCCAGCAGGTAGTATTCTGCGTCCGTGGACAATAGTCCCATTACTTTGGCGCAACAGTCCATATCTCAGTAAGATACCATGGATATTTTAATTCACACGAAAGCTAACCAACGGTCGTTCTTTCCGCGTACTTTTCGCGACTGGATCCGGAAATTGGGTACATGAAGTATCCTTCGCCACACACCATATGAGGCTTGCTATACACAGACGTTGTAATGATACCTTGTAATTCAATGTGCCATGCAGTATTCGGGCTGCCTCGACGACGCACGGGAAGGGTAATTTATCATTTATTTTGGTATTAGTTAATGTTGTATAGCAGTAATAACTTTAATTGGCAGAAAGTGCCTATAACATTTTGCACATGTTTCTTTCGGTACATGAGTGACGCGACATCTGAGTGGGAGCGATACCAGCTTTTCATAGTACAAAAAGAGTATACTTCGCCGAATAAGATTTTTCTAGGGTCGGTGGCTGTGCATCGGGAGAACACACTGAATATAAATGTTATATTTATGGTTATAAAAATGTATAAGTAAAAGAAAATGTTGTACATCATGGGAAACAATGTATCTGTATTCAGCTTTGAGCCACGAAAATATTTACTTCAAGTTTAACAATACGTAGCACATCTTGTAATCAGCGACTTCTTTTGTGACCTACACTGTTTACGGTGTTGAGGTGTTTTATGGGTGTCGATAGCCGTCTGAATATTTGTTACTTTTGGGCAATCCTGAATATTGTAACCAGCACTAATTAATCGGAGAAAGTCAAGTGCCGTTGAAAATGCGAAGTTATCAGTATCTTTGAATAACAGATACCACGATAAAAGTCAACACCGACTATTAATGGATATTTTTCAGACTGGAAGAAGGCAATAATTGCCCTAATTTCCAAGGTTATACAACCTCTTGATAGTGCCAATGCTTGATGTGAAAACAAGCTCTGTAAATGTTAATACAAAAAAAAATCTGGAATCTGCTTATGTAAATTCAGAGAGTGGTGCTAACAGTAGTGAAGCAGTCGATGGTTACAATGTCAACTGTGACCATATTACGTGGAATCGCGGAATGGGAAGTTTGAAATTTACGTCTCGTTAACTGCCGAATTATGCGGGTAATTACAATTTTCGGATAAACAGTGAAGTGCCATCCGTAGCGAGGTAGTTGTTTGACACTGGAGCAGCGCCACTGAGATCACTCAGTTACTCCTCTTTCGCTGCGCTACTTTATTGCGTGAGCCGCGCATAAGCACTGCAACGTAGAAGGGCAGTCTCCGAGTACACGAAACCTCATACATGAAAACAGGATCTCTAACCTCACCGTCATTTCCGCTTCAATGATGGCTGTTCGAATGATCCACACGTGTGTAATACAGGTACCAAGCGAAGAAACCTATATTTGCGAGGGTTTGTTCTAAGGTACGAGGGCTATTTGTAAAGTAAGGAGCAATCAGTCGCGACATCGAAATCACATTGTTGAAACAATTAGCTACAGCTTTGAGCTACTTCCGTACATAGTCGCCACTCCGACTTAACATAGACATCTGTCGTAGCGCTGTGACAACCTTCTAATACCCTCGTAATAGAAGCCAGTCCCCTGTGCTTTCTGACAATTTTCTAAGCTGGACTGCAGGTCGTTGTCTGTGCCAAAATGTTGTGTTCATAGTCAGTGGGTGTTCTGAGCAGAGATGAAACTCACAGGGAGCAAAGTTCGGTCTGTAAGGTGGGTGTTCACTCCCCATCGAAAACGCTGCAGGAGCGCCCTCATTGCTGCTACACTATGAGGCCAAGAACCGTCACCAATAAGGAACTGCTTGACAGTTACATTATGTGAGGTCGCACGAAATCAGGCGAGATCTCTGGACATAAACCTACACTTGGCGGGAGACAGTTTTCTGTGCATCTATACGTGCTCACTCTGCGCTCAGAACTAAGAAGAACGACGTGACGCTATCACGAGGCACTGACCAAAACTTCTGTGCAAAGCTTCAACGGATTACCACTGTGGTTGCCATCTAACGGTCGATTGTTCCCTACTTTCCGATAGCTCTCTTATCAATCACCACTTCTAAAAAATAAATTTAACGAAATTAATTTCTCGTTCGTTTGCTGGTACATTCCTGCAGTCCTGGTACTTAATGAAAACTCCATGCTACCGTATCGTACCCCACCGCTAGAGGAGCAAAGGGAAAACTTTGTAGCCCTTGATAAAATGTAGATGTACTAAATCATTCTGTTTTTGTGGTGTCACGTATCAATAGCACCCCACGGCCGTCGCGGAATTGGCAACGGAATTGCAAGTTTCCGTCTGACGCCAATAGTGGTCGCGAGCGATCTGGAGGACCCAATGGTGTGCTCCCACTGAGCCACGCCTCCACTTGCTGTGCACTACGAGTACCCACAGACACATGGCCCACTTGCTCTTGGAGCTTCATGATTAGTAGAGCGGTGCATCCTAGTTGCTGTTGTATCAGCTGGACTCTCTTTCCAGCTGTATTATTTGTAATGAGACTTCGTTCGTTTGGAAGAATACAAGTTAAGTAAATTATCCGTTTACTGTCTGCTAATCATTTCTACTCCTGTCCAGCTTCCTTACGCCGACAGTTGCCTCACCACTCTGAAGTCCGTCTGTCCTTGCCATTGTGTACGAAATTGTACACAACAGTTTTGGTTTCTCTAGTGCCATGGAAGGATACTGTGGCGTGGATATTTCAAGGAGGGCTACACCTGTGTACGTCTTTCTCGTGCAAGGCAGGAATTTTACCTCCTATTGGGTCTTCTCATGCAAGGTAGGTACGCTAGTTAAATTTTCCGTTCCTTTCTTTCACACTTCGTTGTTAGTACAGGGCTCCATCCCTACTAATGACGAACTGAAAACAAAAGCACTCAGATATGAGGAAAGGCTAACGTTAGTTACTTACAAAAAAGACAATAAGACTGGCAAGAGGCAGCCAGAAGATATCGTCTGTGGCGCCCTCGCTGGCGTAGATGCTGAGGAAGAAGTAGACGCCGAGGGATGTAGTGGCGACGCAGCAGCCACATAAGGAGAACAGCAGCAGTGGCTTCCTACCCAGTCGGTCCACCACGAGGGAGAACACAAAACAGGACAGCACCATGCTGCTGGAGACGCCGATGGCCGAAAGCTCCGGGTCCAGCGAGCTGTTACTCTCCACCAGGATATGCAGCGTGTTGGCATTGATGGCGTCCATGCCGCTCAGCACCACGAACATCGTGAAGACCATTGATAGCTGTTACCATAAAGATGAATGTTATAAAAAGAGATTTTAAGGGACATATCTTGACATCTATAAGTAAAATGAACTTCATTAGCCACAGAAAAATTGTAAAAATGAAGATACATTCAGAAGTCACATACCGGATTAGTTTTCGATGTGTGTGGTAAGTATACTTGCAGGTCTTTAACTGTCACCTCTAAGAGACAGAGCTGTGCCTATTAGGGTTATTCCTTCTTTAGATGATCATCCTTCAATATCACACATTTTTCTTAACGATGGATAACGTAGTCTCCTTTGAAGGAAACAGCTAGAAAATCGCAACACTGTCACTCTGGAAATGCTTGCCACGCAATTGCTTCTTCATCGTAGGAAAGAGGAAGAAGTAACTGGAAACAACATGTGTGCCTTGATCTCGAGCTGGGGCGTTGTAAGGCGCGAGCACTCGATTATCTTTCCGTGATGCTTCGTCTTGACAGCCTCATGCAACATCATTAGGTTATTTCGGTAGTATGCTCCACTGACTGCCCATGTGAGCACGGCGGCCTTTCAGTCCCAAAATACATTCAGCGTCCTCCTGGCCGGTGATGTTTATGTCTTTACCCTATACGGCTCCGGTGAATCCACACATTTTCACGGATTGCTTTGCTCCTTTGTTTATTACTCAATGTAATACATCTCGTTCTCATCCATGGATCCATGGTGACTAGACGGCTAAAGAATTAATCTAGATGACACAGCTGCTCCGAATTTTGTTATTTATTAAATGAATGAAATGGTCGTATGGCATTCATGGCTGCGAGTCCCTACCTGGGGAAGTTCGGCCAACGAGCTGCAAGTCTTTTGAGTTGACGCTACTCTGGGCAATCTGCATGTCGATGATGATGAAATGATGAGGACAACACAATACCCAGACCTAAAGTGGAAAAAATCTCCGACCCGGCTGGGAATCGAACCTGGGGCTACTGCTTGGCAGTCGCATATGTTGGCAGTTCATTTAAGGAGACGACCTCTTCATTGTGTTCTCGATACCGGTTGAGGTGTAAAATGCCGTATTCCCTGCTTCACTGGAGTAAGTTTCAACGTTCTGCCCCTAAAGGCCTCTGAACCTTTAGCTCTAATATAGCAGTGTGTAACATATTATAAGCATGTCGGTGAGTGGAAAACGGCGTGCTCTAGTCGAGTTTCTAACTATAGCAAATATCCTCCAATTGAAACCCGAAGAAGAATGAAATCGGCACGAGCATTTCGGAAACTGCACGATTTGTCGGGTGGTCAGGGAGCGCTGTGGTGAGTCTTCAACACTCGACCAAACCAAGGTGAAACCACGTCCAGGCGTCGTGGGGGTGGGCGACCACCCCTCATTACCCAAGTCGGACGTTGTACTTTGGGAAGACTGGTAAAACAGGACGGGCGGCGAACTGTGGCGAAATTAACATCAGACTTTAATGCTGCACAAAGTGCAAGTGTGTCTGAACACACAGTGCACCGAACACTCCTAACGATGAGACTCCTCGGCCGACGACCCACGCATGTGCCAATGCTAACACGACGACATCGGCAACTATTCCTATTCTGGTAAAATTACGCCCAGATGTGCGACTGTAGGAGCAACAAGAATAATACGCTTTTACACTGTATTCACCTTATTTTATATTACACTATTATTCGTTACAAAAATCAAATTAAACATATCATTCATACCAACTAGAAACGTTAAAATTAGCTTATAACCACCTCGTTATGTAATTACGGCAGCAGAATTCAATTTCGCAAGCATAGTATTTCCTGCATTGGTAACGTCTGATTGTGCAACATCGACTAAAAGCCTCTAAGAAAGTCTTCCGACTTTTATACCCTAACGTCATGTAAGTTGTGCAGAATGGGTTCCCCGAATTTTTTTACCTCATGCGTGAATGCCTGCGCATGCACATTCTAATCTTGTTCGAAAACTGGCGTGTTCAGACAGGGTAGCCCTCTTCCTTCTCTTCCTCATTTCCAGGGAACATGATCACGAAAAGCCGGCCGAATTGGCCGTGCGGTTAAAGGCGCTGCAGTCCGGAACCGCAAGACCGCTACGGTCGCAGGTTCGAATCCTGCCTCGGGCATGGATGTTTGTGATGTCCTTAGGTTAGTTAGGTTTAACTAGTTCTAAGTTCTAGGGGACTAATGACCTCAGCAGTTGAGTCCCATAGTGCTCAGAGCCATTTGAACCATGATCACGAAAGTGTGTGTGTGCACTCACATTACCTCAACCCCGCGAGAAAAAGGTGACGTTGAGCATTAAATTTTAAAATTAATGGTAGGAAACTGGATTGACTGAGGCAACATCTGTGCTAGCCGCATACGTTTCGGAGGACATACCTTTTTTCTGCTCGTTACTCGCGACACGTAGCATTATTTCGCATGAGTTCACTGTGGACTTCTGAATAATTTATAAATAGCCAGGACTCTGATTACTTTCTGCTAGCAGTTCCGCAGAACTTGTAATTTTATCGCGTAAAGTGGTCTGGAAATCTAATTTTGCACGCTGAGGCTACACACAAACACAGTTTGCCAGTGAGGGACGTAGAATATTTCTGCTAATAGCTGACAAATGGTTCAAATGGCTCTGAGCACTATGGAATTTAACATCTGAAGTCATCAGTCCCCTAGAACTTAGAACTAATTAAACCTAACCAGGCTAAGGACATCATACACATCCATGCCCGAGACAGGATTCGAACCTGCGACCGTAGCAGGTTCCGGACTGAAGCGTGTGGAACCGCTCGGCCACCGCGGCTGGCAGTAGCTGACACTTAGATTACAGTACCGTGTGTTGGTTCACTGTGCAGAAAAAAAGGAAACAGAGTTTAACAGCTTTAGACAACAATATTATTGTCTTAAATTTTTCCTATTTGAAAATCTCGTCAGGCTGTGGTCGGCTTAGACGGAGTTTGACGTCAGTCATTCAGTTTACTTGCGTTTACACTCTCACCTCTCACTGAGTGATCTTTATATGTGCAGAGTTACATTATTGTGTTTTGTTTAGAAGATAAAGCAGATAAATTTAAAGGTTTTTCTACTGTGTTGTACTGGGAGAACACACCAAGACGTAGCAGAAATACTGAAGGGACTGTCCATACTATGTTTGTCCGTCTGTCCTGGACTAACGGGATTATATCCAGACAGAATTGACACAGTACGTCGAAATAGTTGAAGGAAGGGCACCTCGTTTTATAATATTGTTTTGGATCTCCAGCAGGTTGGATTAAAGAAACACATCTAAACAATTAAGACTCATGTTGTTAGATTATTGATAAAATTCAGAATCGCGGTTTTAGCGACGTAGTGTAGAACAACCCTACTGCCATCAAAATATATCCCGCGTAAGGGACACGAAGACTGGATTAGAGAAATCAAGATTCATACGGAAGCATATAAAAAGTCGTTTTTCTATCGCTCTATTTGGAGAGGAAGGGAAAAATATTTGAAATATTTGAGAGATTGTTATGGACACAATAAACGAATGGGGTGGTGATTATAAAAACAATGGCATTGTTCGTTATGGAGAGATTTTTGATGACATTTCACTCACCATCTTCCTACGCCAAATATTTCGTTGTCTCCCACCTGCATATGGAGAAATGACTATCGTGATAAAATAAGAGAAATAAGAAAGCCCAAGAAATACTTTGATTTCGCATACACACACACACACCCTATAAGCCACGATATGGTGCATGGCCGACGGTGCGTCGTATTACCGCCAATCAATCTTTTTGCCCTTCCTCTCGAAACAGAGCGAGACAAAAACGACTTGTTATATGCTTCCGTATGAATCTTGATTTCTCTAATCCAGTCTTCGTGTCCCTTACGCGGGATATATTTTGATGGCAGTAGAGTTGTTCTACACTACGTCGCTAAAACCGGGGTTCTGAATTTTCTCAATAATCTAACAACATGAGTCTTAATTGTTTAGATGTGTTTCTTTAATTCAACCTGCTGGAGATCCGAAACAATCGAGCAGCACTCAAGAAAGGGTCACACCAGTGTTCTGTACGCAATCTCCTATAAAGACAAGCGACATTTTCCTAGAATTCTCCAAATCAACTGAAGTTGACCATTCGTCTCGTCTGCAACCGACTTCGTGTGCTCCTAATATTTCATTTTTCTTTGCAGCGTTCAACCTATATATACTCGTATTATCGATGTACAGTGTCAAGCAGCACCCACTAATACTATATTCGAACGTTATAGGATATTTTCTTCTGCTCACCTCCATTGGTCTCCATTTTTCACCCTTCAAGGAAGCTGCCATTCATCACTCTACATAGAAGTTCTGGCCAAGTCATCCTATTCTGTCCAACAGTCACTTGTGGAGGACGTTGTGCCGTACACTACAGCATCATTAGAAAACAGCCGCAGACTGCAGCACATCTTTTATGTGTACAGAAAACAAGAGCAGTCTTATCAAACTTTCCCGGGGAGCGCAGCCCCGAATTCTCCCGCGGTCAGAAAAATGGTACCGAATCCTCCCAAGCCCGCAAGGTTCGGAAAATTATGGGACCGAATCATACCGTTTGAAGCAGGTAGCAGTTCTAAACGTTAAGAATACGCCAAGCAATCAAAGGAAAGCATATGAAGTTACAGCAGAAGATGTAAAAATTTTTACGTGTATTTTATGTTTAAAAGTTTTATCTTTTATCTTATTTAGATATTTATTTTTAGAAACTGGAATCATTTATAGCCTTGATTTCTTCAAAATTAATTTATTAAAATAGCAAATCATAATTTCGCAACACATATTCTACCACAGTGTTCATTTTATCAGTTATGGTTACATTTCCAGCTTTCATTATGCACTCTTTAAAGTCAGAAGTGTGTTGAAAAAGTCAGTTGATGGCGAAAATTTCAAACTTATATCACTACATTTATCAACAACGCTTTGAAATACATACTGATATGACGAAGTTTTCTTGTCGTTCAATAAAGAGAAGACCAATGGAATGTAATGGCCATTAACTAACCCAAGTATTGTAAACAGCTGACAAAAAAACTTTGGACAGCACTTGAACGTACCATCAACATACATAGATTCACACTGCGTTAATGTTTTAATGCTTGCAGAGTCACAAAATATAATCACTTTTCTCTCGGTGTTATTTACTAATAAACACTTTGTCCCATCTGTGATTTCCACAACCAGCATGTTGATAACATCATGAACATATGCAGCATTCGTGGGCAGTTTTGGCAGAATTTTGCGCCTAGCTTTGTGAATAGATTTACGAAAATTGTTGACATCTCTCGTAGTTTTATCTTGCGTATCTTCTCCTTTTACCTTCTGGTAAATTATTTTTGATGGTCTCTCATAAATATCTTCTGTGACTTTTCTCTTTAGGTCAGAAATGACTTCTTGCCTCTGAATTTTGCTATGAGGCATTTCTTCATGATTGTGCTCTTCTTGACACTTGCCATTAATGTTGCACGTCCATCGCGCTAGGCCACCTTTCAGCAGTTTTTGAAAACCGAAGGTGTTACCTTTCAAAACTAACATTTTACTTCCCTTCCTACTTACTGAAACTGCAAACTCGTCTGAGGACATGTTCACTCTACAACGATCGGCCGCGAACTGTGAAGTGGCCGCAGGCAGCAGTGGTCATTAGCGCAGACAATGATCTGTCGCTTTGTGTCAGTTGGGGAGGATTAGGTCTTGTTACCTGCTTACCTACCTGGTTTCGGGAGGATTCGGGACTGCGCCCTTCCTGGGGCCCCCTGACAAAATTTGTCACGACAAACTGCCTATTGGTTTCTGTCTCAGGTTCTTCGGCCGACGTTCGTCTGATGATTTTACTGACGTTTCGCCAGCACGAGTGGCTGGCATAGTGAAAGCTTGACTCTCCATTGCCGGTGGTGAATTGGAGCCGAGATCGCGGCCGCAGACTATATGTACACGGCTTGCCAACGTCCGAGGGCTTCTCCGCGGTCATTTCCAATGCGGTTCTCCTCTTGCCACCTACGACGGTCGTTCGCTGCAGTACAGGAACCCAGGATCCTTTTACCTTAAGGCTTTCTTCTTTGTTGCTGAAGCTGTTCTCGTGTTTGTATATTTCTTCTCTGAACAAGCGGGTGTGATAGTGCTTCTCTACAGCCAGAATTTCCGTGTCGGCGAATTTTATTACGTGGTCGGTCTAATTCAGAGCGTGCTCTGCCACGGCCGATTTCTCCACCTGCCCCAATCTCCAATGTCGCTTATATTTTTTGATCCTGGTGTTGATTGATCGTCCAATCATTCCGACATAAACTTTTCCGCATATGCATGGTATGCGATACATTCCCGACAGTGCAAGTGATTCCGTTTGCTCCTTTGCCGATCTATGTCTCTTTTCTGGCTAGGGTGGTGGTTTGATATTTTGTGCAGGTATAGGTTGGTGTGTGTCGGTTTTCGGTACACACTACGTTCTAGGTTTTCACCATCCCTTGTGCTCAGCACATCTAGAAATGGTAGTTCTTTCTCCCTTTATACTTCCATGGTAAATTTAAACCAACAAGGCAAAGGAGAAAAGGGATCCACTTGCAGTGTCGGGAATATTCCGCATACCATGCACAAGTGGAAAGTTTATGTCGGAATGACTGGACGATCAATCAACACCACGATCAAAGAACATAAGCGACATTGCAGGTTGGGGCACGTAGAGAAATCGGCCGTGGCAGAGCAAGCGCTGAGTGGACCGACCACGTAATAAAATTCGCCAACATGGATGTTCTGGCTGTAGAGTAGCACTATCATACTCGCTTTTCCAGAGAAGCTGTAGAAATACAAAAACACGGGAATATCTTCAACAAGAAAGCAGAAAGTCTTAACAATTTTGTAAACTTTGTCTCCGCAGAGCACTTGCCGTCCATCACAACGTAATGCGTGCTGTTACTTACAGGGTCGTTGGTAGGTGTTTTGCAGCCCTAGGCAGAACTGAAAGATGACGCCCCTCTTTTTTATTACGATCAGTCTCCCCAATAATATCGCCTAACCCCCTCCCTCACTCCACCACCAAAAACATCCAACGGTGGAGAAATGCACCTCTCGTGTGATACTACTTCTAAACATTACTAAACTAAGGTGACCAGGCGTCCTCATTTACTGGGAACGGTTCTCGGTTTTCAGGCTTTCTCCTCAATTTCTTTAAGACCTATTGATGACAACAAATGCCATCCGTTTCTTATATTTCATCCTCAGTTTCTGAAGTTTCCTAAAGCAATTGAAATAGGAAGAACGTGCAGAACATTATAAAGCATCACTCAACTGAATGTACCAGCGCAACCAAATGTGGCATTTTTCTCACAACTTAGAAATTATAGTATACTGATGGGAGACACTGCGAAGCATAAGTCGTCTGGATACTCATGGTGTTATTTCGTTTCTGTTTTAATTGCAGTATTTTTAGAATGAGGAACAAACCTCATCTTCTTCAGCATCCACTTTTATGCGATTAAATAAATAAAATATGTCTTGTCTGCATTTTCTATTGGGACATTTACAACTTTTATTAGCCGCCCCGGTGGCACACTGATCGAAGCGACTCGACTCCGATCATTCTTACGAGATGGATCCACGTTCTAGGCGCTACAGTCTGGATACAAGCGACCGCTCCGGTCGCAGGTTCGAATTCTGCCTCGGGCATGGATGTGTGTGATGTCCTAAGGTTAGTCAGGTTTAATTAGTTCTAAGTTCCAGGCGACTGATGACCTCAGAAGTTAAGTCGCATAGTGCTCAGAGCTATTTGAACCATTTTCGGATACCGATGAGGCGTGAATGTTATTTTTTGTCGAAAGGTATTGACACTTTCCCTTCCTTTCGCCGCCCGCAAAATTTTGCCTCTCTAGGTGGTCGTCTAGTCTTGCCTAATGGTAGCGACAACCGTGATTACTTAAAAACTCTTCGAGCTATTCACGTATGTGAGACGCTCTTCTTTATGGTCTGGCTTTTTTTAACAGTCAACAGTGTGGTGCGAATTGGTGTTCATTGGCCTCAAGTGCCATTAGGAACGGTACAGAAATGTTCTGGTAGTCATTCCATGTACACTCTGCGAAAGATCTGAGTGTGAATGGCAGAGCAATCGTCTAGATGAGATTTTCACTCTGCAGCGGAGTGTGCGCTGATATGAAACTTCCTGGCAGATTTAAACTGTGTGCCGGGACGAGACTCGAACTCCGGACCTTTGCCTTTCGCGGGAAAGTGTTCTACCAACTGAGCTACCCAAGCACGACTCACGCCCCGTCCTCACAGCTTTACTTCTGCCAGTACCTCGTCTCCTACCTTCTAAACTTTACATAATCTCTCCTGCGAATCTTGCAGATTTAGCACTCCTGAAAGAAAGGATATTGCGGAGACATGGCTTAGCCACAGACTAGTGGATGTTTCCAGAGTGAGATTTTCACTCTGCAGCGGAGTGTGCGCTGATATGAAACTTCCTGACAGATTAAAACTGTGTGCCGGGCCGAGATTCGAACTCGGGACCTTTGCCTTTCGCGGGCATGTGCTCTACAAAGGTCCCGAGTTCGAGTCTCGGCCCGGCACACAGTTTTAATCTGCCAGGAAGTTTCAATCGTCTAGATATTAACACTGATGTAATATAGAAATTTGCTGCGTATATTAGAGACGAGTCTCCTCGGAAGTGGACTCCAAACACAGTAAAGTATTTTCCAGCCAGCAGCCGTCTCATCAATCACTCACCATGAAGAGCCTCCGCGACGCGGCGTTCCTCCGCAGCTCCCGGAAGGCGTCTGCGGCGCTGACATCCTTTTGCGTGCTCTCCTCCAGTCCCCTCTGGATGACCTCCAGCTCGGCCTGCACCTCCTCCTCCGAACTCTTCCCGCGCAGCCTCATCAGCGCCTTGGTCGCTTCGTCCGTGCGATGCTTCGCCAACAAGAAGTACGGACTCTCCGGCATCCACCAGAAGACGGCCGCAAACAAGACCGGCCAGACCATCATGATTTCGGTCACCGTAAAGAAAGACAGTTTTGGCCCAACAGCGGTCATCAGCAGGGCACCGAGTCCCGCCACAGTTGTAGCCATTGACACCAAGAATCCTCTGATGCGGTCCTCGGCTATTTCAACCAAGTAAACGGGGCCCAGCTGTGGACAAACACTAAATAGTCCACAAGTCACTTCATTTTCTCAAGGCGCACAGCTCGAGAATCATTCATCATAGAAAACAAGCTAATGTGGTTTCGGAGAAATGCTGACGAAAAGAGAATCGCAACAGCAAGAAGGAGTTTTGCGACATAAACGAAAGTCGGTAGATGTTGCTACATCTGAAACATGATCTCTGCTCAAATTTAAGAGAGGTGACAATAGCGCCACTATGAGGACACAAATCAGGTTTGCTTTACACGTTCGTCAGCGGTAGTTATCTTTGAGACTGGGCGTAGTGAGATGACATTAATCAAGAATACCTCGAAGGCCGTTTTCAACAGCTCTATAACTTTGACCTATGTCATGCAATAGGGCTACGAGCAGGCGGGTGTTCCTTCTGCGATACAGCAGAAAGACATGGCTGGAAAGCAGCCACTGTACATTATTGATGGCAGCGGTTGTCAAAAGAAAGTACGGTCGCAAGAAGTCCGGGCTCTGTCAGGCTACGTGGCACCTAACGAGAGGAAAGACCATAGTGTTCAGCCTATGGTTCTTTAGCTTCGTACTCCATCTGCAGCAGTAATATGAGCAGCAACTGGCACCACAGTGACACAACGAACTGTTTCAAATCGGTTACTTCAAGGACAGTTCCGAGACAGATGCCCTGACCCGTACATTCCACCGACCACAAAACATCGCCATTTGCGACTTCAGTGGCGTCAAGTGAAAGTAGACTGGAGGGCAGGGTGTTTTCTGATGAAAGATGGTTCTGCCTCGGATGCTGCGTGCTAGACACACTGGAGTTACGGTCTGGGGTGCGATTTAGTACGGCAGCAGGAGAATTCTCGTGATTGTACGTCAGTCCGGTGATTCAACTTCTTATGCTGCCATTCCAGGGGGTATTTTCCAACAGGATAATCCTCACCCAAATACCACTTTGTAACCCAACGTGCTCTACAGGGTATGGGCGTGTTCCCTTGGCCTTCTCGATCACCAAATCGGTCTCTAATCGAGTACATATTGGATATTATCAGTCGACAATTCCAGCGTCGTCCACAAATAGCATTAATTGTTCCTTTATTCACCAAGTGCGATAGGCATGGAACATCACCCCACATCTGTCATGCGGCACCTGTACAACGCAATGCTACACCGATTATTACTGTATCATCAGTTCACATCTGCAATGACTTCTTCTGCGTTTACAGCAATGTATGATCTTGGAATTTTAATCACTTAAATATGTTACCTAAGTAAACGTATTTCCGAAATTTCATTACTGTACATTTAATGTTTCTTGGAGTCGTAACTATTTTCGACAGTGTATATTGGAACTTTTTAAAACTTATCGTTACTAAGGATCGAAATAAGACTGACTTAGTGTTTCCAGGCAGAATTATTAATAGAAATTCTTTTTATATGTGGGTAGATTTATAGCAAATAAAATAGTAAAGGAATGAAGTGGTACATAAAATAGGCCTGAACACTGTTGCAGAAACAATGATGAAGTATGCAAAAAAGAAAAGGAAAATCCCCAAGGTTGCGGAAGTATTACAGAAACTCGAATTTTTGCGCGAACTTCAATGCAAGGTGTTTTTAATAGTTTCCACAAAGTAACTCTGTACGGACGTCTGGCAAAAATTCCAAAAAGTTTATGGATGTATGTGAAGTACATCAGCGGCAAGACACAACAACTTCATTCCGTGATAGCGATGCTAATGATACCGATGTCAGCGTCACTGAAGTCGAGTTACTAATTATGGTTTTCCGAAATTCCTTCACAAAAGATGGTGAAGTAAGGATTTCAGAGCTTGAGACAAGAACGACCATCATGGATAACTTGGAAGTAGATATCCTCGGTGTAATGAAGCAGCATCTCTCTTAGTAAATCTCTTAAACCTGTCCTCCAGGCCAGATTGCATACCACGTATGCTGATATACTAGCTCTTTAGTAACAAATCAGATCAACCGCTTTCTCAATGAAAGATCCCAACCTAAAGTCTGGAAAGATACGCCGATCACACCAATATTCAACAAAGGACTTAGGAATATATATAAATGACCTAGTAGATAGTGTCGGAAGTTCCACGCGGCTTTTCACGGATGATGCTGTAGTATACAGAGAAGTTGCAGCATTAGAAAATTGTAGCGAAATGCAGGAAGATCTGCAGCGGATAGGCACTTGGTGCAGGGAGTGGCAACTGTCCCTTAACATAGACAAATGTAATGTATTGCGAATACATAGAAAGAAGGATCCTTTATTGTATGATTATATGATAGCGAAACAAACACTGGTAGCAGTTACTTCTGTAAAATATCTGGGAGTATGCGTGCGGAACGATTTGAAGTGGAATGATCATATAAAATTAATTGTTGGTAAGGCGGGTACCAGGTTGAGATTCATTGGGAGAGTGCTTAGAAAATGTAGCCCGTCAACAAAGGAGGTGGCTTACAAAACACTCGTACGACCTATACTTGAGTATTGCTCATCAGTGTGGGATCCGTACCAGATCGGTTTGACGGAGGAGATAGAGAAGATCCAAAGAAGAGCGGCGCGTTTCGTCACAGGGTTATTTGGTAACCGTGATAGCGTCACGGAGATGTTTTTAAACTCAAGTGACAGACTCTGAAAGGGAGGCGCTCTGCATCGCGGTGTAGCTTGCTCGCCAGGTTTCAAGAGGGTGCGTTTCTGGATGAGGTATCGAATATATTGCTTCCCCCTACTTATACCTCCCGAGGAGATCACGAATGTAAAATTAGAGAGATTAGAGCGCGCACGGAGGCTTTCAGACAGTCGTTCATCCCGCGAACCACACGCGACTGGAACAGGAAAGGGAGGTAATGACAGTGGCACGTAAAGTGCCCTCCGCCACACACCATTGGGTGGCTTGCGGAGTATAATTGTAGATGTAGATGTAGATGTAGTAGAATGTTCGAAGGACACCGCGGTATTACAGATTGCAGTAGGGTTTTGGAACATATACTGAACTCACACATTTCGAATTACCTCGAAGAAAACAATTTATTGACAGATGGCTAAAACGGATTCAGAAAATGTCGTTCTAGCTCTTTATTCTCACGAAGTAATGAGTGCTGTCGACAAGGGGCGTCAAATTAGTTCCATAATTTTAAATCTCCAGAACGAAGTTGACAGCCTTCCTCACAAACTACTTCTAATCAATTTGTGTGACTGGATTCGTGATTTCCTGTAAGAAATGTGACAGTTCGTAATGACTGATGAAAAGCCATCGAATAAAACAGAAGTAATATTAGGTGTTCCCCAACGAAGTTTTATAGGCCATCTGCTCCTCGTGATCTACATAAACGGTTTAGGAGACAATCTGAGCAGCACTCTTAGACTGTTTGCAGATGATGCTGTCATTTACCATCTTCTATAGTCATCAGACGATCAAAACGAACTGCAAAATGGTCTATAAAAGATATCGGTATTGTGAAAAATGTGACAATAGGCTCAAAATAATGAAAAGTGTGAAGCATCCACATTAGACTTACAGGGATACACTAAATTTCTATTACAAGATAAATCACCCACGTCTAAAGAGTGCAAATTCAACTAAATACGTAGGAATTACAATTACAAATAACTTAAATTAGAACGATCACATAGATAATGTTGTGGGGAAGGCAGACCAAAGGCTGCCTTTTCGGTAGAACGCTTAGAGAATGCAACATGTCTACTACCCAGATTGCCAACACTACGCTTGTCTGTGGGGTATGGGATCCTTACCAGATAGGACTGACAGGGGACATCGAAAAAGTTCAAAGAAGAGCAATGGGTTTTATATTATCGCAAAACTGCGGAGAGGCAGTCAAAGATATGATACGGGCAATGAATGGCAATAATTAAAACAATGGCACCTTTTGTAGCAACGAAGATTCAGATAAGTCAGCAGAGAATGTACTAGCATTTACAGATAACTTATTGTCTGCATAAAACTTTGGATTATGGATAGATGAATAGTTGTTACAGATGAACAAGTCGCGTTTGACAGGAAACGCTCAATCATTTGATAAAATCCATTAACAACCCGCTACGACGTTGTAGGATGAAAAATAGCTGTAGATTCTGCTGCACAGAATAAAATACAGTGTCACGAAGCAGAATGAGTTTGACTGCAGTTTTGTAGGTGGAGATGAAAGATCAATGATCAACTGATGGATGATGACTAAACAAGTACAATCGTTCTGCAGGAAGCCGAACACAGATTATTAGACGCATTTCTAAGGGAAATGCCTCCTCACATCTCTAGAAAGATGTGTGCAGAATTTTCAAAACCTGTATTGGCTTGCCTATAGCAGTGGAAAAAATAAATTCGGTAACGAATGTACGTAGCAGAGGAAATATTTTCGGTATTGATATTAAGTGCTATCGTTTTAGAGATTCTGGTAACAAACAAAGGAAGTAATTACATGGAAAAGTGAGACACTGGAAGAAACATTGCAGAAGTATTTTTGACCGTGAACACAGATGACTTACAGGAATTAAGTGACTTGTGCAGTTGAAGAGCTTAGTGGAGGGTAAAAAGCTCGAACGGAATGGCAGATCACCCAGGCTAAAAAATCTAGAGAAAGGAGGATTGAACAACACCAGGATGGTACGAGGACTACGGTGGAAACATTGGATTATGCAAGATTAGTCACCAATACAGTGAACAGGGAGTTACAAGTAATACAGACCCGGATAATCTAGCTGGACACCAGATTGTCTGCGGCCAACTTCTGCGAATACTGGCCCACAATATGAAGGGGTATCAGAACTGCCGGAGACGATTTATCATGTTATGCGTAGGCAGTTAACCTCTATCCTACTGCCACCTATAGCTAACAGTCATGCGTGCCACAAACACACTTACGACCAGGATTTCTTCGTATGACACGCATTTAATGGTTCAAATGACTCTGAGCACCATGGGACTTAACTTCTGTGGTCATCAGTCCCCTAGAACTACTTAAACCTAACTAACCTAAGGACATCACACACATACACGCCCGAGGCAGGATTCGAACCTGCGACCGTAGCAGTCACTCGGTTCCGGACTGAAGCGCCTAGAACCGCTCGGCCACCGCAGCCGGCTGACATGTATTTAATAGGAGTACTTCTCTGTTACTTATATTTTTACATTCAATTGCTGTTTCTGTTGTGTCTGCAACATCTCCCTACTTACTAACATGCTTGAAATTACACAAAATGTTGTATAAGCAGAACATCGTGGCCGGCCGCGTTGGCCGTGCGGTTCTGGCGCTGCAGCCCGGAACCGCGGGACTGCTACGGTCGCCGGTTCGAATCCTGCCTCGGGCATGGGTGTGTGTGATGTCCTTAGGTTAGTTAGGTTTAAGTAGTTCTAAGTTCTAGGGGACTTATGACCTAAGATGTTGAGTCCCATAGTGCTCGGAGCCATTTTTTGAAGAACATCGTAAACTATCGTATCGACATCAGCATTACACACGTTCGAACCGTTAATGTAGCGTACGAAACACAGTCCACAGTTAAGGTAGGTGAACTGAATGTACACAGATACTCTATAGAGAGTTCAGTCACAGAGTCAGGCAGTATGATAGTTGTTGTAAGATAATCCACCGAGGAAATGTCCCAAGTTTACAAGTTGATGTAGATGCCGAGACGCAAAGTAAAGTGCTACTTTTTAATTATTTATCCGCCGTTTACATCTCCCTCTTGAGGGCATCACGGCAGGTGGCGCCGAATGTCTTGAACTGAAGCAATATACTTTCACTAAGGTTGAAAAACCTGCTCTGGGGAAGGATACTTAGGGGAACGACAAAGTTAGGTGGCTTAGAAGTGTCCTGGTCTACCCGTCGTTTAGGCATAGCGTGTCTGATTAATAATGAAAATATCCTATGTCCCGGGTTGGAAACCAGCCGCCGCACAAATTTTAATTAATAATCAGCATTGGCGGCCGAAGACTTCCAGCATAAGAAATCACCTTCATTTTGCCAACCGACATCAAAGAGGGCGGAGGAGCAGACAGAGATACAGGGCACTCACTTGTCCTTGGACTGGGAAACTGTCCCCAAACGCGGAACAATCGGTAATGACCAACGACACGAGGATGCAGAAGGGAATGAAAACCAATGCATTAAAGACACATAACGTGTATCCATAGCACATGAGGCCGGTAATTAAAGAAGTGTCATGATGATCTCTACATTGACGATAGATTCCGGAGTAATTCCCACTCGGATCTCCAGGACGGGACTGACAAAAGTGAGGTCATCATGAAAAAAAGATAGAATAACCAACAAAAAGAGGCTCAATGTAGATATAGTAGGGGTCAGTGAAGTGAAACGGAAAACAGACAAGGATTTCTCACCGGACAAGTAGAAAACGGTATAAAGGGAGCCAGATTCGTTATGAATAGGAAGGTAGGGCAGAGAGTCTTTTACTGTCAACTGTTCAGTGATAGTGTTGTTCTCATCAGATCGGTAGGTTGGTCGATTTGGGAAAAGGGAACTAAAGAGGGAGGTCATCGATCCCATTGGATTAGGGAAGGATGGAGAAGGAAGTTAGCAGTGTCCTTTCAGAGAAACCATCCCAGCTTTTGCCTGACCCGATTTGAGCAAATCATGGAAAATCTAAAGCAGGACGGTTGGACCGTCGTCCTCCCGAATGTGAGTACAATGTGCTAACAACTGCGCCACCTCGCTCGGTGTTCTTATCAGAATCGACAGCAAACCAACACCGACAACGGAAGTTGAGGTATACATGCCAATGTCGCAAACTGAAGATGAAGAGATAGAGAAAGTGTATGAGAATATTGAAAGGATAATATAGTATGTAAATGAAGATGAAAATCTAATAGTCACGGGAGAGAGGAATGAATTTGTAGAGGAACGAGTAGAAGAAATGGTTACAGGACAATATGGTCTTGGGACAAGGGGTGAGAGAGGAGAAAGACTGAGTTCTGTAATAAAATTCAGCTGGTAATAGTGAATACGCTGCACAACTATCACAATAGGAGGAACTATACTTGGAAAAGGCCACGTGATACGGGAAGATTTCCGTTAGATTACATCATGGTCAGACAAAGATTGGAAACTGGAAATTGGTGGTAATTTCCAATGGAAACAAACTGCTGAGGTCATTGGTCCCTAGGCATACACACTACTTAATCTAACTGAAAATAACTTACGCTAAGGACAACACACACACACCGATGTCAGAGGGAGGACTCGAACCGCAGACGGAGGGAGCGACGCGAACCGTGGCAAGGCGCCTAAGACGTCGCCGCTACCCCGCGTTGCGACAGAGATTCCAAAATCAGATACTGAATTGTAAGGCGTACCCAGGAGCAGATATAGACTCAGAGTACAATGAAATAGTGATGAAGAGTAGGCTGAAGTCTAAGAGACTAGTCAGGAAGAATCAGCATGCAAAGAAGTGGATTACGGAAAATAAGGAATAGCTCACTAGGCAGTACAGTTGAAAAAGAATGGACGTCTCTAAATAGAGCAATCACAGAAGTTGGAAAAGAAAACATAGGTACAATATGGTAACTACGAAGATACCTTGGGTAATAGAAGAAATACTACAGTTGATCGACGAAAGAAGGAAATACAAAAATGTTCAGGGAAATTCAGGACTACAGAAATACAAGTCGCTGACGAATGGAATAAATAGGAGGTGCAGGGAAGCTAGAACGAAATGCCTGCAAGCAAAATGTGAAGAAATTTAAAAAGAAATGACTGTCGGAAGGACTGACTCAGCTTACAGGAAAGTCAAAATAAGCTTCGGTGAAATTAAATGGATGGATGGTAACATTAAAGTGCAACGGCAGTTCCGTGTTAAATGCATAGGAGAAAGCGGACAGATGGAAACAGTACATTGAAGGGCTCTCTGAGGGGGGAAGATTTGTCTGAGGTGATAGAAGAAGAACCAGAAGTCGATTTAGAAGAGACAGAAGATCCAGTACTAAAATCAGAATTGAAGAGAGTTTTCGAGGACTTAAGATCAAATATAGCAGAAGGGTTAGATAACATTCCATCAGAACTTCTTAAATCATTGGGGGAAGTTGCAACAAAACAACTATTGATATTGGTGTATAGAATGTATTAGCCTGGGGACACACCATCTGACTTGCGGCAAGATATCGTCCATACAATTCCAAAGACTACAAGAGATCACAAGTGCGAGAATTTTCACACAGGTTAACAGCTCATGCAACAAGACTAATATGCAAAGAATGGAAAAAAAGATAGAGGATCTGCTAGATTACGATCAATTTGTCTTTAGGGAAGGAAAAACAGAGAGTTACGAAGTAGATGAAGTTAAGGAATTCTGCTACCTAAGCAGCAAAATAACCATGACGGACGGAGCAAGAACACCAGAAGCAGACTAGCGTTGGCCAAAAGGGTGTTCTTAGCCAAGAGAAGTCTACTACTATCAAACATAGGCCTTAATTTGAGAACAAGTTTCTGTGAATGTACGGTTGGAGCACAGCATTGAATGGAAGTGAAACATGGACTGGGGTAAAACCGAAACAGAACAGAACTGAAGCATTTGAAATGTGATGCTACAGACGAATGCTGAAAATTAAGTGGACCGATAAGGTAAGGAATGAGGAGGTTCTGCGCAGAATCGGAGAGGAAAGGAGTATGTGGAAAACTCTGAGAAGAAAGGACACTATGATAGGACATCTGTTAAGACATGAGGGAATGATTACCATGGTACTATAGGGAGCTGAAGAGGGCAAAAACTGTAGAGGAAGACAGAGATTGGAATTCATCCAGGAAATAATTGAAGCCGTGTTTGCGAGTGCTTCTCTGAGATGAAGAGGTTGGCAAACGAGAGGAATTCGTGGCGGACCGAATCAAACCTGTTAGAAGATTGAGGACTCTAAAACGAAAAGGTTAAAATCGGTATGGTCACGGACCCTGGAGAGGCACTGCTGGCGATGTTGTGCTGTTAGCAAATGCTCCCATGACTGTGATCTTCTGCCGTAGCCCATTAATGCCAAATTTCGCCGCACTGTCCTAACTGGCACGTTTGTCGGACATTGATTTCTGCTGTTATTTCACTTGCTTATGTGTCATCACTGACAACTCTACAGAAAAGCCGATGCTTTCGATCGTTAAGTGAAGGTCGTCGGCCATTGCAGTGTCCTTGGTGAGAGGTAATACCTGAAATGTGGTATTCTTGGTACATGGCACACTCCCGACACTGTGGATCTCGGAGTAATGGATTCCTGCAGAAAGTCTCATGCGTCTAGCTCCAGCTGTTCCGCATTCAAAGTCAGTTAATTTCCATCGTGCAGCCATAATATCGTCGGAAACCTTTTTACGTGAACCACCTGAGTACAAGTGATTGCTTTGCCAGTGCACTGCCATTTTATACCTTGTGTACACGATGCTACCGCCGTCTGTATACGTGAATATTGGTACCCCATTACTTTTGTCACCTCATTATACTATTAGAATAGAGCAGGAGAGGTTGACATATGAGATAATGCAATTCCTTGAATAGAAGAGAACCTGAGGACATTGGATCCAAGAGGTACAAAAGACATGGAAAGAACGAAAATGCAGGATGACTTCCAAATCTGGTATTAAGGCTTGTTTAGATGCCCAGGAGAGAATTAGATCCAGAGCAAAACCACCATCGCCAGAAAAGCGAAGAGGGCTGCAAAGTATGTGAGTGAAACAATGTTGGACAGGGGCAAAGAGCGGAAGAAAAGAAACTGGCCTGGAAGAACGTGGTCCACAGATGGCCGAACCACAGGAAATAGATCGTAAATACGGAATGAAACATTGATGTCGCCACCCCTGGGCTGAGCACTCACAGGTAGGATGATGCTCGTGCTGACGCTGCCCACCACGATGGTGGCGAGCAGTTCTCCGAAGGTGGTGGCGAACCGCTGCCACACAGCGAAGGTCAGAAGGGGTAAGGCAGCGAACAGCAGCGCCCATCGGCGGCCAACAGTCTCCACGAACACGCCGAGCAGCAGAGTGGGCGGCACCGAGGCGAGCAGGCCCACGGACGCCAGCCACGAGCCCTGGTCCTCCGTGATGGGGATGTGCGACGTGTTCTTCTGCAGCTCCGGGATTATCGGCGAACTCCAGCCGAAAAACATGCCGGCGTTGAGGTACGCCAGCGACACTACCAAAAGCATTCACAAATGACATCTCCATGCTCTCACTGTCATAAAATGGTATTTTAATAGTACACAGCCAACCACTGGATAATACCATATCTAACCAAATGAGTTCAGGAAGTTGTGTGTAGATTTTTTGTCCATTCAGTAGGTGCCATAATTTTCACAGATGATACCATTGTCATCAACGAACCTGAGCACTAACAATTCAACCAGTGTAATCCTGGGACATAATTCTGAGTAGGGAGGAATTACGTATGCGGTTCCCCAAGGTTAAATCTTAGGTCCTCTATTGTTCCTCATGTATGTAAAAGATATTCCGTATAATATACAACAAACACAATTAGTTCCTTCAGCAGATAACGTGACTATTGTAGTCAAACAAATCATACAGAAACAGAAGGAATAGTAAACATAGTTCAAAGGTTCAAATGACTGTGAGCACTATGGGACTTAACATCTCATCAGTCCCCTAGAACTTAGAACTACTACTTAAACCTAACTAACCTTAGGTCATCACATACCTCCACACCCGAGGCAGGATTCGAACCTGCGACCGTAGCGGTCGCGCGGTTCCAGACTGAAGCGCCTACAACCGCTCGGCCACCACGGCCGGCAAAAATAGTCCTTCGAAGTGTTATTCACTTGTTGTCTGTGAATGGTCTCAACCTCAGTTATAAAAGACGCAACATATTCCGTTCCACACATCTGCACTATGTGATGAAAAGTATTCGGACACCTTGGACCACTGAACAGTGGAAACACGTTGTGTGAAGTGACAAATCACGGTACATAACGTGACGATCAGATGACAGGGTATAGGTATGGCGAATGCTCGGTGAACGTCATCCGCCAGCGTGTGTAGTTCAAAATGGTTCAAATGGCTCTGGGCACTATGGGACTTAACTTCTGAGGTCATCAGTCCCCTAGAACTTAGAACTACTTAAACCTAACTAACCTAATGACATCAAACACAGCCATGCCCAAGGCAGGATTCGAACCTGCGACCGTAGCGGTCACGCGGTTCCAGACTGTAGCGCGTAGAACCGCACGGCCACTTCGGCCGGCTATAAAGTACATGTTGGGGCCGTAATAAAGAAATAAGCTGTCTCAAGATATTATGTCCAATGTATGTGTTTGTGTTTGTGTTTGTGTGTGTGTGTGTGTGTGAGAGAGAGAGAGAGAGAGAGAGAGAGAGAGAGCTCCAGTGTATTGTTCTCTTTAATTGTAATGCAAACTTTGCATACCGTCAGGTGCAAAATTCTCTATAATGAACACGGATCCGGTAGGCCAGTATCAACTATAGTCTCACTGCTAAAGGCATTAATAAACGCCCTTTACTTATTTTTCTCTGATAAATGTAATATTTTGTTGTCTTGAGTAACTGTGGCAGGAAGGAGATGCCTTATCCGATGCAATACACGGTAAACAGGAAATCTGCTGTCGACAATATTACACATACCTCTCATGAAGTAGGGAAAAGAAGTGCGACTTGCTTGTGCAAGGCAACATCTCACCAAAACGTTATTCCCCACCACTCTCCCTAAGTAACTACCACCCAATCGTCTCCACTCTTGACGTTTACGCAAAGTGGGAGTGTACCGTGAAGAGTGTGAGAGACTGTGCATGTAACGACTACCAAAAAAGAAGACACACTAAGCATGCACAGCAGGAAGGAAAACTGCAATACAGGACACAGGCCAGTACTATTTTCAGACGAAGTATTTAAGAGTTAATAAAAGAACAAAAAAGTCTCGGTTGCGACATTATTTAATGTCAAAGATCCGTTTCATCCTTTTGCGGCGTCATCAGATTGTGTAAAAGTAGATTGACACGTGACCCACCAGTCATCAGTCAGTATCCAGCTACTTTTACACAATCTGATGATGTTCCAAAACGATGAAACGATGAAACAGTAAAATTCCGAGGCTGTGGTGTTATGGTGTGGTCGTGTTTTCCATGGAGGGAGCTTGGCCCCCTTGTTGTTTTGCGTGGCACTATCACAGCACAGGCCTACACTGATGTTTTAAGCACCTTCTTACTTCCCACTGTTTAAGAGCAATTCGGGGATGGTGATTGCATCTTTCAACACGATCGAGCACCAGTTTAAAGCGCACAGTCTGTGGCGCAGTGGTTACATGACAATAACATCCCTGTAATGGACTGGCCTGCACAGAGTCCTGAGTTGAATCCTATAGAACACCTTTGGGATATTTTGGAACACCGACTTTGTGCCAGGCCTCACCGACCTCTCCTCAGTACAGCACCCCGTGAACAATGGGCTGTCATTCCCCTAGAAACCTTCCAGCACCTGACTGAACGTATGCCTGCGAGAGTGGAAGCTGTCACCAAGGCTAAGAGTGGGCCCTCACCATATTGAATTGCAGCATCACCAGTGGAGGGCGCCAGGAACTTGTAAGTCATTTTTAGTTAGGTGTCCGAATACTTTTAATCACATAGTGTAAGTGTACTACACCAGTGATAAGTGTAACGCATGGTGTGGAAATAATAAATACGCTGGGAACTTCAAATTCTTAAGTGTCTACATTGATGGGAACTTAAACTGAAAAAATCACATTTTGGAACTCCTATAACAACTCAATTCAGTCACATTTGCACTAAGAATGATTGCAAATTCTTTGGAGGGACAAATCGGTATGATGACCTATTTCCCATATTTTCATTCAGTAATGTCATATGGAATAATGCTCTGGGGTAACTCATCTTCACTAAGGAAAGCCTTTATTGTGCAAAATCATACTGTAAGAGTAATATGTGGTGCTCACCCACGATCATCTTTCAGACGTCTATTTAAAGAGATGAGCATTCTGACTACTGCTTCACATTATATTTATTCCTCCACGAAGTTTGTTCTAAATAATCCACTGCAGTTCAAAAGGAATAATGATATAAGAAAATGAAATACCAGATGAAAAAATGACATTCATTTCTTCACTTAATGTTTTGTTATGCACAAAAAGGGGTGCACAATGCAACAACAAAATATTGGATCACTAACTCAATGATTTAACTGTGTAACAGAAAACAAAGTAAAGCCTGAAAACAAACTGAGGAAATTTCTCCTGGACATCTCCGTCTGTTTCATAGAATTCTAATGTGTAAAAGATCGTGGATGGGAATTACTAATTCACATCTACATACCTTATTTTCTTCTTTAATATATATAAAAAAACTTAGAAATGTTCAGAATAGAATCCTATGCAAAATTAAATTGTGAAGTGAATGTAAAATGACTAGTTCTACATCACTACTATCTATAGAGCAAAATGATACACGGAACATGTAACCAACTAAATTACTAAGTAACTAATTAACTTTGTCACGACCGACAAGTTGGGAGGTGCCACTTTACTCAGAGTTATCGGTAAGTATTTTCAGAGTTGCACAAGACTATGGCGTGAAAACTGCAAGACGTACAGAAAATGGACACATTCACTGGATAAGACATCTCTCCGCGTTTTTAATTCACGTTAGAAGTCCTCAGTATGGGTACCGTTAGTGATACGGCAAACATCAACACTTGTATGCAATTAATTGAAATCGATGACAATAACTGCCTGGTAATGTGCAGCAGCAGCCCAGTTTGGAAATCTGTTCACTAGTTTGCCTATCTGTAGGCTTGAAATGATTGGTCTTCATGTTTTGATACACCTGCCCCCTATAGCGAATACAGCCCCGCACATATCGAGAATCTAAACTTGGAGAGATGCTCTGTCCATTGATATGTGCCGTTTTCTATAGGTCTTGTTGTTTTCAGGTAGTATTTTCCTGAACCCTCTGCGATACGTCTGAGTTACCTTCTACCAAAGACAGAAGTTATTTCTTCCTTAATGCAAAGGGGTGCTGAACGCAGTTTGTAAGCAGAATACACGAGCTAAAATTATATTCAATTGAAGAAAAAATTTACTCGCCAGCATGAACCAGTCTGTAAAATAGAAACGACTCTTGAAAGTAATTTGTCTGGATCGTGGACATATTTGGGTGCATGGTTCGGAAAACAGTACAACAAAAGGGGGGAGGGAAGCTAGCCGAGACATCTGGCAGTAATGTAGGCTATCGAAGATCAGCAGAAGAGATGTGGTTATCAATGAAGTGTTGCTGAAAATTTATGAGGTGAACCATACATCAAAGGGCATCCAAATGAGACGAGAGAAACTCGTAGAACTTATTGCAAGAGGCAAAATCATCAGTGGATTAATAACAAAGGGAATTATGAAGAGATGGAATTTCAGGGAAACGTCCAAGTAGGTTGCATGTGCAGCAGATCATGCATGTTGTGTCATAGCAGAAATCGGGAGAGTAGAAGGGCATGCTGAGGAACTCACCCTTAAGTTTATCGCAAATAGAAAGCGCAATTGTACTCTAATAGGGAGTAGCATAGTTCATTGGACTCTTGGGGGATTAAGAGAAGAGGTGAAGAAATTGCAAGGTGGCCTGTGCATTTCGTCACTGGTTCGTTTCTTGGCCATGGAGAAGGTCATCAACGTCCAGTGGCAGACACTACAGTCAAGGCATAACACACTTGTCAAAATTATGAGGGTTGTGATCCAAGAGCAGTCAATTAGTGTATACTTCTTTGATCATACTGCTCAGCGACGGCCTCTCTTGACATGGCAGTGGAGATCCATAACTGACTTAGCAGTTAACGACAAAGTAGGGTGGCGTAAAAAGCATGAGAGAGTCATATAGATGGGAGACAGCTAGGCGTTCAGTCACAAGAAACTACATGTGGACTGCGTTGACACCCCAGGAATCGACGCCCAGGCCGTATGGTAGGTGAAGTTATCACTCATTCGTGCCTCGACGCTGCAGCATGGACAATACTACTGCCGATGCAGTGGAAAGATGGAAACCAGCCACTGCCGATGGTGACACAATTACCACAAGAGTGAGACTCGAACCGCGGCTGTGTTGTAGCCTACATGATGGAAGATGATGTCCTCTCAAAACACTGACAGGCCAAGCCGACAGTAATACCTCCCGTTTTAGACATGCAGATACAGTCACTACCTGCTACCATCTTCGAGATATGCTTTATACCTGTCACCCAGTTTTCACTTGGGTCATCTAGCTGCCCCTACGAAATACTGCAGCCCCTAGCCACGGAACTAGTGACTGTGCCTAAACCAGATGCAAGATTGGAATTTCAACTGGTGCTCTCCGACTGGGGAATCATCTGCTGGCTGACTTCTGCGAATATTAGTGTACCTACATAGGCCTGGCTATGTGTAGAGCCGTCGCTTGCTTTGTGCAGGCATATTCTATTGTTGCTGGCTTTTCTTGTGCTGGCATACACTACTGCTGCTCGCTTGCCTTGCGTGGGCACACTCTGTCACTGGAAGCTCCGTTTGCTGTTGCTCTGCTAAGAGGTCCACGGTTCAACTATGTGTGCTCAAGTGTCTCCAGTCTGAATACGCAGTTTCACAGCTAACAAAAGAGGCTTTATGGAGTCCAGCACAGTGGCATGCCATCTGAGTGTCTGGAGCAGATGTGGTACTACACTAGAAGGGTGCTGAAAAGGTAACATTGGCTCAGCTTCTGCCTGCTGGATGAGGCAATGGCATATGCTGAGTGTGACAAAAGGCTGCTTGTGGGCTAAGGCAGGCGCATGTGTGGGGCTGCTGACAACCACCTAGCAACACCACGACATATTTATGTGTGGAATATGTGAATATATGAAATAGCTGTACCTATGACTTTCCATCATCCTCCTGGCTCCATTAACCTGTCGAACTGGTGACAGAAATGGTTTCTGCCAACCACAGTGAGAAGGGACCAACTGTATTAGGGAGGATGACAACACCCACAATGGGCAGGATCGTCATCACTGAATGGTGACTGGAGTGACTGTTGTCTGTTTCTCTCTCTCTCTACTGCTTTGTTTTATTAACAATTGTGATCATAGCGATTTGTGGGTGACGTTTGTGGGGTCAGATAAGTGTTAAGACTTCTGTAGATTTTATGGGAATACCAGAGGCCTGTGCCAAATGAGGTGCATGTCGGGTAACTCGTTGGGCCACAGCGTGCTTTCTATAGAATCAGCCCCAATAATCTGAGACATGTGTCACGGATATGTCCACTACGCTAGGCAGTACAGTGAATCCAGATATCTGATGATTAAAGGTAACGACTCAAAGCAATTTTTTGGTGTCACAGTGAGCTACATATTTTTTTTTAATTTTGTTTTCTTCCTTGTATTTTTGTTTATTTGATATATGTCACGCAGCGTTTGAGCCGAAAACATTGGGGCTTATGTTGCAAGAAGCCCTGCCGTCCTTGTTAGAGTAAGTAGCTAGACTGAAAGCAGATAATACAGAATTCTTTAAATTTGGAAGGGAAGATGGGGCTTCGCCCAGTTGGACTGTTTCCACATTAGATTCAGCTGCCGTCATCCCGGTTAGTCCCTTTTTGGGTAAAGCAACGGGGCATGTGCTAGTGTTTGTAGATATATTGAAAGCAGATAATACAGAGTTCTTTAAGCAGTTTAAATCTGTATGAAAAGATGGGGCTAGTGCTAGCGTTTGTAGATGATCTGTTGGCAGCTGTAAAGCTGGTTTCTGGACACATGAGCTGTTGTTACAGATGAGAAAATTGTTCTTTAGAGTTAAGGCAAAGACATATGTTAGGTACCGTGAGGATTTAAGGAATGCACTGACATACGAAGAACTCAGAAATTGTCTCATACCATCTTATAAGAAGCAAAGTACCTCCAGATTCTTTCGTGAACAATTCAGTGCGGTGGCGAAGATTGAGTATTTCCTGCATAGACTATGGAAGATTAATGTCATTGTATATCAGATAATGAATAATGAGAAAGTGAATACAGTTATCAGAAATCGGAACATGGAGCGTGAGCAATATGCCTAAGGGGGGAGGGGAGAATTGGTGCGATATTCCTTGGTGGCACGGTGACTACCGGACTGTACGTTAATGTTTTGGAAGATGATTTCATCGCCACTTTTCCAAAGTGACCCTGATTTCGACAATATGTGGTTCATGCAAGAGAGAGCTCTCCTCCATCGATACGGGAGAGTGTTTGGTGTCCGGGAGGAGCACTTTGGGGACTGCATTCCGTCTCTGGGGTACCCAAAGGCCACAGGCATGGACTCGATTGGCCACTTTATTCTCCGGATCTGAACACAAGCGACTCCTTTTTGTGGATCTATGTTAAAGACAAGGTGTACAGCAATAACACCAAAATCATTGCTTACCTGAAAACAGCCATTCAGGAAGTCATTGACAGCATCGATTTTTTGTCACTTTAGTGGGTCAACCAGAATTTCGCAATTCGTTTGCGTCACACCATCGCCAATGATGGCAGGCATATCGAACAGGCCGTAACCTAAATCGGAATACCTGTAGCGACTTTTACGTGTTGAATAAACAGTGTGCATGCCATAGTTTGTAGCTAACTTACGTTTATTCGATATAGTTCAACAATTGTCACCCTGTATGTAGATGTAGATGGTGGCTGACACACCTCGTACGAAGGCTCCCAGTGATGTGATTTGTTTTCAATGCCTCAAGTCCATCAGATAACAACTTTCAGCCTGAGTGGTACATGATCTCTTCAGGGTGGATTAGATTTCGTCTGACAGATAATATTTACGATAGCGAGTTTGATAAGAAACTGGAAGGATTCCCACTCGCCTTAAAATTATTGCTGAAAATACTAACTAATCTAAGCATGTTAGGGAGTTTACATGTACGTCTATATTCTCACAACACACAAGTATAAAAATTCTATCACTGCCACATAGTGTTCGCTCCTCACCCCTCCCCTCCCCCCAGCCCTCCGCCCCCCCCAACACCCCCCCCCCTCACCTTTCCTACAGTGTGGAATACCCGCTACGTCTTGGTAGTTAAACTTGATTCTGAGACCGGCTCTTGTTTTGGTAGATTGTCGCTTGCGTGTCCAGAAGTTGTGAGGCAGGGTCCGTTGGTGTCTGTAAGTACAATCCGGTGACTCTGGGCAGCTTGTGGTGTGACGTGCTGGCGAGGAATCCGGCACCATTGATGTTAAAATCCCCGCTGGTTTGACGTTTTCGGGGGATACTTTCAAAGATGTGGCAGTTATTGAATATCCATGGCGTGATCCCCTCTTCTTGACGCTGAGAATGAGCTGTCAATGGCCGCGAAGGAGTATCCATGTCCATCTGAAGGAGGAAGAGGGCGAACCAAGTTGATATGAAGGTTGGTAAATGTAACTGGTGCAGCCTGGAAGTTATTTAGCCTACTTTACTGCACTGGCACAGGACGTCAATGGGTACTATTTGTTTGGGCTGACCCAGCTACACAATACAAGAAGTAAACTGCAAATATCTGCCGAAGCACTAGTGAAAATATGCAGTAGGTCTCTTAGGACAAACACGTGGCATACAGTTACAAATAAATTTTGAAATTATTAGTTTCTTTTTTAATTAAACCTTTCTGCAAAATCATTTATTGGCTGTTTAACAGGGATTACCAATTTTTTTATTCCTGAGGAGTTTTGTATTTCTTTGTGGCTCAGTTTTTTCATTAATCACAGCATATTAATTTGACACCCTTCATTATCTCTGTGACATTCTCCCAACGGTCGAATAACCCTGCGACAATCTGTGCAGCCCTTATCTGTATATGTTCATTATCCCTAGAGTCTTATTTGATACATTTGAGATTCATTTAATTTTCTGGCATCTAACAGACCTCAGATCCCCACCCCATGTACACATATTCCTTTTACCTACTAGTACAGATCATATGTCATAACAGCTATTATATTCAATTATTTCTCATTCTAGCATTTTTTTTCTATTTCCTTCAACACAGAATCTTTCTTAGGGAAAGGGACAACATAAGGTCTAATGGAGAAAGATTCATGGCTCTGTAATTCCAACATATTCAAAATCTTTGACTAAACCTGGTTTTTAATCAAACACAGATCTACTTTGCATCAAAAATTTTTACTGAATCTTGCCTTTCATTACTTGATATACCTTCAATGTATATCATTTTCTCTTTTACTCCAGCTTGCATTGTACCCTCTTCAGAATTACTTATGTCAGCTTTTGTCGTTAAATATCCCAAAGGCATATTCAATGCACTATGTAGATCTACATTCAATTTTTTTCAGAAAGTTGACGTCATTGAACTTTTTATTACAAAAAAAGAGTAAATAAATAAATCTTTCTGTACTGAAATCAGTTTTATCATTCCATGGGCACCAAATTCTTGTACCCAATACTAAATGGAATTCATAGTGTATTGACTAGAATTGTAGGATATCATATTTTTATATTATTCAATACTGTACCTTTCCAATATAACAAATTTTCATTAATTTCGTCTCTAGAAGAACTACCTTTTTGATTATCAAACTTATTTTTCCCTGTTACAGTTAGTGACACATTATGTACTTTTCCATTTCGTTTACTTCCTCCCTGTCTTCTGTTTCTTTGTCTCATTTACATTATTAATTTACATCAATTATCCTTTTTTTACTCAATAAATTTCATGAAGTCAAATATCTCTTTTGCTTCTGCCACTAAATTTCCCCTCCTTCCCATTAATACCACTAATAATTGTGACGCTACTACTGTCTCCCAGTTCCTGTTTAATTAGCTGTTATTTATTTTCTTTATCTAACCAGAAGCAAGGCACTTCCATTGTTAAATTTCGTCTACTTATTTAGACTTTTTCATGGGGTCATAGCATCCTAAACGCTAGATAACACCTCTGTTTCGTCAGTTTGTTCGTGATTTTGCATAAATCAGGTTGACTTTCATCACAGAAATATTTTTCTTTGCTATCACATTGGTTAGGTTGTTCTTCCTTTTTACATTCCCTTACTGCTTCTATTACATATAATGCTAGATTCATCTGGTTTACTGATGGCTCTTTTGTAGATATTGCCTAATTGCAAACCCCAATTCGAGCAACCTTCAGTCTCCCTCGTAATTACTATAATTACTACTCCCCATACTGCTCTTATTTAGAGATTTGTCTAGTGCCATTTACTACCAAACTTGTTCTGAGTCCCCCACTATTTCTCCCAGACCATTTAGTACTCATTGTACTCACTTGCAAGTCTCTAATTGGTGAATACCTCGCCTCATTAGTCCTCACACCTCCTGTTCATTTGACTCTTACTACCTTCCAGAAATAATATACAAATCATTAATATTATTACTGGGGGCTACAAAAGACCATTCCCTTATTCTGTGAGAAAACATATGCTCTAATCCCGTTGTTACTGATTCACAACCTGACTCCGTCCAACTTTGTTAATCCAGCAAAGACAGGATCCCTTGATAGTCTCTCCTCTGGAATCGTCTCTTAAGACCACAGATTTCCCTTAGAATCTTTTACTGTTCATCTCACGGCCAGTTATTCTCCAAAAATTATATACTAAATTCTTCCCAACAATTACAGGAATCTGTCGCTTCTGTTGCCATCCCTAATTATGTTGTTGTTGTGGTCTTCAGTCCTGAGACTGGTTTGATGCAGTTCTCCATGCTACCCTATCCTGTGCAAGCTTCTTCATCTCCCAGTACCTACTGCAGCCTACATCCTTCTGAATCTGCTTAGTGTATTCATCTCTTGGTCCCCTCTACGATTTTTACCCTCCACGCTGCCCTCCAACACTAAATTGGTGATCCCTAGATGTCTCAGAACATGTCCTACCAACCGATCCCTTCTTTTTGTCAAGTTGTGCCACATACTCCTCTTCTCCCCAATTCTATCCAATACTTCATCATTAGTTATGTGATCTACCCATCTAATCTTCAGCATTCTTCTGTAGCACCACATTTCAAAAGCTTCTATTCTCTTCTTGTCCAAACTATTATGTCCATAATTATACCCTTTCAAAAAACTCATGACAAACATTTATCTTTGTCAGTCCCATTAAGCAGACTGGTTATTAAATTCGCTAATAAAATCAAGAGGATGAATGTTACTATTATGTCAGAATTTTTGCACTTTTTGTCATTAAATAATGCAGCTTCATTACACACAGTATATACTTTAGGATTTACACTTTCAGCTCTGCTAACCATGTCTTAAAATTCAGTAAATTAAGCATTCATTCTAGACTTCATACTTTTTCACAATTTCATTTAGCTTGCTGACTCTAACTTCGATAATTAACAAATGTCTTCCTCCCACTTCTTTTCTCCTGTTTCAGTTCCGCTGGTTGACTCTAATCTCGTTCTTTTCAATATTAGATTGCATGTTTATTGTTATTTTCCATACATATTTTCATTTAACCTTCAATTTTTACGTGACTAGGATCAGCATCTGCTTCCACCCACTTACTACAATATTTTCCCAACATCACCAAGCAAGGTGGCGCAATGTTTAACACACTAGACTTGCATTAGGGAGGATGATGGTCCAAGTCTGTGTCTGGCCATCTTGATTTAAGTTTACTGTGATTTCCCTAAATCGCTTTAGACAAATTTGAGGATGGTTCCTTTAATAGGGCATGGCTTTCCTTCCCCAACCTTCCATAATCCGATGGGTCTCATGATCTCATTGTTTGGTCACCTCCCCAAAGTCAACCAGCAAACCAACTTTCCATCCAAATTTGAATTTAAATTACTAACATCACTTTTAATTTCTTTTTAATGTCATTGTTAGTGTAGTAGGCTACAGTTTCAAATCCAATTTTGAATCTGTTCTGCTGAGATCAGTTCTAATGTCACCACTATTTTTTACAGTCTCTGATAAGTTTCTTTCATTTCAAGCCTCAGATTACCAATGTCACTTTTAAACTCCTTCTTCATGTTACTACGTTTTTTTTGTCTCATATACGATTGTTTTCTTTAATGTTTAAGGTCATTTGCATGAATGGTGGGCCAATTTTTATGCGCAATCCTTTTACATCAGTATCACCTAATTCCTCCTTTACGTAACAGCCAGTGTTTGATTCCTCTTCATTTTGAATTTCGTCTACTACCTCCACACCTTCCCCTTACCCGACTGCAACACTATTCAGCAGGTTTTTACACCGGAATTTCGTGAATAACGTTGCTAAAATGTACTGCATCGTAAAAGGTAGATACTTCTGATGTTACTACAATGCTATCACAAATCCTACTTTTAACTGTGAAATCTATTCGTTCCTGCTCGTCTTTATGTCTTAGTCCCTGATCTCTATTCTCATCCATATTGCCTTCAACATTTTTATCATTCGTTCTGAGAAGTCGTCTGCTAACACATTTTAATGTAAACATCTTATCTCACATTTCTTAAGTGTCCGCTGCTGCTATAATGTACTCTATTTTGCAGTGTCAGCTTCTGTTCTTCATATTCTGTACGTAATGTGCAGTGTTTTTGCCTGTACCACTGCCTTACTTATCGATATGGAGTTGACATGTGCAGCGTCGTATGGGTAGAAGTTGCTTCCAATATGACTATGATCTTCCTTACTTTTCAGTGGTTGATGTTCAACATGGCCCATCCTGGTTAACCATGTTTCAAAAGCTCAGTTTCATTTCCAAATATCGACAGTTTCATTTGGCTTGCAATACAAATTTCATGAGCTTTCAAAATGTTGTGGTCCATTTGGACATGCTGCTGTCATACTCTGTTTATTGCCACAGTTTTCAAATCACTGCCCCATATGCATTCTTCGATTCTTGTTATCAGTGCCAGAAGTGAGACTGATCCTCATCTGGGAAGGCACCGTATGTTAGTTTACTAACCAGTCTGTACTGCTGCAGTTGCCTAGTAATATTGAAATCTCCTGAAACTTGTTGTATTTGTAACCCAATAGGTGAACGATTGGTTTACCAACACTGATATTATAACCTGGAATATTTTCATCTTTGCATCTGCAGCTCTTGTGCTTCCTTTCCGCATCTGCAGTTGAATTATAGAATATAGGTTCCGCATATATGCTAATTCACTGCTTTTTCTTTTTAGCCAGACTTGTTTCAGCATCTCTGTGCCACCATACGTGGGTTTTTGTTTATCGAAAACTGTAAAATGTGAGAATGTTTTAGGTTATAACTGTTCTAAAAAAGTGAGGTTAAATAAAGTTTTTGTTCGTTTTGTTTATTATCATGATTTTACAATATATGGTTTTGCAGGACCAACTGTATGGTGTCCTGCACTGATCCCGTTTTATCTGCAAATCAAACGATGTAAATGTAAATTTCATAGACGAGTTAACACATCCCTTGATTTTAAAAAAACGTGTTTTTAGAGTATCAAAATATTTTGCATAAGCAAACAGAATCACACAAAGGAGCTAAACACAATAATACAGATAGCAGAGGAAAATGGCTAGAAGCCCTACATGATACAGAAATTAAACCAACAAATTTGTAAACAGAACCGGAACGAAAGCACAACACACACACAACACCTTACACAACACAGATCAACCCAAATACAAACAATGACCAAATGCAAGACACAACAGTACAACAGACACACACACACACACACAAACACACACACACACACACAAATAAATTGAACATACTCACCTAGAATAACAAAAGTTGTCCGCAGAATAGACAAGATATTGAAGAAACAGGGACTTCAAATAGGATACAGGACAGACAACACAACAGACATAACTCAGAACATGGGAGACACCCACAGATAAATTCAACAGATTCGGAATATATGAACTCACATGCAACACTTGTCAATCAGTACACATAGAAGAAACATGCAGAAACTTTATAACAAGATACTCAGAGCACCTCAGAGCCCTCAAAAGTAACAGCACCTGCAGCACATTCACTGGTTATCTAATAGCCCACAACCACCACCCAAATACAATAGCAACAGATTTGAAAATACTGAATTCCAGTAACAGTCTATACCACAAACTGACAATAAAAGAGAACTTCCACATACAGAAGGCAACAACAGAACACAAAGAATTTTTAAATGAAAACACTACACATTGTAAACACACATTATTAAAACACATTATTTAACACATTAAAGGAACTTTACAGAAAAGGTAACACAAACGGCTAGAGGAGCTTACACACACACACACACACACACACTCACACTCACGCACGCACACACACACACACACACACACACACACACACACATACACACCTGTGGGCAAGTTCGGCACCAAACTCTCTCGGGAACAAATGAATACCGACGGGGTTAAGAAACACAACGACATGGTGCTCACCGCGTTTTCAGAAGTAAAAATGGCGGTTATAAAGAAAGAAATTACACGAAGCACATTAATATGTGTGGGCAGTGTCCTTAAAACATAAAAGGAGAAGGATTAGTCATAACAAACCGCGAGTAGTAGCAAATATGTACACAAAACATTTTAACACACAAAATCACATTTTTTTTTTTTAAATCAAGGGATGAGTTAACTCGCTGATGAAATTTACATTTACATCCTTTGATTTGCAGATTACACGCTATAAGTGCAGAACAACATACAGTGGCTCCTGCAAAAGCATAGAATGTAAAATCACGGTAAGAAACCAAACGAACAAAAACTTTCTATAACCTCACTTTTTAAAATCTGTTATAACCTAAAACATTCTCACTTTTTACAGTTTTCAATAAACAAAAATCCGCTAATGATGGGTGCTGAAACATGTTTAGTTAAAAATAGAAAGCAGTGTGTTAGCAAAACGGCAAAATTCATATCCCATAATTGGAATCTATTTCCATTTGTTTACTCCAAAGCGGTTTTTGATGACCAGGTTGTTGTATTAACTTTGTTCATAGTCCACATAACTGTAACTAGTAAGTACATGTCAGGAACCTTAACAGTGCCCAACATATTTCTTAAAAAGTTCCATAACATCACATGTGTCTCTAACATTATCTTTCCAGAAATTGCTGTTTGAATTACGCTTACAATTATTGATGATTTACTGAGTGGCTCACTTAAGTTCTGGTAACACTTTTGATATTACAGTGGTAAGTCTAATACCATACTGTACCTTGTGGTTTTGTGGTGTTTATATGTGCAAAAGTTTTGGACATTCTTTAACAGTTTTTTTCATTTGGCCTGAATATTCTAATATAATGCCAATGGAATTCTTTTCATGTAGTTGACTGGATACAGTAATGAGGACTAAACATAACCATTATTTTCATGTTCTACTACAATCTTCATTTATTCACCTCCCGGTAAGAGATACAGTTGCTTTTTGGGTATCGTAATCTGTACCTTACTTCCAGTGGCCTAGAGCAGCAGCACGGTCGCCAAGGGAAGTCACAGCGATCGTTAAGCTCTGTTTGGTGCCAGTCGTTAAGGGGGGCGCAGAAAGCAGTGAGTAGTGAGGGGATATGGGTGGATGTCAGACTTGGTTGGACGGTACAGACGAACGTACCGAGAGAAGATCGATAAATCCGTTAAATGTTACAGTGTTTCTGCACGGGACTGTGAACTCATCACTAGTATAAGCGAGTCGTTAGCAAAGACGGGTAGAGCCAGTGGTTACCTCACAATAGTAAAAACAAGCCGAAATAAGGCTGAAGATCAGTACATGTGCTAGAAATGTTAGCAACGTGAATCGTGGCTTTTACGAGAGACAGTAAACCTTTCAGTTCTATGAAGTCAGTGTCTCCTTTCGAATCCTTTCCGTATCTATTAGAACTAAGTCAGCGTGAAAATCTTTTATGGCAGGTGTGTCGGCTTTCATAGGGCATGTACCGATAGGCACACGGTCCCATTTTCGATATTCTGGTGGATATTACTCAACATTAAGAGGCCTACTCTAAGCTTTGCAACACAAACAGATGGTGTTTAGAAAGGATAGATTGCATGCAACCGGTGGTGGAGTGTTCGTCGCTGTTAGTAGTAGTTTATCCTGTAGTGAAATAGAAGTGGATAGTTCCTGTGAATTATTATGGGTGGAGGTTACACTCAACAACCGAGCTAGGTTAATAATTGGCTCCTTTTACCGACCTCCCGACTCAGCAGCATTAGCGGCAGAACAACTGAGAGAAAATCTGGAATACATTTCACATAAATTTTCTCAGCATGTTATAGTCTTACGTGGAGATTTCAATTTACCAGATATAGGCTGGGACACTCAGATGTTTAGGACGGGTGGTAGGGACAGAACATCGAGTGACATTATACTGAGTGCACTATCCGAAAATTACCTCGAGCAATTAAACAGAGAACCGACTCGTGGAGATAACATCTTGGACCTACTGATAACAAACAGACCCGAACTTTTCGACTCTGTATGTACAGAACAGGGAGTCAGTGATCATAAGGCCGTTGCAGCAACCCTGAATATGGAAGTTAGTAGGAATATAAAAAAGGGAGGAAGGTTTATCTGTTTAGCAAGAGTAATAGAAGGCAGATTTCAGACTACCTAACAGATCAAAACGAAAATTTCTGTTCCGACACTGACAATGTTGAGTGTTTATGGAAAAAGTTCAAGGCAATCGTAAAATGCGTTTTAGACAGGTACGTGCCGAGTAAAACTGTGAGGGACGGGAAAAACCCACCGTGGTACAACAAAGTTAGGAAACTACTGCGAAAGCAAAGAGAGCTTCACTCTAAGTTTAAACGCAGCCAAAACCTCTCAGACAAACAGAAGCTAAACGATGTCAAAGTTAGCGTAAGGATGGCTATGCGTGAAGCGTTCAGTGAATTCGAAAGTAAAATTCTATGTACCGACTTGACAGAAAATCCTAGGAAGTTCTGGTCTTACGTTAAATCAGTAAGTGGCTCGAAACAGCATATCCAGACACTCCGGGATGATGATGGCATTGAAACAGAGGATGACACGCGTAAAGCTGAAATACTAAACACCTTTTTCCAAAGCTGTTTCACAGAGGAAGACCGCACTGCAGTTCCTTCTCTAAATCCTCGCACAAACGAAAAAATGGCTGACATTGAAATAAGTGTCCAAGGAATAGAAAAGCAACTGGAATCACTCAACAGAGGAAAGTCCACTGGACCTGACGGGATACCAATTCGATTCTACACAGAGTACGCGAAAGAACTTGCCCCCTTTCTAACAGCCGTGTACCGCAAGTCTGTAGCGGAACGGAGGGTTCCAAATGATTGGAAAAGAGCACAGGTAGTCCCAGTCTTCAAGAAGGGTCGTCGAGCAGATGCGCAAAACTATAGACCTATATCTCTGACGTCGATCTCTTGTAGAATTTTAGAACATGTTTTTTGCTCGAGTATCATGTCGTTTTTGGAAACCCAGAATCTACTATGTAGGAATCAAAATGGATTCCGGAAACAGCGATCGTGTGAGACCCAACTCGCTTTATTTGTTCATGAGACCCAGAAAATATTAGATACAGGCTCCCAGGTAGATGCTATTTTTCTTGACTTCCGGAAGGCATTCGATGCAGTTCCGCACTATCGCCTGATAAACAAAGTAAGAGCCTACGGAATATCAGACCAGCTGTGTGGCTGGATTGAAGAGTTTTTAGCAAACAGAACACAGCATGTTGCTATCAATGGAGAGGCGTCTACAGACGTTAAAGTAACCTCTGGCGTGCCACAGGGGAATGTTATGGGACCATTGCTTTTCACAATATATATAAATGACCTAGTAGATAGTGTCGGAAGTCCCATGCGGCTTTTCGCGGATGATGCTGTAGTATACAGAGAAATTGCAGCATTAGAAAATTGTAGCGAAATGCAGGAAGATCTGCAGCGGATAGGCACTTGGTGCAGGGAGTGGCAACTGACCCTTAACATAGACAAATGTAATGTATTGCGAATACATAGAAAGAAGGATCCTTTATTGTATGATTATATGATAGCGGAACAAACACTGGTAGCAGTTACTTCTGTAAAATATCTGGGAGTATGCGTGCGGAACGATTTGAAGTGGAATGATCATATAAAATTAATTGTTGGTAAGGCGGGTACCAGGTTGAGATTCATTGGGAGAGTGCTTAGAAAATGTAGTCCGTCAACAAAGGAGGTGGCTTACAAAACACTCGTTCGACCTATACTTGAGTATTGCTCATCAGTGTGGGATCCGTACCAGATCGGGTTGACGGAGGAGATAGAGAAGATCCAAAGAAGAGCGGCGCGTTTCGTCACAGGGTTATTTAGTAACCGTGATAGCGTTACGGAGATGTTTAACAAACTCAAGTGGCAGACTCTGCAAGAGAGGCGCTCTGCATCGCGGTGTAGCTTGCTCGCCAGGCTTCGAGAGGGTGCGTTTCTGGATGAGGTATCGAATATATTGCTTCCTCCTACTTATACCTCCCGAGGAGATCACGAATGTAAAATTAGAGAGATTAGAGCGCGCACGGAGGCTTTCAGACAGTCGTTCTTCCCGCGAACCATACGCGACTGGAACAGGAAAGGGAGGTAATGACAGTGGCACGTAATGTGCCCTCCGCCACACGCCGTTGGGTGGCTTGCGGAGTATAAATGTAGATGTAGATGTAGAAACACTGGTTCTATCTTTGTTATATCAACACAGGTGATTTTAGTGAGAAACTTGACCGTGATCGAAACGAATAAGGGAGTAGCCACCTTACAGTTTGACTCATGAAAGGACTTTTCGAACTAGTAGTTATCTTCGGAGGAAAGTATGTTCAACAAATATAGCGATAGGCGGAAGAAATGCCGAAGAACTGGGATACAAAAACCAAATGCCACGGCGCTACGCGCAGCCGACAGTGGGAACAAGAAGAGCAACAGTAAACAGCAGCCGGTGGCCGGAGAATAGAAAGTAAGTAATGCAAATGTCTAGGCCACTAACAGTCTCTGGAAGGTTAGGAGAGCAACTAACCGCAGCGCAAAGCGGTCGGCAGTAGCTCTGAAGTAGGAAACTGTGTGAAGAAAACTGCTTGTGAGAAGATGCTATTTTCAGTGTTACAAGAAAGTGTTTCTTTCTTTTTTTAACGTTTTTTAGGTGAATATTGAGAAAATTTGGAACCGTGTACTCCCATAAACAAAGCTAGAAAGTGAAAAGTTGACGCGGATAGTGGAATTTATGAAGGGTGAAGTATTTCAAATCAACCATTAACTGAAACTGAAGTTCAAACGGACAATGCGTCCGTGGTACTAGTGGAATGTCCCTTAGGAAATTCTACGAAGATAGTGGGAGGAAAGGGAGTGGAAGAGGATAGCACGGGAAACATGGGAGCGCGGCAGATAAAAAGCGCAAAAAGTCAGAACACATAATTGAAGGGAAACACGGTAGAGAAGGAAATGATAGTTAAAAAAGAAGGAGGTTTGAATGCAGTGCCAGAGACACCAATTGAGAAGAGCAGATGAGGAAGATTTTAGCAAACAAAAAATGCATTTCATGAAGGAAAATTTTAAAGAAGTACAGTCGTCAGTGGCAACGGTGGCATCGCAGGGAGATTTTTTAAAAACTAGAGGAAAAAGCTGGAAACGTATGAACAAACAATTAACATCATAATAGTAAAATGTGAAAAGGACACAAACGAACAGATACGAAAGGTGAAACAGGAACAGTCGGCGATGAATGAGGAACACGGCAGGTGAATTTTCAAAAGTCCAAAATCTGCAAAATTCGCATAAAGAAAACTGCGATAACGGATAGTATGGTAGTGGTTTCAGTTCTCGTAAATGATAGCGGATAGTATGGTAGTGGTTTCAGTTCTCGCAAGTGATACCGCAGAACGACAACGCACCCAAAACATTTCACGAAGTTGAGAGAACGGTGGAACCAGTAAGCCCAGCTGTGCAAGGGTTGCAACAAACTGTAGAGCAGCGGGTCGATTTGACAGCGAAAAGTAAATTGAAGCAGGAATTAGGAGCTTTTGCTCAAGGAAGAACTATGATTAGTAAAAGTGACCCACAGGTTGAGTACATTATCAGTTGCAAATTCAGTAAATTTTATCCATGGGGAGTACAACAACACATAGCTTTCATTAGAAATTCTCCCGTCCTGTTACCTACAAGTTGGGCGATACGGAAATCGCGTATGCGATCAGTCAGATGGAGGACGAAGCCTATAAATGTGGTACGAGGCTAGAAAAGAAACGAATGTCACATCGAGAATTTGAGAAAATATTTATGGATGACTATTGGTCGCCAAGCAAACACTATGTTATACTAATATCCATTTGCAACTGCAGCATGAGATCTGACGGGACATGTGCCGAATTTTTAGAATAAGAATATGTAACGAACCCGTACTTAAATAGTCCGTACGACGAAAGAGCAGTTGTAAGACGGATTGTGCCAAGACTACCGAGAAACACTCGTAGCCACTTAGTAGGTACCCCCATTGATTCCTTCGATAAAGCAACGTCGGTATACGCCCAGCTGGAGAGAGAAGAAAGACGAGGGTAAGCATTTAGAGAGAATTTCGACAACGCCGGGTGACAGACAGAAGGAAGGTGCGAAACGGAACGAAGAAATGAAGTTTGGATGCAGCGCTGCACAAGACAAGGCGGCTACACATACAGAGGCTATGGGGACGGAAGATACCGTAGACGGAAGTTACCGTGGACGGAAAACAGGATGTAGTTTCAGGTGCGGCCCGACCTTAAACGGACGAAGCGGGACCGCAACGTTGCAATGTGATTGAGACTGACAAAGTTGTCGTAATAACAAAAGACCGATTAATAAAGGAGCAAGAAGATTTGATAAATCAGTAATGGAACTGATTATGAAAACAGAAGTTTATGGAAGAAAAATAGGAACGCTGATTGACTGTGGGAGTCAGCTGTGCGCAGTTGCCAACAACGTCTACCACGCATTATTAACAGAGAATGCAGAAACAGCAAGTTAGTTTTAAGATTCAAGGATCTGTGGGAATCAGAAGAACATGAACTAAATCCGGATGAAGTGTGTTCGAAATTTAATGGCATTGCGACGTTGGGACCCAGAAAAGCAGAAAAATTGTTGAAGTTGATCGGAAAGCATAAACAGGTATTCAGTTAAAAACCATGGGTCTTAAAAAGACCGCCTTATCGGATCAAAATGAAACCGCACAAACCATATTTTGTGCCTCCATTTAAAATAGTTCAAACAAGGGAAGAAGCCGTCGATAAGGACCTCCAAGGGATGTTTCCGTCCGGAGTACCTGATCGAATGAGCGAGGAGTCAACTTAACAGCCTTCTCATGATGGTCGTTAAAAGGAACGGCAAAGTTCACTTGGTTTTAGATGTGAAACAAGCGAACAGGTATTTGAAACTGAAAGAGACCTATCCGTAAATATGGAAGAGGTACTTTGGAGGTTTAAAGGGAAAAAATCTTAACAAGCTTAGATCTGACCTCAGGTTATCTTCAAGTGTTGCTGCAGCCTCAATCAAGGCAGTTCACAACCTTTTTATATGAAGGATTTTGTTAGTAATACCGAGAGATTCCTTTCGGGTTCAAAATATCTGTTTCGGGGTTTTATATGGACATTGGACAGGGTACTGTGTTAAGCAGTACTGAAGAAAGTAATTGTGTATGTTAACCATTTGCTAATTGCCTGCAGAGACTGGAATAAACATTTACAAACGTTAAGGGGAGTATTTGGCAGGTGTGCAGCAGCAGGAACTCGACTACATTTTCAGAAAGCGGAATTCGGAAGAAAAGAAATACAATGTTTACGACATGTGATTGAACATAATGGGATAAAGTCTAAACTGGACAAAACGAAAGAAAATAAGGAATTTCCCTTACCAAGGAATAGAAACCAATTGAAGAGTTTCCTCTGACAGTGTGGATTTTATAGACTGTTTCTAGGTAACTAGATATTGGACAGTGCAGTACTGCACTAGCTGCTGAAAAATAATAAAGTCTCATTGTGTTCCGACGTGTGTTCTGAAGAATTCCATAAAATGAAACATGGGCTATGGAATGCTCAGATACTGGCTCATCCAGACCTTTGCAATGTATTCTGTCTGTCATATGAAACATTGGCGTATGACGTGGGAATCAAGTCCTATCAGAAGGAAGAAAGAAATGAAGAGGAGGCAATAAAGACCATTGGTTTCTGCAGTGGGATGTTAAACAGCCACGTACTCTGTAACGGAAAAAGAGGCGTTAACTAGCCATAGTATTCGGATATGAAACATTTATATACCATGCGGCCAGCCGAAAAGCAACCGTAGTGATGGACCACAAAGCCCAATCATTTTTCTGACAAGTTAATTTAGACATGGAGGGTTAGCCAGATGGACATTAGCGTAGCAAGAATTAAATTTTGAGGTGCAATATATCAGAGGAAGCGAAAAGGTAGTTCCGGATACACTTTCAAGATTGCCACTAGAATTGGACGAATAGGTACCTGAGGTGGGCACAGAAGAGTGTCTGTGCTTAATAAATGGAGTGTCACGCGAAAAAGTTATAAAATCATGGCTACGGAATGTTATAAGACAGCAAAATGGAGACCCAAAATCGAAGATAATTAAAGGAAAATGCAATATCGCTGGGGAAGACCATATGAAGAAAATCTTCTTGATATAGGATTCAATATTATACCACACATCAAGGGAAGATAAGGAAGATTGAAGAGTATGCATCCCGGAGGAAAGAACTGACGAACTTGTTAAATACACGCACCTAAGCTGCAGACATTTCGCTCTCATTGTCGATAAGTTAAAAATAGATTGTTGGTTCTTCAATATGGCCAGACGAGTGAGCAGGACTTTACGGACGTGTGATATTTAACTGAAAACAAAAACAACAATGGTGCAGCGCAATGGTTACATGTATGCAGTATTATCTAAAGAAATCTGAGAAACCATGGCCATGGTTTGCTAGGCCCTTTGCCGAAGTCGGTATGGGGGATAAGTTATTTGCTAGTAACTATTAAATTAATTTCCCGCTGTGTAAAGTTATATCCGCCTAGGAAAGCAACGGGACGCAACAAGCCTGAAAAGGTGGTGAAAGATTAGTTTAAAAATGTTTGTATGCTAAAGAAGACAGTGAATGACAGTGAGAGTCAATTTACCAGTAAAATATAGATAAACGCTCTGAAACAACACAATATAAAACCTGTATTTATATCCAGGTACAGAGAATCCTCGAACTCAACAGAAAGAGTTATGAAAGAAATTAGCAGGCTATGTAGGGCCTACTGTCGTAACCATAATAGCAAGCAGACGCAGTGGACGAGTATCTTTGAAGATTAATGCACCCCACCTTTACTGAACATGCTCCGGTGGAAATTTTAATGGAGATGACGCCAGATAGTTTGACAAGAGAAGTGCTGAAGAACATGTCAGCTGAAAACGTGATATGGCAGGAAATATTGGAAAAAGTAGAACAGACCCTCCTCAAGAAAGCTGAAGGAAAGATGAAACAGTATGATAAAATGGTGCATCCGATCATGTATCGAGTTCAGGATCTAGTGTTAATACGAACTAACATTCAGTCTCAGAAAGATGGTCATGAAATACCGAAATTTCCTCATGTATACAAGGGTCCTTATAAAGTGGTCACCTTAACACATTCTAGCACATTGGACTTGGAAGAATATCAGAGTGAGGCCTTCCATAGAGGTGAACAAGTGAAGAAACGATATTATGACAACGAAACTATATCAGACAACTAAAGATGTGAGGTAGTAAGGAAAAAAAGAAAAAGAAAACAAAAAACACAAGGAAATTGTGATATTTTGAGGAATGATTGATGTAATTTGTACATGATTACTGAGTGTGTAAAATCTAAGTAGATTAAGTTTGGCACAAATAGCCAGTGCCATTAGGATAATAAAATGTATCCAACAGCATTGTGATTGATTAGTTAAAATTGTGGCCTAGCATTTTAAGGACACATGTTACAGCATGACGCACTGTTTAGCTTGTGACGGCTGGGAAATAAGTGTATGTTGACGCATGACATGGCGCTTCTCATTTGTTAGTAGACACTCATCGTCATCAGCAGTCAGCAGTCCAGTCCAATTAGTCGCTACATGTAGCAGGAGCATCGCAGATACTATGACGGTAGCGATGCGTTACAACTGAACTATGAGAGGCAGCGGAGCGGACTATTCGGTGGGACTCAGAGGTGCTTGGAGTGGTCAGAGACTGCAGTAATCCTAATCACATCTAGATATCCATAGTCGCAGACAGCAAAAGCGGCGTCGGCGCAGCAGCGGCGAGTTCGAAAGTCTTTGGTGTTGCTCCGAAGGGCACAAGTACAGCTGGTGCCAGAGTTGTCTCCAGGGGGCAGCAGGAGCGTAAGAACCTTGAAGGTAGCTAGCAGATAGAGCCCCTGGCTACCCAACGGCCGTGGCTCGGCGAGCGTCAGTAGAGATCGGGGATGGTGATAGGCAGAGAGGGGAGGGGACACTGCGGTCAATGCCCCTGACAGCAGAGCGACGTGAAGATGGTAGCTTCGTAGCCACTACCATTAGACTTAGACGTAAGCATGAGGTCGGCGCAACGTCGGCGTATGTGAAATCGTGTGGAGGTGTATACAAGACTCCTATTAGTCAATAAAACCCCTATGCCTGGTAATAAGCAAAAAAAAAAAAAAGAAAAAAAGGATGGTGACATGGGAAACCACAAATGTATATATGTATTTATCAGGTTCGGTGTTTAATGCGACTGACTACAATAAAAACTAATTATATTGAATTTATTGAAAATAAACAAATAAAATAAAATAAAAATGAATGCCATAGCAAGCTGAATCAGATTTTCGCCAAATTTAAATTTTTGTGTGGCTATATGTTTCTCATTTTCATGAATGTACAATTTAACAGTTTCGTTAACTTTTAAATAATATGCAGCAATAACTATAAAGGTACAGAATTATTTTACAGTTCTGAAAATTTATTTTTAATTCATTTAGTTCCGATGTGCATGTAAGCTTTTCGCTCGTATTTGTAAGTAATAATCACATATATGAGTAATTTTACCTTATTTGCTAGTTGAGTTACCATATATATATATATATCGGACGTCTGACACTGTTTTGATTTATGTCAAAAGGACTATATTTTCAACTTTTTGAAACTTTTGTGTTGTTCCACACATTCATTTCATGTATAATTGTAAAATGATCTTCAAAAGGTAGGAGGTGTGGCTAATAGTATGAGTGGTGTTTTCTTGTTAGTGTTTTCAACGCTATTTATCCTGTAGTTACAAGTGCAGCGAATTCTTCCAATTTTGGGTAGGAGAAGTTTTCTTCCATTCCGTCACCACAGGGAGATTATTCTTCTTTCTTTTTTCAAAATGAATTTTGAAAATATTTAATTTGGAGGATGTAAGGTTACAGATATCGTTACTTTTTGAGTATTGGTATCTGTAGCTTACACCTAGCAGCCTGGCGCAGCAGCACTACCAGCAAGGCAATCCAAATGATCGATAAAAATGCGTCGGTGCCAATCGCTGTGGGCGGCGCGGAAAGCAGTGAGTAATGGAGAGATTTGCCTGGATGTCAGACTTGGTTGTACGATACATACCCACTAACCATGAAAAGTTCGATAAGTCCGTAAAATGTTGCTGTCTTCGTGCACGGGATTGAGGATTCATCAATATTGGAAGCGAGTTGTTAGCAAAGATTGCTAGAAGTAATGGTTACCTCACAATAGCAAAAACAAGCCGAAATAAGGGTGACTGTCAGTACATGTGCATGGAAACGTCAGGAGTGTGTAACGTGGTTTGTACGAGAGACAATAAACCTTTCATTTGAGTTCTGTGAAGCCAGTGTCTCCTTTATAACCTTTTTCATGTCTATTGGGGCTAACTAGGAGCGAAGATTTTTGATGGGAAGATTAGTTTAATACTTGTTCCATAGATCGCAAATATATTTCGTAGCCGGCCTGAGTGGCCGAGAGGTTCTAGGCGCTACAGTTTGGTACCGCGCGACCGCTACGGTATCAGGTTCGAATCCTGCCTCGGGCATTGATGTGTGTGATGTCCTTAGGTTAGTTAGGTTTAAGCAGTTCTAAGTTCTAGGGGAATGATGACCTCAGATGTTAAGTCCCATAGTGCTCAGAGCCATTTGAACCATTTTCTAAATTCTTGGATCACATGAACAGACAGCGGACCACCTGGGGCTAGGTACAACAGAACCAAGAGCGGTTGGTTTGTCAGTGAGTGGTTTGAGAATTGGTTTATTCAGTTACCAGAGCTTACATATCAATGTGGAAGTGTTCCGGTTGTATAAAGAGTACAACATAAAATTCATTGCAGTGCCACCTAATGCAGCCCACCTTCTGCAACGCTTGATGTGTACTTTCGACCTTTGAAAGTACAGCGGCGGAATATCCTTGAGTACTTCAAACAGATGGCAGTGGGTAGCAGGTGCAGCTCTGTGCCCAAAACCAAATTCCTCACCTTTCTCAAGAAGCTGTGGGAATCCGAGATCTCAAGAGGAGAGAACTTGACAGTAGCAGAGAATTGGCATCTACCCCTTGAATGACGCAATTGTGCTGGAAAGATTTCCGTCATTCACGATGTCCTGCAAAACAAACCTCAATGCAGTCATCGGTGACACACTCATGGATCTACTAGTGCAGAAGAGAAATGAGGCAGCTCAGAAGTATCAAACGATGAGGTGTAAAAGGGGACTGTGTACGCTAGACGAAATTCTGCCAGATGCATTTTTCATTTTTTGTGATTTGCATTTTTCATAATTTTGTATCTCTTCACAGTTACTCATTGATTTCTCAAGTTCTTTAATGTGTTTAATCTATTATTTCTTCAGAATTTTTATGTTAGTATTACTTTTATATCATTGTGGTGGAACCAATATTCGTCCAAATAAAAAGTGGTATTGTAACATTTGGACAGTTCTTTACCTTTATTGGTTTTAGCCTGAAAAAAGAGTTGTCTCAATTTTACCCCAACTCGTGGGGTATAATTTGAACGAAATCTGAGGGGGATCACTTGGCAAGGAATGTTTACATAAGAAGGTCAGTTCTACCAAAGTAACATAAAATTAGCCTTTAATACGCTAAAACTCTTCATAAATCCAGGAAAATACTAAAACCTCTCCGAAAGTAGCCCAAGTTTCCGGTACACGTTCTTCCAGGCAATTATTTCGTAAGTAAAACGCTAGTTTCTCAACATGAGTTACTGCACATACTACACGTACTACACACTCTGTGCATAATATACAAGCTCACATCGGGACCAAGATGCTGATGTTCAGTGGTTGGTTGATGGTGAATGTCGGAAGCCATCTATAACTGTGTTTGTTATTGTAGCCGCTCAACTGACAGGAGATTCGTTTAATATACATCGCGTATGAAATAAATTGGGGTCATAATTAAACCCCAGACTGTTCCTAAAACCTGTTACAGAAAAAATGACACCAAGGATCGGATTCCTTATCGATCTCTAGTTATTATTATATCACACATTTCTGTTGAAACTGTTGGGCTAATGTCTGGCAGCCGAACGGATTGACAATTGTTCCCGCCAGTGAGAACCCAACCGTAAAAACGTTAGCTGTTGTACGAAACGCTACCCTCCTAAGAAAGTCATTGGTAAAGGAGAAACTCTTCCTTCCGAACTACACATATATGTTAAAGATGAAGTGGTGCAATGGAGAAACAATCACAGGTTCCAAGCTGTCAGTTATGCCTTTCACACTAACACAGATTTCTCAACATTGTCACGTCACTCCCAAAAATATGACTATATTAGTTGTGTCCTATTTTGCTGCGCCTTCCTACATTATATCTATGTAATCACTTCTGGCTCTTCATAAAGTTCTCCTGGAACTGCTTTGTAGATCGCAGGCAGTTCAGAATCACCGGCACCGTTACTTCAAGAGTTCTCCTAATGAGATGGAGACCATCGCTGCGAATACAGGGACTTGTTGTGACAATATACACGCGCAAGGTACCTAATAAAAACAAGTGTTTGGTTGTTAATGCTTACCTGCCATCGCTGCTGGCAGCTGGAGTGGTACCCGTGACGGCAGCATGGCGACCACAGAACTCATGTGACAGCAGGAGTCAGAAATCAGTGCGAATAGGACGATAGGAGCCCATCACGTGGCTTTTATCTTCGAGCATCTGCGCGTGTTTCACAATTATCTCTTAATGTAACGACATTAAGAGCGCCTTTTCACATCCTCGTGATATTTGGTACGTCACTCAGTTTCGTTGCACTGTGCATATCCCTGACCAATTTTATCGATAGGTAGACGTAAGGAGAGTTGTGGTTGTGGTTAACCGATTTAACAGAATATTTCGGCTTAGTCGTGTTGTACATGAATGGGCACATTAACCGAGAGCACAGTATATGGACAACCGGATTCACGAATTTAAGCGTCACACTCGAAACGCTAATGGAATCGTAAACAACTAATCGGATGCGACCAAATTACAAAACAAACAAATTTTACTATACAACTAGTAAAAATTACCGCACTAACAGAAACAGTACTTTTAAAGTTCTACATGGTCGCCAGCAAATCTTTGAAGGGCAGGCAAAACTGTAACTAACCACATACGTGGACGGTTTCAATGGGCGGTGGTCACTGTGGCTAACCACATCATATTTTCTCCCTTTACTGCTCAGGGGCCAGTAGTCTCTCTGCCAACCAGCTAATTGTTGCCTAAAATGCCGCTAGATGTCAGTGCAGGTCTTCTGCGCGAATTGTTGCCTCGTATTCTTAACCATAGTTGACACTTCTTCATTGTTAGCACGTTTCTTGGAAGCGGCGTGCAGTATTCTCTGTAGCTCTTCTTTATATGACTATTTATGGTAAGTAATTGCTTATATTTATGTGTTCAACACATATAAGTCTACGTGTAATGTAACTTAAAATTGAAATATAATTTTCCATGTTTTACTGACAAATTTCTGTGTGGTTAGTGCTGCTAACTACCGCCCTTCTGCTCCACCCAGTATATTTTCTTCGTCTCCGTCGAATATGTCTAGCCGAAAAGGAATAACTGAGGACGAATGTTACCGAATTTTATTTCACGAAATACCTTCTAGTGACAGCAGTGTTGACAGTGATGGCACTGATGGAAATGACCCCACATTCACGACAAGCTGTTCAAGTTCTTGTCTTGTGTGCATTCGTGTGGTTCTAAATTTAACCACTGGTCTTCATGGAAAGAATCATACTATTTTCATGGACAATTATTTTACATCATATGATCTGTTCAAGGACCTAAAATCCAATGGTGTGTACGCTTGTGGAACAATAAATCCCAGATGGAAAAACATCCTGAAACTCAAGGAGAAAAAGGAAGTGGAAAGAGGGGAAATGATTACGAAATAAGCAATGATGGCATAGTAATCTATAGATGGAAAGATAACACGGCAGTCAACTTGATTTAAACGTCATTCACCATCATATGTGTCCAAGGTCACTCGAAAAATGAAAGATAGAACAATAACCAATATCACTTGTCCAATTGTATTGAAAGACTACAATTCCACTATGAACTATGTGGATAATTTTGATCAACTAAAGTCAGACTATGCTACTGACAGAAAAAGCAAGAAATGGCGGATGAGATTGTTTTTTCACTTTTTAGACTGCAGTGTGACAAGCGCGTTCATTATGCACAAAGAAATCGAAATGGAGCAGTTCTCCAATAAAGACTTCCCTCGAGAGGTATACAAAATCTCGTTGGCTCCAAAAATAGTTTCAGTGGCAGCTAATTTTGCTTCTGTATCCCAAAGTAGTAAAGCAACCCAGATCAAATCACACAAACCATTCGTAGACAAAAGTATTCGCCACGAAAGCAGTAAACATCAACCAATTCACTCATCATCTAGAAGATGCACAGTTTTGCCGTTCAAAGAAAAATCCAGTGTGAACAGTGAGGATGTTTTCAGTGTGCAAAGTAACTTTGTGTCTGAGAGCAGGCAAGAACTGTTTCAAGTGATACCACGAAAATTAAAAAGTAGTTATTTCAAAGTTCAACCACCAAATATCGAATTTGTATACTGTAATTTGGTGGTGGTTACCTGTAGTGACCACATTTAACGTTAATATTTTGTTGTTCTTTAAGTGAATTTTTACAAACTCGATGTACAAAACATGTCAAGACAATAAAACAAATGTGTTACAAGTAAAAGAAATTTGAAATTTACAAATAAATTTTCTTGACCCACTAGGGTAAATTTTAGTGGTGTTTACCTGGCCCTGAAAGGGTTAATTGTGCAGTGATTGTTTATACCAAAGTATAAACAGAATATTAGTGTTTAACTTATTCACAGCAATCGCAGAACGCGTCCAAACCCCTCCAAAACAGTAAAAATTTGGATTTCAACTCTGTGGCAACTTAAACACAGTTTAATGACTCTGAAACATACAGACGGCATACTTGCTGCATGAGCTGATGGAACTAACTTTGCAAATAGACGAGACGATCCGCTAATAGATACTACAGATCATGTAATGCAAAATAAGTTTCAATTTTGTTCTCCTAGCAGGACTGAAGCAATCTAAACACTGAACTCATATCTTCTCTAAATTTTAAGTAACGCTCCATGCAGTGCAAATATCAGTAACACTGCATACACAGGGATGAGAATTTCAATTCTCTTTACAATGCTTCAGATGAACAGCAGTGTAGGTTTATTGCACTAAAAAACTTCCCACAGAAATATTATAGCTAATGTAATTCATGTTGCATATAAAAGTCATAATTTCAATTTACATGTAAGATATGTAGTTCCTCCACCTTTTAAGTAATGGCTTTTAATTCGTATGAATCTTAACAGCCTGCTAAATGAAATTATGATCCATAAATTGTCATTGATTTTACATAAATCTACAGCAGTAACTTTATCTATGTTCACGAAAGTAATTACATAATTATATTTGTATAACTTTAAGATATCAGCACATTAATGTAGCAAAATTAAGCAGTACTTTCTAAACATTTTTGTTGAAACTGCAACTGGCATCATAAAAAGTTTTCTTCAAAAATTACTTGGAAGTTTGTTCTCCCAGATTTGATATTAACACCCAACAGAAAGAGGTCATTACCCTCTGTAAAATGAAAGTTAATGCAAGATGAAACCTCCAAATATATTACAAATATCACTAAAAGGGTTTACAGAAACAATGGCTCAAAAAACACAATTCCTCTGTGTACTCTTCTGCTACTGAAAATGAGATGCCTCTGGCTGCAGGCAGCTGCTGACAATAGTAGTAGGGAAATGTGGGCACAAGGATGAAGTAGGTCAGCGCTAATTACCCATACATATTTTCACATCTGGCCAATCATCCTGCCACCCACACTACCCTCACCACCTCCAACCCCATCCCCACTTCCTCATCCCGCCAGCTCTCCTAAGACAAACCAGGTCCCCAGCTTCTGATGTCACTAGATTGTCCACAGATTTGTAGCCAACAGATTCAAGGTATTTCTTAAATGTCATCAAATTTAAATGAAATTTCTCAAAAATGTCAAATGCAAATGGAAAAATTGTAGGAACACCTAAATGCAGCCCCCACTACACTCAACAGCTCACACCATGTGTACAACTGCCGAATCAGTCCCACCATCCCCTCCCTCACCACCTGTATGACTGTGAAAGGTATTCTATGTGTTAAATATTTATTAACCCCTAAGAGAAATATTGTTCTATAGGAGAGATGGTACTGAGCCATCAACATGCAATGATCTGTGTCAAATCCATTCTATATACAGCCACCATCTTGTATGTATTGCATTTGTATATACAGTCAGCTAATATTTTAATTGAATTATAAATAGGAACTCACAGTTGCTATTCTTCTAGCAACTGCATTCTGGAACTTCTACTGGCAAAGACGTCTGCTCCTCTAGTTGCAAGGGTACTGCTATACACGAACACCTACAGCTTGAATCAAACTAGGGCGAAACTTATTACAGGAATGTATTCAGACCACAGTTTCAATCCATTGGTTGTGCTCGTAAACCAACAATACTGTAAAAGATAGCAAACATGAATGAGGTAAAAGTTGAGCCAGCTGTGTGAAAATTCAATGAAGTTTTCAGCCATGTTTATACAAAATATGCCAACTCAGTGTATCAGTGTACTTTATTCAATATGTGAAAGTAATGAAAGAATACATTTGTAACAACAAAAAATTAAATACTTGACATATGTAAATTATGATGTACAAAGAGGTGTTGGCCAAAGAACCAGCTGGCATAAGTGTGTGGAAAGTACAATATGCACGAAAATTTAATGGAAGTTGGGAGTGAGGTCGCTCAAGTGAATTTCAACCAATAGGAGAACATACAACTAGATATTATGATAGCTATTGTGTATTAACACATCATATTCTACATGAGCCTAACATACTGGGCACTGTAATGGTATTAAGATTTTGATGAAAACAGTTTATCTATCAGAATACATGTACATGGGCTTAGATTAACATAAACACTTTCTAGTCCGTTTCCCTACAAAATCCCCTACATAGTAATTTAATCCTGTATGCAGCAAAATGCCATTATGGAAGAAACAACATCTTTGCAAAGCAGTTAAAGTGATCGATTGGTCATGTGACACTACTAAAAAAAGTTGAATGGAAATCGGTCTTTTCTACTCAACAATATGTGTGGAAAGATGTAGGTCCGTCAGTTTATGGAAAAAGTAATGTTATCATGACTCTATTAATCTGTTCAGATGGACTCCACTTCAAACATGTTTACATATTTTCAAAAACACAATTCGAACCCAAGTAGGCCTATCAACTATAAAAAGCAGCAAACACAGGTGTTGATGATGTAGCTATAATGAATGTACCAACAACACGTATGTAGCACTAACACCATAGATTAAGGGTCGACCTGCGACGGCAATCGCACAACTTGCGTACGGGCCGCTAGACGCCGCCGCGAGCGCTAAGAGTGCATTGCGATCGCAGGCGCGCGTGTTGCGTACGGACCGCGAGCGGTCCCACGAGCGCAACCGTATATAAGTGCCGACGGAGTTCGGCCAGCTCTCAACTTGTTGGCATCTCATTTTTGCCTATTCTTTTATTTGCTTAGTTGCTTAGGTCTTATTCGTTTATGGCTCATGTTATTGTGCTCTCTTTCAGCCATTCTGATTGTTTTGATTTACTCCCAATTGAGAAGTGCTCATTTTGGAATTTCACTTTTGCATATTTCTCATTTTGCTAATAATATGCTCCTTACCTTTTTACAGTTGAATTGATTAACATAGTCTTATGTACTGTTCGTTCATTTCAGACTGTTCATATTTTGATGTTCTTTAAATACTGTAATAATTATCGGAAGCATTTCTTCCCTTAACCTTGTGAATAGTATTCTCGATGTAAGATTTGTTCTGTGACACAGGTGCAAGGTTTTCAATATAAATTATATACGAAACTGTACCTTAAAAGGAATTTATTGTTTCAGTTTGTACTACATCAGACGACAATTTTGTGATACGAGGGAGAAATCTGAGCGGCGAACCCATGGAAATAGACTCAGGTGATCCCCTTTAAAAATAAAAATTTGTGTGACACTGAAAGACGTGACACTGCAGGCAAAGAAAATTTATGTATATAAAATTATACGTCACAGAGACAAAGTGAAGGGGAGATGGAAGGCAATTTTTATCCCTATACTGCCAATGCTATTTTAGCCTTTGAATAGGTACACTTTTCAAAAGTACTATAAGTGATAAAACAATGAGATATTTACTTCATATATATAACATATATGCCTCAACTTACAATTAAAATGAACATAATTCCTCTTATGGTTTTGAAGGAAAAAAATTTATTCTTTCACTAGTAAAATTTAACTTTTTTGTACATTAATTGTTATACAACAGTTTCACATTATTTGGTGGTTCCCAATTTACTTGTAATAACGTACTACCATCTGCAGTACAAATTGACCAAATTTCATGTTTCTAACCCCATTAGTTTATCACATAATGGTACCTGAAAGTAAAAAGAAATGTAGTTCTGAGAAAAATCCATTTAAAGTTTAATATTGCAATTCCAGTATAGTTATTGATGAGAATTACTTGTTGTTGTTGTGGTCTTCAGTCCTGAGACTGGTTTGATGCAGCTCTCCATGCTACTCTATCCTCTGCCAGCTTCTTCCTCTCCCAGTACCTACTACAACATACATCCTTCTGAATCTGCGTAGTGTATTCATCTCTTGGTCTCCCTCTACGATGTTTACCCTCCACGCTGCCCTCCAGTACTAAATTGGTGATCCCTTGATGCCTCAGAACATGTCCTACAAACCGATCCCTTCTTCTGGTCAAGTTGTGCCACAAACTTCTCTTCTCCCCAATCCTATTCAATACTTCCTCATTAGTTATGTGATCTACCCATCTAATCTTCAGCATTCTTCTGTAGCACCACATTTCGAAAGCTTCTATTCTCTTCTTGTCCAAACTATTTATCGTCCATGTTTCACTTCCATACATGGCTACACTCCATACAAATACTTTCAGAAATGACTTCCTAACACTTAAATCTATACTTGGTGTTAACAAATTTCTCTTCTTCAGAAACGGTTTCCTTGCCATAGCGAGTCTACATTTTATATCCTCTCTACTTCGACCATCATCAGTTATTTTGCTCCCCAAATAGCAAAACTCCGTTACTACTTTAAGTGTCTCATTTCCTAATCTAATTCCCCCAGCATCACCCGACTTAATTCGACTACATTCCATTATCCTCGTTTTGCTTTTGTTGATGTTCATCCACCTTTCAAGACGCTATCCATTCCATTCAACTGCTCTTCCAAGTCCTTTGCTGCCTCTCACAGAATTACAATGTCATCGGCGAACCTCAAAGTTTTTATTTCTTCTCCATGGATTTTAATACCTACTCCGAATTTTTCTTTTGTTTCCTTTACTGCTTGCTCAATATACAGATTGAATAACATCGGGGAGAGGCTAAAACCCTGTCTTACTCGCTTCCCAACAACTGCTTCCCTTTCACGTCCCTCGACTCTTATAACTGCCATCTGGTTTCTGTACAAATTGTAAATAGCCTTTCGCTCCCTGTATTTTACCCCAGCCACCTCTAGAATTTGAAAGAGAGTATTCCAGTCAACATTGTCAAAAGCTTTCTCTAAGTCTACAAATGCTAGAAACGTAGGTTTGCCTTTCCTTAATCTTTCTTCTAAGATAAGTCGTAGGGTCAGTATTGCCTCACGTGTTCCAGTATTTCTACGGAATCCAAACTGATCTTCCCCGAGTTCGGCTTCTACTAGTTTTTCCATTCGTCTGTAAAGAATTCGTGTTAGTATTTTGCAGCTGTGGCTTATTAAATTGATTGCTCGGTAATTTTCACATCTGTCAACACCTGCTTTCTTTGGGATTGGAATTATTGAATTCTTCTTGAAGTCTGAGGGTATTTCGCCTGTTTCATACATCTTTCTCACCAGATGGTAGAGTTGTGTCAGGACTGGCTCTCCCAAGGCCGTCAATAGTTCCAATAGAATGTTGTCTACTCCGGGGGCCTTGTTTCGACTCAGGTCTTTCAGTGCTCTGTCAAACTCTTCACGCAGTACCGTATCTCCCATTTCATCTTCATCTACATCCTCTTCCATTTCCATAATATTGTCCTCAAGTACATCGCCCTTGTATAGACCCTCTATATACTCCTTCCACCTTTCTGCTTTCCCTTCTTTGCTTAGAACTGGGTTTCCATCAGAGCTCTTGATATTCATACAAGTGGTTCTCTTATCTCCAAAGGTCTCTTTAATTTTCCTGTAGGCAGTATCTATCTTACCCCTAGTGAGATAAGCCTCTACATCCTTACATTTATCCTCTAGCCATCCCTGCTTAGCCATTTTGCACTCCCTGTCAATCTCATTTTTGAGACGTTTGTATTCCTTTTTGCCTACTTCATTTACTGCATTTTTATATTTTCTCCTTTCATCAATTAAATTCAATATTTCTTGTGTTACCCAAGGATTTCTACTAGCCCTCGTCTTTTTACCTACTTCATCCTCTGCTGCCTTCACTACTTCATCCCTCAAAGCTACCCATTCTTCTTCTACTACATTTCTTTCCCCCATTCCTGTCAATTGTTCCCTTATGCTGTCCCTGAAACTTTGTGCAACCTCTGGTTCTTTCAGTTTATCCAGGTCCCATCTCCTTAAGTTCCCACCTTTTTGCAGTTTCTTCAGTTTTAATCTACAGGTCATAACCAAGAGATTGTGGTCAGAGTCCACATCTGCCCCTGTAAATGTCTTACAATTTAAAACCTGGTTCCTAAATCTCTGTCCTTCCATTATATAATCTATCTGATACTCTTAGTATCTCCAGGGTTGTTCCATGTATACAACCTTCTTTCATGATTCTTAAACCAAGTGTTAGCTATGATTAAGTTGTGCTCTGTGCAGAATTCTACCAGGCGGCTTCCTCTTTCATTTCTTAGCCACAATCCATATTCACCTTCTAAGTTTCCGTCTCTCCCTTTTCCTACTACCGAATTCCAGTCACCCATGACTATTAAATTTTCGTCTCCCTTCACTATCTGAATAATTTCTTTAATTTCATCATACATTTCTTCAATTTCTTCTTCATCTGCAGAGCCAGTTGGCATATAAACTTGTACTACTTTAGTAGTTGTGGGCTTCGTATCTATCTTGGCCACAATAATGCGTACACTATGCTATTTTTGTAGGTTACCCGCATTCCTATTTTCCTATTCATTATTAAAACTACTCCTGCCTTACCCCTATTTGATTTTGTGTTTATAACCCTGTACTCACCTGACTAGAGGTCTTGTTTCTCCTGCCACCGAACTTCACTAATTCCCACTATATCTAACTTTAACCTATCCATCTCCCTTTTTAAATTTTCTAACCTACCTGCCCGATTAAGTGATCTGTCATTCCACGCTCCGATCCGTAGAACGCCAGTTTTCTTTCTCCTGATAACGTATCCTCTTGAGTAGTCCCCGTCCGGAGATTCGAATGGGGGACTATTTTACCTCCGGAATATTTTACCCAAGAGGACGCCATCAGCATTTAATCATACAGTAAAGCTGCATGCCCTCGGGAAACATTACGGCCGTAGTTTCCCCTTGCTTTCAGCCGTTCGCAGTACCAGCACAGTGAGGCCGTTTTGGTTATTGTTACAAGGCCAGAGCAGTCAATCATCCAGACTGTTGCCCTTGCAACTACTGAAAAGGCTGCTGCCCCTCTTCAGGAACCACACGTTTGTCTGGCCTCTCAACAGATATCCCTCCGTTGTGGTTGCACCTGCGGTACGGCTATCTGTATCGCTGAGGCACGCAAGCCTCCCCACCAACGGCAAGGTCCATGGTTCATGGGGGGAGGAATTATTTACACGAATATTTTCCTGCACCATAGTGAGCATCGCGGCGCACGAGGCGGAGGGTAAATGTGGAGGCTGGCCGTGTGGCATCGCCCGCTCTGCCTGTGAGTGGACATGTGGCCGTTCCTTCAGCAAGATCCGAGCATGCACACGGGGGGAGGGTTTTATTAGTTATTGGGAGACCCAACGATAGGCGGGTGATGGAGCCCCTTAGAGAAATAGCGGAAATGTCGGGGAAGAAGGCCAGTGTTCTCGCTGTCTGCTTTACGGGGGGTCTCATCCGAGATGTGCAGGAGGCCCTGCCGGCGGCGAAAGGGAGCACTGGGTGCTCCCGACTGTAAATTGTCGCTCATGTCGGCACCAATGACTCCTGCCGTCTGGGTTCAGAGGTCATCCTCAGTTCGTACAGGTGGAATTTCTGAAGGCGGAAAGCTTCGCTCGCGAGGTGGAATCAGAGCTAACTATTTGTAGTATCGTTCCCAGAACCGATAGCGCTCCTCTGGTTTGGAGCCGAGTGGAAGGCTTAAACCAGAGGCTCAGACGATTCTGCGGAGATCTGGAGTGCAAATTTCTCGACCTCCGCTATCGGGTGGAGAAATGTAGGGTCCCCCTGAATAGGTCAGGCGTGCACTACACGCCGGAAGTGGCTACAAGGGTAGCGGAGTACGTGTGGAGTGCTCATGGGGGTTTTTTAGGTTAGAGAATTCCCCCCCTAGGCCCGACAAGACGCCTCCTGAGACGCGGCAAGGTAGGAGTAGGCTAAATGCAACAGGGAATAACAATATTAATGTGCTAATAGTAAACTGCAGGAGCGTCTATAGAAAGGTCCCAGAACTGCTCTCATTAATAAACGGTCACAACGCCCATATAGTACTAGGGACAGAAAGTTTGCTGAAACCAAACGTAAACAGTAATGAAATCCTAAACTCAGATTGGAATGTATACCGCAAAGACAGGCTGGACAGTGAAGGGGGAGGCGTGTTTATAGCGATAAGAAGTGCAATAGTATCGAAGGAAATTGCCGGAGATCCGAAATGTGAAATAATTTGGGTGAAGGTCACTGTTAAAGCAGCCTCAGACATGGTAATTGGATGTCACTATAGGCTCCCTGGCTCAGCAACTGTTGTGGCTGAACACCTGAAGGATAATTTGGAAAATATTTCGAGTAGATTTCCACCCATGTTATAGTTCTGGGTGGAGATTTTAATTTGCCGGATATAGACTGGGAGACTCAAACGTTCATAACGGGTGGCAGGGACAAAGAATCCAGTGAAATTTTTTTAAGTGCTTTATCTGAAAGCTACCTTGAGCAGTTAAACAGAGAACCTACTCGTGGCGATAACACATTAGACCTTCTGGTGACCAACAACCCCGAACTATTTAAACAGTTTACGCAGAACAGGGAATCAGCGATAGCAAAGCGGTTACTGCGTCGATGATTTCAGCCGTAAATAGAAATATTAAAAAAGGTAGGAAGATTTTTCTGTTTAGCAAAAGTGACAAAAAGCAGATTACAGGGTACCTGACGGCTCAACACAAAAGTTTTGTCTCAAGTACTGATAGTGTTGAGGATCAGTGGACAAAGTTCAAAACCGTCGTACATAATGCGTTAGATGAGTATGTGCCAAGCAAGATCGTGAGAGATGGAAAAGAGCCACCGTGGTACAACAGCCGGGCTATAAAACTGCTCCGGAAGCAAAGGGAACTTCACAGCAAACATAAACATAGCCAAAGCCTTGCAGACAAACAAAAATTACGCGAAGCGAAATGTAGTGTGAGGAGGGCTATGCGAGAGGCGTTCAATGAAATCAAAAGTAAAGTTCTATGTACTGACTTGGCAGAAAATCCTAAGAAATTTTGGTCTTATGTCAAAGCGGTAGGTGGATCAAAACAAAGTGTCCAGACACTCTGTGAACAAATTGGTACTGAAACAGAGGATGACAGACTAAAGGCCGAAATACTAAATGTATTTTTCCAAAGCTGTTTCACAGAGGAAGACTGCACTGTAGTTCCTTCTCTAGATTGTCGCACAGATGACAAAATGGTAGATATCGAAATAGACGACAGAGGGATAGAGAAACAATTAAAATCGCTCAAAAGAGGAAAGGCCGCTTGACCTGATGGGAAGCCAGTTCGATTTTACACAGAGTATGGGAGGGAACTTTCCCCCCTTCTTGCAGCGGTGTACCGTAGTCACTAGAAGAGCGTAGCGTTCCAAAGGATTGGAAAAGGGCACAGGTCATCCCCGTTTTCAAGAAGGGACGTCGAACGGATGTGCAGAACTATAGACCTATATCTCTAACGTCGATCAGTTGTAGAATTTTGGAACACGTATTATGTTCGAGTATAATGACTTTTCTGGAGACTAGAAATCTACTCTGTAGGAATCAGCATGGGTTTCGAAAAAGACGGTCGTGTGAAACCCACTCGCGCTATTCGTCCACGAGACTCAGAGGGCCATAGACACGGGTTCACAGGTAGATGCCGTGTTTCTTGACTTCCGTAAGGCGTTCGATACAGTTCCCCACAGTCGTTTGATGAACAAAGTATGAGCATATGGACTATCAGACCAATTGTGTGATTGGATTGAAGAGTTCCTAGATAACAGAACGCTGCATGTCATTCTCAATGGAGAGAAGTCCTCCGAAGTAAGAGTGATTTCAGGTGTGCCGCAGGGGAGTGTCATAGGACCGTTGCTATTCACAATATACATAAATGACCATGTGGATGACATCGGAAGTTCACTGAGGCTTTTTGCGGATGATGCTGTGGTGTATCGAGAGGTTCTAACAATGGAAAATTGTACTGAAGTGCAGGAGGATCTGCAGCGAATTGACGCAAGGTGCAGGGAATGGCAATTCAATCTCAATGTAGAAAAGTGTAATGTGCTGCGAATACATAGAAAGATAGATCCCTTATCATTTAGCTACAAAATAGCAGGTCAGCAACTGGAAGCAGTTAATTCCATTATCTGGGAGTACGCATTAGGAGTGATTTAAAATGGAATGACCATATAAAGTTGATCGTCGGTAAAGCAGATGCCAGACTGATATTCATTGGAAGAATCCTAAGGAAATGCAATCCGAAAATAAAGGAAGTAGGTTATAGTACGCTTGTTCGCCCACTGCTTGAATACTGCTCAGCAGTGTGGGATCCGTACCAGATAGGGTTGATAGAAGAGATAGAGAGGATCCAACGGAGAGCAGCGCGCTTCGTTACAAGATCATTTAGTAATCGCGAAAGCGTTACGGAGATGACAGATAAACTTCAGTGGAAGACTCTGCAGGAGAGACGCTCTGTAGCTCGGTAAGGGCTTTTGTTAAAGTTTCGAGAACATACCTTCACCGAAGAGTCAAGCAGTATATTGCTCCCTCCTACGTATATCTCGCGAAGAGACCATGAGGATAAAATCAGAGAGATTAGGGCCCACACAGAAGCATACCGACAACCCTTATTTCCACGAACAATACGAGACTGGAATAGAAGGGAGAACCGATAGAGGTACTCAGGGTACCCTCCGATGTAGATGTAGATGTAGATATTGGTCTTCTTTTCTTCTCTTGGTCCCTCTTCTTTTCTGTCTGGCTTCTTTTGTACATTTTAAATTAGCAATATCAGCTTTGCCGATTCTCTCTTTATCTATTTGTACCAAAACGTTTGCAGTATTTCCACTAGATTTTATGCCCTATATTTACAAAGCATCCAATTTTCTAATTGCACCATCATTGAAGCATAAAACAGCATCATAAATACCAAATTTGAGGGTTGTAAGCAGAACATATACAGTTTTCAGTAACCAGTTCCAAATGACAGACTTCACACATTCATTTAAATTTTGAGTTTTCCCATGAAGACATTTCTTCAACAAGGTATCTTTACAAAGGTTTCATTCATTACTGATGCAGGTAAGGAATTTTTTGTAGTCATATCTGGCACTTCTCCTGTACTTGCGCCCAGTGTCAGTATCATTCGGGCAAAGACTGTGCGTCAAGAAAACCACAGCTCACGAAACTATTGTCGTATTTATGTAAAACAAAAACTGTTTCACGCAGAAGTGACCAGGTATTTCAAATATGCTAAAATCTAAAAATCCGTCTCCCTTGAAACTGAATTCGGTCTTCATTTTTGATGACGTACACTGTGAAAAACAAGATTGTATAAGAAATTAATCTGTTTTGGTACACATAGCTCGACCAATGTATTCTATATTTCTCAGATTAATTACAACTTCTTTAAGAGTTGGTGTATGACAATACAAACATTAGCATGCTAACGGAGACTACCTACAACTTCCTTAAATCTAGACATTTGAAGCTACACAACAACAACAACAACAATAATAATAATAATCATGAAGTTACTTTACATGATTTTGCATGTAGAATATGATGACTGAATTATTCAGTGTAAGTATTTCTCACATATATGTTATACTTTGATAGTGTTTAATAACAATGATCAGGGAATAGTTATTTAACACCAAGACACTATAACACTTCCAAGTAATAGCTTTCCATACCTGAAAGGGAAATTAGTATAAACAGGCGAATGTGAAACATAACTGTATAACAGTTTACAACAGAATTCTGACCAGAGCTTTTACAATTTAGTAGATGACATGTATTCGAAATTCTAAAGTTCATCCTAGGAAGGAAATAAAGATGGGTGTGGTTTGTCAAGTGTGAGATGATCCAAGAAACAGCGCCAGTTGTCATAATTGACTATGCAAAACGAAATGAAATTGTTAAAACAGAACCTGTTGAATATATGGAATACCAGGCTAAAGAAAATTTCCCAGCAGGCACAGTTGCATATTCGTTAATACTTCAAAATAAGGTAACTAATTATCCATCACTCACTGGGCTAATACAAATAGTTGTATAAAAAGGAATTGAAATCATTTGAAGGATTTCATGATGAGAAGGGGAATTTATGGCGATAAACATTGGTTTCATAACATTTGGGGTGGGGTAGGGGGGAAGAAGGAAGTACTGGTACAATTTTCTGCATGAATCTGTCATCACAAAGAGCATTTTTAGGTGTCAAATGCTTCAAGACACAATGAAGTGAACTATGGTTGACCTGTAAACTCTATGGTTTGCTCTGGAACGAATCTAATATGCACTACACAGCTATGGTAAGATATTCGACCATACAAACACATAATTATTTGGAAGGATGTGAAAAAGTGACTTGTGTTGGAGCCATATATGAACATGCTGCAGTAGAAAATCTAGAAGATAATAAATATCCTGCATTACGTCCTTTGAACACTCCATGTGATACACTTATGATTGCATATGAAAAAATGTACTGTTACTTTTAAACTGGATGACAAATAAATAAATTAGTGATTTTTAATGAAACACAGCTGTTTTACATCACTCACATCAGCACAGTTCATACAAATATCTTTACTCCTTAGCAAATGTAACAATTAATTATGTGCATGACATGACATGATGCAGCGGTGACCTGTATCGAGCTGTCAGTGGTATGGTGAATAATGTAATGCACAACATGATGGGTAAATACTGGAAATTGCAGTTAGCTAGGAGATTGATGTGAGCATTATATTTCTTTAGTAGAGGCATGCTGGAGCTTTCTAACAGCATGCAGAAACCTCACTGTACAATGGTTAAGGACATGCCACAACATGCTCAAGTATTGGAAATCACCATTAGCCATCTTTGCACCGCTGTCAAAGAGGATACGACAGTACATGGTGGCAGCATACATCAGGTTATCTCCAGATGTAACGCACAGTCATTAACGTTTACAAATATGCATAATTATTGGAAATTGTGGTTAGTTGGGAGACAGACATAGGCATTAGATTTCTGCAGTAGTGGCTCAATGCATACAACAAACACTTTTGAGTAATACTGCTATAAATACTGAATGTGCATGCTTTGTCAGAAGTAGAAATGAATACCATCATGAATACCATGTACAGTTTAGCTCAGTAGGTAGTTAGTGTAACACTGGGCATGGCATGTAATGCATTGAACCTGCATCAAGATTTGGCATGTAAATTTTTGAGTGTGTCCTTGCAGTCTTTACATTATCATGTAGTCACTACTTTAAGGAAAGCCAAAACGCACCAAAAATTCAAAATTGACCAGGTACTATGGGCAACAGATCGCGCTGCATGAACAAATGGAGTGTATGCATATTGTGTACACGATATTCATACAGTGCTATGACTTAGAGGACAATGCATTATACTACATAAAAGAGGTATATTAAGTCAATTTGGTATGAGATGTCATACACTTGTACTATATGAGCAATTGCACAGGACTAGTTGCAATTACAGGAAACAGAAGTATGCAATGATCTTTTCTCAGTGTACAGAAGCTATCACTCATGTTATAGTACCCTTTTCCTTATCGGAAATAACCATTCAGCACGTGTATGTGTGAACATTTTTAACTGTGGTAATTATGTGTATTGGCTGGCAGTAATCGACTGACAATTGTATACCTACTGAAAATCTTTTAGACGCTCTGAACACGTGTGTTACTCCATGAATGTTGAATCAGATTGTATACATATATGCAATGTGGTCCATTCTGAATTGTGGAGAGAAAGAGCCTAAAAATTCAAAATCTTTATCACGAGATTGCTGGTGAGACTCGAACACTATTACATTCTGTACTCCTTTTATTAATCACAAAGTCAGTTTTCACGAGGCACGGATTCCATAGAAGGTCCGATTTGCGGACAAGCCTGCAGCATGGTCCATGCTATTTCACACTTCAACTATGAGAGCTGTCCAGCCCCACTATTTGGGTCTGCATTACACATTGCAGAATCGCTCTGTCCGCTCTGTCCATAAATTAATCTCTGTATACAGGTTCTACTGATGCACCTGGAGATTATGTGGAGTGTTATATACTGGATTAGAAAATGAATCTAACAATCAAAATAAAAGGGGGGGTATTAGTATAACAGCGATTGTTTACAGTCAGAGTATTTTGCACTCAAGCTAGTATTCAGATACAGGCACCGGTGCAGGGTAAGTGAAAAAACCTTTCTATACAATAATGTACTCCACGTATCACATAGTGACTGTGAAGATGAGGCTGCAATGAGAATGGTTTTCCTTGGAGTGTAACAAAACAGCTTGTGAACAAAGAACATTTACGATACTGCAGTAATGGATTTTTAATTTAGTTGTATTTAAGTAGCTTCGTATACACTCCCCAGTTATGTCTTCCCGCATTTCGCAGCAATTTTCAAATGCTGCAACTTCTCTGTATACGAGGTGCATTCAAGTTCTAAGGACTCCAATTTTTTTTCTCCAGATTGGAAAGAGATAGAAACATGTGCATTGTTTTAAAATGAGGCCACGTTCATTGTCAATACGTCCCAGAGATGGCAGCACCGTAGGGCAAATGGAATTTTACCGCCAGTGGCGAGAATGAGAACTGTTTTAAATACTTAAAATGGCGACGTTTCCCTTACTTGAACAGCGTGCAATCATTCGTTTCCTGAATTTTCGTGGTGTGAAACCAATTGAAATTCATCGACAGTAGAAGGAGACATGTGGTGATGCAATTATGGATGTGTCGAAAGTGCGTTCGTGGGTGCGACAGTTTAATGAAGGCAGAACATCGTGTGACCAAAAACCGAAACAACCTCGGGCTCGCACAAGCCGGTCTGACGACGTGATCGAGAAAGTGGAGAGAAATGTTTTGGGGGCTCGCCGAATGACTGTTGTACAGATCGCCTCCAGAGTTGGCACTTCTGTGGGTTCTGTGCACACAATCCTGCATGACGACCTGAAAATGCGAAAAGTGTCATCCAGGTGGGTGCCACGAATGCTGACGGACGACCACACGGCTGCCCGTGTGGCATGTTGCCAAGCAATGTTGACGCGCAACGACAGCATGAATGGGACTTTCTTTTCGTCGGTTGTGACAATGGATGAGACGTGGATGCCATTTTTCAATCCAGAAACAAAGCGCCAGTCAGCTCAATGGAAGCACACAGATTCACCGCCACCAAAAAAATTTCGGGTAACCGCCAGTGCTGAAAAAATGATGGTGTCCATGTTCTGATACAGGGAGGGCGTAATCCTTACCCATTGCGTTCCAAAGGGCACTACGGTAACAGGTGCATCTTACGAAAATGTTTTGAATAACAAATTCCTTCCTGCACTGCAACAAAAACGTCCAGGAAGGGCTGCGCGTGTGCTGTTTCACCAAGACAACGCACCCGCACATCGAGCTAACGTTACGCAACAGTTTCTTCGTGATAACAACTTTGAAGTGATTCCTCATGCTCCCTACTCACCTGACCTGTCTCCTAGTGACTTTCGGCTTTTTCCAACAATGAAAGACACTCTCCGTGGCCGCACATTCACCAGCCGTGCTGCTATTGCCTCAGCGATTTTCCAGTGGTCAAAACAGACTCCTAAAGAAGCCTTCGCCACTGCCATGGAATCATGGCGTCAGCGTTGTGAAAAATGTGTACGTCTGCAGGGCGATTACGTCGAGAAGTTGCGACAGTTGTATCGATTTCGGGTGAGTAGTTAATTAGAAAAAAAATCGGAGGCCTTAGAACTTGAATGCACCTCGTATACAGACAAGTTGCAGCATTTGAAAATTGCTGCGAAATGCGGGAAGACATAACTGGGGAGTGTATACGAAGCTACTTAAATACAACTAAATTAAAAATCCATTACTGCAGTATCATAAATGTTCTTTGTTCACAAGCTGTTTTGTTACACTCCAAGGAAAACCATTCTCATTGCAGCCTCATCTTCACAGTCACTATGTGATACGTGGAGTACATTATTGTATAGAAAGGTTTTTTCCGACACTATCTACTACGTCATTCACATATATTATGAAAAACAATGGTCCCATAACACTCCCCTGTGGCACGCCAGAGGTTACTTTAACGTCTGTAGAAGTCTGACAACATGATGTGTTCTGTTTGCTAAAAACTCTTCAATCCATCCACACAGTTAGTCTGATATTCCGTAGGCATTTACTTTGTTTATCAGCCGACAGTGCGGAACTGTATCGAACGCCTTCCTGAAGTCAAGGAAAGTGGCATCTACCTGGGAGCCTGTATCTAATATTTTCTTGGTCTCATGAACAAATAAAGCGAGTTGGGTCTCACACGATCGCTGTTTCCGGAATCCATGTTGATTCCTACAGAGTGGATTCTGGGTTTCCAGAAATGACATGATACGCGAGCAAAAAACCTGTTCTAAAATTCTACAACAGAGCGATGTCAGAGATGTAGGCCTATAGTTTTGCGCATCTGTTCGACGACCTTTCTTGAAAACTGGAACTACCTGTGCTCTTTTCCAATCATTTGGAACCTTCGGTTCCTCTAGAGACTTGCGATACACGGCTGTTAGAAGGGGGGCAAGTTCTTTCGCGTACTCTGTGTAGAATCGAATTGGTATGCCGTCAGGTCCAGTGGACTTTCCTCTGTTGAGTGATTCCAGTTGCTTTTCTATTCCTTGGACACTTATTTCGATGTCAGCCATTTTTTCGTTTGTGCGAGGATTTAGACAAGCAACTGCAGTGCGGTCTTCCTCTGTGAAACAGCTTTGGGAAAAGGTGTTTAGTATTTCAGCTTTACGCGTGTCATCCTCTGTTTCAATGCCATCATCATCCCGGAGTGTCTGGATATGCTGTTTCGAGCCACTTACTGATTTAACGTAAGACCAGAACTTCCTAGGATTTTCTGTCAAGTCGGTACATAGAATATTACTTTCGAATTCACTGAACGCTTCACGCATAGCCCTCCTTACGCTAACTTTGACATCGTTTAGCTTCTGTTTGTCTGAGAGGTTTTGGCTGCGTTTAAACTTAGAGTGAAGCTCTCTTTGCTTTCGCAGTAGTTTCCTAACTTTGTTGTTGTACCACGGTGGGTTTTTCCCGTCCCTCACAGTTTTACTCGGCACGTACCTGTCTAAAACGCGTTTTTAATCTACATCTACATCTACATTTATACTCAGCAAGCCACCCAGTGGTGTGTGGCGGAGGGCACTTTACGTGCCGCTGTTTATTACCTCCCTTTCCTGTTCCAGTTGCGTATGGTTTGCGGGAAGAGCGACTGCCGGAAAGCCTCCGTGCGCGCTCGAATCTCTCTAATTTTACATTCGTGATCTCTACATCTCTACATCTACATCTACATTCATACTCCGCAATCCACCATACGGTGCGTGGCGGAGGGTACCTCGTACCACAACTAGCATCTTCTGTCCCTATTCCACTCCCTAACAGAACGAGGGAAAAATGATTGCCTATATGCCTCTGTACGAGCCCTAATCTCTCTTATCTTATCTTTGTGGTGTTTCCGCGAAATATAAGTTGGTGGCAGTAAAACTGTACTGCAGTCAGCCTCAAACGCTGGATCTCTAAATTTCGTCAGTAGCGATTCACGAAATGAGCGTCTCCTTTCCTCTAGAGACTCCCACCCGAGTTCCTGAAGCATTTCCGTAACATTCGCGTGATGATCAAACCTACCAGTAACAAATCCAGCAGCCCGCCTCTGAATTCCTTCTATGTCCTCCCTCAGTCCGACCCGATAGGGATTCCAAACGCTCTAGCAGTACTCCTCGGGAAGTATAAGTAGGGGGGAGCAATAAATTCGATACCTCATCCAGAAACGTACCCTCTCGAAACATGGACAGCAAGCTACACACCGATGCAGAGCGCCTCTCTTGCAGAGTCTGCCACTTGAGTTTGCTAAACATATCCGTAACGCTATCACGCTTACCAAATAACCCTATGACGAAACGCGCTGCTCTTCTTTGGATCTTCTCTATCTCCTCTGTAAACCCGACCTGGTACGGATCCCACATTGATGAGCAATACTCAAGTATAGGTTGAACGAGTGTTTTGTAAGCCACCTCCTTTGTTGATGGACTATATTTTCTAAGAACTCTCAAAATGAATCTCAACCTGGCATCCGCCTAACCAACAATTAATTTTATATGATCATTCCACTTGAAATCGTTCTGCACGCATACTCCCAGATATTTTACAGAAGTAACGGCTAACAGTGTTCTTTCCGATTGCCTTGACCTTTTTCCATAAACACTCAACATTGTCAGTATCGGAACAGAAATTTTCGTTTGATCTATTAGGTAGTCCGAAATGTACCACCTATTACTCTTGCTAAACAGATAAACCTTCCTACCTTTTTTAATATTCCTATTTACTTCCATATTCAGGGATACTGCAACGACCTTTTGATCACTGATTCCCTGTTCTGCATTTACAGATTCGAAAAGTTCGGGTCTGTTTGTTATGAGTAGGTCCAAGATGTTATCTCCACGAGTCGTATCTCTGTTTAATTGCTCGAGGTAATTTTCGGATAGTGCACTCAGTATAATGTCACTCGATGCTCTGTCCATACCACCCGTCCTAAACTTCTAAGTGTCCCAGTCTATATCTGGGAAATTGAAATCTCCGCCTAAGACTATGATATGCGAAGGAAATGTATGTGAAACGTATTCCAGATTTTCTCTCAGTTGTTCTGCCACTAATGTTGCTGAATCGGCGGGTCGGTAAAAGGAGCCAACTATTAACCTAGCTCGGTTGTTGAGTATAACCACCACCCATAATAATTCACAGGAACTATCCACTTGTATATCACTACAGGATAAACTACTACTAACAGAGACAAACATGCCACCACCGGTTGCATGCAATCTATCCTTTCTAAACATCGTCTGTGCCTTTGTAAAAATTTCTGCAGAATTTGTCTCTGGCTTCAGTCAGCTTTCCGTACCTATAACGATTTCAGCTTCGGTGCTTTCTTTCAGCGCTGGAAGTTCTGGTACTTTTCCAACGCAGCTTCGACAGTTTACAATTACAATACTGACTGCTCCTTGGTCCCCGCATGTCCTGACTTTGCCCCGCACCCTTTGAGGCTGTTGCCCTTTCTGTACTTGCCCGAGGCCATCTAACTTAAAAAACCGCCCAGTCCACGCCACACAGCGCCTGCTACCCTTGTAGCCGCCTGCTGTGTGTAGTGGACTCCTGACCTATCCAGCGGAACCCGAAACCCCACCACCCAATTGCGCAAGTCGAGGAATCTGTAGCCCACACGGTCGCAGAACCGTCTCAGCCTCTGATTCAGACCCTCCACTCGGCTCTGTACCAAAGGTCCGCAGTCAGTCCTGTCGACGATGCTGCAGATTGTGAGCTCTGCTTTCATCCCGCTAGCGAGACTGGCACTCTTCACCAAATCAGATAGCCGCCGGAAACCAGAGAGGATTTCCTCCGGGTCCATAGCGACACACATCATTGGTGCCGACATGGGTAACCACCTGCAGATGGGTGCTCCCTGTACCCTTCATGGCATCTTGAAGAACCCTTTCCACATCTGGAATGACTCCCTCCGGTACGCACACGGAGTGCACACTGGTTTTCTTCCCCTCCGTTTCAGTCATGTCCGTAAGGGACCCCATTACACGCCTGATGTTGGAGCACCCAACTAGCAGTAAGCCCACCCTCTGCGACCGCCAGGATCTTGCAGATTGAGGGGCAACCTCTGGAACAGGACAAGCAGCCATGTCTGGCCGCATGCGTAAGTATCCCTTACCATACAATCAGTTGCTACAGAACTGCTCATCAGTGGGGGATCCGTACCAGGTCGGGTTGACAGAGGAGATAGAGAAGATCCAAAGAACAGCGGCGCGTTTCGTCACAGGGTTATTTGGTAAGCGTGATAGCTTTACAGAGATGTTTAGCAAACTAAAGTGGCAGGCTGCAAGAGAGGCGCTCTGCATCGCGGTGTAGCTTGCTGTCCAGGGTTGGGTTGTTGGGTTGTTTGGGGAAAGAGGCCAATCAGCGAGGTCATTGGTCTCAGCGAATTAGGGAAGGATGGTGAAGGAAGTCAGCCGTGCCCTTTCAAAGGAATCATCCCGGCATTTGCCTTGCTGTGCAGGTTTCGAGAGGGTACGTTTCTAAATGAGGTGTCGAATACATTGCTTCCCCCAACTTATAGCTCCTGAGGAGATCACGAATGTAAAATTAGAGAGATTCGAGCGCGCACGGAGGATTTCCGGCAGTCGATCTTCTCGCGAACCATACGCGACTGCAACAGGAAAGGTAGGTAATGACAGTGGCAATTGAAGTGCCCTCCGCCACACACCGTTGAGTGGATTGCGGAGTATAAACGTAGATGTAGATGTAGATGAAAACTTCCCACACATGTACTGCTTAAGTGATAACTCCTCTAGCGTAAGTGGATATTGAAACTGTTTCTGAAAGTAATTTCCGCTTTCATTAGCTGCTTCAGTCTGTATGTAAGACGCCTGAGATCTCACTAAAGACATCTTCTCAACATGAAGTGACATAGGGCAAATGGGTCTGAAGAAATCACTTCGGTTTTTTAGTTTTCTACTTTTGTTTATAGATGTATGAAATGGGGATTGAATGCTATATTACAATTGCCTAATTTCAGATAACGTATTATATATACATAATGTTTCACTTTTTACACAATGATTGACTATCGTATTTTACTTTGTGTTCCCTACAAATAATTGATGATCATAAGTGTCACAGCAGGCACTGAAAAATGTATTATATTCCATTAAAAGGAACTGACTACAGTTTTGGAGCAGAGACAGCCACACAATGCTAGTGACATGCTTGAATATTATTCAATAAATACTACACTCATGCAAATTAATTAAGAATAATGCTGATACATGGTGAAACAACGCTCTGGTGGGTCGTTTGCGGGTTTAATACACCTCATGGGTGCATTTGACCTGCGGTCGTCGCACGGTGGCGATGGCAGCAGTCCACATACGCAGAGGTGTGTTGGTGCTTATCAGAGTACAGTGCAGCGAGTAAGTGTGCAGATGTTTCAGACGTGCTATTGGTGACTGTGCGAAAACTTCTAAAAGAACACATATCGATGACGGTATAAGGGTTTGAATACTATGGTGACTGGAGGCTGGTCAAACACAGCAGGTCCTACCACAGGCCCTCCATGTGCCACTAAGTGTGATCGATCTCAAGATTGTAGCGACGATTCCATTAGACAGGAAACGTGCCCAGGTGTTACAGTACGGGACGTCCACAGTATACAACACCACAAGAAGACCGATATCTCACCATCACTGCCCGCACACCGCGACGGAGTACTGCAGGCAGCCTTGCTCGGGACCTTACTGCAGCCACTGGGACAGTTGTCTCCAGACACACATTCCTCAGACGACAGAACAGACATCGTTTATTCGCCCAGAGACCTGCAAGGTGCATTTCACAGACCCCTGGTCACAGGAGAGCCCGTAAAGCCTGGTATCAAGAACACAGTACATGGTCATTGGAACAGTGTTCCCAAATTATCTTTGTGCCAATTCTTAAGTAGCTATCATCTTTGTAGAAACGCATGCGTCTACACTCTTTTCAAACCGTCTGTGAGAGTTCGTTTATTTTAGTTTCAAAAACTGTTCTAAAACTATGGGAAACTTGTCTGGCTGAAGGTAGGGGTAGTTGTGCGTTGCTATATGGAAGACGCGATGATATACAGGATCCCATTTCATTCTGTTTCTCCCACAAGATAATGTCTTTAACAACGGCCTGAATGACAACCGGGTCATTCCATGCCAAGTGGTCTACAGGCTCCCACATGACCCTCATGGATTTTGATGAAATTTTGTATGAACATTCACACATGTTCTCAATGAACACTGGTAAAGTTTCAGTTTCAGAAATTCAATACGTTTGGAGATACTGTCACTTGTTTAAGACCATAGCACAGCTTTCTATAGTGCATCCTTGAATTTTCAGCAACTTTGAGATGAGATACCTCTGTAAGTATTTGCATGAAAGAAACAAAACTTGGCCATCTTATACAACTTTTAGAGCTCTTTAAAGTAAAATATTAAGAAAAGGATTTCTGAGCAATTTTTATATAGATAATTTGAAGCAAAGTTGGGCGAAAAAATAGCTGTTTTAAAAAAATGCGAACTTTAGTTTTTTATATCTCCAAAAGTAATTGTGGGATGCACATGAAACTTTGCACACCATAACTCACCAACACAAGGTCTTAGAATATAAAATTTCATTCTCCTATTGCTTTCCATTATTCCACAAATCTAGGGTACAGTTGACGATTTTTCAAAAAGTGCTAAAAAGGGGTACTTTTAGTCAATTTTTCAAAAAAGTGTTTTCTCCAAACTCTTTTAAACTGTGGTCATTAGAAAAAACATATTCTAAACTATCTATAAAAGTGGATTTGGTTTTGCAATGCAAGCATATAAGGCCCTAAAAAGTAGCATCATCAAAGAGGCGCACTGGAAGTTTGAACACATTTTTCTGGCACTCATATTATACCTGAAATCTTTTATTTTGCCTTATACATGTCTATTAATGTCTGGGATAAGTGAAATAAGAAGTCCTGATGAATAGGACCTAGCTTAAGTCCGAATAGCAAAAGAATAAAAATTGAAACAATGTTATTTCTTAATTTCACCTCCCCCCCCCCCCCCCCGACTCTCTTCTCTCTCTCTCTCTCTCTCTCTCTCTCCACACACACGCAATTATTATTAAGAATAAATGTAAATTATAAAAGTTATTTGCATAATTATCTAATTATTAGTTGCCTGTTTAATGAACAACACCAGCTTACTGATGGAAAAGAAGTGTATAAATGAGTTGCTATGGTCCATGGTGGCTTAACCACTGCTAGTTTCATTTCACCTGAGAAGACCAGCATTCCCATTGTCATAGGGGCCACACCCGATAGCTTAGCAACAGCCACGGGTGTGTTTCTTTACCACAGGATCCTAAGCATGAAAGGGTTTCTTTACACAGGTTCCCAAGCCTGATAGTAAAATTATTTAAGTGCCCTGTGTAAAATTAGAAGGCACTCTTGGGTTCCTTAGATTGTTTCCCCTAACCTCTTTCAATTTTTGATATGCTACTTTAATTTTCTGATGAATATTAAGAGGAATGGTGTATTGCCGGCCAGACGAATTTACTGATGGAGTTGGAATAACTGTAATAATGTGGTGTTCCGGAACCCAGCACTTGTCACTTCTTGGTGGCCAATAAAATGAATTTGCTGGATCATGTGGGTGCATAAAGTTTATTAATGCATCCCTTTGCTCTGTGGAGGTCTCACAGATATTCCCAATCCACGACACGTTTTCATAGATGCATGCAACATATTTTCCTGGTTGGAGAGCAGACATTAATATGCCTCCTTCATTACTGTGACTCATTTTAGCTAGAAAAGATGAACAATCATTTGAAACTCTGCTGACCTGAATTGTTGTTTCATCAATAGGTAAAAAGTGATGATTTTCTCTAGTGCCTGCTACAGTTTGCCCAAGTTTAAACCTCTCTCCTTGTGACACAATATTTTTTTCAATTTCATCTTTACTGACGAAAACAAATTTAATTCCATTAATGTTTTCAGAGCAGAAGTGAAACAGATCTAGGGGAGTAAGAATTTGTCCATTAAGTGGCCGTTGCAAGCTTGCTCTTGCTGCTAACCGCTTTGTTGTACCTCCAATCCCATCACAAGGTGATTTCCCGTGACTATTAGCAAAAAAATTCCATTCGGCTGTCATTCCAAAATCACTCTTATGATAGCACAAATTTAGGGAATTCTTGAAAATTTTATATTGAAAACTGGAGCCATCACTGAAATAATGAATGTGGGATATCTGTGCAAACGGTGCTTTTATATATTTGATGAGCTCCTTGATAAAAACATGAACTGTAATAGTGTCATGCCGCAAACAATAATTGATAATGCAAAAATTTAAAGATTCTGCTTTCTCATTTTGACGAAAGTAGATAACAAATGGATGAATTGTTGCTTGACTATTGTCCTAGTGGAAGCCTTGCATAGCATCCTGAATGATAAAAGAATAATTTTCTGCAAAATCCATTAGGACAACAAGCTCTTCGTCTTTCAGATGACATTTAAGGGCTTTAAGATGCAAGCTTCGATGCTTGGCAATGTAATGATTGCATGACAGACTCCATATTTTATTTTTTACATCTTCAATAAATTCATCCACTACGATTTGCTTACTGTCCAGTGTGGCCCGATCGGTATGTATCCATTGCTTAAACACAATAACTTCCTGTGGCTCATGATCTAGGAAACAGGCAGCAATTTCAGATGCTATAGCTTCAGGCTCAGGACACCTTTCACAGCGATGTAGCATGCACTGTTTAGAGTTCAAACTGCAAACTGCCTTGCTGAGAATCTCCTTATAATTTTCAAGTATACCAGCTCCGCTAAGCATAAGCTTAACATTTTGGTGAATTGCACAGACTCAAACTGCATGCATTCCAGCTGATCCTACTGTTACACACCATTTGGGTCTACTAGCAACTTCTGCTGGTAATTTCCTGCTTTTCATATTTTCGGGAAGTGCCAGAATGCCCTTATCTGCCTTAAGCTTCCGAGCATTCTTCACCATTCTTTCAGACACGCCGAACTGAGCTGCTGTTTGTCTGACTGTCCAACTTACAGATGCCAAGGTTAAAATTTGCATCTGTTCTTTATGAACATTCTGCATCTTGGCTTTCAGTTCAGTCAGCAAATGTGCATAGTCGGCAGTTTCCACATGCCTTAATTTCACTATCATCTTCAATTTGTCGGTTTACTCCCATTGCATTTACAATTCTGTTTTTAATCACATTTTGAGCCTTTTGAATTTTCTTCTTCACATATTGGGGCTTATCTCTGTAGCTTACTGTTCTCTTCAGGGGTGAAATACCGATAGACAATAAGCTACTATTTAATTCTTCTTTTGGTGTAAAGTCCTCATCAGAATGTGATGATGAGGCTGATAAAGCTTCGTACAAATGTTTATTTAAGGTAGTCCTGCAGGGCGGACAAATTTTCTGACCTGGCTTTATGTTATTAACAAGCTGCTTCTTCAACATATCAGAAGCCTCATTAGCTGTTTCAGTGTCAAGAGTGCGAATTCCTGCCTTAACATTATGATTCACCTTCCCAAAGGGATTGAAGCATTTTTTTTGTAACCTCTCATATTGTGTCAATAACAGGGCTTCATGGTGTAGGCAAACTTGAGATGTATTATCCAGCTTTGCTTCAGAACGTCGGACCAACAACTCTTTTTCCTCATCACTAAAATCCGCAAACCATTTTAAAGCAGCTTTCTTGGCAAAGACAGTGACATGACACTTCGTTCCACTATCTCCTTACCCAATTGAGCAGGAAGGTATGCTGTTCCCTTCTGCATCCATCTCTAATCAGTAACTTAACGTATTTGGCCTCTAAGTGCAAATTATAACCTGCTTAAATTTCAGACAAATTGCTACTGAATGAAATTATACACAATGTATAATACCAATGAAAAAATCTAATAAGAGATATATGCTATAAAAGACACAATCAAAACAATTTTTTGTAAGTTAGATTACAAACTTTGATGGTCTTATGAATCACTTAACAATCCACACTCAGTCAAGAGAACCCACTCACTATGCTGCAAACACACCACTGAAATACTGATTGTTCAAACAAGGCTCACAATAATGAAACAACCTGATTGTTAAAGTAATTGTTGCCATTATATTTTCTATAAACAGTGAATCTTGTAAATTTTCTATGTGAAAGTAGTGGTTACGTATTTACCAAGGTAGTAGGCTACATTTAAGTGTGATTAAATACACAATTAAAACTCTTGGATGTTTAACCAACCAATTTCACATGTTTCCCTAATAACTTTAAGACAAAAAATCACAGGTTACAACACCTAGGTATTAAAATATCTGCAATATTGATTGGAAAATTTACATCACGTGATGCATGATTCAAGCAAACCGGTTCTTTTTTGAAAAAATGTTTTATACAATTGAATCCAAAAATTAGGTCTTCATTTTCCACTTGTAAATATTTACAATTTTGAGAAGTACAAGAAATGTGAAGCTATTATTCATTGAGTTCTTTATGATCTCTCTCTCTATCTCTCTCTCTCTCTCTCTCTCCCTCTCTCTCTATCTATCTCTCTCTCTCTCTCTTTAACAAATGAGAAGAGTTTTATGCAGATGAACACTTACAATAAAAGCAGATGGGGCTACTGCTCATAGTTTTAAAGTTTTTCTGACAGTCTCATTGCCTATTTACCAGATCTTTTTATTTCAATTATTCAAGGCACTAATAAACATTTATTAGGCATAATAAAAGGTTTCAGGTATAATTTGAGTGCCAGAAAAATGTGTTCAAACTTCCAGTGGCCTCTTTGATGATGCTACTTTTTAGGGCCTTATATGCTTGCATTGCAAAACCAAATCCACTTTTCTAGATAGTTTAGAATATGCTCTTTCTACTGACCATAGCTTAGAAGATTTTGGAGAAAACACTTTTTTGAAAAATTTGACTAAAAATACCCATTTTTAGCACTTTTTGAAAAATCGTCAACTTTACACTAGATTTGTGAAATAATGCAAAGCAATAGGAGAATGAAATTTTATATTCTAAGACCTTGTGTTGGTGAGTTATGGTGTGCAAAGTTTCATGTACATCCCACAATTACTTTTGGAGATATAAAAAACTAAAGTTCGCGTTTTTTTAAAAGCAGCTATTTTTTCGCCCAACTTTGCTTCAAATTATCTATATGAAAATTACTCAGAAATCCTTTTCTTAATATTTTACTTTAAAGAGCTCTAAAAGTTGTATAAGATGGCCAAGTTTTGTTTCTCTCATGCAAATACTTACAAAGTTGCTGAAAATTCAAAGATGCACTACTGGAAGCTGTGCTATGGTTTCAAACAAGTGAGTATATCTCTGCAAGTATTGAGTTTCTGAAGCTGAAGCTTTACCAGTGTTCATTGAGAACATGCGTGAATGTTCATACAAAATTTCATCAGAATCCATGATGGTCATGTGGGAACGTTTCTCGATATTAGACCACTTGGCACGGAATGGCCCACCCTCGTGAAAATTGTGATGTAACGCATCATGTGTTTTTTGCTGTAATTGCCCCCTCCAAATCGTGAGTGCCATCATATACTGCGGTCATCTGTCCAGGCGCCCATTTCCTAAGATTCGTTTGACCAATGGTGGGATTTCTAAGCCCTTACTGACTGTTGTAGCGGTATCTACATAGTACAAATTAGTGAATACACGACTAAGTACACTTCAAACAGTGATAAAAATGATTTGATTCTGATGACCGTTGAAAAGGCTAGTCATCCACAGGATACATGAAGGTGTCCACACAGCACCAATTTTTAATTCATTAACAGTTCGTAGAAATAGTTGTAGTAAAAATCCCATTCGAATAGAATCAGGTTGAAGTACGTAGAGCAGATGTAGAGTCCGAGGTTATCGTAGTATGGGGGCATTGTACTCAGGGTGACGTTGTTGCCTCACCCTACGATCCTAGTTACGGTAGAAACGCGACTTACTGGTTGCTTTCGCATATTTATAGCTGGTGAAATTTGGTAACCATATCGTTATTGGCGCTGTTGGTATCGGAGCGGGTATCAATATCCCTTCTCCCTGGAACCTAGACATTTAAGAAGGATCGAAGGCATTATGGCGAGAAATGGTAAAATGGTGTGTCAGTCGTTGAGCACCAAGGGCACCCTCCTCGTTCAATGGTGCTGAAGGTTCTAGAACGTTTCCTTCACTGTCTAGCAGAAGACTCTCATTGGGCAGAAGCAACTAGAGGACCCTAAAGCGGACTCTCTGTAGATAGAGTTGACCATTCCATAATGCAGCTCGAGTGACTGTGCTGGAGAGACGGAGACACCGTCTAAACCTCGAGCCGTGGATGTACGATGTGCTTAGACATGGTTATGGAGACAAATGCCGGTCTGACACTGGAAAGAATGTGTAAGTTGCCTGATGAGGTAGTCTTCAGCAGGTGTAGTTGCTTCCGAGTCTGGCGTTCATGTGGGATTTCTGCTGAATTTTGGTCGCTACGAGGTCTGTAAGAACCGAAAACTGTGATACGAATTTGGCCAAGAAAAGTAGTGTCAGATCGTAAAACGTTCCCCGAACTACGTTTAAAGATGCTCTCTGTACAACTTCTCTTCCACTTTGGTGAATAATCAAATGATATTTGTCTTAGGTGATTAGCAAGGCAAGAAAGAGAAATTATCTTACCGCCGCTCCCTTAGCCAGTCAACAGATTGTAATAATATTGTGAAAGTGTATTTTTCATGCAAACATACATTTTTCAAACAGAACAGTGCCTATTGATATTAATAAACTAGAAGAAGAATAAATTCGAATGTTAGTGGTGTTTCTTGCAGGATTCTATTGCGAGCCGTGTACGAGATACAGTATTTCCAAAACTTCTCTCATCTACGTTTGTACAATACCTCTAGTAGTACACGCTAAAGAACAAAACAAGTGCATACAGTAGTTATGTGGATTCTGACCAGTAAAGAGACAACTGAGCATCACAGGTTGTGTTCAAAATGACCACTGGCAGCAGCAGTACACGCTTCCAGTCTGGTATGGATTGCTGTACACGTGCTGACACGTCCGAGCAGGTTGAGGTAATACGTCATTAAATACCGTTGGATGTAGTTGGTATGTCACTATAGACAGCGCTGTTCAGCTTTCCCCACAGATAAAATACATGCGTCGGCGGTTTACCTGGCCGTGAGTGGTAAATGTGACTTCATCACTAAGCAAGATACATGATACGTTTAGAGTTATCCTATCTTAATGTCCATGTACAGAAGTTAACACGGTTCTCATAATCGTTTCCATGCTGCATTTGGTGGAGAGAGATGTGATATTAATGGAACCTTCGCCAACGGATAATGCGTAGGACACTTACTTGACTCATGCCACTTTCTCGTGCGATTGCGCGGGAGCTAACGTGTGAATCAACTGCAACAGCTGCAAGAACGTGAATGTTCCCCTCGTCTGTCGTTACTTATTTCCTTCTGTTACGTTGTCTACGTGTTACTCTAGCACTTTCTCGTAACTGGTTGAAGTGGTTGATAAATAATTGCCCAGATGGTTGACGTCTACTGAGATATCTTTCCGTACATCCCATACAAGAACGAACTGCATTCTCCCTACACACTCCACACACCATGAGTATTTAGGATTCCTCTGCATTGCTAAATCCCGTCGTCCACTACTGTTTGGACTACGAAACACTAAGTGACTACAAGCCGCAGTGCACTGAAGGAGCAAGCAAGTACACAAGAAGCAAACACAAAAAAATCGTACCTAGCTACTATGCAGGTTGTATGGCGAAAAAGATGTCAGTGTGGAAACTGTTAAATGTACGATACCTCGTACACGATTCACACTAAAATCCTGCGGCGAACACACACTGACATTCTACTTTACCCTACTTTTGGTTCATGTTAATAGTCATTGTTCCATTCAAAAGTGTGTAATATTCAACAAAAACGCAGTTTCTAATTGTTATTATCATCTCATGATTGGCTACCAATACGAACCCCTGTCTACCAATCCGTTCTGTGAAAACCACTCATCAATAGCACTTCCTATTTCCGCAGTATTTGTGGTGCAAGTTCTAGATAATCACCCTGTGTGTTGGTATCTATAGAAACTGGATGAATGAGTTGCTCTAAGTTGTGTTAAAACAATCTGCCTTATATACTGGGCGATTGTAATTAAACCGACGATGGTCCGTGTGCTGCAGTGTGGGCCGTATATATTGCGAGACGCTAGAACATACTTATGTTCATTAATTATTGCGCTTGCGGAGTATGCTGAAAAAAAATATTGTTCCACTTTCTGTCACCAGGTTAACATATGGCGCTGTAAGCAGTCAGAACGTGCAGTAGGTGCATGGAAACGGAAGAAACGACCAAAAATATGATAACAGTGGTTCTGCACGTTTATTGGTATATGGTCACAAGTTACAACATGTGTGTCTCTCAATTCAACTACATGCTGGAATCGTAACAAAGCAGTTGCTCGCAGAATATCCGGTATCTCCGTATGGTGTCCTTCAGATCAGGAAAAGGGCGGATTCACAGAATTTCGGACAGAGAACTTGTAAAGCCGAAGAGCTCGAAATTGCCTAGAGATGATGCAGTCGTTACCTACATTTCCTCGAAGAAAATCTTTCACCTGCAAGCTACGTGTGGTGTCTTCCGTCTTGTGTGGATACTGTTGCTATCTTGCAAACTGGAATCACATATTGCACAAGGAAGTCCTTATAACGAGCAGATGTCATTGTACATCTAACAGGTTTCATTTTCTCGAAGAAAAACGGAACGAGAATGAAGGAGATTCTGAAATCGCACATCACAGTCACATAATCCGACTACAGAGCATGTTCTTCCACAACATGTAGGGGAATAGAACCCCATTCACAGGACCGCTCAGAATAAAATGTATCGCGTCGTTCCAAAGAGCTTTCCCCAGCCACATGTCATTGAATTCCATGCGCTCCAAGACCCGAATAGCCAAGTCACTGCATTGTAGCCTACCTTGAGATTTATTTCATGCACATTCTGAATCTTATAGGGATACCAGTGTAAAACTTTCTGCAAAATCTTTTAATCAGTTTACCAGGGGAGAGACAGTTACCGTAACATAGCTCGAGTACTGGCTGTAGAATTTGAGGCATGTGCTGCAAGGTCGGGTATAGCTACAGCAACTTCAACAACTGATATGGGAATGTGCCGCCTCCTTCTCCCTGCTACTACACCTAATTCGGCTGATTCTTCAAATTTCTTAATCACTTTCTTTAGCCTGTTTACGGACATGGGCCATCTTTGTCGGAAATAGTTCCGCACTGTAACCCTACTACTTTTGCCTTCCTGATAAAACGACTTTATGAGCAGTACATGGTCTTTCTTTTCACAAGGGAACCTCCCCATCGCACCCCCCTCAGATTTAGTTATAAGTTGGCACACTGGATAGGCCTCGAAAAACTGAACACAGATCAATCGAGAAAACAGGAAGAAGTGCGGAACTATGACAAAAAAAAATTAGCAAAATATACAAACTGAGTAGTCAATATGGAAGATAGGCAACATCAGGAGAATGTAAGCTCAGCAGCGCCGTGGTCCCGTGGTTAGCGTGAGCAGCTACGGAACGAAAAGTCCTTGGTTCAAGTCTTCACTCGAATGAAAAATTTATTTTTTTATATAATCAACTTAGCTCTCCAAAATTCCAGGACATGTACAGATTTTCTTGGACACATGAAGGACTTGACGGTCTACACACGGAAAAAACTAAAAACGTTAAAAACATGACTGAGCACAGGGAAAACTGAGCACAGGGAAACCCTTTCACGAGACTAACTCTCCAGTGACAGTGGTCCAAGAGAAATAAGGTATGGTACCCCATCGTAGCAATGCTTAGGTTTGTTGGGCGCTCCACTGCGCGGTTATCAACGCCCGTACAAATTCCCAACCTTTGCTCAGTCCAATCTCACCATTTTCATGAATGATGATGAAATGATGAGAACAACACAAACACCCAGTCATCTCGAAGCTGGTGAAAATCCCTTACCCCGCCGGGATTCGAACCTGGGACCCCGTGCTCGGAAAGCGAGAACGCGACCGAGAGACCAAGAGCTGCAGACAAGAGGAAAGGAAAACGTAACACCTGAGCACATTAGCTTATCTTTGAGGGTGTGGAAAGAGGGGGGGGGGGGGTGCTATAATACAAGTTATCTTTTCCAGGAGTGTGAGAAAACATGCTAGCTTCTATTTCACGAGTTCTTTTGCCGTTTCATTCCTGACACTAACAGAAGTGCGCGGGCAACCAGAGAGTTCGTGGGCTTGGCCTGTCCGTGTTATCACTAAACAGAGTACAAAACATATTATACACACAAAGTACATGAGAGAGTGACGTCAATAATCTTAGTTTGACGTATAGTTCGTTTGCAGAGGGCATAGTTAACGTAACCTATCTGTTACTAAACCATTTTTAGGATTTGGTTGTAGTGTGAAGGTTTTCATATTTTTATTATTTTGTGGTAAGGACAGATTTGGAATTGTAAAATAAAGAAAATCATGAACGGTTCAGGGTTGTCTTCCTTAAAAAGAATTGTTTTTTAGCAAAATCTGTAACTGAATATATGTATCAATGCTTTATGTTGTATGTGTTTATAACAAAGACATGGCTGTTAAGTTTGTTAAATCATGTTAGCGCCATAAAACGTTCTTTGATGCGACGGTCTTTCTAGAGCTGTTTTACATTTTTTAATTTTGAAATGCAATTAGGTAAGTGCTCGCGTCGGACCAAAATGGAGGAAATTTTCTTCTTCCTATTCTGAAATTGAAATGCCTTTTTTTGTCTATGTGTGTGGAATAGTATAATCGCATAATAATTAGTATTACTGTTTCACGTTAAACTGCTATTACTGTCCGTCTGATCCACGCGATTGTTGGCTGGCATTCTGCCTTTATCATGCGTGACCCGACGCGAGTGAGTGTTTTCTACCGCAGGTCTACAGAAGGTCGAATAAGGTTCTTTATATTAATTGTACGTAAGTAAATGGAATTACTTACGAATACTTTTTTTTTTTTGTGTAACACTTTTTCTTCTCTCAGTCGCATGGATAGTTTCTTTTTCCTTGATCCAAATGCCTGCAAATCTTTGCTGAATCACCTGCGAAGTTCATTTGTTGCAGTTTTTGTGACAAACTCTTATGTTTTCACCACTTTTTTGGGAGTGATTATCACATCCCCAAGAAAACATAAATCGGGAAAGGTAGAAGAATCTTTTTACCCATTCGCCAAGTGTACAAGTTAGGTGGGTCGACAACATATTCGTGTCATGTGACGCACATGCCGTCACCAGTGTCGTATAGAATATATCAGACGTGTTTTCCTACGGAGGAATCGGTTGACTTATGACCTTGCAATCAAATGTTTTCGGATCCCATTGGAGAGGCACGTCCTTTCGTCTACCAATCGCACAGTTTTGCGGTGCGGTCGCAAAACACAGACACTAAACTTATTACAGTGAACAGAGACGTCAATGAATGAACGGACTGATCATAACTTTGCGAAAATAGAGAAAATAAATTTTCAGTCGAAGGAAGACTTGAACCAAGGATCTCTCGTTCCACAGCTGCTCACGCTAACCACGGGACCGCGGCTCTCCTGCGATCGTATTATCCTTAATGTTGCTTATCTTCCGCATTGACTACTCAGTTTGTATATTTTGCTTATTTTTTTCATGGTTTCACACGACTTCTTCCTGTTTTCTCGATTGATCTGTGTTCAGTTTTTCAAGGCCTATCCACTGTCCTAACTTATAACTAAATCTGAGGGGGGTGCGATGGGGAGGTTCCCTTGTCAGTAGCTACTACGTCTCGTATGCAAATCTTCACCCTTCTTAAAACTCTACACCAACAGTCACTTCACAAAAGAAATCAAGTCGCCAATCGACGAACAGCACAATGACGTCAAAACGGAAAACATTTCACATTCTGAATCCTTAAAACGCCATATTATCAACTGGTGACAGAAACTGGAACTATTATTTTTTCAGGATACTTCGCGAGCGCGCTGATTAATGAGCATTCTACGATGTTTCAGCGTCCTGCGATACACATAGCCCACATTGCGGCACTTGGAACCCGTCCGTTTAATCATAAGAACTCGGTACAATTGACATATTCAGGAATTGGTTGAACAAACTGGTCTAACGAGTAAGTAGCATTACGACCATAAGTCATCACATGTATAATTGGCATGTACCATATGATCGCAAGTATATGGATAGCTGTTAGCAGATAGTATTACGCTGTTATGACAGCTTAAACTCTGCTGGGTCACTTTCAATGAGGTGTACAAGTATCTACGTAAGAATGGCAGCCCATTCTTCCTCGTCAGCCGAAATCAGAGAAGGTTGTGGTGAAACACAGGAGCGAAGTCGGCGTCCTGGCTCATTCCACTGAGTTCAGGTCGGGATTCTAGGCCGGCAAGTCCGCTTCGGAAAGGTTTTTATCTTTCCTGACTGGTTTGACGCGGCGCGCCATGAATTCGTCCCCTGTGCCAACCTCTTCAGCTGAGAGTATCACTTGCAGCCTACATTCCCTATTAATTGCTGGATGTATGCCAGTCTCTGCTTCCCCCTAGTGGTTTTACTCTCCACAGTTCCTGGTACCATAGAAATTATACCGTGATCGCTTAATCGATGTCCTATCATCCTCACCATTTTTCTTGTCAGTGTTTTCCATACGTTCCTTTCCTTGCCAATTCTCCTGAGACCCTCCTCATTCGTTACCGTATCAGCCCACTTAGTGTTCAATATCCTTTTGTAGTACCAAATTTCAAATGCTCCGATGCTCTTCTTTTTCGGTTTCCCCACAGTCCATGTTTCACTGCCATAAAATGCTATGCTCAAAACGTACAGTCTTAGACAATAAAACTGACCGCCGCCCGGCCGCCACAGAGACTAAGTCCGAGTCATTCACTTAAGGTGGCCAATAAAACTGACCGCCCCTGACAACTCTAAGTTCGGCCATATGCGCAATCTGGCAACACGGTAAGATGCGGAAGTGTTAGGAGGAAGTGTTGTCTACTTCCGAGACGTTGTCGGACTATGTGAGCCCGTGGTCCAGTGGCAAGCGTCGTGTGTTCTAAACTTATAGTCGCCTGTTCGCGTCCAACTGTATTACATTTTCTTTTTTTTTTTTTTTTTTTTTTTTTTACCACAGTGGGTCTCATAACTTGAGTCTGACTGAACATCGAAGATAATTCGCTTAACATTCTACCCACCAGCAATACCCAATATTCCAGAAACAATTCCGCAGGACAGTTCATGGCTGCGCCGCGATCATAGCAGCTTACGCTCGAGCGTTTCGTCGCGCTGCAGCGGCTACCGACCACCGGCCAGACGCCACCCGCCGCCTAAAGTCCGGCGCCGCCCAGGTGAACGCGGCGCCACGCTGTCAGTGTATGTATCAACTGTCATTTTCGAATTTGAAGTTCTAGTTATCATCTTGCAGTTAAGAATTGGATTTTGCGTACTAGAAAATCATGAACTACAGTTAAGCATTGTAAAATTGAGTCGCAAGTGGAAATAGGTGTAACATCTGCAACACAACGTTTACTTTTGGTATAACAGAGGGGTGAATGCAGAGGAGGCAGCTAGAAAGATTTGAATTGTGTGTGGAGCGAGTACTTTTGGGAAAAATACGCCAGAAAAAGATATTCTTGTTTCAACAAAGATCGTTCTGGCATGAATGATTTTTCACATTATGGAAGTCTCGACTGCTGATATATGTGATAGATTACCATTTTACCATCATGCGACATTTGCATTCAACAGGCAAAGTTCAGAAGTCTGGTGTAGGAGTACTGCATGCTCTAATTCGAAACAACAAAAATCAACGGAGTGATTATTATTGAACGTCATCAGGTCGCTCATTGAGCATTCGTATGCAGTACTGTTACTGGTGACGTGTTATGATGCCTTTATCGTTAACTTCCTAAGAAGAAATGAAAGGCTGAGCCCCTCAAAAAGACATAACCTCGAGCAAAGAGTAGTGTGAACATAATATTTTACATCTGATAGCTCCAGGAGTGTGTTTTGGGCTACGAATTCTGCCCCATGGGCTGTGTGCAACACAGCTGGAATTTGTTGCCAACAACTGAGACACCTTTCGGTCTCAGCGTAAGAAAATCGACCAACACAACTACGAAAGCAGCTTGCACCTGGTAGCCAAACATGTTTCTTGGGAACAGCCTACTTCCTAAAGTGGGAAGACATTCTTTTGTGGTTGAATTGTTGGCAAATGTAAGACGTGTTCCGTTGGTCTAAGCGTTTCGGTGTGTTGAATTAGTACCAATGACTTTTCTACAGGTTTTTTCTGTCCCAAATAGAAAGTTGAAGTCTCCCATTAGTATTTTCACGTCATCTTGGTGAATTTTGCTCATAGTATTTTCGAGTGTGTTCCACAATTTTTCGACATTTTCGGTGTTTTCCTTATTTTCGATGTTGGTGGGTGCATGTGCATTTATGAGTGTATATTTTTTATAGGGGCTCTGAATGAGCATAGTCATAACTCGCTTGTTGATGGGTGTGATTTCTTCGACAGAATTGTTGATAGATCCGTGTTCGAGAAATGCAATGCCGAAGATTGATGCGCCTTTCGCTACCTTTTGCTTTTTGCTCTTGAAGATGCCATGGTTTCCGTAATGAAAGTTTTAATTGTCAATTAATCGTGGTTCTTGAAGAGCAAGGATGAGAAGTTTTTGGCGACGATTTCTTTTGTGAGATTATTTAGGTTTCTTGTTTGGATCAATGTATCGATGTTTAGTTTTCAAATGAATGTTTTCTGCTTGTAGGGAAATTTACCAGAGTTCTTTGATATTCTCTGCCGTGCTAACCTGGACTCCCCAGAGTGCGAAAATCCAACTGCCGCCTATCGGTGGCCAGGTTGTGTACCACCTGGGGTAAAGTTACCTTTGCTTGCATAGTTCATGTTTTCTTGTGTTTCATTGGTTTGGACTGGGTGATACCGGGACCAGACAGGACCAGAGGGTGTTGAAGCCTTTTGAAGCAAATATTTTCAGCCAAGCTCATTGAGATAACAGACGGTGACCAGAGTAGCGGTGATTTTCACTCAGATGTGTCTGGATTTGTGGTTCAACGGATTGAGTAGCCGTTCAGGATTGTGTTAGTATTTGGTTCACCCCAAGTATTTGATTTCCTCGGTACCACCCGCATGGGGGAGGGTTTCCCCTATCGGCCACACGGGATTATTATTATTATTATTGTCATGTCATCAGTAAATCTGATATGGATTATCTTCCCAACACTGAAATAGATGTGTATTGTTCCATTCAATATTTCCATCAGATAAATATGGGTTATAATTACGTTACATTGCTGCTAGTCGACATATTTCTCACTTTTTCTTAGACAGTTGCTAGCTGTTACTCCATCATAGGAATTTATGTGCGCAGCATTGTTGCAATACAGACGTTCAAATAATCCGATTTCTGTAATTCATTTCGATACAAGATCGTCCTAATCGGATTGAGCCAGTCAGTCTTAATTTGGATATCCGACTACGACTCTCATCATATGATAGACTGGGTGAACCACATCCTTAATCGGACTGTTGAATCCAGATCACTTATCTATGACAGGGAATGAAGTCTTAAACACTGTGGAAAATAATAATCCAATGTGCTTATTACAAATACGTTATTTAAATAAAAATATATGAACTAACGAGATAACAGATTATTTACAGGAGCAGAGGCCCATCCATCATAGCAGAGTAGTGCGAGATTGGTTTCAGGGCCAAGAGAGGATAAAGCTGTTGCCGTTTGTTCCACGATCACCGAACATCAACCAGATAGAGAATATGTGGGCAGAGGTAACAAGGTCATTGCTATGTGTCCCTACAAATGCGAGCGACCTTTGGACGAATATAGAAAACGTATGGTGGGAAATAAACCATCACGCTACACTGTCGACGACTTAATGAAATCAGTTCCCCCTACGCCCTCGAGAAATCTTACGTAATGATCGTGGGTCGGTTGGTTACTGAAAGTATACTCGTCCACAAAACCCATGTGGACAATTATCTGATAATCGGTCAAGCTTTGCTTTGTCGCAGCTCTTTAGCATACAGCAAGTCCATTTACTTTCAGTCTCCTGCTTACAATTGTTGCAATGCAAGGTAATTGAAAAATCTCATCCACTCGACGCTAACTGAGGAACTGACTGGTGCATGAATTTGTTCAACACACAGTAGTTGTCACCCTCATTCGGATCAGTGACTGTGTGTGTGTGTGTGTGTGTGTGTGTGTGTGTGTGTGTTTTTTCGTGTACACGCACAATCTGAATCAGTACTATTAACATTAGAGAGACAACCAACAATAAATATTGCATCAAATATGACTAATGTATTTTAATGCGATGGGAAGTTACAAACTGAATTTTTACCCATCCTACGTCCTGCGTATTACGTTAAGTAAGATGTATTAACTCCATAGTATCGTTAGCAGAGACAGTGCGCTCTTGTTGTAGAGGCTCGCGACGGGTACAGCGATTAGCAGTGCCCAATGCCGCCGCGATTTGTTTATGTTGGCTGAGCGTGGACACTGCAGCAGACGCTTCGCCCTAAACAGAAAGAAATCACCTTGGCTCTGACTGCAGTGAGCGGATATCACTGCCTGCGTGTTCTTATAGTAACCAACGTGAGACTCTACTCACAGGTGCCATGGAGCAATTGCAACGGGTATCATGTCATTAGTCATCACAATATTAACCAGTGATGAAACGTCCACTCTATTTGAATCCCAAGAAAATATGAACCTTCTCACAAAGGAATGTGATGTGATATCAAAATTTATCCAACATCCAAACATTAACTGCAAGGCTTTCATGTATGCAGTAATAGCACAGAAGGAAATATTATGTCTTGGAAGCGTATATTTCATTTCCTCTTCTCATATTAACGCCCTGGTTTTAATATGAAGTGAGAAAATAAACACGAATAACTAAAGTTCCTGTGAAGCATATAAGTCATTTCCTCTTCTCATATCACAACTTTTGTTTTAGTATGAAGTAAAAAAATGAACAGTTTAGAGTTCTGAAGCATAATACGACACCAGATTCTTATCGTAGGCGCTATCGGAAACGCCAAAAGCAGGGAGCTGTCCATTCTTTTGTCCAACAGTGTTTCCTTTCATGTATTACTGCCGCTAGGAGATTCTTATTTAAAGACTTGTGGGCATCAAGTTCTTCAGCAGAACAAGCCTTATGTTATTGTGCTAATTACGGTATGGAAAAAATGCAACAAAGACGAGTTCCGCTAGAGCAGTGAGGATATTTGCACATGTGTGTATTCAGCAATGACTGCCAGCTGCCACAACACTTCACAGAATCCTTGCGGCAGGCAACACAACGGTGCGTGCACTTCAGACTTCATTCAGTGAGACGTCAGGAGATGGATGAAAACGTCAAATTAACGTCGCTTTCCGAGTCGTATTCGATCCAGAATGATGTGTTATTAAGGTAGTTGAGCGTTCTAGCAATTACACTTTTATGATTCCCATATGAGTATTTCGATAGCCAAAAGAACCCGTTAGTGTGAAACTATCGGGAACTGCATTATATCAAACTGCAAGAACTTGAGGCAATACGTGGACTCTTCTCTTCGCAGGGTGACCTATTACTGTTATTTAGCATTCTCTCCGTCCTAGTCGTAATGCAAATGGAACTTCAGAGGCGCTTTCCGCCATTCTTGACAAACATCAGCAACCTGTAATCACTGAGAGTCACAACTGCGTGATGATAATGGTTGAGGTTGTCAGTAGTTGTGGTGGTGTTATGCTGTCAAACTGCTTACAGTAACGTTAATGGTGGCGCACGTAATTTAGCGCTGACTACCTACTTGAGTAAAGATAGTGTTGTGGCGTCATCGCTTGTCTGTATTTGGCCTCAGCTTGTGTAATCCGATTCAACGAACATAGTACTCCAATCGTGGGCTCCTAATACAGTATGACTGCAGAGATTATCGTGCGTGTATTACATTAATTCTGCAATGAAATGGTTAACAAATCTTACCCTCAGCTATGCAGCTGGAATGACTCATTACACAGGAACTCCATGTTGCACTTGGGTAAGTGATCAGTTCGCTGCAATCCTGCTTGTACTGTTCGTAAAATCTCGTATACTTCAGAAATGGTTCAAATGGCTCTGAACACTATGGGACTTAACTTCTGAGGTTATCAGTCCGCTAGAACTTAGAACTACTTAAACCTAATTAACCTAAGGACATCAGACACATCCATGCCCGAGACATGATTCGAACCTGCGACCGTAGCGGTCGCGCGGTTCCAGACCGTAGCGCCTGGAACCGCTCGGCCACCCAGGCCTGCATACTTGTATACTGACCATTCGTTATTTGACTAAATATGAACTACAATCTAATTCGCATGTATATGACATGGGTTAGCGCCGGCACAAAGGTATGACTAAGGGTTGGATGCCGTTGAAGTCCTGTTACATTGATCTACATTTATACTCCGTAAGCCACCCAACGGTGTGTGGCGGAGGGCACTTTACGTGCCACTGTCATTACCTCCCTTTCCTTGTTCCAGTCGCGTATGGTTCGTGGGAAGAACGAGTGTCTGAAAGCCTCCGTGCGCGCTCTAATCTCTCTAATTTTACATTCGTGATCTCCTCGGTAGGTATAAGTAGGGGGAAGCAACATATTCGATACCTCATCCAGAAACGCACCCTCTCGAAATCTGGCGAGCTAGCTACACCGCGATGCAGAGCGCCTCTCTTGCAGAGTCTTCCTCTTGAGTTTGTTAAACATCTCCGTAACACTATCACGGTTACCAAATAACCCTGTGACGAAACGCGCCGGTCTTCTTTGGATCTTCTCTATCTCCTCCGTCAACCCGATCTGGTACGGATCCCACACTGATGAGCAATACTCACTGCCTGCATGTTCTTATAGTATCCAACGTGAGACTCTACTCACAGGTGTCATGGAGCAATTGCAAATGTTCGCAAATCACCTCTATTGCCTCAAAAAACAATTGCATCTTAAATATCGAAGGACCGACGTCCACACTGTCACAGCGCGTTGAAATACAGCAACGACGGCAAATGAAAATTTGTGACCGACTAGGCTTCGAACCCAGACCTCCTGCTTACTAGACAGACGTTCTGATCACTGGACTATTATTTTTTTTTAATGATTGATAAGACTTTCAGCACCAGGTAGGCTGAGGCAAAGAGGGCAGAGGTCGAAGATCCGGTCCTGTCATGGTCCTTCAACAAGGTTCGGATGCCATTCCGCTCCCAGTTGTTAGTGGCCATGCGCTTGGGTTCGCCCTTAACCACAGTCGGAGTTGGAGACGCTTCAGTTACATCTAACCAGTGCGCATCTATTGCACTATTGTAAGAGCCGAGATGCAGTATTTTGGTATTAAAATTTTGTAAATTTGTGGTAGGACCTTATGAGACCAAGCTGCTTAGGTCGTCGGTCCCTAAGCTTGCACATTACTTAATCTAACTTAAAGTAACTTACGCTATGGACAACACACACACCCATGCCGGAGGGAGGATTCGAACCTCCGATGGTGGACACTATGATGACACAGCAGTCAACGTCTCTGCAGCACCTATCTACACACGCTCCTCATCAGACGCGAATTCCCATTTTTGCCGCATACCACATGGGCGGTACCCCTTGGCCAATGTTCCACTAGCTTGCGTCCACACTGTATTCCCGCGAGGGTCGCACGATGTCGTGCGTCTAGCACTGAAAACTTTCGATGACCCGTGGAGACCCAAATAATTATACAGAATGTTTCAGGAGGAATAGTAAATATTCTAGGAGATGGTAGTATAGACATATAACATGCGTCCAATTTTTATTGAACATACAGATAGCTGGGTTCAATGCATTTTCGTTTGTCCTTACAGGACCCAGTTGTCTACACTTCCTTGAAAATGAGCTTCCAGCGTCATTGGAAGAGGTTTATTTGGCTACAAGAATGCGTATGTTCCTCCAGCATGACGGGGCTCCTGCACATTCTAGTCGTCAGGTGACACATTGCTAACATTTCCTGGAAGATGGATCATTATATATAGGCACTTTTCTTGGCCTTCAAGGTCCCCGGACCTTATCTCTTTCGATTTTTGCCTGCGGGGATGGTTAAAGGCGAAGTCTACAAAGAAAAAGTAAACCCAAGAGCCGATTTGATAGTTCGAATTTTGAATAGTGCAGCCCTCATAAAAGAACGCAAAGACGACCTACACGTGGTGTTATCAAGAGAAGTCAAATGTGCATTGAAGTTGGTGGGGGAATTTTTTAAAATCAACTTTGAATGTCCTCGTTGCCTTTGCTTTGAGTTTGTTAGCGTTACGTACTAACAGCTGTATCTCTGTACACAATAAAAAGTGGACGCATTTATACGGAATTTTTTATGCAGTTCGTCTGTACTACCAACTGCTAAAATATCTAATATTCCTCCTGAAACGCTCTGTATATGGATACATGTGTGGTGTCTGTTCTTTCGGACATGTCCGAAAGAAAATGCTTCATGGCATTCTGCAACGACCTTCGATCTAGTTGCAGGGGCTGATACAGATTTCAGAGCTGCTTGGCTGTCTGAATAAAAGTAGATGCTACGATTTTCGTAGGGTCTATTCTAATTCTCCTCCGTGCACATGCTGGTAGAAGATACCGTGTAATACTGTGGCCATCTTCCCTAAGGAGATTCTAGGCAGTACACCAGACTCGGTACTTTCATTTGTTTTCGACCTGTCAGTAAACCACTATATTATGTCTCCTGAACGGTGTAGTGGTTCGTTCATCCACTGCTCCCTGCTTCCAACTGTTACATGGCAAGGTTTATTGAAACAGCTAGAAGTTATTGTATAGTTAGTCGGCATTTCCCCAGCCATCGCCATACTGATTTGGGATTCCGTATATTCTAACTATATCCAGTTATTTACAATTTTTAGCCTTTATGTCCCTGCTGCGGCCTCCATTTTAAGCCACAGGTGTAAGACGGGCATGTCTAGCCTAATATCCATCCCAAGAGTGGATGTCCTGCTAATTCTGTCTGTTTGTGAAAGCAGGCCAGTCTCTGCACTTTGCCAGACTCCCTAGCAGCCACCTTCTATTCGACTTTGTTCATATTATATGACAAATTGTCATTGGTACTGGGTTTAGTCCCCAGATTACCCTACATAAGCTTCTAGTGCTTATAAGATTATCTTTCGCAGTGGAATATATTCTTTATGTGAGGTGTTCATAATAGTTTTCCATCCAGGGCTACCTCTAGATACACTACAACCCCCCCCCCCCTGCCCCCCAAAGTTTCATCGAGAAACATAATTTTTCAGTATAAGTGCTGGACATGCTTCCCCATAAAAAATACTACACCAATTTTCGTGCGGCTTGTCTTTAAATACTTTTTCACAATGTTCAGTGCACATAGGTTTAACAATACTATCAAATTTTCTAAGTCTTACTGTGAATAAATCGTCTACTTATTCTTTTCAAGAGTAGTCTCTCGCATTCAGCTCATCTATGAGTTCATTCACCACTAGGTTCTTCATCTCTAACCATTACTCGAAGGTCGTATTACTAGAACCCCCTCGACATCCAGGAAGATACAGAGAGCATCCAGAGAGGGTGGTGCTTTTTCCACCTTCCCGACAAGTTGGTGAAGTGTTACATGATTTGCTTCGTAAGTATTATGAAAATGTGGCAGTTCATAGATAAAATTACGTATTCACAACAACAAAAAAGTATGTCGGCAGAAAATAAAAGTGGCATTATGAATTTGGCAGTACCGTAAGGTTTTTGGCTTTGACACTAAGGGTTACTAAAAGTAGCAAGATGAATTTTGCTAGAGCGTTGTCTTACCATTCCCTCATTGAATTTGTATCTGCCTGCTTGTAGTTCTGCAACAAAAGAATTAAAAATCTTGCATTCAGCGAGTCTCGAAAGGCGAACAAGGGCAGTGTGCACCTGACAGTCAAGCACTTTACCATTTTTTTTTTTTACAAACACTAAATGAAATGCATCCTCTGCCAAAAAGAAAGAAAACAAAAGATTTTAAAACAAATCACAAATTGAAAGGAACAGGAATGTTGTTTTTATTTATTTATTTATTTATTTTCAATAAGGATCACTCTGTTAAAAGGAACATATAGACCATTTCATCGTATAGTATGTGCATTACATAGTGAGTGGTGAGAGAAGCGTGAGGTTCATCGTCAGCTGTCAAATGTGCACACCGACTGCACCCGGCACATTCCAACTGCGTGGGGGGTCAAGGAAGACTGCCTGAAGATAATTGGCAAAGGTTTTCCGATAGTGTGACCATCTATGAACCTCACTGTGGGCTTGCTGCAAGAAATACCAAAAGTCAAGTCGCGACGTGGCAGTATCCCCATAGAGGTACGCGATCGTCCAACCTTTGATCCAGATGATCGACTGTGATTTAGTCGCCGGAAAGTAGTCACTCTCCGGATGTAAGAAGGAAGCAGGTGTAATATGTTGCGTGGTCGCACGGAGGTAGCAAGCCACCATCTGTCTTCCTAGAAGCCAGACGTCCTCCACCGCGATACAAGTTAAGCGGTGATGGTCGTCATCCACTTGGTGACGTTTCGGGCATAGTGGAGTGTCCACTAGTCCAACTGCATGGAGCCGTTGGTGGGTGTTGAACTTGCCACAGGCGACAGAGAACCACAGTGCCCGAACGAAGGTAGGAAAGAATTTTTGGTGCACATGTCTCCAAATCTTCGGCCAATGCAACCTGGAGTGTTTCAGTTCAATTACATTACAACTTATCCGTCGTAGCAGCCAAACATAAAAATCCTTCGCGCATGGCGGTCTCGTGCGCGGAAGCTCGTCTCTGATATAACTAAGTTCCACGATAAATGTTGAGACATGCGCAAAATGTGGCGCAATGTTGCCCACCGCCACCGGAGGTGTGAGGGACGCTGGAACCAGGAGATCCAGTAGGCGGGATGTAAGGGAATCACGCCCGCTACGCCATTGCTTATACATTGTGGCTAGAAGGAGCGCCGTCGCACGGCAGTGAACATTCGTAAGTCCGAGTCCCCCCTTGTCCATAGGGAGAGTGAGCGTTTCGTATTGCACCTTGAGGTGCGATCCAATCATCACGAAATAGCCTAGTGCTGATTGAAGTCGACGTCCGAGCGTGAGTGGTAGGGGCAGGATCTGCGAAATATGCACCATTTGAGAAACCACATAAGTGTTCAGGTACTCGACTCGCTGCAAAGGATCAAGGCGCCGTAGGAGATGTTGTCGGACAATGGTACGTGTTGTCTGTAAAATACGTCGGTAGTTAACTGCTGCAGTATGTTTTACAGATGAGGTAAAGTCTATGCCGAGATAGCGGAATCGTTGCACATAAGGAAACGGACTGATTTCTTCCGGCGTAAGGCCCCTTCCCACCGGCATTGCCGCCGATTTGTTCATGTTCACTGCACTACCCGCGATCGCACTGTGGTCCAACAACAGTTCAAGGACCGTCTTCACCTCTTCCTCAGAACGAACGAGCAGCAGGAGGTCGTCCGCATAGGCACGGCATTTGAAGGTGTAGCCCCGTAGTTCCATCCAAGAAAGAGAATTGGTGAGCCTCCCAATTAATGGTTCCAACGCTATCCCGAACAGCAGCATCGAAAGAGGGTAGCCCTGGCGAATGGATCGTCGAATTTGAATGGGCCCTGCTATACGCCCATTAACCTGTACCAAGGATTGTGCGCCCCCGTAAATCCTTCTAATGAGACCAGTAAAACGGTCTGGAAAACCCATTTGTTCCAGTACAGCATACAGATAGTTGTGGCGCACCTTATCAAAAGCACTGTCAAAATCAACCGCCACCATCGCCGCTTGAAGCCGGCACTCCTCCGCCAGCGCTATCACATCACGGCATTCGCCAGTAGCTGTTTGCACATTCACCGATCCACCCGGTGTCGTCTGTTCCGGAGAGAGAACGCTACGAATTAACATACGACATCGGGACGCTAGCAACCGCGCAAAGATCTTATAGTCGGCATTAAGCAGGGTGATGGGGCGATAATGTGTGACCGTAATTCCCGGCTTCGGTTTATGTACTGGCACCAGGAGGCCTTCCATAAAAGCCGGTGGAATAGGCGCATCGGAATTTAACATCTCGTTGTACATTTCCGTCCATCGCGGTGCCATTTCGTTGCAAAATTCGCGGTAGAATTCAGCAGGAAGCCCATCAATGCCTGGGGACCGATTCAACGCACCTTGTGCGATCGCATCATGTACTTCCTCACAGCTAATGGCTTCCAGTAAGGTTCCCGCGGCTTCCACCGTCAGTGTACGGGAGACGGACGTGGCTATACGGTCGAGGTAATCGAAAGAGGCTGCTTCTTCCCGATAGATGTGTTGGTAATGGTCGACGAATGCAGAGACAATGTCCGCTTGACGCGTCACTCTTCGGTCTTCGCGGGTGATTAACTCCCGTACCAAAACGCGTCGTCGGTGCTTTCGCTCATTCACGACGTGGTGCATGAAATGAATCTCGTGCCTTATCGTATCGTGACATCTGGCGCGCACCATGGTTCCCTGAAGATGTTTCCGAGCTAAAGCCACTAGTTTAGCTTTTATCCTTTTGTGTTCGATCCAGATGTCCTGTCCCGGCGGGCCATCATCCAGGTCGCGCAGTGCTGCAAAATAAAAGTCGGTGGTACAGCGGCGCCATTCTGCCATTTCCCTGCTATATGAGATGAACGTACGGCGAAGCGCCGGTTTAGCACAAGTCAGCCACCAATCAAGCTTCGTCCCATACCTTCCAACCCTTCGCTCGCACATCGTCCATGTCTCAAGGATCCGTTGACGGCATTCAGGATCACGTAGATGTTGAACGTTTAGTTTCCACGGGGCCTTACTGTTCCACACCTCTCTACTGGGAAGAAGCACCGTACAGATGTAAGCGCTGTGATCGGAAAATGCCAATCGCCAGCGTTCCGCGTCCTGGACATCATTTGCATGAGCCCGTGAGATATAAATGCGATCTAATCTGCTCGCCGAATGACTTGTCACATAGGTGTATCCCGGTGCAGCTCCATGTCGTAATTCCCACGTGTCACTAAGTACAAGGCCGTTGACAACGATTCGCAACTCCTGGCTGATGTTTGCTTGCGGCCATTGGTCTTTCTGGCTGAGAACACAGTTGAAATCTCCACCAATTATTACACATTCAGAACGTCCATGGAATAGTGGAGCAATGTCTTCTGCATAAAATCGCGCCCTTTCCCGCCGCCGATTGTTTCCCGACGGTGCATAAAGATTGATGATGCGTGTCCCAAACGTCGTGAAAGCCATTCCCCTGGCCGACGGAAGATAACACACGTTTTCCACTGGGAAGCCATCTCGCACATAAACTGCCACCCCACTCCCATTGTGATCTCCATGTGACGAATAAGATTGGTAGCCTGCGATGTATGAGAGTGCAGCTATGTGGACTTCCTGCAGCAAAGCAATATCCACATCAGATACCCAAACGGTTTCCTTCAATAGGTGTATTTTGGCCGGTGAACGCACGTCATTGATATTTAATGTCGCAATACGGTTCGCATGGCGTTGAATCCCACTCTGTCGAGGCGCAACAACATCTCCCTGCACCGGCGCCGGGGGCTGAGTTAGAAGACGTTCTCTCGCCCCTCTCCCTTCACCTTCAGCAATTATTAGTCCGTCTTTGTGAGTGCCGGCTGCCTCTGTATGACGTCCGGCGCCTCCTCAATATCCTCATACCACATCTTTTCAGGCTGTGACATATTCATGTCCATAGCCACAGCATCTGCGTCTGGAGAGCCAACTGGCTGTGATTTCTCTTCAGCATCACCACGTCCCGGTACCGTCAATGTGACAGAGCGCTGTGGGTCGGATCGAACAGTTCCCAGTGCCTCATCCTGTTTCGTAGAGGCTGTTGTGTTGTCTTGGTCCACAGGCACATCGTCGTCGGGGCAAGGGGAGTCATCCCGAGGAGATGTCGTGCGACGCCGCCGTTTCCTCCTTTTCGGGGAACGCTGTTTGGGTGATCTTCTGTCCGTGTCCTCAGATTGCAGGGAATCACGGCTGCCCGACAGAAAAGCATCCGTAGGAACTGGAAGTGTTACGAGTCCCATCGTTGAACTTGGCGGGAGTTCGGTCGAAACTAATGATGTCGTCTCAGAGTGCGTTTCAGACGGAACAGCATCCGTAGTGGCTGGAACTGCTTCTTGTACTATCGGTGTGCTTGGTGGGAGTTCGGTCTCATATGATGTTGTCGCCGTAGATTGTATGCTCGACGGAGCAGCATGCTCTGTCATCCCGACGTCTGCGACAAGGTTTCGGAGAGTGCCATCTTGATCTTCCACCGAGGCTGTGTCCTTTCGGTCATCAGCGGACGCAGTGAGGGCTTTGGCATAGGTGATCGGTAGTACTGTCATCGCCGGCGACGGCTCCCGCACATCTGAAGGCAGTTGCGTAATCCGCCGTTGCATACAGTTCGACCTGAGGTGTCCCTCCTGGCCACATCCAGAACATGTACGTGGTTGACCATCGTAAATCACCACCGCCCGACAACCACCAATTGTCAGATAGGACGGTACATGCTTCTGAAGATCAATAGTGATCTGCCGCACTCCGTTAAGAACGGGGTATGTGGCGAATTGTGTCCAGCGTTCTGCTGTGTGACCATGTACTGTGCCGTATGGCTTAAAAGCCTCGATAACTTCGTCAGCCGGGAGCTCAAATGGCAGCTCAAAAACACGTATTGTCCGTATACCCAGACCAGCATGTTCTACAGTTACCGTGCCGACATTCCCGTCACTATGGCAACATCGGAGACCTGCTTTTGTCGCCTGTAGAATTCTCTCACACGCTGCGTCATTTACCATCTTAACATACACCGTGGGACTAACGATGGATAGGTGAATTCCGATAATATCGTTTGGCGGTATCTTGACGTCCTCTCGAATGAATCGTCCCACTGCTAAAGCCTTTGGTCGTTCGTAGTCTTTGCAGAAATTGAATCGTAATGTAGTTTTCCTGTACTTGTTCGCCATGATCGGTGTTACTAGCCCGCGTGCAGACTAAGTCCACAGGTAAACAAATACTCGCACACGCCGCACAGGCGGAAGTATCGGACCTCCGCTTCGCACGGCCGCTAGCGCCGAACGGCTTTGACACTAAGGGTTACTAAAAGTAGCAAGATGAATTTTGCTAGAGCGTTGTCTTACCATTCCCTCATTGAATTTGTATCTGCCTGCTTGTAGTTCTGCAACAAAAGAATTAAAAATCTTGCATTCAGCGAGTCTCGAAAGGCGAACATGGGCAGCGTGCACCTGACTGTCAAGCACTTTACCTAGGAGCTAGCGAACAGGTAGGGGTCTTTGACGTACTTACTGGCTCAGTAGCAGCTATGGCAAACAGATCGCAACATAAGAGACGAGAGTAGAAAGCGTTAACTGATATCCTTATGTCACGTCTCAAGAGAAAATCAGTTACAGTATTCAATTGAAATGACACGATAATATCAAGTGAATTTAGCAGGATAGTTCTGTGCCATCAAGGAAGTAACTCGTCGGTCACAGAGTTGCCAAACATATTCTGCGCTGTTGCCAAGTTTCAGTTATAGTGCCAGGAAGGATACCAGCTGATGTGTTCTGTGAGTGACCTCGGAAGTGACTGTAGCTTCATCTCAAAGTTGCGGGTGGCAAGGGCCGCAAGACCCTCATTATATGTCAATGAGTCTTATTCGCATTTCTGTAACTAGGTTTATGGGCTAGAGTGCAATTACTTGTAATACATCGATGCACTGAAAGCAAACTAAATGTCATAAATTAATAACTGCGGCAATTATTTGTGTTTTACTGACTTAATCGGACAGAAACCTTGAAAGCGTATTCCCCAGACGCGATTCACAGTTTTGGAACTTCTCCAGTGGTTGAGTTGGCAATGTATATTTGCTGTACAATATTGTTATTGAGATCACTGTCATTGGCACATCCACGAGAAGACAGGCATGGCCTAGCTTATTGTTGTCAGCTTTCCTGACAGATATTCTGCCTTTGTTCGAAACGTGAAGACTTGGGGTGAATTCGAACATTCCATATGCGAAAATTTGATGTTTCTATTCTTCCAGCTCTAACATTCAAATAACAGTTACAATAAGCGGCATATAAGCGCCAGTGAATCAACAGTTAATAATGCAATCATAATTAGTGGACTCTGATAAATTCCATCTGTCATCTGATAATTGTGAAAAACTACTTTTTTCATCTTCACAGCACCACAGTGTGAACTCAAAGGTTTCATAGATACCTATACTTAATTTCGTTGTGATCGTTTTCAATGACAGTACGGGAGGAACAAAACCATCTGACTTGAAACATACTTTTCCAGCGGGATTTGAATCTTTGGCTACAGTTGCAGTAGCACGTCCAGTGAGGTATCAAGAATGTGAGCAATCACTCATTGCTATAGTATAGCCTATGGAAGAAAGAAGCAGGTTTCCGACAAAGTAAACGATTAGAGACACTGTCGCTGTCACTTATTAAACAGGAATTCTTCAGAAAATTACAACAATATTTAGTGAAATGAGTAGGTTGATGCAGCTCCAGTCTGGTACTATCACTGAGTTGCCAAACGTTTTCCGATAGCACTTATGATATAAATGTGTGTGTGTGTGTGTGTGTTCTTAGGACATTTCCGAAAGAACAGACACTACGAATCGAAATAGACAGACTTTTTAATCAATTAAAGATTGAAGGACAGATGTCCAGGCTGTCATGGGCATTAAAATAGAACAACAGCGTCAGATGAAAATTTGTACCTGACCAGATTCGAATCCGGATTTACAAAATTTTAATACCAAAATACTGCATCTCGGTTCTTACAATAGTGCAATAGGTGCGCACTGGTTAGATGTAACTGAAGAAAGACACCAACTCGGATTGTAGTTAAGGGCGAATCCCAAGCGCATGGCCACGAACAATTGGGAGCGGAAGCTTAATGTCATCAGAACCTTGTTGAAGGAGCATGACATGCGATCGTTAGACCGACTGCACAAAGTTCAGATTATAAATACATACATACTTAGAAAAATATATTACATCGGAGCAGTTTTACCGATACTGCAGGTCACTGCACATAAAAATATAAGCTGTAGCCTCTTGGTATGTGTGGAAAAGTATCCTTCGACACGTCGACTTTGCAGAGGCAAAACGGAGGACATGGAATTAAAGACGTGCTTTTAAACTAATACCCGCCACTAAGACAGGCATCAGGAAACTTCTGTTCCTCTCGTTAGATCCTGCGGATAGGAACGCTCCTGTTAATGTAACTCGCCAGCCTAGATTACGTCCGAAAGTACTATGGCGATTGGAGCTGTATAAGACTTCCACGAGCACAAACCAACACTAGAACCGTTTATGATTATATTACCAGACATCGTCTTCACAAACCAATTCCTGTAACTTAACCTACAAAAAACTGGAGGAACGTCTGGAAAAATATCAAAAATAAAATTATACCAACTAGAGTAAGTGCCGTATGGTGCGACTTTGTAAACGAAACCATACCCACAGCGTAACGATTATGGAAAATCAAATTGAGACCATCTCCATACGGCGACAAATGACGGCTTGTAGAAACTGTAGCGCACATATTCTCATGTGAAAATAGAATCAGAATTTGGAACTGGACTAGGAAGAAATTAGCACTGTCAATAGAACCGCAGAAAGTCAAATACCGATAACTGAAGCTTTACAACCCGACTGGAAATGTTACCCGTCCGCAAAGAATAACAGTTATTCGTGGTTTCTGGGACAGTTTGTGTTTACGTCATAAACAAAACTTAGAAGAGTACGTGTTCTATATTACAGTAGAACATTTTAAGCTGAAGAAGAATAACAAATACAAGGAATGGTTTAAAATTTTTTATCTGTTGCTTTATGTGGGCTACAAAGAGGTGGGCAGCTTTATTCACTAGAAGAGGAATACTATTCTTTCGCTTTTTTTATTCCTGGAATATTCTTTTACGTTGGATCTAATATCAGAACTGTTCTAATTTGGCAAAACCCCACCGGCTCCGAAATTTCTTTTATTTGTTGAAAAATATATGGCTTCCTTCCAGACCTCATGTGCATCCAGCGCACAATAAACTAAAATGTGAATATATTTCTGAATGAATGTTTGTTATGTATTTTTCCGTCCCCCTTTCCATTGTTATAAGTTATGTTCTACAAGGAACGCACGCCATTGGAGGCGGCAATCTGTAATTTATTTTACCTAAATTACTACTTCAATTTTGTTCTAAAATTTAAAAGAATATACGGGTGCAAACATGGACTACATGGGAATAATGCAGCTGCTCAGTGCCAGGTATGGGAGAGGCATTGTGGCCAGGCCTCGGATCTTCGACCCCTGCCCTCTTTGCCTCCGCCTACCTGGTGCTGAAAGTCTTATCAAACATTAAAAAAAAATAGTCCAGTGATCAGAACGTCTGTCTAGTAAGCAGGTGGTCTGGGTTCGAAGCCCAGTCGGTCACAAATTTTCATCTGCCGTCGTTGCTGTATTTCAACGCGCTGTGACAGTGTGGACGTCGGTCCTTCGATATTTAAGATGCAATTTTTTTTGAGGCAATAGAGGTGATTTGCGAACATTTGTCTTGCCATCAATGTAACAGGACTTCAACGGCATCCAACCCTTAGTCATACCTTTGTGCCGGCACTAACCCATGTCATATACATGCGAATTAGATTGTAGTTCACATTTAGTCAAATAACGAATGGTCAATATACAAGTATGCAGGCCTGCGTGGCCGAGCGGTTCCAGGCGCTACAGTCTGGAACCGCGCGACCGCTACGGTCGCAGGTTCGAATCCTGTCTCGGGCATGGATGTGTCTGATGTCCTTAGGTTAATTAGGTTTAAGTAGTTCTAAGTTCTAGCGGACTGATAACCTCAGAAGTTAAGTCCCATAGTGTTCAGAGCCATTTGAACCATTTCTGAAGTATACGAGTATTTACAAACAGTACAAGCAGGATTGCAGCGAACTGATCACTTAACCAAGTTTAACATGGAGTACCTGCGTAATGAGTCATTCCAGCTGCATAGCTGAGGATAAGATTTGTTAACCATTTCATTGCAGAATTAATGTAATACACGCACGATAATCTCTGCAGTCATACTGTATTAGGAGCCCACGATTGGAGTACTATGTTCGTTGAATCGGATTACACAAGCTGAGGCCAAATACAGACAACCGATGACGCCACAACACTATCTTTACTCAAGTAGGTAGTCAGCGCTAAATTACGTGCGCCACCATTAACGTTACTGTAAGCAGTTTGACAGCATAACACCACCACAACTACTGACAACCTCAACCATTATCATCACGCAGTTGTGACTCTCAGTGATTACAGGTTGCTGATGTTTGTCAAGAATGGCGGAAAGCGCCTCTGAAGTTCCATTTGCATTACGACTAGGACGGAGAGAATGCTAAATAACAGTAATAGGTCACCCTGCGAAGAGAAGAGTCCACGTATTGCCTCAAGTTCTTGCAGTTTGATATAATGCAGTTCCCGATAGTTTCACACTAACGGGTTCTTTTGGCTATCGAAATACTCATATGGGAATCATAAAAGTGTAATTGCTAGAACGCTCAACTACCTTAATAACACATCATTCTGGATCGAATACGACTCGGAAAGCGACGTTAATTTGACGTTTTCATCCATCTCCTGACGTCTCACTGAATGAAGTCTGAAGTGCACGCACCGTTGTGTTGCCTGCCGCAAGGATTCTGTGAAGTGTTGTGGCAGCTGGCAGTCATTGCTGAATACACACATGTGCAAATATCCTCACTGCTCTAGCGGAACTCGTCTTTGTTGCATTTTTTCCATACCGTAATTAGCACAATAACATAAGGCTTGTTCTGCTGAAGAACTTGATGCCCACAAGTCTTTAAATAAGAATCTCCTAGCGGCAGTAATACATGAAAGGAAACACTGTTGGACAAAAGAATGGACAGCTCCCTGCTTTTGGCGTTTCCGATAGCGCCTACGATAAGAATCTGGTGTCGTATTATGCTTCAGAACTCTAAACTGTTCATTTTTTTACCTCATACTAAAACAAAAGTTGTGATATGAGAAGAGGAAATGACTTATATGCTTCACAGGAACTTTAGTTTTTCGTGTTTATTTTCTCACTTCATATTAAAACCAGGGCGTTAATATGAGAAGAGGAAATGAAATATACGCTTCCAAGACATAATATTTCCTTCTGTGCTATTACTGCATACATGAAAGCCTTGCAGTTAATTTTTGGATGTTGGATAAATTTTGATATCACATCACATTCCTTTGTGAGAAGGTTCATATTTTCTTGGGATTCAAATAGGGTGGACATTTCATCACTGGTTAATATTGTGATGACTTATGACATGATACCCGTTGCAATTGCTCCATGGCACCTGTGAGTAGAGTCTCACGTTGGTTACTATAAGAACACGCAGGCAGTGATATCCGCTCACTGCAGTCAGAGCCAAGATGATTTCTTTCCGTTTAGGGCGAAGCGTCTGCTGCAGTGTCCACGCTCAGCCAACATAAACAAATCGCGGCGGCATTGGGCACTGCTAATCGCTGTACCTGTCGCGAGCCTCTACAACAAGAGCGCACTGTCTCTGCTAACGATACTATGGAGTTAATACATCTTACTTAACGTAATACGCAGGACGTGGGATGGGTAAAAATTCAGTTTGTAACTTCCTATCGCATTAAAATACATTAGTCATATTTGATGCAATATTTATTGTTGGTTGTCTCTCTAATGTTAATAGTACTGATTCAGATTGTGCGTGAACACGAAAACACACACACACACACACACACACACACACACACACACACACAGTCACTGATCCGAGTGAGGGTGACAACTACTGTGTGTTGAACAACACATGCACCAGTCAGTTCCTCAGTTAGCGTCGAGTGGATGAGATTTTTCAATTACCTTGCATTGCAACAATTGTAAGCAGGAGACTGAAAGTAAATGGACTTGCTGTATGCTAAAGAGCTGCGACAAAGCAAAGCTTGACCGATTATCAGATAATTGTCCACATGGGTTTTGTGGACGAGTATACAGTTAGTAACCAACCGACTCCCGATCATTACGTAAGATTTCTCGAGGGCGTAGGGGAATTGATTTCATTAAGTCGTCGACAGTGTAGCGTGATGGTTTATTTCCCACCATACGTTTTCTATATTCGTCCAAAGGTCGCTCGCATTTGTAGGGACACATAGCAATGACCTTGTTACCTCTGCCCACATATTCTCTATCTGGTTGATGTTCGGTGATCGTGGAACAAACGGCAACAGCTTTATCCTCTCTTGGCCCTGAAACCAATCTCGCACTACTCTGCTATGATGGATGGGCCTCTGCTCCTGTAAATAATCTGTTATCTCGTTAGTTCATATATTTTTATTTAAATAACGTATTTGTAATAAGCACATTGGATTATTATTTTCCACAGTGTTTAAGACTTCATTCCCTGTCATAGATAAGTGATCTGGATTCAACAGTCCGATTAAGAATGTGGTTCACCCAGTCTATCATATGATGAGAGTCGTAGTCGGATATCCAAATTAAGACTGACTGGCTGAATCCGATTAGGACGATCTTGTATCGAAATGAATTACAGAAATCGGATTATTTGAACGTCTGTATTGCAACAATGCTGCGCACATAAATTCCTATGATGGAGTAGCAGCTAGCAACTGTCTAAGAAAAAGTGAGAAATATGTCGACTAGCAGCAATGTAACGTAATTATAACCCATATTTACCTGATGGAAATATTGAAGGGAACACTACACATCTATTTCAGTGTTGGGAAGATACTCCATATCAGATTTACTGATGACATAATGACAATAATAATAATAATAATAATCCCGTGTGGCCGATAGGGGAAACCCTTCCCCATACGGGTGGTACCGAGGAAATCAAATACTTGGGGTGAACCAAATACTAACACAATCCTGAACGGCTACTCAATCCGTTGAACCACAAATCCAGACACATCTGAGTGAAAATCACCGCTACTCTGGTCACCGTCTGTTATCTCAATGAGCTTGGCTGAAAATATTTGCTTCAAAAGGCTTCAACACCCTCTGGTCCTGTCTGGTCCCGGTATCACCCAGTCCAAACCAATGAAACACAAGAAAACATGAACTATGCAAGCAAAGGTAACTTTACCCCAGGTGGTACACAACCTGGCCACCGATAGGCGGCAGTTGGATTTTCGCACTCTGGGGAGTCCAGGTTAGCACAGCAGAGAATATCGAAGAACTCTGGTATATTTCCCTACAAGCAGAAAACATTCATTTGAAAACTAAACATCGATACATTGATCCAAACAAGAAACCTAAATAATCTCACAAAAGAAATCGTCCGCCAAAAACTTCTCATCCTTGCTCTTCAAGAACCACGATTAATTGACAATTAAAACTTTCATTACGGAAACCATGGCATCTTCAAGAGCAAAAAGCAAAAGGTAGCGAAAGGCGCATCAATCTTCGGCATTGCATTTCTCGAACACGGATCTATCAACAATTCTGTCGAAGAAATCACACCCATCAACAAGCGAGTTATGACTATGCTCATTCAGAGCCCCTATAAAAAATATACACTCATAAATGCACATGCACCCACCAACATCGAAAATAAGGAAAACACCGAAAATGTCGAAAAATTGTGGAACACACTCGAAAATACTATGAGCAAAATTCACCAAGATGACGTGAAAATACTAATGGGAGACTTCAACTTTCTATTTGGGACAGAAAAAACCTGTAGAAAAGTCATTGGTACTAATTCAACACACCGAAACGCTTAGACCAACGGAACACGTCTTACATTTGCCAACAATTCAACCACAAAAGAATGTCTTCCCACTTTAGGAAGTAGGCTGTTCCCAAGAAACATGTTTGGCTACCAGGTGCAAGCTGCTTTCGTAGTTGTGTTGGTCGATTTTCTTACGCTGAGACCGAAAGGTGTCTCAGTTGTTGGCAACAAATTCCAGCTGTGTTGCACACAGCCCATGGGGCAGAATTCGTAGCCCAAAACACACTCCTGGAGCTATCAGATGTAAAATATTATGTTCACACTACTCTTTGCTCGAGGTTATGTCTTTTTGAGGGGCTCAGCCTTTCATTTCTTCTTAGGAAGTTAACGATAAAGGCATCATAACACGTCACCAGTAACAGTACTGCATACGAATGCTCAATGAGCGACCTGATGACGTTCAATAATAATCACTCCGTTGATTTTTGTTGTTTCGAATTAGAGCATGCAGTACTCCTACACCAGACTTCTGAACTTTGCCTGTTGAATGCAAATGTCGCATGATGGTAAAATGGTAATCTATCACATATATCAGCAGTCGAGACTTCCATAATGTGAAAAATCATTCATGCCAGAACGATCTTTGTTGAAACAAGAATATCTTTTTCTGGCGTATTTTTCCCAAAAGCACTCGCTCCACACACAATTCAAATCTTTCTAGCTGCCTCCTCTGCATTCACCCCTCTGTTATACCAAAAGTAAACGTTGTGTTGCAGATGTTACACCTATTTCCACTTGCGACTCAATTTTACAATGCTTAACTGTAGTTCATGATTTTCTAGTATGCAAAATCCAATGCTTAACTGCAAGATGATAACTAGAACTTCAAATTCGAAAATGACAGTTGATACATACACTGACAGCGTGGCGCCGCGTTCACCTGGGCGGCGCCGGACTTTAGGCGGCGGGTGGCGTCTGGCCGGTGGTCGGTAGCCGCTGCAGCGCGACGAAACGCTCGAGCGTAAGCTGCTATGATCGCGGCGCAGCCATGAACTGTCCTGCGGAATTGTCTCTGGAATATTGGGTATTGCTGGTGGGTAGAATGTTAAGCGAATTATCTTCGATGTTCAGTCAGACTCATAACTTGAGACCCACTGTGGTAAAAAAAAAAAAAAAAAAATGTAATACAGTTGGACGCGAACAGGCGACTATAAGTTTAGAACGCACGACGCTTGCCAATAGACCACGGGCTCACATAGTCCGACAACGTCTCGGAAGTAGCTAACACTTCCTCCTAACACTTCCGCATCTTACAGTGTTGCCAGATTGCGCATATGGCCGAACTTAGAGTTGTCAGGGGCGGTCAGTTTTATTGGCCACCTTAAGTGAATGACTCGGACTTAGTCTCTGTGGCGGCCGGCCGGCGGTCAGTTTTATTGTCTAAGACTGTACATTCTCGTAAATTCATTCCTCAAATTAAGACTTGAATTTGATATTAGTAAACTCCTCTTGGCCTGGACTGCTCTTTTTGCCAGTGCCAGTCTGCTTTTTATGTCCTCCTTACTCAGCAGTCATGTGTAATTTTGCTGCCTAGGTAGCAGTATTGCTTAACATCATCGACTTCAGGATCACCAATCCCGATGTTAAGTTTCTTGCAATCCTCATTACTTTTGTCTTTCTTCGATTTACTCTCAGTCAATATTCTGTTCTCATTAAACTGTTTATTCTGTTCAGCAGATACTGTAATTATTCTTCACTTTCACCTATGGAGGAAATTTTTTTGTCATCAGCGAATCTTGTCATTGAACATCTTTTCACCTTAAATTTTAGTTCTGGTCTTGAAACTTTTTTTTATTTCCGTCACTGCTTCTATGATGCATAGATTAAACAGCAGGACGAAAGGCTGCAGCCATTTCTTACACCAATTTTAATCTAAGCGTTTCATTTTTAGTCTTCCACGCTTATTATTCTCTTTTAGCTCTTGTACACATTGGATTTCCCTATAGCTTACTCCTATTTTTCTCAGAATTTCGAACATCTTGCACCATTTGACACTGTCGGACGCTTTTTCCAGGTCGACGAATACAAATCAAATCCTATGGCCGGGTTATGATTCCTCATGAGTCTTGCTTTCTTTTTTTTTTTTTTTTTTTTTAGTCATCAGTCTTCAGACTGGTTTGACGCGGCAAAGAGATCGTCATCTAACAAAGCCACAGTTTTATTTTCCATTCTTCTATACAATATCTTTGTCAGCAACATGGACGAATGTGCTGTTAAAATGACTGTGCAGCAATCCACGCACTTGTTGGTTCTTCCAGTTTTCGGAATGGTGTGGATGACGTTTTTTCCCGAATGTCTGATGGTATATAACCAGTTGCATTCATTCTACACACCAACGTAAATAGTTGTTTTATTGCCATTTACCCCAATGATTTTAGAAATTCCGATGGAATGTTTTCAATCCCTTCTGCCTTATCAGATTTTAAGTCTTCCACAGCTCTTCTAAATTCTGATTCTTAAAACTGAATCCCCTATCCCTTCTATACAGGGTGTTCCAAAGGGTACGCCCAAAATTTCGGGAAACATTCCTCACACACAAATAAAGAAAAGATGTTATGTGGACATGTGTCCGGAAACGCTTAATTTCCATGTTAGAGCTCATTTTAATTTCGTCAGTATGTACTGTACTTAATCGATTCACCGCCATTTGGCCCAATTGAAGGAAGGTAATGTTGACTTCGGTGCTTTTTTTGACATGCGACTCATTGCTCTACAGTACTAGCATCAAGCACAGCAGTACGTAGCATCAACAGGTTAGTGTTCATCACGAACATGGTTTTGCAGTCAGTGCAATGTTTACAAATGCGGAGTTGGCAGCTGCCCATTTGATGTATGGATTAGCACGGGGCAATAGCTGTGACGCGGTACGTTTCTATCGACACAGATTTCCAGAACGAAGGTGTCCCGACAGGAAGATGTTCGAATCAATTGATCGGCGTCTTAGGGAGCACGAAACATTCCAGCCTATGACTCGCTACTGGGGAAGACCTAGAACGACGAGGACACCTGCAATGGACGAGGCAATTCTTCGTGCAGTTGGCGATAACCATAATGTCAGCGTCAGAGAAGTTGCTGCTGTACAAGGTAACGTTGACCACGTGACTGTATGGAGAGTGCTACGGGAGAACCAGTTGTTTCCGTACCATTTACAGCGTGTGCAGGCACTATCAGCAGCTGATTGGCCTCCACGGGTACAGTTCTGCGAATGGTTCATCCAAATATGTGTCAATCCTCATTTCAGTCAAATGTTCTCTTTACGGATGACGCTTCATTCCAACGTGATGAAATTGTAAATTTTCACAATCAAATGTGTGGGCTGACGAGAATCCGCACGCAATTGTGCAATCACGTCATCAACACAGATTTTCTGTGAACGTTTGGGCAGGCATTGTTGGTGATGTCTCGATTGGGCTCCATGTCCTTCCACCTACGCTCAATGGAGCACGTTATCATGATTTCATACGGGATACTCTACCTGTGCTGCTAGAACATGTGCCTTTGCAAGTACGAAACAATTTGTGGTTCATGCACGATGGAGCTTCTGCACATTTCAGTCGAAGTGTTCGTACGCTTCTCAACAACAGATTCGGTGACCGATGGATTGGTAGAGGCGGACCAATTCCATGGCCTCCACGCTCTCCTGACCTCAACCCTCTTGACTTTCAATTATGGGGGCATTTGAAAGCTCTTGTCTACGCAACCTCGGTACAAAATGTAGAGACTCTTCGTGCTCGTATTGTGGACGGCTGTGATACAATACGCCATTCTCCAGGACTGCATCAGCGCATCAGCAATTCCATGCGACGGAGGGTGGATGCATGTATCCTCGCTAACGGAGGACATTTTGAACATTTCCTGTAACAAAGTGTTTGAAGTCACGCTGGTACATTCTGTTGCTGTGTGTTTCCATTCCATGATTAATGTGATTTGAAGAGAAGTAATAAAATGAGCTCTAACATGGAAAGTAAGCGTTTCCGGACACATGTCCACATAGCATATTTTCTTTCTTTGTGTGTGAGGAACGTTTCCTGAAAGTTTCGCCGTACCTTTTTGTAACACCCTGTATATAGACACCTGTTTCTGTTTCTAATACGTTATCAGACAAGTCTTCCCCTTCACAGAGACTCTTTCCACCTATCGGCTCTATCCTATGCATTTAACCGTGGACTGACCATTGCACCCTTAATGTTGCCGTCCTTGCTTCCAGTTTCACCGATGACTGTTTTAACTTTTCTGTAAGGTGAGTCACTCCTTCCGCCTGTTATTTCTCCACATTTTTCTCGAAGCCATTTCACCTTAGTTTCTCTGCACTTCCTACTTTCTTCATTCTTAAATTACTCGTATTTATATATTCCTGAATTTTTCTGAACATTTTTGTATTTTCTTTTTTCGTCTGTCAAATGAAGAATTTCTTCTTTTACCCATGGCCGGCCGGAGTGGCCGAGCGGTTCTAGGTGCTACAGTCTGGACCGCGCGACCGCTACGGTCGCAGGTTCGAATTCTGCTTCGAGCATGGGTGTGTGTGATGTCCTTAGGTTAGTTAGGTTTAAGTAGTTCTAAGTTCTATGGGACTGATGACCTCAGAAGTTACGTCCTATAGTGCTCAGAGCCATTTGAACCATTTTTTACCCAAGGGTTCTATGTTAGTTACGTTCTTTGTATCTATGTTTTTCTTTCCAACTTATATGACCGCCCTTTTTAGAGCTCTTCATTCCTCTTCAACTGAAGTGAATACTTACCTATCCATTATATCAGTATCTATAGCCTCAAGGAATTTCAACTGTATCTCCTTATTCCTTAGTATCTCCGTATCTCACTTCTTTGCACAGTGTTTTTCTTTTCTTACTCGTCTCTTAAAATGCAGCCCAGTCTTATCAATACTAAATTGTGATGTGAGTCTATATCCACTCCTGAGTCGTCTTGAAATCCAGTACCTCGTTTCGGAATCCCTGTCTGACCGAGACGTAATCTAATAGAACTCTTGTCGTATCTCCTAGATTTTCCCTTTCCCTATTGTGATTCATAAACAGAGTATTCGCTAGTGCTAGATGAAATTTACTGCAGAACTCAATTAGTCTTTCTTCTCTCTTATTCCGGCTACCAAACCCACATTCTCCCGTGCCCCTTCCTCTTACTCTTTCCCCTACAGCCGCATTCCAATCTCCCAAGACTATTAGATTTTCTTCTGCCTTCACGTACTGAATTTCCCGTTCAATATCCTCATACATTTTCTCAATCTCTTCATCTTCTGCTTGTGATATCGCCATGTATAAGTGAACTATCGTTGTGGGTGTTGGTTATCTGTCTATTCTGATGAGAATAATCCTGCTACTGAAGTGTTCATTACTCTCTGCCCTACCTTCCTATTCGTGACGAATCCTATCCACATTACATCATTTTCTGCTGCTGTTAACATAATACTATACTCATCATACCAGAAACCCTTGTCTTCTTTCCGCCGGCCGCGGTGGTCTCGCGGTTAAGGCGCTCAGTCCGGAACCGCGCAACCGCTACGGTCGCAGGTTCGAATCCTGCCTCGGGCATGGATGTGTGTGATGTCCTTAGGTTAGTTAGGTTTAAGTAGTTCTAAGTTCTAGAGGACTGATGACCACAGATGTTAAGTCCCACAGTGCTCAGAGCCATTTTTTGGCTTCTTTCCTTTTCACTTCGCTGACTCGCACTATATCCCCTTCCTGATTTTCTGGCTTCCCTACCACATTCAAACTTCTGACATTTCAGGACACTACTCGTAGAACGTTATCCGTCTGTTGGTTATTCAACCTTTTTCTCATGGTCACCTCTCCCTTGTTAGTCCCCTCCCGGAGATCCGAATGGGGTACTAGTCCGGAATCTTATGCCTATCTAGAGATCATCATGGCACTTCTTCAATAACAGATCACTTGTCCTATGGAGACACATGATGTGTCTTCAATGCAGCGGTTTCCATTGCCTTCTGCATCCTCATGCTGTTGATCATTCCTCATTTATCTGCCTTTAGGGTCAACTTCCCACCGCAGAAGACAGTGCCCTGAGCTCCTGTCCGCTCCTCCGCCTTCTTTGACAAGGCTGATTGCTGAATGAGGATTTCTTATGTCGGAAGTCTTTGACATCTATTGTTGATAATTTTTATTGAAGATTTAAGCAGTGGCGAGGCTCGAACCCGGGACCGAGGACATTTACGTTACTAATGGAAGACGCTACCCCTAGATCATGGGTCAGGAAAGTTATTGCCTTGATACGATTGCCTCACATGTCTTTATTATGACAGGGTGCATTTTCATGCTCTGAACTCTTCCTCTGACTTACGCAGTACCCAATGTTACAAAATGTGTGCATATCCTTCCGCATTTCGCGTCTTCTGAAGCCCAAAAAGAGGACCACACTTCAAACATGAAAATCAGTCACATACCGTGACACAACTGTTCGTCATTTTTGTTCGTCACGATAGAAGTCAGGAGCGGAGGGCGTTGTCAAATGAAAATTAATTGAGTGGAATGGACCCAGTTTATTCTTGTAATGATGGTACAGTGGTGCCTACGTAGGACTGAGCAGCCCCAAGAGGGGTTGCCGTCTGCTCATCAGAGAGGCAGAGGCTAGAGGAGCGACTACTCGGGACCGAGGTCAGAAGCTAAGAGAGCGCGGAGCTGTTTCCAAGCCGCACTCGCCGCTCCCGGCCGCGTCCCCAGGTGATCACACGATTAGTCTCTGATTGGAGGATTGATTCCGCCAACGCGGCTTTTAGTAGCGTACCCCCATCAGCGCAACCAACCCGTGGGACTTGAGTCTGACCGAGGAGCACGTGGCAGGAATGTGCCGACCATGGTCTTCCAGCCAGCACCTTCCACTACAATATGCCCAAGCCGGCTACGGCCGAACATTATGCATTGAAAATTTATTTAATAAAATTTTGTCGGCAATGATCTCTCTTGGGGGGTCTCCTCCCTGCACACAACCTTCTGTTACACTATACAAGATGGCACGCAGCGTTCCGCAGCCATTTGCCAAACCAAACACTTCCATACAGACATGACGACTATTTACAATACAGTGAATTGGCAGCTGCTAGATGTGCATTTGCAAACATTGCTGAGCCATATAAGTGATGTGCTTGTATACTTTAATTTAAAGTAACTGATGCTAGGAACAACACATACACCCATGCCCGAGGGAGGACTCGAACCTCCTGCGGGAGGGACGCGTAATCCGTGACATGGCGCCTCTACTCGCGCGGCTACTCCGCACGGCTGTCGGATTCTTTCGTGGCTATTAGCGTGAAGTTATAAGTAATACAGTGAAACAGCCAATGAAAATCGTGAGACACACAGCAGAGCATCGTAAATGGCACAGAGGACTGCGAGCTCGACATTGAAGGTGAATAATATACATTGTCTTATCCGCAGTGAAGTGGGTGTATCTTGATGACATCTGTGCAGCACCAAAAAGTGTATACATATCCTTCACTGCTGTGTTATTGGTCCACGGTATTTAATGGAAACCTGAGCTTAATGATTATTATTTCAAAAATGAAATATTTTAGACTGCAGGAATTTGCGGATTGACGCCATACAATAGAACAGTAGCTCTACTAAATGTATTGTACTTTGTTGACAATACTAATAATCCTGTGAATTTTAACAAACGGTTATATAAAGTGCAAGCAATTATTGAAAGTAAGCTGAGTACCCTGGATTGAATGGATATGTATATATTCCAATCTTCTATTTGTCCATCTACTCCTTACCCCTCTCGCTGTCCAATTCTTCATTCAAACTCTCTCTGTCCATCTCCTCCATCTTCTCTCTCTCTCTCTCTCTCTCTCTCTCTCTCTCTCTCTCTCTCTCTCTCTCAGTCCACCAAATCCACGACTCACAACTCCTTCTGCTCCTCTGCCTGTCCATCTCCTCCTCCCCAGTCTCTGTCCATGTGTTCCTTACCCCTATGTCCATATGCTGGTTCCCCCTCTGTCCATCTTCTCCTCCCCCCTCTAATTCCACTTCCTCCTTCCCATCTCTCTGGCCACCTCCTCCTCTTCCGCACTCACTCTGTCCATCTTCTCCTCCTAACTGCGCGGCCATGTTATCTCCACCACTTTCCTCTTTCTACTCTTCTTTGTCCATCTATTCTCCTCTTTCTTTCTTTCCATCTCCTCCCATTTCTCTGTCTATTTCCTCGTCCATCTCCTCTTCCACTTCTCCCTGTCTTTGTCCATCTCCTCGTCTTTTCTTTCTCTGCCCTCCTTTCCATTCTCGCTGCTCATTTGCCCCCACTCTCTGTCCATCTCCTCCTACCCCCTCTTTGTGCCCATCTCCTTCTTCCCTCTCGTTGTATTTCCATCTTCTCTCCACAATATCACTCTCACTGCAACAGGAGCCCTCTGGTTCTTTCCTCCACTGTACTTCTTTTCAAATTATAATTAATATGTATACCAAATTTAGTTGAAGTTTTTGAACGGATTTAGGATGAGGTTTTCACTCGTTGTTTTCCCACGTACGCACATGTCAAAAATATTTCACATACATTTAACATGTTTCACAAGTATTCGTACTCATGTTTCAGCTGTATCTCTAGCGACTTTCGCCCTGCAGTTTCGTTTTCAGGCAGCTCAGTGTTTGGGCGTCTTATCTCCTGAACTGTCTGCTCCACAATAATATAATTTTCCAGGTACATGTTATACCTGAATACAGTTATTAGTAAAGCGATAGTTAAAGCGTTATGTTTCATGCGGCAGTTTCTTTCCTTTCATCATTTTTTCAGGAGACATCAGTGAGGGAAAGTTTCATATAAGTTTGAAATTACGTGTCAAGTTTTCTGCAAGTCTCTAACACCCAAAGTTGCAGATGTCAGACACGCATATCGGTATCAAATCTTGTGCGTTGATAGAATATCAACCAAAACACCGATTTAGTTCGTACTATTTGCTGTCGTCCAACAGAACTGGCGTAAACGTTAATTAAAAGTGACACCAGAACAACCGAGCACAAAAAAGATAACTGTTAGTAATTAACTTCGGTGAGAAAGTTGGTGAGCGTTAGAACGAGTCCTATGTTCAAATCTCAATAACGACAATTTTTTTAACGTACTATGAACGAAAGTGTGACATGGGACAACATGTTTATGATATGTAGAAGTACTGTTGGGAGTTTACAGCAATGTTCTCTTGGAGTCAGCTGTCGCTTTCTTTCTGTGAAAGTAGTAAACCCATAGAATACATTCGTAGTTTCCCGAATACACAGTCAGAACAGAAAAATAAAGAAACAGTTCTATCATACGTGCGGAAGTAATAATGACAATAATAATAATAATGTACTTAATAAAACTAACAGTAGTATTAATGAACAAAATAATAAGATCAATAGTAAGTACGTAACGTTAAGAAATCAATGCAAACACGACCACACAAACATACACACTCACACACTCAGCCACCCACCTGACTACCCACCCACCCACCCACACACACACACACACACACACACACACACACACACACACACACATACAAACACACGCAGTGTCATTCATTCTGGAACAAGGGCTTCACAGTAATGTTTGAATACGAAGAAGTATGCGAAGGAAATTAGATACAACAGTTTGACGCGTAAATAAAAAAATAAATAAAAGAAATTTAGAAAATGTTCTCATCGGTGTGTTTGAGCGCGGAACCTTTGGAACGACGATCTCACGCTCTAGCAACTGACCCCCACGAAATCTACAAACAAATACTCTCAGATAGCTTTTCCTGTGCTTCGTAATTCTGATGTTACTTTTAGTTACCGTTTACGCGTTTTGTACTGGACGACAACACATAGCGCTAACTAGATCGGTGTTATGGTCGATACTGGTACCGTTCTGAGTGTCTGACATCTGGAGATTTGGGTGCAAGTGCTCTCATTCTCAAATAGTGAATGTCTAAATGATGGGTATTCACGTGTCGTGGGCCTTACTGACTTTTCACCCACACCCCGGCGATAGGTAGGTTCTTACCCCCACAGCAATGATTTCCAGGTGGTGGGTGGTATGTGTACCACTATTCGTTAAAATCTGTCCAGTAGTTTTTGAGATGTGAAACAGATACATATATGCACCCACTTTCATAATACGTGTGTATCGATGTGAACTTGTGATAGAGTGATTTGTAGACACCTGACTAAAACATTGCAGTGAAAGAGAACCTGATGCTTTTGAAAGGGAAACTCAGTATTGTTCAGATTGTCCATATAAAACAAACAAATTTACGATTTTTAAGCTGGAATCAGTGTTAGCCACTTGAACGAATTACATTATTTCTATTCTATGTCTGCTTGCATAAACAAGTAGTAAAAAAATTTCTGTTTCAATAATGTGACGAAACAGGAGATTGTGATCTTACAATGTGGACGGTGAACCTTGACTCCCACTGCAATATTACGCTTCGAATTACTAGCGCAAGTTCCTAAATTTTACGGAGGAATTAACATTCTCGGCATACGTTCACTGTGAACATCACAGTCCCAGACGTAACTTGTAATCTGCGGAGCAATAGAACTAAAATTACACCTTGGCTAGCTTGTCAATATAGAAAGCATAACCTTGTTAATAACAACAGTTGTAATTCATCATTCGAATGGCTCGTCAATTTTCACGACGACACTCACAGTTTTAAAATCTATAGTAAAACAGAACGTAGCTGTAAACAGTCTACCAAAGGAAACTAAAGGAAAAGAGGGAAGGAAGCTTAGAGTTTAGCGTCGCTTCGACGACGATATTATTAGAAACATAACACAAGCTGAGTATGGGGAAGGATCTGAAAGAAAATCGTCCGCGTTCTTGTCAGGGAATCATTCCAAAATTTGATCTGAGATATTTAGGGAAACCGCAACAAACTTCAATCGGTATGGCTGAAATGGTAAATTTGATCTCTCTTTGTCCCGAATGCTGGTCCAGTTTGTATTGTGACAGAACAATTGCTGTTCTTTTGTACAGTAAACTGACTCATTGCTATCACAATGAGGTGACAAAATTCATGGGATACGGCCTGCCTAATAACATGTCGGATCTTCTTTCCCCGGCGTAGTGCAACAATTCGACGTGGCATGGACTGAACCACTCGTTGGAAGTCCCCAGCAGAAATATTGAGCCATTCTGCCTCTGTGGCCGTTCATGATTGTGAAAGTGTTGCCGACGCAGGATTTTGTCCACGTGCTGACCTCTCGGTTACGTCACATAATTCATTGATGAGATTCATGTCGAGCGATCTGGGTGGCCAAATCATTCGCTCGAATTGTCCAGAATCTTCTTTAAACCAATAGCTAATAACTGTGGCCCGCCGACACGGAGCATTGTCATCCGTAAAAATTCGATCGTTGTTTGGGAACGTGAGGTCCATGAATGGCTGCAAATAGTCTCCACCTAGCCGTTCATAACCATTTCCAGTCAATTATTGGTTCAATTGAACAAGAGGACCCAGTATGTTCCATGTAAACACAGCCGACATCACTATGGAGCAGCCGCCAGCTTAAATAGAGCCTGTCTGCGTCGCACTCTAATCCTACCATCAGGTTTTCCAATTGACTCATCTGACTGGGCCACAATTTCCCAGTCCTTCAAGGTCCAACCGATATGAACACGAGCCCGGGAGAAGAGCTGGAGATGATGTCGTGCTGTTAACAAAGCCATTCGAGTTCGTCGTCTGCTGCATAGCCTGTTAACTCCGAATTTCCTCGCACTGTCCTAAAGGATACGTTCATCGCACGTCTCACATTGATTTCTGTGGTCATTTCACGCATTGTAGCTTGCCTGTTAGCACTAATAACTCTACGCAAACGCTGCTGTTCTTGGTCGTTACGTGAAGGCCGTCGCCCACAGCGTTGTTCGTGGTGAGAGGTAATGCCTGAAATATGGTATTCTCGTATTCCTATACTCTACACCGATTTCCGAAATGGAATGTCCCATGCGTCTAGCTCCACATAAGATTCTGCCTTCAAAGTCTGTTAGTTCCAGTTGTGCCGCCATAATCACGTCGGAAACGTTTTCACACGACTCACCTGAGAACAAATGACAGTTCCATCAATGCACTTCCCTTGTACACATTGTGTAGACGATACTACCATCATCTTTACATGTGCATACCACTGTCCCATGACTTTTGTCACCTCAATATACGCACACGTGTCAGTTAATACAGGAAACGTCGCTCTTTGCTTTTTACCTATACTGTTAGTTTTTATACTTCTTGCACTAATCTGTAAGAAGTGGATTCTGGCAGCGGACGGAGCTTCTCTTGTTCTTTAACAAAGAAGGGATCTCAGTTAATAGGGTGTTTACTATTCTGTTTTACATTGTATGAAATTGTTGTTGTGATTAATTTTAAACTGTGGTTAATAACCAAAGCCTATAAGCAGTATAAGATTTTTACAACGAATATCACTTATAGTTCATGAAGCAGACTATGCGTTACCTCATACTGCGTGATAGAATGCACTAATAGTTACTTCATCCAACGAAATAATCAATATATGCAAGTGCTCCGGTAATTCATCTAAGATTACTCCATTTCAGCTAAAGACAATTTTACTTATTAATTTGTGGAAGCCCTACAAGCAATTATTTACACGCACGCATCTGAATCAACAGTGATCAGAGATACCAGTTCTTGCCAGCTTTGTTCACACGAGTAAAATTGTAAGTTGGGAATAGAGTCAAATATTAGCTTTAAAATCAGAGTATCAGAGTATATGATAGTTTGTAGGTCTTTACAAACGTAATGTATACTCTTATAATAATCACTAACAAAAACTTATACTGTGCATGTACTCAACACGGCTATGTGCACCACACATGAACATCATAGTGAGGATATTCAGTAATTTAGAAAATGTTATGAAGTTCAAAAAACTTCGTCGTTATGTGATATGTTGTTAATAAATAAACCTCCTAAAATCGCAGCTAACAGAAAATGCGCTTACACGAGACGGTGATCCATTTGTATCACCGTGCCTGTTTTAAAACGACATAGACTCAAGATTTCTCGTAACTGATTACAAGTCTAGCAGTCACCTTCTAATTACAATGCTTTGTTATCATTAGTAATCAGGTAAATAAATAATTACTTACGATATTGGTTTACTAAGGAAATCTAATTTTCATAAGTTATAGCCCGCGTCAATAGTACCCAGAGATGTAACTAGTTACAGCGATGTGATATTCTCCCATTGCAGAGAATGTGTTTTTTCACGTAATCAACGTCTTTGCTATATGTATATTTACTTGTACTTCATATAAATAAATCAGAACTCTTCTCTAAATTATTCCCGACGTCAAGGTAGACGAACTGCTTTGAAAGTTTGTAGACTTTAGCTAGTAATTATTTTCTCATAACATTACATTAAATCTGAAATAAAATTATTGTTCTTTGAACTTTAATTTCTTCGCACACTTAATATGAGCTTCAGAGGACACCTCTGCCTGGTAATATCCCGTGCCATGTCCTCAATTGAATTTTCTTATTTTCCATTCAAATACTTCCCTTGCTTTCTTTAAGGACTGAGGTCTTTTATTGTAGTTTTTTTTACGGTTACTATTTCGACTGTCTTTGAAATTACGAGTCAGGACCAATTGCTTTGTCAGTTTTGACACAAATTTTCTTCATTTGGCTTTCATGCATAGAAACAGTCAGCGATAGTGAACGAGTGACCACAAGTTCTAACCCATAATAAAGCGATCAAGATAAGAAAAACTTTATGCGGCACCGCCGTTTTATGCCATAACGTTAACACGGCAGGAACAAAATTAATCCCCTTCAGATATTGGTAGATAGCGACCCCCACTACCTTTCCCCACTTTCAACATTATTCCCCACTCACAAATTAAATTATAAGTAATGGTGAAGTCCTGATGTGTAAGAGTAAATGGTTCCGACTAATTATCAACCGAGATTTAAGGTAAGATCTTGGCAATGAGTGGGCAAAATTAACACTGTATGTTCCAAAATTCGTTAGCACTAGCGAACTACCAGCTGTCGTTAGTTGAGTTACTATTACTCGAAGCGATAACTAATCACCAGTTTACAAAAATAACACACTATAATATTTTCTCCGTGAGTGTATAGTTCTATAAATCTCCACGTCGAACACTCGATCCTGTCGGAGTGTATGAAATCCGTACGCCAAATAATTATTGTGCCACTCAACTACAAACGAACTTGCAAAACCGGAGCACTAATACGATTTTTAGAGAATTGTTCAGATCAGCACGTGTCGCGACTCGTTAACCGGAGTCTGATCTCCGTACAGCTTAGACCAATAAAATATTTCACCCATTTCTCACTATCAAAGAGCCAGTTCCTCCACATTACTTAACTATTCACACGTTAACCATTTACTACGAATTCACAAGCGGGAACTTGCAGTGCCTGTCCTTTGACTATATCGACTCAATCAGTATTCATACCATAAAAAGTGATTCACTCCACATGAAAAGTGCTACTACTCTGCTGCGGTTAACACTAAAAGCTCTAGCAATGGCTGTCGGCACCTCACCTGTGCTTTGAATATCCAGTTCAGCCGGACTCTTCTCCGTTGACTCTCCCGTAGGACAGTTCAACCACAACTGACTTAATCCCCTATGAAATCATTTAGGAACTATTTACCAAAAAAATGTTTATTAATAACATTATTTTTAAGAATTAGTTCCGGTTTTAGACTGCCATCGACTCTTCTTCTCATGACTGGCTGCGATCTACGTAGTCTTCGCCACCCGGACCAGTCACACTGTCAGCGCACGTTAAATAGACTTTGCATTTCAAATCTGAATCTCGGCCACGTATCAGCATTAGTGTACAGTAAGATATGGTTCGAGACGACACATACAAGCAACATACAATAAAAACACCAAACCCACGTTCAACACACCTTATTTACAATCCGATGATATGTTACAACAAAACAATCTGTCATGACGACTCTTCAAATAACTATTTCCTATCGACCCACCAGATGCTTCTTACAACTTATGAAATGTTACATCAACAAAAAAATCGATAAATATCTTCTTTACTTCTATAATGAAGGCAAGCAACAGCATATCAAGAAAGCATGGTTAAAAATTATGGGTACTATGCTTTTTTCGCAACATTAATTTTCTGCTGTTTGTTTCGTAGCGCGAGGTCGGTTGTTCGACTATTTATTTTCTGAAACTATGTTGCCGGGTGCTGATCCTGTCAACCCAGTCGTCAGTTACCCTAAGGAATGAAGCCGTGTGCAGCAGCTACCAAGTCAGTCGTTTAAATCCTTTTCTGTGTGTTATCGTGTTTTCTGAGGATGAGAGGACGACCTAGCATCTGCCTAAACAAGCGTCAGTTACCGCCTGAAAACCACGCTGAGGCTACCCGCTGTACCACACCGAATCGTTCATCCGCTGTGAGGACTCGACCCTGTTCTGGCTTGCCCGCCTGTCTAGCAGATCAACGCGCTGGGCATTAAGCTACAGGATCAGATCCGATTGGCATTAGTGACTAAGATACAGGAATCACTATAGTGAAAGTACTTTTATATCTGCAGAGCCGTATTGCCTGTTTCACACCACACTCGTACTCAACTGGAAACTGAATGGTAACGCTCGTTAGGTGAGACTCTACAGTGCAACGACATGAATGTTGTGAACTTTCAAGTTGCTAGTCACAAAGAAGATGCTACGCCGTTTTCGTGACACGGTAAGGGTGCTTTTTACGTACAAACATCATCAGCGTCATCATCATCATCATCAAGTCATGGATCAGGCGTAGCGTCGTCTCTGTCTTCCGACAGTACCGTTGTTAATTAGATACTCTTCTAAATAGCATCCCATACGTGTAAACCAGTTGCGACTTTGCCTGATAATGCTCGTACCTTAGGTATTGGGGCTATGCATGGCTCTGTTGAAAAAGAATAGCTAGATGTTGTCACAGGGTCGATCCACGCACGTTTGCTTTCATTCCCAGCAGCTAATTCGCTACGAATAATAAACAGTGGCTGTGAGGCTGTGATACTGCAGTCAAATAGCCCATGTATTGGCTAGAATTGCGAGTTAATTAAATACACAGAAATATAAAGTAAAAGATAAACTCATAATTTGTAAAAAGGTTTCTATTCTAGCGTCTGTAACTGGTGAATACGGCAGAGGATCATGATGAATAACGTTTATGCAAGAAAAGACATCTCAAATAAACGAGAAACGGTCCTACGATATTCAGTTAAAATTCAGATAGAAAATACCCTTGTCAAATGCAGTAAAGTAAGCCGTACGAGAATAGTAGCAAAATCCCAAAACCAAATAGTGATCAAAGACTCATGAAAACTAACTTCGCTTTCGTGATCACAATACTCGAAAGATTCACTTGCTTAAAATAGTTCAGAGTCCAAGATGATGATTCACAAATGAACACTGTGGTACAAAGAATCTAACCTCAGCTCTGAAAATCTATCGGCTAAAATTAGCCATACTTTGGAGCACGTTCAAACCCCACGAAATATTAATCCATTCAGAAGTTAAAGTATGGTTGCGACCGTTCACCGCCCAGAATCAATCAGCTCCAGAATCGAATACCATTCGTTACCACAGGCAGGTCCGCCTCCTTCCAGAACTGTTGTGACAGTGTCTCGAATCCCACCGTTGAACTCGACAATTCCCAGACTTCACTTGATTCCAGCAGTGTTCCGCCGCTGTCCAACTATTAAAATCTATGGAGAAGAAAAAAAACTTTGAGGTTCGCCGATGATATTGTAATTCTGTGAGAGACAGCAAAGGACTTGGAAGAGCAGTTGAACGGAATGGATAGTGTGTTGAAAGGAGGATATAAGATGAACATCAACAAAAGCAAAACGGGGATAATGGAATGTAGTCGAATTAAGTAGGGTGTTGCTAAGGTAATTAGATTAGGAACTGAGATCCTTAAAGTAGTAAAGGAGTTTTCCTATTTGGGGAGCAAAATAACTAATGATGGTCGAAGTAGAGAGGATATAAAATGTAGACTGGCTATGGCAAGAAAAGCGTTTCTGAAGAAGAGACATTTATTAACATCGAGTATAGATTTAAGTGTCACGAAGTCGTTTCTGAAACTATTTGTATGGAGTGTAGCCATGTATGGAAGTGAAACATGGACGATAAATAGTTTCGACAATAAGAGAATAGAAGCTTTCGAAATGTGGTGCTACAGAAGAATGCTGAAGATTAGCTGGGTAGATCACATAACTAATGAGGAGGTATTGAATAAAATTGGGGAGAAGAGGAGTTTGTGGTACAACTTGACAAGAAGAAGGGACCGGTTCGTTGGACATGTTCTGAGGCACCAAGGGATCACAAATTTAACATTGGAGGGCAGCGTGGAGGGTAAAAATCGTAGAGGGAGACCAAGAGATGATTCAGATGGATGTAGGTTGCAGTAAGTACTGGGAGATGAAGAAGCTTGTACAGAATAGACTAGCATGGAGAGCTGCATCAAACCAGTCTCAGGACTGAAGACCATAACAACAACAACAATTTATTATTCTGCCATTACCTGAAAATGTATGGATATTACTTCTGGTATCTTTTTTTCTTTTTCGATCAATTCTCGTAACACCCATAAATCTTGTTATGAGTGTCGTATCCAGTGACCTACGTGCCATACGAGGTGCAGTCCAGTTGCTTCTGTAGAAATCCTCTAGTATGGAAATAAAATAGACTACAAGATACTTACCTCAAAGCAAGAATAATGATATTCCATGACACCAGGAACGAGTTCGATTGGACGTATTACTTTAGAATATAACTGTTGAACAAATCTGCCATTTATCTGTTTTAATCGTAATATTTATCATTTTCAAAGCAGAAATACAGAGAAAAAACGTTGAAAGGTATTAGTGTATACGTAGAACAATCATTAGATATTAAAAAAAATAAGGCAAGCAGTAGAACGGCTATTGATTCTACAACCAATATTTATATCGAAACTCACGTATGACAGTGAGGCCTTGACAATCACTAAAAAGAAGAAACGACGTTAGTTACTTTTACAAGGTTAAGTGTAATTAAGCACTTTCAACCAACAAATGGAATTAAATTCACGCGTACCTAGAGCTTTTAAAAGATACACTTTAAGGGCATTGTTGTTGGATTAGTTTGTAAGCCACATAAATATGCTAGAAGCTGAGGATACACGCAGTCTGGCATTTACAGTGGGCTACGTGTGGCAGCATATATACACAGTGCGTCCTCACGAAACTGTTGTTTCGTATATTCATTTTTAAACGTTATATCGTGACGAGAACGTCGTTGGTTAACGTTGACGTTGCCGCTACTGTATAGATATCAAGCAATGAACATAGACGAGAACGACAAAGATTGACAGAAACCACTGGATGATAAATGCCGCGAGGCACTGCTGAGCAGTTTTTGGAAGTTTTAGTGTCAGCTAATTCCGGTCGAGGTACAGTCTTTGAGTTCTTCATCTTCTTCAGCAAGATGCCAGCACTTTCACTGCTTAGTGAACGGGTGTTTACTAGCGGAATCATCGGACTATAAATTGGTCGGTGTGTGGACTGAACTGCAGCCAGGGGTTCAACTCTAATTGCCGCTTAGGCAGTAAGCCGAAAACTAAATACCGGGTGTGCTTATACAGGATATACACATTCGGTAGCCGATATCCACGTGACAAGGCGCTCTCTGGGATTCAAATCATGAGATCGAGTCCGTCGTTCCACAAACTTAGTTGTTTGCTGTTGTAGGCCAGTATATTTCAAATAAACCCTAACTGACGCTAAGTCGTCATTTGGAAAGTGTATATTAGCAGAAGCATGCAAATCTGATCCCACGGCACCATCTGATGTCCTATCTGAAACTTCCCAGAGCCATTTGTTTGTATGTGGTGGATCAGCCCACACTGTTATGGTAAAACTAAAGTTTCCTGATAATTGAGATAGCATATTCTCTGACTTCATCAGAGTAGATGTTTTTGTGATTTTCTCCTGAAGGAATGCATTGTACTTGATTTGGTCGAAATAATACGAATAAAAGAGAAAAATATCTTTGTTTGTAGGCCGTTGGGCTCGCTTTAGAGAGAATTATAGTTTGCATTCACATGGGACTGACAGATATACAACCCCGCTTCTCTTGAAGAAAAGCAGTTAGTTAAGGACGCATTCGCGGAGGAGGAAATCGAATGCGCAGCATGTCTGCCCTCTAAAGTTTACCACAGTGGTTAACGTGAGGTTCTGTACGTCATCATAAGCATTCGTTTAAGCAGTGTCGGGTAATTACAGGAATTGTGATGCAACGATTATCATCCTAGTACACTTATCGTCCATCAGGATGCAGAGCTCGCAACATTGCGTGAAGATGGTCACCCAAACTACTGACATAATCCCGCCCTGTAGGTTGCCCTTGAGGGCCAATTTCGAAATTTTACAAACAGTGTCACTGACACCCCGCCATGCTTCGTAGTGGTGCAGAGACAGTTATGCACCTTCTTTAAGATCAATCCAGTCCAGAGGTCGGGAAGAGTGTGAACGAGGATTTGCAACGAAATAACATTCTCAGACTGTTTATTGTTTATAAATTAAACACGTCACACTAAAATGTAGTATGAAATGTTCTCCCAGTTTTATTGTGCCCATTTTTTATGCGTACGGCACTAATCAATGCTTTTGAAATGGTTTCTGTACGATGAATGATCGCCGAATGCATTGTATGCCAGTTAGTTTTCGACGGTACTGCATCTTGTGTACGTCTCCCATATTATCTGGCATGCTCTTGTTTTGTGCCTAAAGACCCCTACTATCTCTACAGTCAGTTTCGCCTATCAGCCACATTTGTACTTGGCATATGACGTTTTTCCCTTTTTGAATCAAGCTTCCTGTGACACCACGAAGGCTGACCGTTATCTTCATTGAGACTCCGGAAACGTAAGCCACAACAATCACATCTCACTCTTGAAATTCAGGGCATTAGCAATAATGAAGATTTAATATCGCAATATATTTCGCGTTCAGCAGCTACCACTGCCAGTATGGTATGATGGTATAGATTGTCCCCTGTTAGGACGCACGCTTGAACACCAGATGTCGAGGGTATGTGACACGTTTGCCGTGAGCACAGGTATGACATAAATGTTCATATTACAAATTTAGTGAATGAACTAAATTTCTAAATGCTCTCACAGAAGGCAAATGTGATTGCATTAATTTCATGTGAGGAAGAGGATATCGCTTATTACGTGATAGTTGTCTTAATCATTTAATCTCATCTTCATCGACTCGCAAGCCGTCGGAGTGGCGTCAAATAGGGAGATATGCTCCAGGTGGCCGGACTACCACAGATGGCGTATAAGGCCAGTTTTATATGAAGCCCAAGTTGGCTCGTTGGTGAAGAAGTAAATATAACGAAAAATAATATTCAGTTACCCCATTATAAGTAAGATATTCCGTTGAAGCTACACCGATGGAAAAAAATCGCAACACTAACACTAACGAAAGCTGGCAGGCGTGTTTCTACATCTGAAAGATGACGTCTACTCAAATTTCGAACCACTATGAGGATGAAAATCAGGTTTGACTTAAATACACGCTGCAACGGTCGTGGGCATTAGCTACCTTTGAGATAGGACGTGGTGAGTTGATGTTAGTCAGGATTGTATTTAAGGCGACAAAGAGGCCATTATCAACACATCACTTTGTTTGGACCAGGTCGTGTAACAGAGATACGAGAAGCTGGATGCACCTTCTGTGATATTCCAGAAGACTTGCAGGAATGTAAACACTGTAATTACTGCTGGCAGCGTTTGTCACGAGAATGTATGGCAGCGAGAAACCGGACTCCGGACTCCCACGTTGCACTACCGACAGAGAAAAACATCGCGTTCGGCGTATGGCTCTTGCGCATCTTATTGCATCTGCAGCAGCAATTTGAGCATCAGTTGGCACCACAGTGACAAAGAACTGTTACGAAGCGGTTACTTCAAGGACGAAACCGAGACAGACGCCCTGTTACCAAATCACTACCATTTGGTAGTTCGGTTGTGTCCAGCGAGTCTTCATTGGAGGGCAGGGTAGAGGTCTGTTGAGTTTTCTGACAAAAGTTTGTTCTGACTCGGTGCCAGTGATGGCATTGTCTTGCTTAGTAGGAGACGAGTTGATTACCTGCCCTGTCTGTGTTCTAGACACACTGGACCTGCACCTGGAGTCATGGTCTGGGGTGCGAATTCGTATGACAGCAGGAGCACCCTCATGGATATCCAACACACCCTGACTGCAAAACTGTACATCAGTCTGCTCATTCGATCTGTTGCGCTGCTACTCACGAACAGCATTCCATGGATTATTTCCAACAAGACATCGCTCGCCCACGAACTGCTGTTGAAGCATAACATTTTCTACGGAATGTCGACATGTTGCCTTATTCATCTCGATCAGGAAGTGTGTCTCCAATCGAGCACATGTGGGACATCACCGGACGACAACTCTAGCGTCACCCACAAACAGCATTATCCGTCATTGTATAGACCGGCCAAGTGCAACAGGGATGGAACTCCATCGCACAAGCTGACATTAGGGACCTGTAAAGCACTATGCATGCACATTTACAAGCTTGCATTGAAGAGTCTTGCTGTTAGACTGGTTATTAACCTGCCAGCTTTTCAAATTTGAAATGGCCTATCACGCACTCACGTTAACCGTATGTTGTAAATTATAATCGCTTAAATGTGTTGCCGAGACAAATTTATTCCTGGAATTTAATTATTCTACGTTAGTTATTTTTTGTTGTTTGCAAATTTTTCCGTCAGTACTGTCCGCTAGTACTGGTTCGTTTCAAAATTTTGTGAAACGTTTTGTCGAGGAGAGGACGTAAAGTAATTAGATTATTTTGGCCTGTATTTGTAGGGGTAGCGTCTTTGATTCATAATCAAAACTTCTTCGGTCCCGGGTTCGATCCCCGCCACTGCCTAAATTTGGATAAATAATCAGCATTGGCGGCCGAAGACTTCCGGCATAAGAAGTCAGCCTCATTCTGCCAAAGGCCTTGTCAAAGAGGCGGAGGAGCGGATAGAGGTTCAGGGCACTCTCTTGTCCTAGGTGTGGGAAATTACCCCTAAAGGCGGAAGAATCAGCAATGATCAACGACATGAGGATGCAGAAGGAAATGGAAACCACTGCATTAAAGACACGTAACGTGTATCCACAGGACATGTGGCCTGTAATTGAAGAAGTGTCATGATGAACTCTCCATCGGCAAAAGATTCCGGAATAGTCCCCCATTCGGATCACCGGGAGGGGACTGCCAAGGGGGAGGTTACCATGAGAAAAAGATTGAATAATCAACGAAAGGATAACGTTCTACGAGTCGGGCGTGGAATGTCAGAAGCTTGAACGTGGTAGGGAAACTAGAAAATCATTAAATGGAAACGCAAAGGCTCAATCTAGATATAATAGGGGTCAGTGAAGTGAAGTGGAAGGAAGACAAAGATTTCTGGTCAGATGAGTATCGGTTAATATCAACAGCAGCAGAAAATGGTATAACGGGTGTAGGATTCGTTATGAATAGGAAGGTAGGGCAGAAGGTGTGTTACTGTGAATAGTTCAGTGACCGGGTTGTTCTAATCAGAATCGACATCAGACCAACACCGACAACGATAGTTCAGGCATACATGACGACGTTGCAAGCTGAAGAGGAACAGATAGAGAAAGTGTGAGGATATTGAAAGGGTAATGCAGTATGTAAAGGGGGACGAAAATCTAATAGTCATGGGCCACTGGAATGCAGTTGTAGGGGAAGGAGTAGAAGAAAAGGTTACAGGAGAATATGGGCTTGGGACAAGGAATGAAAGAGGAGAAAGACTAATTGAGTTCTGTAACATGTTTCAGCTAGTAATAGCGAATACTCTGTTCAAGAATCACAAGAGGAGAAGGTATACTTGGAAAAGGCCGGGAGAACGGGTAGATTTCAATTAGATTACATCATGGTCAGACAGAGATTCCGAAATCAGATACTGGACTGTAAGGCGTACCCAGGAGCAGATATAGACTCAGATCACAATATAGTAGTGATGAAGAGTAGGCTGAAGTTCAAGACATTAGTCAGGAAGAATCAATACGCAAAGGATACGGAAGTACGAAGGAATGACGAGATACGTTTGAAGTTCTCTACCGCTATAGATACAGCAATAAGGAATAGCGCAGTAGGCAGTACAGTTGAAGAGGAATGGACATCTCTAAAAAGTGCCATCACAGAAGTTGGGAATGAAAACATAGGTACAAAGAAGGTAGCTGAGAAGAAACCATGGGTAACAGAAGAAATACTTCAGTTGATTGATGAAAGGAGGAAGTACAAACATGTTCCGGGAAAATCAGGAATACAGAAATACAAGTCGCTGAGGAATGAAATAAATAGGAAGTTCAGGGAAGCTAAGACGAAATGGCTGCAGGAAAAATGTGAAGACATCGAAAAAGATATGATTGTCTGAAGGACAGACTCAGCATACAGGAAAGTCAAAACAACATTTGGTGACATTGAAAGCAACGGTGGTAACATTAAGAGTGCAACGGGAATTCCACTGTTAAATGCAGAGGAGAGAGCAGATAGGTGGAAACGACTTAATGCCATGCGCTTTCCGCCATTATCTATCTTCACAACGATCTGTCGACTTACGTATTTCAGGCAAAAACGATATGAAACAGGGATGTAAAAATCCAGTACCTGCACACCTTTCTCCTTTTACCAGTCGCTGCAAATCCTGCTGCGATGCTTCGGATCATTGTCCTGCTGCAGTACCCAATCTTCACTGATGTCCATGAACCAACGTTTGGAGCCAATATAGCCTCGGGCATGGATGTTTGTGATGTCGTTAGGTTAGTTAAGTTGTAAGGGACTGATGACCTCAGAAGTCAAGTGCCATAGTGCTCAGACACATTTGAACCATTTGAGACAATATTAAACATCTCTAATGAATTTGTAAAACCTTTATGCATTTAAATTGTCGGTAAACACGTGCAAACTGCCGAAACCCAATTTTGGGGAATACCCCCAAATATGCTTTACTGACATTACATGAAGGATAAAGATTCCCTCTATTGGGTTGTGAAAGAACTAAGGATGCATCTTTCACTATTTATGTATTAACATCGACTACACTCTTACTTAACAGACTGTACGTCTGCTTTCTAAGACAGGCTTACAAAAAAGACTTAAAAAAATATGCACAGCTACGCTTCTGCCTCAAAATAAACGAAAGGTACCTTTTAGTGTCAGTTTTGTTTCAGCCATAGGCTGATTTTATATCGCTGATTTTCTTTGGGATTACTTTTGCATTATATGGTCCTCCAGTCTCAGAGATTAATTTTCCGGTGTTCAAATAAAATACAGCGCACGCCCGCGCGAGAAACAGGTTCCTACTGAACCTTACAAGAGAAATAAGACCTTCACATTAATTAATACTTTAGACTGAGGATAGCATTTTATGGTACAGTTTAACGACAGCTCTGGTGAGATACTTCCATTTATTTTCTTGGTGACATCCGAGAAAGTTTCGTTAGGCTTAAGCATAAAACCAGCGGTAGCAGTGGCATGAAGAAATGAGAGTAACAGGAGATAGGAACAGAGAGATAGAAGGAGATTAGACAGAAGAAGAAGGAAGAGAGGCTCTATATTTTTCTTCGACACAGTTTGAGATCATTTCGTATTGTTGTCTCAAAAATGAAAAATACCTGACAGTGTCGTATATTTTAGAGAAAATGAATAAAGACGATTTCATTCAGCCAAAGTCCGTCACCCGTCTGTAGAACACCGTTTTCAAGCGAACTCGTGTCTTACTTACTAAAGATGTTGCCACCATGAGGGCAGGCCTCTATTACTCTTCTGTCTGGTTTTATGAATAAACATATCAGAGTTTATGAATAAAGGGAGAGAACGTTCTTCAGATAGTGTTAGCTAGCGCTGTTGCTCCCTTCAAATTGATACAAATATTGCAAATACTTTTGTTCTCACGAAAAACAGTTTTGTTTGATTCCCAATGTGATAAGGTCAACTGTACATTCACGCCGGTATTTTCTAACGAACCGCAGCATATTACCGTAACGACAGGTAAATGGAGTCCCTATATTTGTACAGTATTTCAAGTGTTGCCGCTTATTCTTTAGAGCAATTACGATTTCTGAGTAAAAACCCTGCAGCTACGCTTAAGTCTTGATATCTGCTGCATCTTTTCTGCGCGTTACCACTTGTACGAAAGTGGGAAGATGTGGGCAGCGTGGGAGGGGGCGGAGGGAGGGGGGAGTGCTCCAGCAGGTGACAACACAGTTACACAGAGTCACGCGCACTCGGCTTTCATCACCGTTTCACCACATCGTTCATACTTGTCGTAAGTAGAATCGTTGTCTCATTACTGTACGTTATAATTGATTCTATCTGTCTCATTTGATGCGAACTTCAGGATTCATAGAAACGATGAAGATGGACTGATAGCGAAAGCATGATTACATCTCAGACGAAAATTTCGACACAGGGTAGTAATTAACAGTTGTATCTGATAGTGCAATACTACAGTTTCGTTATCAGCATAGATAGTGGATTCAGGGACGTCCTTTCGATAGAGTTTGCTTGATACACTTCTGAGAAATAAAACTCAATTTTCAGATGTTCACGCGGGTAAATACATGCGCAAATTAAGATATAAAAATATATAAACGGTTTATTCGGTATATGCACGTGTTACATTCTTTGCTTCCCTCCGATTTTTTAATGTTTGATGGTCATTTCGTGCAATTACTTAGCCTTGTTTCGCCACTGAGAACTTCGTAATTGACATTCAGTAACCAATGTTCCACAAAGTAGTCACAACGCTAGTTGCTAAAGAAAGAAAATCTACTCTGTTTGTAATAAAGGATGATTTCCGACACTGATTGCGAAAACCTTTTAACAAGTTTTACGCTCTGAAATTAATTACCTACGGAAGTGATGGAACTACTGCTACTGGATGTCGATACAGTGAGTCAGTTGGTGTTGTCTGCTATTCTTCGTGAGTCGTTAACATTGTACTCACACATGACGACCAAATCCAGTGCTAGAGACAGAAAAAGCATTACTTTTTTTTTTTTGTCATCAGTCTACTGACTGGTTTGATGCGGCCCGCTACGAATTCCTTTCCTGTGCTAACCTCTTCATCTCAGAGCAGCACTTGCAACCTACGTCCCCAATTATTTGTTGACGTATTCCAATCTCGGTCTTCCTCTACAGTTTTTGCCCTCTACAGCTTCCTCTAGTAACATGGAAGTCATTCCCTCATGTCTTAGCAGATGTCCTATCACCCTGTTCCTTCTCCTTATCAGTGTTTTCCACACATTCCTTCCCTCTCCGATTCTTCGTAGAACCTCCTCATTCCTTACCTTATCAGTCCATCTAATCTTCAACATTCGTCTATAGCAACACATCTCAAATGCTTCGATTCTCTTCTGTTCCGGTTTTCTCACAGTCCATGTTTCACTACCATACAATGCTGTACTCCAGACGTACATCCTCAGAAATTTCTTTCCCAAATTAAGGTCGGTATTTGATATTAGTAGACTTCTCTTGGCCAGAAATGCCTTTTTTGCCATAGCGAGACTGCTTTTGATGTCCTCCTTGCTCCTTCCGTCATTGGTTATTTTACTGCCTAGGTAGCAGAATTCCTTAACTTCATTGACTTCGTGACCATCAATCCTGATGTTAAGTTTCTCGCTGTTCTCATTTCTACTACTTCTCATTACCTTCGTCTTTCTCCGATTTACTCTCAAACCATACTGTGTACTCATTAGACTGTTCATTCCGTTCAGCAGATCATTTAATTCTTCTTCACTTTCACTCAGGATAGCAATGTCATCAGCGAATCGTATCATTGATATCCTTTCACCTTGTATTTTAATTCCACTCCTGAACCTTTCTATTATTTCCATCATTGCTTCCTCGATGTACAGATTGAAAAGTAGGGGCGAAAGGGTTCAGCCTTGTCTTACACACTTCTTAATACGAGCACTTCGTTCTTGATCGTCCACTCTTATTATTCCCTCTTGGTTGTTGTACATATTGTATATGACCCGTCTCTCCCTATAGCTTACCCCTACTTTTTTCAGAATCTCGAACAGCTTGCAGCATTTTATATTGTCGAACGCTTTTTACAGGTCGACAAATCCCACGAAAGTGTCCTGATTTTTCTTTAGCCTTGCTTCCATTATTAGCCGTAACGTCAGAATTGCCTCTCTCATCCCTTTACTTTTCCTAAAGCCAAACTGATCGTCACCTAGCGCATTCTAAATTTTCTTTTCCATTCTTCTGTATATTATTCTTGTAAGCAGCTTCGATGCATGAGCTGTTAAGCTGATTGTGCGATAATTCTCGCACTTATCAGCTCTTGCCGTCTTCGGAATTGTGTGGATGATGCTTTTCCGAAAGTCAGATGGTATGTCGACAGACTCATATATTCTACACACCAACGTGAATAGTCGTTTTCTTGCCACTTCCCCCAATGATTTTGAATTTCTGATGGAATTTTATCTATCCCTTCTGCCTTATTTGATCGTAAGTCCTCCAAAGATCTTTTAAATTCCGATTCTAATACTGGATCCCCTATCTCTTCTAAATCGACTCCTGTTTCTTCTTCTATCACATCAGACAAATCTTCACCCTCACAGAGGCTGCAGTACGTACTGGGAGATGAAGCAGCTTGCACAGGATAGAGTAGCATGGAGAGCTGCATCAAACAAGTCTCAGGACTGAAGACCACAACAACAACAACTATAAATGTTAAACTGATTGCCACATTTACCGACTTTACCTTCAATCCAAGCTACAACAAAATTCCCATAGAAGAGCAACGCGTTAAATAGTCTGTATCAAGCCCTTTCCCTTTTTTAACTTTCGAATCCGTCAAACAATGGACAAAGGCTGACAATGCGTTATGCGCTGAATCTACTGAAGGTCCAATCCAGCTGCTAATCTGGCACACATTTTTACCACGCCACGAATGTGCTGTCCAGAGAAATGTAATGTTAGTGGTAGAAAAACGTCATTCTTCAAGAATGTTAGCACTACCGCCATCAGTGAATTTTTTATATAAATTTTATGGTAGCTCCTATTTATACTCTGTAAGCTAAGCACATACGACCTACTTGCTCTTCAAGAGTTTCCTGGGAATGCCCTGCAATCATGGCATTCCAAATGACTTTAAAATGTTTTAAGCTGCGCTCAACGCAGTCTACGAGTACATTTGCATCTAAAATTTATAAACTAAGTGACTGAGGGTGTATTGTGTTGGTGCAACGTAGGTACTCCCATTACATTGCAAGGATGATGCAAACTATTATTATTCTACTTTTAACTTAACGATCTCTGCGGTATCCACAAGTAGCGGAATTAAAGATACGAGGGCATATCTACAAGTTTCGATTCGTAATACGCACCGTGGATTAGTTGCACACTACTAGGGGTAGATGTGTCGGAAAATAGCGTATAATGTGGAATTAAATGCATTTTATGTCCTTGAATTCTCTAATTGTGAGTCATAGTTCAGCTACGATTTTGTATCCAGTATCAGGGAGAAGCTCCAACAAACACAGTACTCTATGGGCTGCGAGACCCATTCCTTGAGACTGACGGCTTTTTTGTTGTTGTTGTGGCCTTCAGTCCAGAGACTGGTTTCAAGCAGCCCTCCATGCTACTCTATCCTGCGCAAGCTTCTTCATCTCCAAGTAACTGGTACAACCTACATCCTTGTTATTCTGCTTGGTGTATTCATCTCTTGGTCTCCCTTTATGGTTTTTACCCTCCACGCTTCCTTCCAATACTAAATTGGTGACACGTCGATGCCTCACAACGTGTCCTACCTGTCGATCTCTTCTTTTAGTCAGGTTGTGCCACAAATTCCTCTTCTCCCCAATTCTGTTCACTACCTCCTCATCAACAGTTACGTAACCTACCCATCTAATCTTCAGCTTTCTTCTGTAGCATCACATTTCGAAAGCTTATATTCTCATTTCGAAACTTCTATTTTCTTCCTGTCTAAACCATTTATGTAGTTCAAAGAAAACGGGCTTGCCGAGGCCGCCAGCAGCGAAGGTGAATTGTCAGTGGGAATCATTCGTCAGGAGCGTAAAGAAATCGATAATATGTGCATGGAGAAAGCTGTAAATGCCGTAGTCAACTGTCTGACGCTTTCTGCGCGTAGGTCTACGTGAGAAACCAAACAAGTTGCAGTTGTTACATGCGCTGACTAATCGAGAAAATAAGTTTCATTCTGTCTTTTGAAATGATTTACAAGAAGGAAGTCAGTTTTCCACGTGACTGATTTAGTGTACGTGGACCCGGAACAGCAATGACTTGTGCCACAATTACAGTAAGACGCTGGATACTTTTTTTTGGCAACGCGCTTTCTTTCAGTCGTTCGTGATTGGACGTGCTTCCTATGATGGATCAACTCTTCTTCAATGGCGCTCACGGTCACCTGTGTTGCTGTCTTCACTGCCACTTAACGTTGAAGAATAGGCAGGAAGAATAATTAATGCGGTCGCTGATATCGACCATGACGTGAGGCGACTTGTACAACAATAGTAGGACTATTGTGTCAATTTTAGTGCTGTCACAAACGGTTAACACTTTGAGCACCTGCAACGTGCTTTTGTGATATATTATTAAGATAAAACTAGATATTACTGTAGTTTTTGATGCATAAAATTCCGTGATAAATAAGCGAATCGTCTGTGAAAAACTTGGGTTATCACAGATAATATCCGCTGCCGTATAATGTAAAAATCATTGTTCTATTTCACTTCTCCGCAGAGCAGCGTATATATTGCTTCTATGTTGGTCAATGAGTTTCATCCTGAGTTCTGACTGTCAAGATACGATGCGAGCGTATTTTCTTTAGTAGGAATGTGTGTGGTACAGAAGATTAGCAACATCGAGAGTACGTGAATAGAGGATGTCAGCGTAATATAAGGTACATTATTAACTCCTATTACACCTCTGCGCTAAGGTCAATTGCAATCTTGTGTAACGAAGAATAAATCGTCCCCAACGTTCCGGACGCAATCATACAACTTCTGAGACCCAAAAAGGAATTGTTATTCTTCAAGTGGCTTTTGGTTTACTTTTCTGATAAGCAGACTAATTAACTCACCACAGCACGTCACATTTTATCAAAGTAGCTTGTATTTACTAACGGGAAACCTGTATGCAAACAACTTTGTAAGGTAAAACCTATTTTACACCCTCATGAACAACTTCGTTCTTGACACTTACCTAATAGCTGAACCACCGCCGACAACTCACTGGGCATCAGTCGGTGTTGGGTTAAAATAGGATGTACGAGAATATACAATAGCAGATTTAACTTGTACTGTTTGAAAGCTAACAGAAATAAATGTTGCACAACTTGCCATTATGTTATTGGCCATAATTTGTATATTTTCAGTTCCTTTTTGTTAAATAATTTGACCAGAATGATGCCGGTACTTTCAGAACATATACGATCACGTCAGCAACATTTTCTCAAAGGTTGCTGTACTTATAACTTACAAAATATAGTGAGTTATTCTTAGTAATTTGATAAAAAATGTGAGTACCAATTTTTTTTATTAAACTTAGAACATTCGCAACAGTTTTTTTTTTAATTTCTGTGTATCGTACATAACAATTTTAATTTCACAAACATTTAAATTAATTCGATAGCAATGCTGTTTGAAAAAATTTCTACCACAGAACGTTATTTTATAGTATTTACAAAGTCTGTAGTAAATTTCATTCTTTTTCTGCAATGGTTCAGTAGAAAATGTTCTTTACACACTGAAAAATGAAAGTTGGGGGAAATGCAGGAAAAAGATTTTACTTGCACTTATGCCAGAAACAAGTACCTTAATGCTAGTCATAACAATAATCATACATTTGGTCCTTCTGGTCTTCGTGTAGTTGTTTTCATCTAGTCTGACACTTCTGGAGTATCCGTTCGACAAATCCTTCACTGACATCTGAGAACTAGGACTCCGTCTCCTTCAATATGTTTACAGTGAAGCAACCTGCATGAAATCCTAGTCCTCTATCAGTCGTGATTTTTCCAGTGTTACCACCATTTAACCCCAGACAAGCGTCATATGAGGAAATTTTAGCAACAGTAGATGAGCAAAATTTGTCTCTGGATGTCTCTTCTAAATACTGATACTAAAACTTAAGGCACCGTAAGTGGGCTCACAGCCTTCTATACTCTACAGATGTCTTCTCTGCTGGCATAAATAACAAAATATCGCAAACAAGGACAGAGTCATGTACAAAAGGGCACGTGGTACTACCCACTAGTTTGAAACAAGATTACTTTTACATCATTTGTAGTATGAGTTGAAATTTGAAGACAGTATTTCTTACATGTTACTGAACTATCGGGTGTCCAAAAAAATTTCAACAATTTTGACTAATTTTACATACATCTCCACTTAGGAGAGTACCTCCTAATATCGTGTCGGACCTCGTTTCCCCGGCGTAGTGCACCAACTCGACGCCGTATGGACTCAGCAAGAAATTAGAAGTCACCTTCAGAAATACTGAGTCATGTTACCTCTAACGCCCCCCCTTAACAGCAAAAGTATTGCCGGTGCTGGAGGATTTTATACACGAACTGACCTCTCGATTGCCGACCGTTGTGGCCAAGAGGTTTTAGGCACTTCAGTCTGGAACCGCGCGACCGCTACGGTCCTTAGGTTAGTTAGATTTAAGTAGTTCTAAGTTCTAGGGGACTGATGACCTCAGAAATTAAGTCCCATAATGCTCAGGGCCATTTGAACCATTTTTTTGTAATATTCCAGGGAGCTCCTCCGTTAGAACAATCACATGTCGTCTGATAATTCCACTTTATATGGTATAACTACAGAATTTTTATATTTCTTCGAAATAGTTTCCGTTGCTTCCTTGCCGATTTTCTCCCGTATCCCTCTTGCTGTGATATCGTCGTTCCCGTGTAGGAGAAAAGGCAACTTCGCCTTGACACCTTGTCTTGCAGTGACGAAATTGGTGAATTTACTAAGTAGGTAATAGTTAAATGAGCCACACATCTCCTTCTTTAACATTATACACTGACCTCTTTATAAGTATTCTCGACAGGCCACTTGCTCACAGATATTTATCACCATAATAATATCGGAAAACGGTTCTGTAATAGGTGTGAGTACTTTTACCTTCCTCTCGCTAAGTAGTTTAATTTATGTTGCCAATGTCAGTAGCCAGATTATCCAGGTTCTGCTGTAATAACCACAAACCGAAGCGTTCGTCCGTTGTTCTTGCCTTCCTCCCTAATAGCTGAGGGATGTGTAGCAATGTGGAGGAATCCGTGTGAACACTTTCAACTACCGCGGAAGACTGATCTGTTGCGGCTGTCAATCTTTCTTTTATACTCTAAATATCCAAGATGATTGCTCTTCCGGTCACGTGATTTCCGGTCATACACTCTGCTTAGCTCCTAGACCAGCTGCGCTATTTTGTATGCGAGGTGTCCGTGGCAGGGAGGGACACTGCCCTTTGTAAATATCACCCTGTTCTAAACCGCATAATCTCGCTATCATGGTTGGGTATAGAGCTATGCTATTACGTCTATCTATTGCACTGTACCACCACTCCAGAAACCGTGTCCGGGTACAGCGCTGGATGCAATCGAGTACAGCACTATACTACGACTCCTGCTCAGTGCATTTGCGCTAGGTGTTGGCAGCTGTACTACATTTACAAGGAATTTTAGCACGCGGGACGAAAGGTTATATCATGACCGCACTGTTAGAACCGACATAAACAATCGATATAATTGCGGAATATACGTATAAATTGATAGAAAATACATCGAAATGCGGGGAAATTGAGGAAGTACTTGTGTGTCTTTTGGTTGGTGCAGAACAGTTTGTACATGGGTGCAGAACAGTTTGTACATGGGAACAAGTATGCGACAGCAAGAGGAATTCGAGAAAAAGTCGACATGGAAGCGAAGGGAACCAGGAAAAGACGGAGAGCCATCTGCCTCTAAACTTATTTGTATCTGCGTTAGACGATGACATAGAGTGGATGGAGTGGTCGGTTGAGATGGAATTGTAATAAGATAGGATTTAATGGCAGGCTGATGATGCATTCTAGAGAGAGAGAGGGAGAAGTGGCTGCAGGTCAATTTTTCCGCTGTTCTGTAGGGATACAACAGTCGCGTGACATAGCCTGCATTCGACTCGTATACAACCGCATGTTCTATGTGGGTCTTGGAGCAGTGTCTACTTGCGATCGTTAACAGTAAGCCTCTCGGTCATCAGAGGACTTCCGCCTAATGTGTGATGAAACGTGACACATTCCTCTAAACATACGAAAGTTTATGCTGTGTACTCCATTCCTCTGTCGCATCTTGGGTGTAACGTCGATACTTCAGTTTCATAACTAAGATAGCGATAGGTGTTGTGAGACACTGCAATGCCTATGTGTACATCTGCTGTGCAGATGTGCTGTTTACAGAGTTAGTGGCGGAATGACTTGTAATTTTACTTGTCGGACGCTGCTTCTATGCGTTTCTCTGTTTCCTTGTAAGAGGTATTCTCCGATACTAATGATCATTTTATATAGTCCTGATGTGGGCATAGTATAATTTCAGAACCGTAATCGAATGTGAACAGTGGATTCAATACATCTCTGGTGAGCTACATTGTGCATGTGTCACACAGAGACACTGTTTTAAAGAAGTAGATTTTTGTTTTACAATTTATTACCAATGTTTATCGTAGAGAAACCTGCAAGAAGGATGTATTTCATGAGCTGGAAATATACACTACTGGCCATTAAAATTGTTACACCAAGAAGAAATGCATATGGTAAACGGGTATTCATTGGACAAATATATTATACTAGAACTGACATGCGATTACATTTTCACACAATTTGGGTGCATAGATCCTGAGAAATCAGTACCCAGAACAGCCAACTCTGGCCGTAATAACGGCCTTGATACACTTGGGTATCGAGTCAAACAGAGCTTGGATTGCGTGTACAGGTACAGCTGCCCATGCAGCTTCAACACGATACCACAGTTCATCAAGAGTAGTGACTGGCGTATTGTGTCGAGACAGTTGCTCGGCCACCATTAACCAGACGTTTCCAATTGGTGAGAGATCTGGGGAATGTGCTAGCCAGGGCAGCAATCGAACATTTTCTGTATCCAGAAAGGCCCGTACAGGACCTGCAGCATGCGGCTGTGCATTATCCTGCTGAAATTTAGGGTTTCGCAGGGATCGAATGAAGGGTAGAGCCACAGGTCGTAACAAATCTGAAATGTAACGTCCACTTTTCAAAGTGCCGTCAATGCGAACAAGAGGTGACCGAGACGAGTAACAAATGGCACCCCATACCATCACGCCGGGTTATATGCCAGTATGGCAATGACGAATACACGCTTCTAATGTGCGTTCACCGCGATGTCGCCAAACACGGATGCGACCATCATGATGCTGTATACAGAACCTGCATTCATCCGAAAAAATGACGTTTTGCCATTCGTGCACCTAGGTTCGTCGTTGAGTACACCATCGCAGGCGCTCATGTCTGTGATGCAGCGACAAGGGTAACCGCAGCCATGGTCTCTGAACTGATGGTCCATGCTGCTGCAAACGTCTTCGAACTGTTAGTGAATATGGTTGTTGTCTTGCAAATGTCCCCATCTGTTGACTCAGAGATCGAGACGTGGCTGCACGATCCGTTACAGCCTTGCGGATAAGATGCCTGACATCTCGACTGTTAGTGATACGAGGTCTTTGGGATCCAGCACGGCGTTCCGTATTACCCTCCTGAACCCACCGATTCCATATTCTGCTGACAGTTGTTGGATCTCGACCAACGCGAGCAGCAATGTCGCGATACGATAAACCGCAATCGCGATAGGCTACAATCCGATCTTTATCAAAGTCGGGAACGTGATGGTACACATTTCTCCGCCTTACACGATGCATCACAACAACGTTTCACCAGGCAACGCCGGTCAACTGCTGTTTGTGTATGAGAAATCGGTTGAAAACTTTCCTCATGTCAGCATGCTGTAGGTGTCGCCCCCGGCGCCAACCTTGTGTGAATGCTCTGAAAAGCTAATCATTTGCATATCACAGCATCTTCTTCCTGTCGGTTAAATTTCGCGTCTGTAGCACGTCATCTTAGTGGTGTAGCAATTTTTAATCGTCAGTAGCGTATTTCGTACATTGGAATATTAACAGCGCTGTGTTCCACACGACTGATACGTCGGAAAGTCAAGCGATGTACCATTATAGTCTGCTTAAAGTGCAGAACTGTGTAGCCTTTGGAGCGCGTGTGTAGTTCTCTCTTACCAATACCATCTTGGTACTGATCCCAGACACTAGAACAATAGTTTAAAGTTGATAGCATATTTGATTTACTTAAAATGCTTCGAACTCTATCCGTCTGGAGCTTCATCATGCATAAAAATCACCCATTTCTTGTTCTTCTTAGCCATCTGCTATTACATCACAACACATTCAAATCTGTTACTATATATCAATAAGGAGTGCTAACCTCTCCGACATGAGTGCATCTGGAGCAATCTTGTGCGCTTGGATGGGTGAGGACTTGGCATGCTCAATTCATTCACGAGACGCAGAATGTAGCGGTCTACTTCTGGTCAGCTGCAGATTAAATCGGTAATGGTGCTACAGGGCGGTTTGGTCAATGACAGTGCGAGGGGGTCTTTCAGTGTGTAATTTGATTGTAAGACTGCGGGAATGCTCTGTTACTCACATCGACATAGATATAGATCGTAAATTAAGCACTATGCTCGAGGTGCTAGAAATATGTGGAGTGCTGCCTGGTATAATTTGATGATGTATATGTTCGAGAATTAACAATGAATGGATGTACTGCAGAGTCATCTATCTATATTCGCAATGATACTCGCAAGGTAGAGAATGGGCTGTTTCGCTATGGTACTGAAAGTGGGAAACATGCTGTCGCATCATTGGTCATTACTGTAAAATTCCTAAAATTGTAAGCACTATCAACTGTGATACTTATTATTATAGTATATCGATGGTGTCTTTTCCACCCAATTCATTCACTGGTACGCTGTTGTTTACCACATAATGATTGGTTGACATCGCTTGTTTGAGTTGGAGAAAGGGTTTTGTGTGGAGAAGCAATACCTTCTGAGGATGGCTAGCACCGAAACAGTGATCGCTTACATGGCTGCAATATGAGGAATCACTCGAAATGGAATGCAGAGCTATCAACTATTCCGTCACTGTGACAGATGAGTTTAAATATAGAGGTCGTCAATCACCTTAGGACAGCAGTTTGGAAACTCTCCATAATGCCGCCAAACTCCTCCAGTTTCCTTGTGTTGTAACTGTCCTTTATTTATGATGATGATTATCCAGTGTGTGTGGTGTGTGATGTTAGCAGCAGAAACGACATGACTTATACCATGCGACGTCTAGTTTTCTGTGAGAAGCAATGAATAAGAACGCGTTAATGTCAGTTTAGAACCTGACGCAGACCTCTAAGTTATGCAGGAATAAACAAAATATATAGCAGGGCACAAAGCGTGTTACAGCAGAAAAAAACTATTTCTCAAACAATGGCAAAGGGTCACAGGGAGGGCCCCTTCGACTTATAGTACAGTTTGTGCGATATGGTCGTCCTCATACAGTAAAGGCGATGCAACTTTACACTGGTCCGTGAAATGGATCAATATTTGTGAATTTAATAGGATCGTCACGTGAGATATATGCCAGCATGCAGACAGTATTTGTTTTATATACATGTGAGGTGGGAGGAGAGGGATGCAGTAAAAATCTTATCGAGTTCTCTATCGGATGAAGTTAGTGGAGCTTTTATATTTCGTAATTTTTCTCTGTTGGATGGTACAGAATCAGGAAGAAAGTATGTTGGGGTGATAAACGTGAATGGGCCCTGATGGGTGCAGATTTGCTTCAGACAGCAGTACCTGTATGTAGTTTGGGAACGCACCGCAGTGCAGTAGCAAAATCCTCGTCCTTCCCCCAGTTCCCGTACTGTCTTTTATACTATCTCGTGTTGCAGGAGCAGGCTTCGTTTCGTGCTGATCTTACACATCGTAAAATGTTGGCAGATCTATGACTACATGTTCCCAATTCCACGGAATGGTCGAAACACGGTTTTGTCGCACTAACTCAGGTCACTCTGTTTCTACACAGGTTGCAGAGGGTAGTAGATACAGCTCGCTCAGACTACTGTTCAATTGCTACTTATATTGGAACGATCACATGTGCAAAGCTGCAGAAATGGCAGCAGTTGCATGAGGCATAGGAACTATAATTTTACTATAGCAGACAGGTTCAAAACAGGTGACTCGTTTCGAGGTATGAGAGTGCCAGAAATATTATTCACTAGTGGTTGTAATCATTAAAGGACGTCTCCATCGGATACAACTCAGGTATATGGTTGAATGAAAAGACTTGATTCCAAATCATACACATAATTTACACTAGAGAGTGTAATACTAGAGATCTGAAAAGCCTGTGTACATTGCGTATGGCCTCAGTCATCACACCTTCTACTGTTTGTGATCCTTCTCAATAAACCTTCGCCTATAACCCAATGGATATATCGCAGGCCCGCATCTCGTGGTCGTGCGGTAGCGTTCTCGCTTACCACGCCCGGGTTCCCGGGTTCGATTCCTGGCGGGGTCAGGGATTTTCTCTGCCTCGTGATGGCTGGGTGTTGTGTTCTGTCCTTAGGTTAGTTAGGTTTAAGTAGTTCTAAGTTCTAGGCGACTGATGACCATAGATGTTAAGTCCCATAGTGCTCAGAGCCATTTGAACCATTTTTGATATATCGCAGAACCTCTGACATGTGTCAAGACAGAATACATTACAAATATTGAAGAAATATCTAGTGGCGGCATGAGGGGATCGCAAATACCCGTTTCATACAACGTTCCTTAGCCGAATCACTTTCTAAATTCAGTGATTTCATTACGAGGTTGCATCGCTGACTACGTGTAACCACATTGTTAGTCTGATGACCGTCTATATTCAGTGTCGCAGTACTGGTCTCGAAAAACCACTTTATTCGGAAGTAGTGCCGTACCTCGATTTATAAAGCCAGTATAGCTCTTAACAGAGATACTTATGTGCACCTGTAGAACCAAGACCGATTTTGATAGTACTACAGTCGTTGTGAACGTATTTTTTAACATATGGTGGTTTGTAAGACGTTTACGCCTCTGTTCCTAAGACACAGTGCTACAACTCACAAGAAAAACGTATCAGACATGTCCATCCTTCGATGATTTTTGGTCATTGTTATTTCGTACCACCAGCAATCAGTTATTGGCAAGTACGTTCCCCTGGAGCTTCAGGCTTATAAAGTATGTGTGTGTTTCCGAGGTGTTCAAAGGAAGTGACTATGTGCTGTCGTAAGGAAAGTATGGATTTGACTTGGAATACTGTGACAGCAAGGGGTAGAGTACGACAAGTCATAAGAATGGTACAATATTTCTATCTCCAGAGCCACAGCCGTCAGCGGGGTATATTTCCGATACTTCACTCACTGTCAAATGTCGTACAATTGAGACCGTGATCGTACTATTTAACTCTAAGTACAGTGAGGAAATATATATGTCACCAGTTTCCTAGAATTATTCTCTGACTGGGGGTGCACGCCTCACAACGGCAGTGGCGGGAATGATTCACCTTTCTGGCTAACGATTAGAGCTGTCTGAATGGAGAGAGCTGTTGGGATGCAGGAATGTAGCTGACTTAACCGTTTCGTCCTCTAGACGGTCAAATAGCGAAATGCTTACTATGTATTGGACAGCTTTCGTGATTACGTGGAAATTTGAGAAGATTCAATATGGACGTGTGTTTGCACTGGACCATTATTCCCTCCCATGTAAATTGTCCGATTGACTGCTTGTTCACGTCTTTATTTAATTGAGAGAACATCGATTGTGGTGTGCGCATCTAGCAGGTGAAAGACAGGTGGAAGACACGTATGCTGGTTCTTTAGACATAAGAAACACCTTAATTGACTTTGTAGCCATGGACCTTGCCGTTGGTGGGGAGACTTGCGTGTCTGAGATGGCCGTACCGTAGTTGCAACCACAACAGAGGGGTATCTGCTGAGAGGCCAGACATATGTGTGATTCCTAATTCGGTGTGATTCAGAAGTTGCAGGGGCAACAGTGTGGATGATTGACTGATCCGGCCTTGTAACACTAACCAAAACGGCCTTGCTGTGCTGGTACTGCGAACGGCTGAAAGCAAGTGGAAACTACAGCCGCAATTTTTCCCAAGGGCACGGAGCTTTACTGTGTGGTTAAATGATGATGGCGTCCTCTTGGGTAAAATATTCCATTCGGAATTCCGGGCGGAGACTACTCAAGAGGACATCCTTATCAGGAGAAAGAAAACCGGCGTTCTACGTATCTGAGCATGGAATGTCAAATCCCTTAATCGGGCAGGTATGTTAGAAAATTTAAAAAGGGAAATGGATAGGTTAAAGTAAGATATAGCGGGAACTAGTGAAGTTGGGTTGCACGAGGAACAAGACTTTTGGTCAGGTGAATACAGGGTCATAAATACAAAATGAAATAGGTGTAAGGCAGAAGTAGGTTTAGTAAGGAATAAAAAAAAAACAACAGGAGTGCGGGTAAGCTACTACAAACAGCATAGTGAAAGCATTATTGCGGCCAATGTAGATACGAAGGCCACGCCTACTACACTAGTACAAGTTTATATGCCAACTAGCTCTGCAGATGATGAAGAAATTGATGAAATGTATGATGAGGCAAAAGAAATTATTAAGTTAGTGAAGGGAGACGAAAGTTTAATAGTCATGGGTGACTGGAATTTGAGAGTAGGAAAAGGGAGAGAAGGAAACATAGTAGGAGAGGGGTAAGAAATGAAAGAAGAAGCCATATGGTAGAATTTTGCACAGAGCATAACTTTATCATAGTTAACACTTGGTTCAAGAATCATAAAAGAAGGTTGTGTACAAGGAAGAATCCTGGATATACTAGAAGGTATCAGATAGATTATATAATGATAAGAAAGAGTATCAGGAACCAGGTTTCAAATTATAAGACATTTCCAGGGGCAGATGTGGACTTTGACCACAATCTATTGGCTATGAAATGTAGATTAAAACTGAAGGAACTGCAAAAAGGTGGGAACTTAAGGAGATGGGACCTGGATAAACTGACTAAACCAGAGGCTGTACAGCGTTTCAGGGAGAACATAACGGAACAATTGACAGGAATGGTGGAAAGAAATACAGTAGAAGAAGAATGGGAAGCTCTGAGGGATGAGGTTGTAAAGGCAGCAAAGTATCAAGTAGGTAAAAAGACGGGGGCTAGTAGAAATCCTTGAGTAACAGAAGAAATATTGAATTTAATTGATGAAAGAAGAAAATATAAAAATGCAGTAAATGAAGCAGACAAAAAGGAATATAAACGTCTCAAAAATGAGATCGACAGGAAGTGCAAAATGGCTAAGCAGGGTTGGCTAGAGGACAAATGTAAGGATGTAGAGGCTTCTCTCACTAGGGGTAAGGTAGATACTGCCTACAGGAAAATTAAAGAGACCTTTGGACAAAAGAGAACCACTTGTATGAATATCAAGAGCACTGATGGAAACCCAGTTCTAAGCAAAGAAGGGAAAGCAGAAAGGTGGTAGGAGTATATAGAGGGTCTATACAAGGGCGATGTACTTGAGGACAATATTATGGAAAAGGAAGAGGATGTAGATGAAGATGAAATGGGAGATACGATACTTCGTGAAGAGTTTGACAGAGCACTGAAAGACCTGAGTCGAAACAAGGCCCCAGGGGTAGAGACATTCAATTAGAACTACTGAGAGCCTTTGGAGAGCAAGTTCTGACAAAACTCTACCATCTGGTGAGCAAGATGTATGAGACAGGCGGAATTCCCTTTGACTTCAAGAAGAATATAATAGTTGGAATCCCAAATAAAGCAGGTGTTGGCTGATGTGAAAATTACCGAACTATCAGTTTAATAAGTCACAGCTGCAAAATACTAACGGGAATTATTTAGAGACGAATGGAAAAACTTGTAGAAGCCGACTTTGGGGAAGATCAGTTTGGATTCCGTTGAAATATTGGAACACGTGAGGCAATACTGACCTTACGACTTACCTTAGAAGAAAGATAAAGGAAAGGCAAACCTACGTTTCCAGCATTTCCAGACTTAGAGAAAGCTTTTGACAATGTTGACTGGAATATTTTCTTTCATATTCTGAAAATACAGGGATCGAAAAGCTATTTACAATTTCTACAGAAAACAGATGGCAGGTATAAGAGTGGAGGGACATGAAACGGAAGCAGTAGTTGGGAAGGGACACTGACAGGGTTGTAGCCTATCCCCGATGCTATTCAATCTGTATATTGAGAAAGCAGTAAAGGAAACAAAAGAAAAGTTCGAAGTTGGTATTAAAATCCATGGAGAAGAAATAAAACCTTCGCGGTTCGCCGATGACATTGTAATTCTGTGAGAGGCAGCAAAGGACTTGGAAGAGCAGTTGAACGGTATGGACAGTGTCTTGAAAGGAGGGTATAAGATGAACATCAATTAAAGGAAAACGAGGATAATGGAATGTACACAACTCGGGTGATGCTGAGGGAATTAGATTAGGAAGTGAGACTAGTAAAGGAGTTTTGCTATTTGGGGAGCAAAGTAACTGATGATGGTCATAGTAGAGAGGATATAAAATGTAGACTGGCAATGGCAAGGAAAGCGTTTCTGGAGAAGAGAAATTTGTTAACATCGAGCATTGATTTAAGTGTGAGGAAGTCGTTTCTGAAAGTATTTTTATGGAGTGTAGATATGTATGGAAGTGAAACATGGACAATAAATAGTTTAGACAAGAAGAGAATAGAAGCTTTCGAAATGTGGTGCTACAGAAGAATGCTGAAGATTAGATGGGTAGTTCACAGAATTAATGAGGTGGTATTGAATAGAATTGGGAAGAAGAGGAGTTTGTGGCACAACTTGACTAGAAGAAGGGATCGGTTGGTAGGACATGTTCTGAGGCATCAAGGGATCACCAATTTAGTACTGGAGGGCAGCTTGGAGGGTAAAAATCGTAGAGGGAGACAAAGAGATTAATACACTTAGCGGATTCCGGACGTAGGTTGCAGTAAGTACTGGGAGATGAAAAAGCTTGCACAGGATAGAGTAGCATGGAGAGCTGCATCAATCCAGTCTCAGGACTGAAGACCACAACTACAACAGCAGGTATGATTTGGAATCTGTTACATCACCGACATCAGTATTCGCGAGTGGAAATATCAGTTTTCTCTATTTTTATCGAGTTTTCACATAAAGGTCTTAACTGATTGGGTAAGTTTATAGTTACTCAGTGGTTTTTAGCTCGGTGAACCTCGCTAAAGTTTTGGGTTTCTAGATAAATAATTTCCGGTCTATATCTTCGGAATTACGTTGCGCAAGCAATAGTGCTATGCAATTGCTTGATTTAGAGAAACATCGCGTGAATGGTATGATATTCTGGCAAGCCATGCAAGATTACATGTGTTCTTGTAATCGCAGAGGTTGGAGATCAGTGTAAAAACGAGCCCGTCTTCGTACAACAGTTGGGGAGAGTGACTTTGGTCCACTGAGGGCACTCTGGTCACGCATTAGAAGCGGGTGACCTGTGATCGTCGGTTGCGGGAAAATATCTAGTGCTGCGAGGAGTATGAATCGTGCTGTCGGTCTTCGAGGTATATGTTCGCGTGCATGGCGCTCGATAGCTATTTGTATGATACAAAAGGGGCGATTTTGTATGGTGCAGGATACGATCTGTATGTTTACTACATCGACAGTTTACGCAGTGATATATCACTGGGCTGGAAATCGGGTTCACGCTCTAATATTCAATCTTCTGTCCTCAGTAGCAGAGCAGTGTAGTTGAGTAAGGGTCTTTCTGTATTTGACGATCTGCATGCCACTTTTGCAGGGTTCAACTGTCAGTGCAATATGGCGATCTGTGCAAAGTAGTTTTGCTGCTGAAAGTCTTGTCTGCAGAAAACAATGTGGTCGGTGTTTCCACGTTGGCAGCAGTAGCAGTTTAATGGGTAAATTCCGTGAAAACTGGCTGTGTCATTAGGATTGCTAGGAAGAATGCAACCTGTGTTATTGTGGTAAGCATTGGAACAGATTTCTATGGCTTGTCCAGATGGTGGACCTGGCTGTTATTTATATACACATGTGACATCCACATAACAGTGACAACCTTTTAGCTGCTAAGCAAACATCTCTCTTGCTGCTATGCTTCATCATAGCAGCAACGATGCCTAGGTGTACACTTATTTAGACAGTAATTTATCAGGTGTCAAGTATGAAAGGGATGCTGCTGCTTCATGCTTGCAGGACCCAATTGGACACCTGTGTGTGGCTCAGCAGTTGATGGCTGCATCATCACTTTGTGGGGACCACCAGTGCACCCAACTCCTGGGGACGTGTGCAGAGTTGGCAGCATTAGCATCAGGTTTTGGGTTGGGTGAAGGGATGCGTTTTTTATTAGTAATCTTTTGTTTAAACTATACTTCATCGATGGCACCAACCAATATTATGCTGTGAATTAAAAATCACTACCCCATACATGTGAAGAATATCGATTTAATTAATGTGCATAAATTTTATATATCAATATGGTGTTAGTGGTACAAAAATTAAAGGGAGCGTGTGCGTGGGTGGGTGATATGGAGAAGAACATCAGGTTAAGTGCAGAACACTATGTTAATTTACATAATTGTTATGTAAAATGCAGTACAATAGTTTAAGGGGGTGGGTCACAAAGAAGAATGCGCTAGAAATGGCATTCAAAAGCATGTGAAATTCAAAAAATGTATCAGAAAACGGTGGGAGGATATAACTATGTACTGAATTTGCTATCAAAGACGGTACAATAGTTTAAGGAAACTGTATTAACATGGAAAACCACTTAACAGAACAATAGGATAAGTGCTGACAAAGGGCCGAACATTACGTTAAGACACCCAGAGTTCAGTGATGAATATTAGGTTATGCAACGTGTTTGTTCCATATAATTACTTCTTACAAGACCTGTATCTCTCCAAACAGAAGAGAATGATGAGCAAGGGAGGTCCAACCCCCACAGTTATTTTTAGATAATATACCCTTCTGTTTCCTGTGTTCCTCTCCACGAAAGAGCCACCAATTTCCATATATTCTATACACCACCTCAAAGGCCCTAAATTGCTTAAGTAAACGATATTCCACATATTGTCTAAATTGTTTAAACAATATTCCATACATAGAAATCAATTTCTGGACAAATTCTGTAACTAACTAAATAAACTATATTCCATGACTTCCGCAAATAATTAAATACTATTCTATACATTGTCTAAAGTGTTTAAAAAATATTGCACTCACTGCAACTGAATTCCCTCCAAATGACCGCTCAACCGAGTCTTTTTCCTGTCAATTTCTGGGAGTTAGGGTGGTAGGGGAGGGAGTTTACCAGAGGGGGAGAGGTTAACTAATTGTCTACGTAATTAAGTAGTCAGTGAAATTGATAAGATTGAGAGGGGCTATTCCAATACCTCAAACCTGAAAGTGTACCTGTAGCAGCGAGTGGGGGAGGTTTCCTGAAGGGTGTGGGGGGGGGGGGATGGGGTTGGGGTAAGAACAGGTTAAGAGCCTGCCAATCAAAAGAACAATATGTTAAGTACCTGTCAATCAAAGGAGAACAACAGTTTAAGTACCTGTCAATCAAAGGAGAAAAACAGGTTTGCCCCTGTGTGCATACCTGCTCCTGATGTAGGCAACCTGCACTAACAAAATGTACTCATATGCTGCTTTTTCTTGAGTTCTGACGAGTAAAGAGCGTCTTGTTCATCGCCTCCATATATCGCATTGCTGCAGCACTTGGTGACAGTTTCGATCTTTATTTCCCTCACTGCCAAGCAACTTCAATTTACTTCATCCCGGACCGAATCGGACCGTGCAAATGCCCTTTCAGCTTTTCTGACACTGAGAATAAGAGGATGCATAAATAATGGCCAAGAATTGGAATTTAAGAGTAAATAAACCCATGGTCATGGGTCTTGTGAAAGTGGTTTAACAAGGCAGAAACCGAACCAAATTCACGTTTGATAACTTGACTTTGGGGCGGCAGGTTGCGTTGTCTGGAAAAAGGAGAACTTGGTGATTTTCTTTTTTCATTTTGGCACAGAAAGGGCCCAGCAGCTCTTCCATCAGACCACTCACCGTCCACTCGTTTTTATTGCTTCGCAACTTGACTGGAAGCTTATTGATGTCTACACTTCCCAACAACACTCATCAGTGGCTTTTCCATTTCACCTAACATGCTTCCACGCAGCAATAGAGTGGGGTCTCTTCTTGAACTTTTTCCCCAATGTACTTTTAACTGGAATTGCAAGAGATTCTAACGGCAGTGCACGATAAAACAGTCTCGTGTCACTGGCACGGCACACGTCTTTCGCGTCGTAGTTCACGATTAAATTGGACAGTATTGTCGTATATTCTGTTTCCTGCAGATCCTTAGCTTTCCCATACACTGTTTTCCACACGATGTTGTGTCTAGCTTTGTACCTGCCCAGCCACCTGTGGATGGTTTAAACTTCGTTTTCCTAAACTCTTTAGTGATTTTCAGATCCTGAATCTGAACCACGAGTCCGGATAAAAGTAAGTTTTTGCCTGCATACTTACAAATTATTTCCACACTATCTGGTTAATTTCTTCATTTGTCGTTTTCTGCGCCTTTCCTTTAATTTGTCTGTCCCCTTTCATGCACTCATCATGTATCTTAGCCTTGTTTCTTGACGTTCCATAAATTTGCGTTTTACCCCATTTGAAACGCAATATCACTTCTCGCACAATGAGTTTGTCTTTCTCACTCACCTCGATTACCTCAATCTTTTTGTTAAGTGTTAGCGTCATACATTTTTCGTTCAATGTCATGTCTTCACTTAAGGGGCTACAAGATAATTTAAACTTGTACAAAATAATGCAAGTAAATATTTATTTCGAATGCTTGTCCTTGCCTGGTGAAACTATCCTTTGTCGGAACAACGATCATCTCTTTCACGTAACAGCATCGTCAGAGCTTCACAACATTTGTGTTAAAAGTTGCGTCTTTGTATGCATATGAGTAGCTAAAGTGTACAATAATACGGTAATACTGTGCAAGCTTCCTTCCGCATTATACAGTGACTCATTAGTTATGTCCGTTTCCGTGTTAGGCCGTTCCGCTTTATAGAAAGAGAATGCTTTCGGTCTGAAATACACTCTAAAACAAAAACCACGAGCGAATTAACGGAATGGGGTGGAAATTGGTAGAAATGATGCGCATTTACAGGCAAACAAATGAATTTAAAAAAAAACGATGATTTATTCAAGAGAAAGAGCTTCCAAAATTGAATAACTCCATACTGCGTTGGTCAAGTTCTGATCCTCATGTAAGCAATTATTCGGTTTGGCATTGATTGATAATGTTGTTGGATGACCTCCTGAGGGATATCGTGCCGAAGTCTATCCATCTGTTGCTTCAGTCAAAATCTCGACATGGCTGGAGGGGCCAGCCCATAATGCTTCAAAAGTTCTCAACAGGGGACCGATCCGGCTACCTTGCTGGCCAAGACAGGGTTTGGCTAGCATGCAGGCGGCGCTATCTTGCTGAAACGTAAGCCCTGTACGGCTTGCCATGAACGGGAACTAAACGAGGCGCGGAATATCGTCGACGTACCGCTGTGTCGTAAGAATGACACGGATGATAACCGAAGTGATCTTATTATGAAAAGACCATCACCTGTTCGTCGGTTCAAAATATGTCCTGCGATATTTTGGCAACGTGCAACGTAAAATACAAAGCTCCATACGTCACAAGCAGAAATCAAGACGGCCTACTGTATTTGTCGTGTTCAATAGAAGCCCATATTCGGTGGGTTTTGTGTTAGACACTACAACCTATGAATGTATGCTGCTTCTAAGCACTAGCACATTGAATGCCTCGAGAAAGAATCGTTACTGGTACCATTCGTTGTAATAAAATGACTAGAAACGTCATGTTTTTGGATAAAGAATTTTCGTGTTTAGTTATTTTTGAGTTATTGATAATATGTGATGAGAGTATGACGTTGCAAAACAACGATCCATTGAAGTTATATGAAAACGTATCGTTTCTGTTAATATTTTTTTACGATTAATGTCAGTTGACAATATGTTGTCAAAGCCTCTAATATAAAATACGAGGAAGTTCGTTGATGACTTTCAGCATAGCGTGACTAGTTGAGACCCCATGTTACGGAAATTTTTTAACCTTCGCGTTTTTTAAAAGGGTGTAGGACTTTCCTTTGAAATTATCAGAAGTAATTTCTGTAATACTTGATGTTCTGCAAATATAAGCGCGCTTACTCTCAGGAGTGAGTTTATTCGATTTCTTGGCAAACTCGTATATCCCGTCTGCATGCACGTCAACGTTAGCTGCCTCGTCCGGTGTACCGACGGCTTTACAACACAGCTGTAAGACGGCGATATTCTTACGCCCCGTCTTGTTGCCCTTGATGGCAAGCCATAGTGGGCTTACACTTCAACAAGAGTTTATACTGCGTTGTCTTCGTGCTTGCCAAACCCTATCTTGGCCAGAAAGGTCGCCGTATCTCTCGCAAATTGAGAATGTTTTGAGCATTATGGACAGGGCTCTCCATACTGATAGGGATTTTGACAATCTAGCCCATTAGGTGGACAGAATTTGACACTATATCCCGCAGGAGGATATCTAACAACTCTTTAAATCAATGCCACGCAGAATAACTGCTAGAGAGGGATCATCGTGTTACTGACTTGCTCATTCGTGAAGCTCTTTGTCTTTAACAAATCTTCCAGTTTTTGTGAAATTGTAACCATTTGTTTGTCTATATCTGTATGTCACATCTACTAATTTTCATCCAATTTGGACAACTCCTTCGTGTTGCTTCATCGTCTTCCAATTATTTGTTTTTCGTCTTAAAAGAGTATTTCTACGGTTTGCCCAGATTTCAGAATTACGCAAGTTTCTCTTTGTTTTAGTTCTACTGTATATATACCTTTTTAAAGCACTGTTGTAACAGCAAGAGAAGCCAAGTCTAATTACAGTCGTTTTCGGGCAACAAGCCGAGAATAGTACGTAGGAAGGAGTTGAAATTGTAGCACTGGACGCCGGGCGTGGCAGAGGGGTCAGCCGGGGCGAAAGTTCAAACTGTCGGGCAGCTGCGCTTGATAAGAAAGCAAACAGTCACCAAGTCGTAAAGATACAAAAGAAGGTCTGTGCAGGGACCCGTGATAAGCAGTCAATCAAGGGTATCGACAGCAAGCACTTCTGGTTAGAGAGAGAAGTCTGGGAGCGGAGAGAGAAAGAATGAGGGCCCTTGGCGGGGACAGCACTACGTCATGAGGAGCCAATGAAGGACTCTGGAGACAGAGCGGGACCATATAGGGAGAGGAACCTCTATCCCTCCACCCAGCTCCTGAAGAAAAATAATGAAATTAGTACTTAAACAATACCAAGTAAGGACAAGTTGCCTTGGACGCTACGTCATGCTAAGCGCTGGCGGGGTCGAAGGGGGAACGCTGACAAAACTAGGGAGCACGCCCCTCCGCGGCTTCTTCTTCGCGCTCTCGAGGTTAGGATCCCGGCAGCGACAGCAGTCGGGGTGGACAGCAGCAGCCGACTTGGGCTGAGGAGCGGGCTGTAGGCAGGCAGCCGGAGATAGTCGCCAATGAGCGTTTAGGAAGGAGACGCGGGACTCTGACGTAGGGTGCTAGTGTGGCCAGCAGCTACTGCAGAGCTTCTGTCAGGCAGTCGGAACGGTGACGTCAGTCACCGTCTCTGTAATAGACTTGGCCAAAGAATGGTTCAAATGGCTCTGAGCACTATGGGACTTAACTTCTGAGGTCATCAGTCCCCTAGAACTTAAAACTACTCAAACCTAACTAACCTAAGGACATCACACACACCCACTGTCGAGGCAGGATTCGAACCAGCGACCGCAGCGGTCGTGCGGTTCTAGACTGTAGCGCCTAGACTTGGCCATTCTGCAGGTACAATCACTACACTGTATTTCTTTCTGAATAAACTAGAACTTGTGTAACATTCGCAAGAGTTTAATTCCACCCATTTCCTAGCCTTGTACTTTCACACCAGGGATTTCAACATCTTAGCCAGATCAAAGTCTCCCTCTCACTAAGATCATCCGGCTAAATCCCTTTCACGAACCGTGTCGCTCAATCCCTTGCAAAACCCACGGTTGGGAGGCGTCATAAATAAAAGCTTTTAGTGCCAGGTGTGATATGTCTTGTACATTTAGATGACGTAGTATGCTATGGGGGAAACCTGCAGGAGCATAACGAAAAGCTCCGGGAAATATCTTACAGCTTGCGAGAGCACAATTTGATGCTGCAACCAGACAAGAGTGAATTCCTGAGGAAGGAGGTAATCTTCCTAGGTCACTGTGTTACTGACAAAGGAATATCACCGGATACGGCAAAGGTGGAGAAGGTGAAGTTCATCCCGCAACCGAAAACAACCAAAGAATTAAAAGGGTTTCTCGGATTAATAGGTTGTTACCGCCGTATCGTTGCTATCTTTAGCAAAATTGCGAAACCTCTCAACGAGCTCTTAAAGAAAGGAGTGGAGTACAAATAGGGGGAACGACAGTACAATGCGTTCGAGAAGCTGAAGGAGAAATTGGTGAACCCTCCGTTACTTCAGTACCCTGATTATACGAAACCGTTTATCATCACAACGGACGCGAGTAACGCAGCCTTGAGAGTCGTGTTAACGCAAGGAAAGAAGGTTGGCGAAGACTTCCCCTTTTTATATGCATTCAGAGCACTGAACAAAGCAGAACTGAACTATAGTACAACTGAAGAAGAATTGTTGACTATAGTGTATGCGGTAAAAAAGTATAGACCATATGTATTGTAGTGGGACGAAATTAAGCGTCACCCATCCACCAATGTCAGCCCAGTTTGCAGGTGACTATTAGTTTAATTTAGTTTTGTTTATGTATTTTTCTTAATATTTGTAATAGCTGTGAATTATCTAAAAGTTTTGTATTTTTTTATGTGTTTCATGTACGGAGAGGGCGGCGCAACGAACGGAGACAGCATCTTCGTTGCCGCGACCAGAGAGGAAATTGCTGGCCGCTATACGTCGCGGGTCGACAGTCAAGGAGCAACAGAAGATCCTGGAACCGAGTTGTTGCGTCGTGCTTCTAAAAATTAAAAATGAATTTTTTATACTCTTTTTGTACAACAATGACGTCATATAGAGCTTAATCTTATTGAAAAGTCAGTCACTGTCTCTCAACGGTCAAGTTCACATCTGTATGTGTAGGAAGCTAATAAAATAGTGTATGCTACTAAAGTTGAAACACGTGTTCTGAAGATTTATTTATGAAGAATTATGTGAACGGATTAATAATATATTTGACAAGATTAGTGATTCTGACAGCGTTCACCGAAACTTTGAATCTCAAAAGTTTATTTAATGTGTGATTCTGATATCGATTAGATCAAGATAACGTGTGTCAATATAATTTCTGAGGAGAAACAAACGAAATTTAAATCGAAAAAGTTACAAAAACCAATTGGCCCAAGTGATGTAATTCTTTGCATACGACTCAACTGATGTTTTACAGTTTCGTTCAAGAACCATTCTATGACAATTTAAAAGGCATATAAATCATTTTTGAAGTGGGTTGTAACTGACGTAGGTGACTAAGTCTGCACATGGTCATATATCAAACGAAAATCGGTTATAAAAACTTACGTAGTTACACTACAGTATATGGCCGATAAGTCACTGTGGTGACAGATAATAAGCCACTAACGTGATATTTAGTGTCAAGGATCAGAGTTTGAGACTCCTGAAGTGGAGAATGAAGCTCGAGCAGTATGATTATGAGGTAATATACAAGCCAGGAAAGCTAAATAGTAATGCGGATGCTTTAAGCAGAATAATGCATGAAGGGAAGGAAGAGAGAGGTGCGAAGAAGAATGTGGAGACAGAGATAATCTCTTTAGCACAAGCCAGTGGGGAACAAAATTCTGTAAAACGTGCGGCAAGCGCAAGTGTCGGCTGAAACGGGACAGGAAACGGATAGCGAAGAGGAAAGTAGTCCCGAGGAAAAGGAGAATATACTAAAAGAGATGTATGATAATCCCTTGGGAGGGCACCAGGGACTGCAAAAGACACTCGAAAGGATCAAGGCGTACAAGCAGTGGAGCAGAATGAAGCGTGATATTGAAAATTACATTAGGAAGTGTCCGTCATGTCAAAAGAATAAAAACACACAGACGAAAACAAGAACGCCATTAGAAATTATAGACACAGCAGAAACAGTATTTTAAAAATGCCCGATGGATATAGTGGGTACTCTAGATGTATCCAGTACAGGAAAAAGGTACATGTTAACATTTCAGGACGATTTAAGTAAGTTTGCCTTAGTTGTTCCAATTGAAAAACAAGACGCCGAAACGGTAGCTGAAGCGTTTGTGGAAAACATTGTATTAAGATATGGAATTCCATCAGTTTTGTTAACGGACTAGGGTTCGAATTTTCTGAGAGACGTTTTTAAAAGTGTGTGTAAATTTATGAGGCTTAAGTATATACATACTACAGCTTACCACCCAGAATCAAATGGTGCACTAGAAAAAAGTCATGGATGACTTGCAGAGTATCTCAGACACTTTGTAACAGGAGATCAAAGTTCTTGGGGCAAATAGGTACCGTATGCAATTTTTGTGTTCAACAGTACACCACACAGAAGCACGGGTTACACACTATTCGAGCTATTATATGGAAGAAAGGTCAACATACCAGGAGCATTGCAGCAGGAAACGCAATAAATAAGTTACGATTATGAGTCGTATGTAAATAGACTAAGACCGAGAATGCAGGAAGCCCACAGAGTGGCTACAGACTCGATTATAAGAAGTAAGAAAATCAGTAAAGGACAGTATGACATAAAGCAGAATCCAAAAGAATTCAAGGTAGGAGATAAAGTGTTACTGAACGATGAGTCGGTGAGACGTGGTAGATCTCGAAAATTAGATTCGCAATGGAGAGGTCCATTTGAAGTATTAAAAGCGGAAGGTCCTAATGCAGTAATAAAAATTAAGAGAAATAAAGAAACAAAAGCACATGCCAATAGTTGAAACAGCTCTTTTAAAATTTCAGGTATGGCACTCAAGTGGAACGTAGTGCAACTCATCATAGTGGTAGCAACATACAAGATCACTGCATCGGGTATGCAACGAACGATTTTCAAGTGACACAATTTCCGAGCTCATCAGGATTGTATTATGATAATATAGGACAGGTAGAAATATATAGTACCACATGGAGAATAGTTACTTGTGTGAACCTAGATGCGATAACAGAGAGGATTCAGAAGGCAGAAAGGTATGGCAAATCAACGGTACAAAGGTGCCGAGAGACATTAAAACAACTAAACGTATGATTAATCGAGTGTAGGTTACTAGATGAACAAGTAACACATCACGTGGAAAAGATAACAGGTTTACAACAATTAGTACAGCAGCTGACGAAACATGAAACCAGTAGGAAGAGAGGAGAATTCAACTTCGTTGGGCAGGTGAGTAAACTACCATTCGGGACAGTGGATGAAGCAGATGAAACATACTATAATGAAAGAATAGACGCTATGGAGAGTAACTCAGAAGGGTTGCTGAGGTTAACAAAAGAACAGGTGGCAGTCGTAGGGCCACAATGGCAGCAGTGAACAGGACAGTGTATGCACTATAATCAAACGAACATGTTTTAAAGACGGGAATGCAAAAACTAGAGCGTTTCATGAAAGAATATGTGAAAGAAACAGACATGGGTTTTAAACGTGTAGCGTCCTTTGCCACAGAGACAGAACAGGTATTACAATTAGCGGCAGTGTTTGGCCAAACTGAGGAAGAGTACGAACAAACGGTATTATAAATGCACAAAAGGGAATACTGCAGACTCATATAATTAACCCAGTTGAAACTGTAAAATACTTAAGTTTAATACGTGACGAGCTAAAGGATGTAAAGTTTCCTGTTTCTCTACCTGAATCCTCAGGTTATCTATTACTAAGAATAATTGATTTAGATGTTCTCATCTCGGGCAGCATATTAGGGCACGTAATTAACGTTCCCTTGATAGATAATTATAATTTTAACCTGTACAGAGTGCTTCCATTACCTAAAGAGATCCCAAAGATGAAAGGGAGAAAAATAATTCTTACTAATAGATCAATCCAAACGGCAATACGCGAAATTTTCTTCAGATCAACTAAAATGCAAAGAACTAAGTAAGAATAGGCGACTGTGCAGACAGTCATTTGCATTGTTATCAACATTTGACCACGAAGAGTGTGAAGCCAAGTCGCTGCAGACGGTGAGAGAAATTCCGGAAGATTGTGTGCGAAAAGTATTCGCACTGAATCATAGCCTTTGGACACATCTAAACAGTAATGAATGGCTATATGTAGATCCTAAGGAAGAAGGCCTAACGGTACTATGTGGAAAGGAACCACAAAAAAGACCTTATAATGAAAGGGGTAGGCAAAATGAGCTTCTGTAGTAAATGTAAGGGATATGGAACCAGAGTGTTCATACAGACAGACAGAGTAATTCACAGTAATGTAACAAAGAAAGACATAATACCGCAGATTAATTTAGAGTTCGAGTGTTGTGTTGTAAATGAAGAAAAACGAAATGTCTCAATGTTAACGTTAGACTTACCATTGGATCATATAGTAACAGTTAGACGGTTTAAAGATCGCAGGGAAAACAGTGGATGATGTCCAGAGAATGGCAGAGAGACAGGAGGAAGAATTTCACACACTATTCCGTATCCACGTATGTATCAGTAGCAATAATATTCCTTCTTATAATAACATGTTGTTGCAAACAATGCAGATGTTTCAAAGACTGTTTAAAAAGCATTGGAAATATTTTGAAGACAATGATTGTTATAGTAAAGTATGCATAAGAAACACCATTGTGAACCAGTACCCAGAAACTAGTTTAAATAGAAGACAAAGTACTACAGGGACTGAAGATGTATTAATTTATGAAAGATGTGGAAAAGGCCAAGAAGAGACGGCCTTGTTCAGAAACGGTTGTTAAATAACAGTAAACCATAAAAATATGGAATTGTACAATTAAAGTACAAATTGTCTCATGAAACGCATAATGTCACTGTATCAATGTTAAATGTTTTTGCTCATGCTTAATGAAAATTGCTGTATTTGCAATGTAATTGTAATTATCAATGAAATTGTATTTTGATGTTTAACTGTATGTATCAATGTCTAATGAAACTGTATCTTGATATAATTGTAACTGTATGTCACCCATGTATAATTGTAATTGAGATTTATTTAATTTTTAATGGACTTGAGGTTACCAAGTGTGTAATAAAAATATGACATGTCAAGTGCTGATGAAAAAAATGTAAAATCTGTAAAGTGGCAATCAAAAGGACAATAAAAAGAGTCAAAATCGACGCTTCTCTGAGGAGTAACGCCAATTACCCTGGCGGGGGAGGTGTAACAGCACGAAAAGCCAAGTCTAACTACAGTCGTTTTCAGGCAGTACGCCGAGAATAGTACGTAGGAAGGAGTAGCGTTGGACGCCGGCCGTGGCAGAGGGGTCAGCCGGGGCGAAAGTTCAAACTGTCGGGCAGCTGTGCTTGATAAGAAAGCAAACAGTCACGAAGTCGTAAAGATACAAAAGAAGGTCTGTGCAGGGACCCGAGATAAGCAGTCAATCAAGGGTATCGACAGCAAGCACTTCTGGTTAGAGAGAGAAGTCTGGGAGCGGAGAGAGAAAGAATGAGGGCCATTGGCGGGGACAGCACTACGTCATGAGGAGCCAATGAAGGGCTCAGGAGACAGAGCGTGACCATATAGGGAGAGGAACCTCTATCCCTCCACCCAGCTCCTGAAGAAAAATAATGAAATTAGTACTTAAACAATACCAAGTAAGGACAAGTTGCCTTGGACGCTACGTCATGCTAAGCGCTGGCGGGGTCGAAGGGGGAACGCTGACAAAACTAGGGAGCACGCCCCTCCGCGGCTTCTTCTTCGCGCTCTCGAGGTTGGGATCCCGGCAGCGACAGCAGTCAGGGTGGACAGCAGCAGCCGACTTGGGCTGAGGAGCGGGCTGTAGGCAGGCAGCCGGAGATAGTCGCCGATGAGCGTTTAGGCAGGAGACGCGGGACTCTGACGTAGGGTGCTAGTGTGGCCAGCAGCTACTGCAGAGCTTCTGTCAGGCAGTCGGAACGGTGAAGTTAGTCACCGTCTCTGTAACAGACTTGGCCATTCTGCAAGAAGAATCAGTACACAGTTAGTGTGTTCTGTATTTCTTTCTGAATAAACTAGAACTTGTGTAACGTTCGCAAGAGTTTAATTTCACCCGTTTCCGAGTCCCGTAACCCACACCCATCGTCCTGTGCATTGGTTTCAGCACTGAAATATTCTTCCAGACACTGTATAAGACCCGTTGATCGCTGTCTGTCCTGACAGAATAAGTTTCAGTCATGAAAAAACTTAGGAAAAGCGCACAGATGGTGGGTGTTCTTCGGAAGGAACACGGACTGCCAACCGCGTACTATATTGCCTCAAAATGTGTCATAATTGGGCTTTGTAGGCTCAATCTGTGCATGAAAATTATATTTGTGATGTGTTTCCTACACTATGTAAGAACATGAGGATGTAAATCTTATGTGGTGGGAGTTATAATTTACTTTCCCGTAATCTCGAAGAACTGCATTAGCTGTCAGTCAGAAAATTCCTTACGGAAGATAACTGCAAGCGCTGTTAACGTATATTGAGTAGACGTAGAGTAAATTTTTTACTGGAGCACATTTTGAGTGCAGCGGATCCGATATATTCATAAATGCAGGTAAGCTACACGTGGGGAATTTGAGAGCAAAGAAAATGTGGTAGATAATGAATTTGTGAAGAGCAAATGTGCGACACATCCAGTATAATTTGTGATTAAACCAAGGAAACAAAGTCACTTGTATGGATAAAGCAACATATCCGTCTAGAATATTTAGAATCCCCTCAAAACACCTCTGTGGTGTCACCGCCAGACACCACACTTGCTAGGTGGTAGCTTTAAATCGGCCGCGGTCCATTAGTACATGTCGGACCCGCGTGTCGCCACTGTGTGATCGCAGACCGAGCGCCACCACAAGGAAGGTCTCGAGATACGGACTAGCACTCGCCCCAGTTGTACGGACGACTTTGCTAGCGACTACACTGACGAAGGCTCGCTCCTTTGCCGAGCAGATAGTTAGAATAGCCTTCAGCTAAGTGTCCATGGCTACGACCTAGCAAGGCGCCATTAGTAACATTGCATGTATCTATGGAGTCTCACTTATATCGTCAATAGCGATGTACCAAGGATGGAATAAAGTTAAGTATTCCAGAAGCTACGTACTTTTCTTTATAACATTCATTACGTATCCTTTTACAGACCTATAACTTGCCTGGTAAACGCGTGCCTTTGGGCTACTTCCGTGGCGTGGCTGTCTTTCTACGCCACAACAACCTCAACACAAGAACACGTAAAAATAAGTTTATGAATCTTTGAATAACTACTTTTCGAGTCAGAGACTCTGGAATTGTCTTGAATTTACAGCTGATTAACTCAGCAATGGACACATATCACAAAGAGCTCAAGGGCAAGACGTAAGTCCGAATGCAAGATGTAACGCGACAAGGACCTCCTATCAGTTCCAGAAATCTGGATATAACCCAAATGCTCGCAGCATCCTACAATCGCACTATCATGTTAAAGGTTACTGATTAAATGCTCACATTTTAGTGTCAAAAACACCAGTTAAGCATCTGAATCACCAGTGTTAGGTGTGCTGTACCAGACGGGAGAGACGGGAGTGCATATAACTGAAGTCTGCATTATACCTCCAACGGAAAAATGGGCGTCCAGCTGTCCGATTGGCCGGTACAGGCCGAAGCTATGGCGTACCACAAGGGACAAACACCCTTCCCTGTCAGCAAAGAGTGGTCCAGTAACTGAATGCCTGTGAATTGACCAAGTACTTAGGGTACGATTTATGAAAGACGCTCGCGACGATGCGAGCGCAATTCAGTGGAAGAGACAGTTATATGCCTGCAACGACTACCTCGTGATTCAGAGAATTTAAGAAGACTGTATAACGACGTTAGCATTGTACAAGGGGTTGTCAATAATGAATTTTTCTTCGCGGCCAGTTTCGGTTGAAAGAAAATACTGATTTTATTGTGGAACGTATTGGATTATTCCAGCGTCAGTATCTTTAGTTTCATGGAGTTTTAATAGATGGCAGCACTATACATAGTATTCGGAAATGATGTCTGAATGGTTCAAATGGCTCTGAGCACTATGGGACTTAACATCTTAGGTCATCAGTCCCCTAGAACTTAGAACTAGTTAAACCTAACTAACCTAAGGACATCACACACATCCATGCCCGAGGCAGGATTCGAACCTGCGACCGTAGCAGTCGCACGGTTCCGGACTGCGCGCCTAGAAACGCGAGACCACCGCGGCCGGCAATGATGTCTGAAACGGTGGTTTGTTCCAAGCAGAGAGCAGTCATTGAGTCTGTTTTGGCTGAATACCACAGCATCACAGATATTCATAGGAGTTTGTAGAATGTCTACAAAAACCTGGCAGTGGACAAAAACCCGATGAGTCATTGCGCAAGGCGTCTGTCTTCATCACAACAAGATTGCGCAAACCTGTCCTATACTTCCAAAGACGGCCGGCCACATACAACTGTGTGTTGGAACCTGCGGACACTTTCATTCGAAGTGATCGACGCTCGCTACTCAACACAAGTCTGCGCACCCGAATAGAGCTCACAAACTTCGTTGTACTATTCTTCCTCATCTACCCTACGGCCCGGATCTTGTGCCTTCCATCTGTCTGCCCCAGCGAAGGATGCACTCTGCGGGAAGCTGTACCTGGATGGTGGGAAGGCTACTGATGCAGTAAGGCTTTGGCCCCGACATCGACCGGTAGAGTGGTACCGTGTGGGCATGTACATGCTTCCAGAAGGGTGGCGTAAGGCTGTCCCATTGACCGTGTAACGGCGGGAATGCGTATCCTCCTATTTCCATCTATTGCACTGCAAATTTTTTTCCTTATTTTGTTACCTGAAGATATAACATTTCTGTGTCTTTGTATATTGTAATTGTTTTACTATTTGTATATATATGCATTTATGTCGATGTATAATTGGTTTGTTTTGTGGATATTATTTGTATTTATACGCTGGATGTGGCCTAGGGAAAGCTATACTATCGAACGAATACATCGATAGGTCGTGTGGAGAACGAATGTGTTTAGGATCTTTGGTAGTGTTAACCCTGTCGCGTGGAGCGCGGGCAGAGGGGAGTCTGGCTGGGGTGGTGCAGTGGAGCAGGTGTGTTGTGTGACGCTCCCGCGAGTTGCCGCGCTTTCGGGGTTGGGCAGCATGTAATTGCGCTCGACTTGCTATGATAGTTTCTGAGACGGTGTCGCGGACGGGAAGCATTAGCTGGCGCACATCAAGAGCCCGTTTCGCCTGGTGACCGTGTCGAGAAGAAGGCGCGCCAACATCCAGCTTCTGCAACAGCGACGGCCGACGATGAGTGACTGTCGCCACCTCCTCGATCGACGGCTTCAAACCTTCAATCAACCAACAAGGAAGACTGGAAGCACGTAAAGTTTTAGAACTGTATGGCAGACCTCAGCTTTTCAAACTGTTCCATTTTCATAACTAAATTGCAGCAACGTAGCATGAACCTTTGTTGCTCATTGTCCCAATTGCATTACCAAGCAGGGTCCCTTCCCTTTCCGGAATGAACCCGAGTGTCATTGAAATTCAAACGCCAGCATCATTCGATTTCACTGCTTTAATTTCAAAGTTCAGTTAAGGTATTCATAGCTGGCTACAATATTTAGATTACACAAGCACAAATTAAGAGTGCGAGTTTTGTTACCGTATTTTAGCTTACCTGTGACTGCAGCTCAGCTTGGTACATACAAAATTCTACTATTGTTAATTGTTCAGAATCATTTAATTCAAGTTCAAAGTTAAATCTCTTATTTCTAAATTGCGTAGATTCAAGTAGCTTTTGAAATGATTGTTGAGGTAGTCCAAGACTAACCGTATTTTACTGAATTTCGATGTGCTTCAGAAAGAAAGCTCACTATTAACTTCAGTCACTGAATTAACTTTCGATTTTCCGGTTTTATTAATTCTTTTGCTAAATTAAGTCAGAGTGTAGCGAAATTTATTACTTCTGACAAACTTTCAGTTTTCACACTACACGTGTCAACCTTCAGTTGCCACGCTTCTAGTGCTAATTATATGTGTAATAACCTTTCTTTTTCAGTTACTATAGTAATTGTCCTTAGGACTGGCGACCGTAATTTCCCCCAAATCTCAAATATCTAATTACCGCTAGTTAATTGTTAAAGTAACGTCCACACATTTACTTTCTTTATTACCTTTACCCCTTTTCAAAATTAATTTCCACCAGTTTCATTTGCATTTTTCCTTTCATTTAGATGTAACCCTTTCCTCCCTCTTTACCGACAAATTAACTTCGGTGACGATTGCTTTTCCCAAATTTCCATTAGGTACACGCGGTTTAATTTTTCACTGTCATTAAGGTCGATAAGTGAGGGGGAGGTTACAACCGGAAATCGAGTTTTAGCCAAAAGAGTGGGGAATAGCATGATATATTGGAATCCTGAATAGGACCAACCTGCTTTCAGGAAAAAAAAGTGTTGCATTACTTACTGAAGTGCCTAGTACATCTCTAACCAACCCCTCAGTCACCACACAGCCATTCGCTACTAACTGCAATTGCAACGAAGACGACGGATAAAGTAAGTCAGACTTCTGTTCGTCGCCATTTTTCACATATTCATACTTACAAAAATTACCATACAAAAGTTTCGCTTAGTAATAAAAAGTAAATTAAAGCAGGATAAAGTAAGTCAGACTTCTGTTCGTCGCCATTTTTCACATATTCATACTTACAAAAATTACCATACAAAAGTTTCGCTTAGTAATAAAAAGTAAATTAAAGCACGTCAGCCACGATGCACCACGAAAGAACAATTTAGATATTCTGTGTGTAGACATAAGAAACGAACCGAAATGGGTGTTACAGCTTGGGATTCGGTCGGTTTCTGTGTTGTGGCACTGCAGAAGTCCTCTACATAATGCCGAAACAAAACTCAACACGTAGAAGATTTAACCTAAATTCAACCCCTTAACCTTATGAAGTATTGTGCTGACAAAGTGAAACAAAACGTGTGTAACGTTATAATCTGATACGAGCAGCGAGTTGTATACTGCAAGTAGCATTCTGCGGAACCATCGTAAAAACTTCAGAAATAAGAGAATAGCTAATGCTCTTTCAAGTCTCTGCAGTTGAAATAAAGGAATTTTTCTCAACCGTTTCCAGCTCCCAAGTTGCGAAAAAATTGTTCAAATGTATGTAAAATCTTATGGGACTTAACTGCTAAGCTCATCAGTCCCTAAGCTTACAGACTACTTAACCTGAATTATCCTAATGACAAACACACACTCCCATGCCCAAGGGAGGACTCGAACCTCCGCCGGGACCAGCCGCACAGTCCATAACTGCAGCGCCTTAGACCGCTCGGCTAATCCCCAAGTTGTGAAAATTTACCAGCTGCATGGTAACCCTTCGCGACATACGTACAGGGTGTTACAAAAAGGTAAGGCCAAACTTTCAGGAAACATTCCTCACACACAAAGAAAGAAAATATGTTATGTGGACATGTGTCCGGAAACGCTTACTTCCCATGTTAGAGCTCATTTTATTACTTCTCTTCAAATCACATTAATCATGGAATGGAAACACACAGCAACAGAACGTACCAGCGTGACTTCAAACACTTTGTTACAGGAAATGTTCAAAATGTCCTCCGTTAACGAGGATACATGCATCCACCCTCCCTCGCATGGAATCCCTGATGCGCTGATGCAGCCCTGGAGAATGGCGTATTGTATCACAGCCGTCCACAATACGAGCACGAAGAGTCTCTACATTTGGCACCGGGGTTGCGTAGACAAGAGCTTTCAAATGCCCCCATAAATGAAAGTCAAGAGGGTTGAGGTCAGGAGAGCGTGGAGGCCATGGAATTGGTCCGCCTCTACCAATCCATCGGTCACCGAATCTGTTGTTGAGAAGCGTACGAACACTTCGACTGAAATGTGCAGGAGCTCCATCGTGCATGAACCACATGTTGTGTCGTACATGTAAATGCACATGTTCTAGAAGCACAGGTAGAGTATCCCGTATTAAATCACGGCGGTGAATCGAGGAAGTGCAGTACATACTGACGAAACTAAAATGAGCTCTAACATGGAATTTAAGCGTTTCCCGACACACATCCACATAACATCTTTTCTTTATTTGTGTGTGAGGAATGTTTCCTGAAAATTTGGCCGTACCTTTTTGTAACACCCTGTATTTTTCTTAAACATGCCGCTACATGCAGAGTACAGAAAGTTACCTAGAGAATCTGTTTGGAGCAGCAGGTAAGGATGGAGTGTAGATAGGTATGATTAAAGATGTTGTCGATGTTCTTCAAGTTCTTACAGTCATAGTAAGAATATTTCGCTAGAGCCACATATCCTACTGATTGGAAAAAAAGCAACATTAGATCAATAACCATGAATGACAACTTAAATTTATTAGGCGAATAGAGACCGATCAGTATATTATCCACCGTATCCATAGCCTTGGGGAAAAGCTTTTTATACTGCTGAGTTCTCTATGTCACTTGTAAAAATGAAACAGGTGAAGTACTCTGCATTACAACACCCTAAAAGCAGATAACAAACACCCATCTGTGAATCGAAGATATCATCAAGGCAACATGTGCCTCAGGAGTTTCTCTGTGTTCAGTCCTCGGTCCAATGCTTTTCTCAAAGTATAAATGATATTTAATATGCATATGCTACATTCTTAGAGCGACCACTCATATCCTGATGACATTCAGCCGTTTCCAAAAACCAGCAAAGGAATGATGCTGCTTCAGTGTTACGTTACGTCTTGTGATACACTACATTAATACAACAAGAACTAGGCTTATACCAAAACGTTTGCATGTATAAAATTTACTGCTGTGATTGTAAAGGTAACTATATTGGACAAACAGGAAGGGCTTGTACAAGCAACACATAGGGATAAAAAGAAAAAAAAAACATTGCAAGTAAATCCATGTTCGGGGATTAACTCATAGAACTTAGTCACATGGTCAACATTAACGAAAACAGTCTCGTAAATCTTCATTCAATGAAAAAGGGATAGTTCATGGAACATACGAACAAACATAAATTTACTCACCTGAAAAAATCAGGCGAGAACGTGCTCAACGAGCAGTGTGCCACCAGTTTCCTGGAAGTATTCCACCGTGTTGTTGAGAACTTGCTTTGAAGAGACTCCTCAGTTTCGTAGCTGGATCTAGACGTTAATAAACATGTTTGCCGGCCGGTGTGGCCGTGTGGTTCTAGGCGCTTCAGTCTGGAACCGCATGACCGCTACGGTCACAGGTTCGAATCCTGCCTCGGGCATGGATGTGTGTGATGTTCTTAGGTTAGTTAGGTTTAAGTAGTTCTAGGTTCTAGGGGACTGATGACCACAGATGTTAAGTCCCATAGTGCTCAGAGCCATTTGAACCATAAACATGTTTCTATAAGTTATGCACTCCAGCCAGGACACACTAGCCCTCTCTAACGTGCCCTACATTCTAACTTTTACTCGCTCGCACTAGAGGACTTAAGTTCGTACACGACCTGGCCAACTGACCACTGCAACAATTTTATAATTTTATTAAATCCAAGAAATTACTTTAAGTTTTTCATTGCTGAAGCATACAATTATTTAAAATTTTGAACATATAAAAACAAAATTCCTTTTAAAGCTTAAGTATCCTAAAGAATAGACTGTACTTTTAATGTATCGAAATGAACTGTTATTTATATTCATGATACTCGTATATACAGTAAAATATCATAGACATATCACTTTTACTATCTTACTTTTAATATGTTGATCTTATGACGTTTCTTCACCACAGCACAATGTAAGATAATAAATTCTTTCTGTACTTATACTGCACCTAAGTAAACTTAGTTTCTCCTGTATTATTATGTGTAATACGAGGACTTTTTTTTCTTTCAAGATCTGACCGCTCGCAAAATTGAAAGCACAGTGACAATTATAAAGGTTTTATTTGCAACGTCTAGTTACGCCTCCGATCTATTTCTTTACATAGCCGCAAGGCGCCCTCTGACTTTTACATTTGTTACATCATTATACCAGCTTTCTAATACCCTCGCCATAGAAGGCAGCCGCCTGTGCTTCCCGCAAATTCTCTTTACTGATCTGCAGTTCGTTACTCATTGTCTGTGTCATTTTTTTTCCTTTTTTAGCCAGTGGCTAATGTTAGTCAGAGGGAGCCAAGTCAGGGCTGTATGGTGAGTGATCAAACATCCCATTATAAACGGTTCAGCAGTCTCTTTGTTCCAACTGCCACGTGCATGTGAGCATTATCAAGAAGGACAATGCCTGATGAAAATATTCCTCTTCACTTGTTCTGAATTATCTTTCGTAGATGATTTTCTCGATGTGCCTGATCTAGAAGATGAACAAAATTATCGGTTGACTAGCTTCCCTCCCTCACCGCCAGCATGACGAACATCTGTACGTCTTGCTACAATGTTCCTGTACCATTGCCGCACTTTTGCTAACATACATGACAGTTACCTTTTGTGGGCTGCGTGAAACCTAACGGAACCGCTCAGCATGAAGAAATCGAATGGCAGCATGCACTTCACATTTGGTGGGAGACTATTGTTAAGTGCTGCTTTACGCGATCGACGGATACTGCGCGGCACATCTACGCAAAACTCAATAGGTCTTTCACTGCGGTTTTAGTTTGTCGACTGACCGGAGCTTGAAAGAAAAGTAGTCCTCGTATATTTTACAATAAAAAAATCGCAACAACAAGAAATAATGTAGAGTCATGAAAGTTTGGAAATACATTTGTCTAGGTAACATATAAGTGATAACATTGCAGGCTCACAGGTTAATGTAAGGGTGAGATAGGTCATTGCAAATGTGAAATGCTCGTTCATTAATAACCGGTATAATGCCGTTTGTCAACGATGATGTAGTTGTCGTCTGATGATATTCCATTCGTGTTCGATTCTATTTGGTGATAGAGCAGGCCAAGCCAACATATTGACGCTCTGTAGAGCATGTTGGGTTACAACAGCTGTATGTGGGCGAGCGTTATCCTGTTGGAAAACACTCCCTGAATTGCTGTTCAACAATGGCTGCACAATAGGACGAATCACCAGACTGACGTACAGTTTAGCAGTCAGTGTGCCTGGGACAGCCACGAGAGTGTTCCTGCTGCCATACTAAATCACATCCCAGACCAATATGTTCCTTATTTATATAAATGATATGCCCTCTGTTATTACGGGTAACTCTAAAATATTTCTGTTTGCTGATGACACTAGCTTGGTAGTAAAGGATGTTGTGTGCAACATTGTCTCGGTATCAAATAGTTCAGTACATGACCTAAGTTCATGGCTTGTAGGAAATAAGCTAATGCTAAATGACAGTGAGACTCAGTTTTTACAGTTTCTAACATACAATACAACTAAACTTTTTAATTTCACAGAACGGGCATATGATTAGTGAAACTGCACGCTTCAAATTTGTAAGTGTCCAGATAGATAGTAAGTTGTCGTGGAAAGCCCACGTTCAGGATCTTGTTCAAAGACTTAATACTGCAATTTTTACTGTTCGAACGGTATCTGAAGTGCGTGATCATTCGACACGAGAATTAGCCTACTTGGCTTATATTCATTCGCTTATGTCGCATGGTGTTATATTTTTGGATAACTCTTCCCATTCTAAAAGGATGTTTCTGACTCAGAAACGGGCAGTTCGGGCAATAAGTGGTGTAAGTCCATGAACCTCTTGTCGACCCCTGTTGACGAGTCTGGGTATTGTGACATTGGCTTCTCAGTATATATATCCTTTGAAAAACTGCAATTTATATATTCCGTACTCTTAATTCTTGCTGGCCGCAGTTGCTGTGCGGTTCTAGGCCCTTCAGTCTGGAACCGCTCGACAGCTATAGCCGCAGGTTCGAATCCTGCCTTGGGCATGGATGTGTGTGATGTCCTTAGGTTAGTTATGTTTAAGTAGCTCTATGTCTAGGGGACTGATGAGCTCAGATGTTAAGTCCCATAGTGCTCAGAGCCATTGAGTTGTTAATTCTTGTTAACAATATTAGCTTAGTTCCAAGAATAAGCAGCTTTCAATCTGTTAATACTCGGCAAAAATCCAACCTGCATTTGGATCGGACTTCCTTAGCTCTTGTGCAGAAAGGTGTGCAGTGTACTGCTGCATCCGTTTTCAACAAGCTACCACTCGAATTCAAAAATCTTAGCAGTAATTCACGTGCTTTCAAGTCGAAACTGAAGAGTTTCCTCATGGGTCATTCCTTCTATTCTGTTGAGGAGTTCCTTGAAAAAATATTCTGATTCTTATATTATATTGTTGATTGCCTTTGCATAAAGTTGTGGCTTGACTTTTTTGCGTTCATAAACATTTTACTTTATTTGTTATTATTTATATGTTGTTATTTCATGTACTAACACGTTCCGTGACCTTGGAGATTTGCTAAAAAAAAAAAATCCGTGCGTAGGTCCAGTGTGTCTAGCACACTGAGAGGCTGGTATCAGATCCTCAGCTGGCCTCCTTCTAAACAACACAGACATCAGTGGCCCCAAGACAGAAAACTACTGAAGTCCCATATGGCGCTATTTCGAGGTCAGTGAAACGCACGCAACACGAGGTCTGGCTCGGAACCGTCCTTGAAGTAACAGACAGTTCATTTGTCACTGTGTTCCAACTGCTTCTCCAATTGCTGTTGCAGATGGAGTACTATGTGCCAGAGCCGTACACCGAACACGGTGGTTTTCTCTCTCAGCCGTGGCACGTGACAGTCCAGAGCCCAGTCTTCTAGCTACAGTACATTCTCCTGACCACCGTTGCCAGCAATCATGTACAGTAGCTACATTCCTGGCGAGCATTTCTCCAATATCGAAGAAGGAACATCCAGTTTCTCATAGCCCTGTTGCACGACCTCATTTAAACTCAGTGAGATTTTGATAATGGTATCTTTGTCACCTTAAGGGCATTCTTGACTAACATCAACTCACTATGTCCAGTTTCAAAGGAAACTAATGTTCGCGACTGTTACAGCGTGTGTTTAAGGCAAGCCTGAGCTTCATCCTCATAGTGGCACCACTAGCGCCACTCCCTTGCGACTGGCGCGACATTTGAACAGACATCGTCTCTCACATGTAGAAACACGCCTACCAACTTTCATTTATGTCGCACAACACTTTCTTGATGCTGCGATTATTTTTACCCGTCAGTGTATAAATCTATTAAATTATGCATCAACAGTGTGACCTTCAGATCCATTTCAAAACGGCCTAGGTATGAATATCGGAACCGGTTGTGGATTTAAATAAAGAATATTTCAGCATGTGCAGCGGACTTTCAATAATTTCTCCTATAATACTTTATGGCATCCAATTAGTATGTCACAAAACAGTATACGAGATCTTGTCAGAATTTTCGATAAGCATATAAATTGGGAAATTGAAAGTGGCACAGCACGCAGGAAATCATTCCCTTAACATAGCTGGCGTTGTCGAATGTATTGCCCGATATCGTTGTGAAGTGATTCGTCCCTTGCACCTATGTGCTACTCGAGACTGGTGGTTGGTGACTGAACATCCTATTTCAATCTTTATCCTTGTGTATGTTTAATTAACGAAGTTCCAGCAAGTATCTGTTTTTTTTCTTTTCTTTCCTTTTAATGATTGTGCCTTAGCTCCAAAATTTTGTAACACTTTATGATGTTAGGGTATTTCTTGGTGTTAATATAGGTAGCTGCCAAAGCTGTTGAAGCCAGCGCAGGTGACCACACCACTGTCCCTGTCGGGTATCTCGTTGTTTTTCGAATTCTCGGCTGTGGTTAGAAGACTACAGCAGTGTCTTCGAACCTTTGTCGCAGCCGCCCCAAGTGCGCCACGATGATTAGCACTTTTCCTGCGAAGTCTCGCGGTAGGAAGAAGTACCCACTTTGACTCCCCTAGTTGGCGTCGCCTGAAGGCGTGTCAAATTTGATGGTACAGTGTTCCTCGTATTTAAATGAAAGTCTTGTACACGATTATGGCCAGACACTCAGGCAGCAAAGTCATTGTATTTGGCACTGGATAGAAAGACGATTGTCTTTAATTTATCCTTTATCTTCCACCTCTATGTGCGGTACACTCCCGCAGGTAAGAGAGATGTAGTGTGACTACGGCCTCTCGTCGAGTCGACCGTTCGCCGGGTGCAAGTGTTTCGATTTGACTTGTGCGTCGATGGAGATGAAATGATGATGATTAGGACAACACAACACCCAGTCCCTGAGCGGAGAAAATCTCCGACCCAACCGGGAATCGAACCCGGGCCCTGAGGATTGACATTCTGTCGCGCGGACAACTCAGCTACTGGGGGTGGACACTCCCGCAGGTAGTGCCCCTCGAGTGTTCATTCCAAGCTGACTACAAGAGTCGGCGTAAGACTTTCCCTCACAACTGTCAGTACCACTCCCATATCTTAGCTGCGAAGAGCAAATGGCTGCAGGGGGGAACAACAATCGTCTATGGAGCTGTGACCACACTGTCACGTTGCCACAGAGACATTTACAAAACCGTGTAACCTTATTCGTTGAGGTAGAAGTAAGTGCGCGAAGGTGCCGCACCCAGACCACTGCATTGTCAGGGTCCTTCTGTCCGCCCCGCTAGCTAGTGGTCAGCGTGACGGATTTCCGTCCTACGGACCCGGGTTCGATTCCCTGCTGGGTTGGGGATTTTCTCCGCTCAGGGACTGGGTGTCGTGCTGTCTTCATTATTATTCTAACCCAATTCGGTCCGCAGGTCGCCCAATGTGGCGTCGAATGTAATAAGACATGCACCAAGGCGTCCGGACCTGCCCCGCAAGGGGCCTGCCGGCCAATGACGCCAAACGCTCATCTCCACTTCAGGGTCCTTCTTACACGGACTCTACTATCGTAGTGTTGGTTGTGATACGTTACAGCCTCGATCATAATGGAACGTCCTGCCGACAGTCAGTGCTGCCTGTCAACATGCTTGCTGTTTCTGGATTAACTGCGTTCGTTGTGTTTTTAATACACTCAGGTGACAAAAGTCATTGGATAGCGCTACACTCATATACAGATGGCGGTAATATGGCACACACAAGGTACAAAAGGGCAGTGAATTGGCCGTGCTGTTATTCGTACTCAGGTGATTACAGCCACACGATGGGAATTAACAGGCTTTGAATGCTGAATGGTAGTTGGGCGTATGGGACATACAGTTTCGGAAGTCTTTAGTGAGTTTAATATTCCAAGATCCACAGGGTCAAGAGTATGCCGAGAATACCAAATCTGAGGCATTACTTCTCACTATTGACACCTCAGAAGCCGACAACCTTCACCATTACGACCGATAGCAGCGGCGTCTGCGTAGAATTGTCAGTGCTAACAGACAAGCACAATTGAGTGCAATAACCGCAGAAATCAATGTTGGACGTACGACGAACGCATCTGTTAGGACAGTGCAGCAAAATTTGGCGTTACTGGGCTATGGCAGCAGACGACTGACCTGACTGCCATTGCTAACAGCAGGGCATCGCCTGCAGTGCCTCACCTGCGCTCTTGATCATGTCGCCTGGGAAGCCGTAGACTGGTAAGACGACTCCCGACTTCAGTCTGTAAGAGCTGCTGGTAATGTTCGAGTTTGTCGCACACCTCGTGAATCCATGGACCCAAATTGTCAACAAGTCACTATAGAAGCTGGTAATGACTCCATAAGGGTGTCGGCTGTGTTTACATGGGATATACTGGGTCATCTGGTCACACTGAAACCACCAATGACTGGAAATAGATTTGTTTAGCCACTTTGAAACCATCTGCAGCCGTTCATAGACTTCATGACGCCAAACAAACGATCTAATTTTTATCGATAACAGTGAGCCATGTCACCGGGTTTGCGATTGCTTTGAAGAACATTCTGGACAGTTCGAATAAATTATTTGACCACGCAGATCACCCGACATGAATCCCATCTAATATTTATGGGACATAACTGAAAGTTCAGTTCATACACAAAATCCTGCACCGGCAACACTTTAGAAAGTATGGACGGCTATAGAGGCACAATGGCTCAATATTTTGCAGGGCAAGTCCAACGACTTGTTGTGTCCGTATCACTTCGAGCTGCTGCTCTACGTGGAGTACAAGGAGGTCTGACATGATATTAGGAAGTATCCTATGACTTTTATCACCTCCGTGTTGATACATAGTAACATCACACATTTCACCCAGTTGATAACCTGTGGCCCTATTGATTATGTTATTTCTTAGTTGAATATGGATCGACAGCCTCATTGTACTGTCCCAGTACCTGGGCGTCTGTAGATGATTACCCTTTCACAGCTCACGGAATGATCAAATTCCAAGCCTTATGGCATATGAGTATAACGTTGAAGTTCTCGTCATCTGATGTCAACAAATCTTATAATTTGTCGAATTATGACATGTCACATTGGCGAGACATAGTATAACTTACCACATTTCATAAACCAAGGTCATCTTTAACATTCCCCAAGTAGTCCTCTCATCTCCTTTGGTGAAAAGCATCAATGACGCAAAACATTATTTGTATGAATGCATGGTTTCGCGGGGATATGAATTAATAAGATTTTCTCGGCCTTCCAGCCGCGTCAGGTGGTTAAAATCCCACGAGCTATCGACCGAGCTCTCCCCGGTCATTGTCAAATGGTAAGACTGACTGCTGTGTCGCCGTGGCCGCGTCGTTATATAGCCGCACTGCTGGCTGTGACGTCATTGGTGCTCTCTTCCTCGCCATATATGGTAATGTTTTCGTCCCGCGTCCGTCGTGCCCGTTTTAACATCGCGATAGCCGGGTCCCAGGCTGTGCTGAGCTGCAAACCGCCGTCCTTGTTGATGGTGTTTTGAGAGGTTTTTATTACAAAACATCTTTTATGACGCTATCCCAAAATCCTTTCTTCATAACGACAGATGTTTCGTCGAATATAATTCGCTGTCCATTTTCCAAGGCGTGCTCTGCCACGGCTGATTTTTCTGGATAGCGTAGGCGTAAGCACCTCTCGTGTCCCGTCCGGCGTTGCCCCACAGTGCGTACTGTTTGGCCGACGTAGTATCGGCCACAGTTACATGGTATCTTGTACACTCCAGGCGTTCTAAGCCCTAGATCCCCTTTCACAAGGCCTCATGAGATGACGATTTTTTGTTGGGGGCCTGAACACCGGTGAAATGTTACACTCCTGGAAATGGAAGAAAGAACACATTGACACCGGTGTGTCAGACCCACCATACTTGCTCCGGACACTGCGAGAGAGCTGTACAAGCAATGATCACACGCACGGCACAGCGCACACACCAGGAACCGCGGTGTTGGCCGTCGAATGGCGCTAGCTGCGCAGCATTTGTGCACCGCCGCCGTCAGTGTCAGCCAGTTTGCCGTGGCATACGGAGCTCCATCGCAGTCTTTAACACTGGTAGCATGCCGCGACAGCGTGGACGTGAACCGTATTTGCAGTTGACGGACTTTGAGCGAGGGCGTATAGTGGGCATGCGGGAGGCCGGGTGGACGTAACGCCGAATTGCTCAACACGTGGGGCGTGAGGTCTCCACAGTACATCGATGTTGTCGCCAGTGGTCGGCGGAAGGTGCACGTGCCCGTCGACCTGGGACCGGACCGCAGCGACGCACGGATGCACGCCAAGACCGTAGGATCCTACGCAGTGCCGTAGGGGACCGCACCGCCACTTCCCAGCAAATTAGGGACACTGTTGCTCCTGGGGTATCGGCGAGGGCCATTCGCAACCGTCTCCATGAAGCTGGGCTACGGTCCCGCACACCGTTACGCCGTCTTCCGCTCACGCCCCAAAATCGTGCAGCCCGCCTCCAGTGGTGTCGCGACAGGCGTGAATGGAGGGACGAATGGAGACGTGTCGTCTTCAGCGATGAGAGTCGCTTCTGCCTTGGTGCCAATGATGGTCGTATGCGTGTTTGGCTCCATGCAGGTGAGCGCCACAATCAGGACTGCATACGACCGAGGCACACAGGGCCAACACCCGGCATCATGGTGTGGGGAGCGATCTCCTACACTGGCCGTACACCACTGGTGATCGTCGAGGGGACACTGAATAGTGCACGGTACCTCCAAACCGTCATCGAACCCATCGTTCTACCATTCCTAGACCGGCAAGGGAACTTGCTGTTCCAACAGGACAATGCACGTCCGCATGTATCCCGTGCCACCCAACGTGCTCTAGAAGGTGTAAGTCAACTACCCCGGCCAGCAAGGTCTCCGGATCTGTCCCCCATTGAGCATGTTTGGGACTGGATGAAGCGTCGTCTCACGAGGTCTGCGCGTCCAGCACGAAAGCTGGTCCAACTGAGGCGCCAGGTGGAAATGGCATGGCAAGCCGTTCCACAGGACTACATCCAGCATCTCTACGATCGTCTCCATGGGAGAATAGCAGCCTGCATTGCTGCGAAAGGTGGATATACACTGTACTAGTGCCGACATTGTGCATGCTCTGTTGCCTGTGTCTATGTGCCTGTGGTTCTGTCAGTGTGATCATGTGATGTATCTGACGCCAGGAATGTGTCAATAAAGTTTCCCCTTCCTGGGACAATGAATTCACGGTGTTCTTATTTCAATTTCGAGGAGTGTATATCTCTTCAGGAGCCGGCTAATATTTCCCGACACTGTATCACATAAAGGCAAAAACACGTTTCTGGCTTTCATCCTCGGAGGTGTTCACTTCTCTTTTGATGTGTTTCTTGCGTGTCACACAAGATATAGCCTTCGACACCTGTGAGTGGTTGCACCCGTTTTCCCGGAAGACTTTTCGGAGGTGGCTCAGTTCTAATGGCAAGCTTTTTGCATCTGAGACGACTTAAGCACAATGGACGAGGGCATTCAACAGTGCCAGCAGTGCGGCTATATAACGACGCGGCCACGGCGACACAGCAGTCAGTCTTATCACTTGACAATGACCGGGGAGAGCTCGGTCGAAAGCTCATGGGATTTTAACCGCCTGACGCGGTTGGAAGTCCGACAAAATTTAATTAACACATTATTTATCTGAAAAATAATTTAGTTTTACTCAGGATTCCAATATACCATATATTTCCACTCTTTTGGTTTAAAAACTCTGTTTTCAACACAATCATCGTTCAATGCGATGGCTTTGCGCCACCTCACTCTGAGGACCTGTATGCCCCCATGGCAGCATTCTATGTTTGATGTCGGAGCCAACGTCTTGCTCCATCAATAACTTCTCATCATCCTAGTACTCCTTCCAGCGTAATGCAGCCTTCATTGAGCCAGACAGGTGGTAGTCGGAAATTGCGAGATCCGTGCTGTAGAGTAGATGAGGTGGAACAGTCCAATGAAGTTTTGTGAGCTGCTCTCTGGTGCACAAACTTGTGTGAGACGCTACGCTGTCATGGAGAAGGAGATGGAAATTTGCATTTTTGTGGCGACGAACATGCCGAAGCCGTTTATTCAGCTTCTAAAGGATAGCCCAATACTCTGCAGAGCAGATCGTTGATTCATGGAACATCAAGCGGAATAACACATTCAGATGGCCAGAAAATTGTCCGCGTTATTTTACCAGCTGAGGGTGCGGCTTTGATTGTTTTCTTTGGAGGGTAGGTGGTGTGACGTCACTGGATAGATCGCCGTTTTGTTTTTGGTTCGACATCATGAACCTATATTTCATTGCCTGTGACGAATTTCGACCAACAATTGTCACCTTCCGACGTAATGACCAAGAAATTTCGCACAGATGGTCCTTTGTTGCACGTTATGGTCTTCTGTTCGGCGCGGAACACAGCGGTCACACATATTTGGGTACCCACAACACTTGAGCGAGAGTGTCAGCAAATCCAGTAGAGAAGCCCAGTTGTGCAGCGAAGAGTTTGATCGTGATAGGCAGATGACCTCGAATGAGAGGGTCCAGACGTTCCATCACTGCAGGATTCACAGTTGTGTCTGTCGGCCGGAAAGTTTGAGATTGGACACGCGCCTTACGCAACGACTGACTGTGCTTTTGTTCGCTGCCAAGACTCAGTAGATGTTCTGCAAGCACCTGTTGAATATCTACCATGCTCTGGTTTTCTGAGAAAAAACTCAGTGACAGCTCTGTTGCTTGGAAAGCATCTTCGTTAGATGTCACATTAAAGGCTGCGTATAGCGCCGCCACCTATAGGCACTTTAGGAAATTGTACAGGCTGAAGAAGGAATATTTCACGACTCCTCATAACAAAGTTCGTAATATTTTCCTCGTAATATATTCTCTTTATCCTGCTGATTTTGGCAGAGACAGTCGGGCAGCAGCAGGGAAGAAACCGATTTTGTGACTTTTACGAGTCAATGGCCAGGAGCGAATTTTATACTACACTACTGCCCATTAAAATTTCTACACCAAGAAGAAATTCAGATGATAAACGGGTAATCATTGGACAAATATATTATATTAGAACTGGCGTATGATGACATTTTCAAGCAATTTGGGTTCATAGTTCCTGAGAAATCAGTACCCAGAAAAACCACCTCTGGCCGTAATAACGGCCTTGATACGCCTGGGCATTGAGTCAAACAGAGCTTGGATGGCGTGTACAGGTACAGCCGCCCATGCAGCTTGAACACGATACCACAGTTCATCAAGAGTAGTGACCGGCGTATTGTGACGAGGCAGTTGCTCGTCCACCATTGACCAGACGTTTTCAGTTGGTGAGAGATCTGGAGAATGTGCTGGCCAGGGCACCACTCAAACATTTTTTGTATCCAGAAATGACCGTACAGAACCCGCAACAGCCCGTCGTGCATTATCCTGCTGAAATGTAGGGTTTCGCAGGGATCAAATGAAGGGTACAGCCACGGGTCGTAACACATCTGAAATATAACGTCCACTGTTCAAAGCGCCGTCAATACAAACAAGAGATGACCGAGACGTGTAACCAATGGCACCCCATACCATCATGCAGAGCGATACGTCAGTATGGCGATGACGAAAACACGCTTCCAATGTGCTTTCACCGCGATGTCGCCAAACTCGGATGCGACCATCATGATGCTGTAAACAGAACCTGGATTCATCCGAAAAAGTGACGTTTTGCCATTCGTGCACCTAGGTTCGTCGTTGAGTACACCATCGCAGGCGTTCCTGTCTGTGATGCAGCGTCAAGGGTAATCGCAAACATTGTCTCCGAGCTGATAGCCCATGCTGCTGGAAACGTCATCCAACTGTTCGTGCAGATGGTTGTTGTCTTGCAAATGTCCACATCTGATGACTCATGGATCGAGACGTGGCTGCACGATCCGTTACAGTCTGTCATCTCGACTGCTAGTGATACGAGGCCGTTGGGATCCAGCACGGCGTTCCGTATTACCCTCCTGAACCCACCGATTCCATATTCTGCTAACAGTCACTGGATCTCGACCAACGCGAGCAGCAATGTCGCGATACGATAAACAGCAATCGCGATAGGCTACAATCCGGCCTTTATCGAAGTCGGAAACGTGATGGTACGCATGTCTCCTCCTTACACGAAGCATCACAACAACGTTTCACTAGGCATAGCCGGTCAACTGCTGTTTGTGTATGAGAAATCGGTTGGAAAAATTTCCTTATGTCATCACGTTGTAGGTGTCGCCACCGGCGCCAACCTTCTGTGAACGCTCTGAAAAGCTAATTATTTGCATATCACAGCATCTTCTTCCTGTCGGTTATATTTCGCGTCTGTAGCACGTCATCGTCGTGGTGTAGCAATTTTAATAGCCAGTAGTGTATCATCAGTGTGCTTTGACAGTTTGGTTTCTTGAGTCTCTGCGTGTTAATTTAATATCTAATAGCCATAGTTCTGGAATTTTCGATTGCGTCGGAAAGTGAACCGACTTTGTGACATATTATAAGTTCCTAATCAGGGGCGAATTATTTAGTTTCTCGTTAGTTAAGTTTTTGAATCTCTGCTTATTAATCTAATTTATTAGTCACAGTTCTTGCTTTTTCGTCAGTGTCTACAGTGGAGTTCCGCAGAACGTGCCGATAGTTTGGTTTTCCACAGTTTTTAGTATGGACAGGGACTGTGATTGTTGTACGCGTATGCGAACAGACATGGTGTAACTTCCCTCTCAGCTCCAGACTTTAATGGATTCGGTTACACAGCTTGAGGCTTCAGTAGATGGGCACTACTCTTGTGCGCCGGTCGTGGGGACCTAACGGTCGTCCACCACGTCAGAGTCCTTCGATCGGTCCTCACCGGTGGCCAACCCACTTACTGCTCGCAGTGAGGTTGACTCCTCACCTGTGGTCGAGTGGGAGGTCACCCCGTGGCGTAGGAGGCGGCGAAAAACTTCCCCCCACACGATCGCACGTAAGACCTCCCCAGTTAGTCTGACACACCGGTTCCAGGTGCTGTCTGTGGCTGACACTGTCACTGAGCCAGATGCTGTCACCTGTGCTGTTTCACAGGAAACCACTGAACCTGCAAGAGCAAGACATATCCACACAATCACAGAGGGTGGGATCACTGATAGTTGGGAGCTACAACGTTAGGCGCGTTATGGGGCCCCTTAAGGACATGGCTGCATACTGGGTGGAGTCATTCCAGACGTGGAAGGAGTCGTTCTGGATGACATCAAGAGCACAGGGTGCAGCCAACTGCAGCTGGTGGCTCACGTCAGTACCCATGATGTGTGTCTGGATCAGAAGCGATTCTCTCCGGTTTCGAGTGGCTAGCGGAAGTGGTAAAGGCTACCAGTCTTGTTTGCGAGATGAAAGCAGAGCTGACCATTTGCAGCATAGTCGACAGAACAGATTGCGGAGCTCTGCTACAGGGCCGAGTGGAGGGTCTGAATCAGAGGCTCAGACGGTTCTGCGACAGTGTAGGCTGCAGATTCCTCGACTTGCGCCAAAGGGTGGTTGGGTTTCGGGTTGCGTTGAATAGGTCAGGAGTCCACTACACGCAGGGGGCGGCTACGCAGGGGCTGTAGAAGGCTTTTGACCCTGTATCACAGAAGTGGCTTATAGTGAAATTGCGTGCTTATGGAATGTCGTCTCAGTTATGAGACTGGGTTCGTGATTTCCTGTCAGAGAGATCACTGTTCGTAGTAACTGACGGAAAGTCATGGAGTAAAACAGAAGTGATTTCTGGCGTTCCCCAAGATAGTGTTATAGGTCCTTTGCTGTTCGTTATCTATGTAAACGATTTCGGAGACAGTCTGAGCAGCCTTCTTAGGTTGTTTGCAGATGGCGATGTTGTTTATCGACTAATAACGTCATCAGAAGACCTAAACAAATTACAAAACGATTTAGAAAATATAGCTGTATGGTGCGAAAATTGGCAGTTGACCCTAAATAACGAAAAGTATGAGGCCATCCACATGAGTGCTAAAAGTAATCCGTTAAGCCTTCGGTCACACGATAAATCAGTCAAATCTAAAGGCCGTAAATTCAACTAAATACCTGGGAACTTCAATTACGAAGAACATAAATTGAAAGGAAGACATAGAAAATGTTGTGGGAAAGGCTAACTAAAGACTGCGTTTTATTAGCAGGACACTTAGAAAATGTAACAGATCTACTAAGGAGACTCTCGACAATATGCTTGTCCGTCCTCTTTTAGAATACTGCAGCGCGTTGTGGGATCCTTACCAGACAGGATTGACGGAGCACATCGTTAAAATTCAAAGAAAGGGTAGTACGTTTTGTATTATCGTGAAATAGGGGAGAGAGTGTCACTGAAATGATGACAGAATTTAGGGTGGCATCATTAAAACAAAGGGGTATTTCGTTGATCTTCTCACGAAATTTCAATCACCAACTTTCTCCTCCGAATACGAAAATATTTTGATGACACCGACCTATATAAGGAGATGCTATCACCAAAGATAAAATAAGGGAAATCAGAGCTCGTACGGAAAGGTATAGTTGCTCATTCTTTACACATGCTATACGAGATTGGAATAACAGAGAATTGTGATTGTGGTTCGATGAAGCCTCTGCCAGGCACTTAAATGTGATTGCAGAGTATCCACGTAGATGTATATGTATATGTAGATGAAGATGCATAGGGCAGAAAGCCACAGCTTTGGTTTTATCTTGTCCTCCTCTCTTGTGATGTGATCGAGTGTTTTGGGGTGAATGGCCTTTTAATCTGATGACAGTGTGCTCTTTACGCAGAGCACTGTGGGTAGGTGCTCCATCCCTTATTTGAAGATGTCTTCGTTTGACAACCAGCTTACACTTTGGCCCGTGGTTCTTAAAAAAGGTTCTTTCGTGATGGGTGATACTAGCTTCTTGTCCGAAGGAATTAATCAGTTTATGGAAGTTTGCGGTATACACTGTGGTCAAACGTACTGCTGCTTACCACTTCTACGATCAGTTGGTTTTCACGCAGTTAGATGGGGGACGTGAATTTCATAAGGTTTGTTTTCTTCATCTGTTTCTTAGTTGCTGGTGTTCTCAACATTGGTCATCACAAATCAAAGGCTTATCGTCACGCCATAACCGCAATACAAGGTACGATATATTTAGCACCTATGCTTAGCTTAAATTTTTCTCCATGTTTCTCCACTTCAGTCATATGATTCTGGAACAGACTACACAACCAACAACCTGCGTCGCATTCTAAATACTATGCATTCAGGGGTTACCTGTTGTCGTTGACTTAGCTTCTCTCTCGGAGTACTCCACTACTTCTCCTTCTAGCCAGCGGCAAGTCAATACATCTGTCAACTCTATCTGTGCGTTGCTCATCCCTTTCCGTTTCAGTTTACACTTCATCTGTTATCAGTACCCTGTTACTACTTACCCTTCTGCAAACCACTCAATTTCTTCTTCAAATTTGATTACTCCTATACAGCTGCCATTGACTTCTGCTAGACGTGTACTCACGAATGAACGTAACGTGGAAATTACTTAACACAGTGTTGATTAGATTAGCATTTCTGAAATTTCGTACATTCATGATTATGATTTATTCTTATTATTTATATAATATGATCATGTGATAGGTGTATTATAATTATTACTACACATATTATAATTATTATCATTATTCTTCTTCGTCTTCCATCATGGGTTATGCTTTGCTCAGTCTGTTGCAACTACATTTGGTCTTTTATTCTTTTTGTTGGATTTTACTATGCGTCTTTCACCTTGCCGAATTTAATTCCAGAAATGTAATGGTATTTTTTAATCCTCCATTTGCAGCAGATGGGATATCTGTTTTTGCATATTTTCTTCAACCCTGTTAAATGCTATTAATTATTTCGTAATACCTGCAGGTGAAAGACGAAAATATGGAAACACTGCAACAAACGCATTCTTTAACATAAAAGCAGATACTAACCAAGCCCGCGGGATGCGCTATTGTATTTGACCACGAATGGCTGCTGTGCGATGTCCTCAGTATATTGCGAGTGTCAGCCGTGGTAAGAATAGTGTTCTGTGTAGTTACGAGTGCTTTATGTCGGAGGTAAGTGAATTAGAACGTGGCATATTTTTGGTGCCCGTTTGGTGGCCACTCCGTAAACAAGGTAGCCGAATTGTTTGGCGTTTCAAGAGGGATTGTTATTTAAGGTCGCAAAATAAAGGTATAGCCCGATTCTTTATTATCACCTGTAAGTTCTTCAAACTGCTGGAACAAAGTACACGCTTCATTACAGACTCAAGAATGTTTACTATTTGCGCCATGGTCAATTTTTGTAACACCTTTATGAAGCATGTAAAAAGTAATAACGATACAAAAAGTCGCTTTTGTTATTTTATAAGAAAAATGATCGAAATATGATCGCTATGTATTATAAGCACGCAAAGCGTTGAGATTTGGTAATGAAATCGCTGAACACACAAGAAATTGTCAAAGTTATTTAATGCTATTGTAATAACTGAATCATGGAAGTCCGAAAAAAGAAAAGAGAAATACGACCTGAGGTAATACACAAAAAGGTATCGCAAAACATAGTAGCAAACGGATTGTCACTGATACAAGAAGACCCAGCTGGGGTCATTAGGAATGTGGAAAAGATCAAAGAAGAAGAATGACAAGACAACCAGCAACCACTGACTAGTGAAGAGGAGAAGCGAGCTGATCTGAAGCAATTTCACGAAACATCAACAGGTGGACACAAAGAAATCAGCCGCACATATCATCGTATTGATAGGTATGGTCCACAGAGACGTTTGATGAAAGACATGAAAGAGCACATTGAATGTTACGAGAGCTGTAAGGAAAACAAGACTACGCAAAACAAGTTGAAGACGTCCTTAGTCCTCACCGAAATAACTAACAAAGTATTCGCTCGTTGTGGTATCAAGGTAGTCGGACTGCTTCAGATAACATATGGAACAGATACATTCTAACCATCCAGGATCACCTCACGAAATTTGTTGTTGCGGAGATCATAGCGCAACAGGATGCAGACACAACATAGCGAGTCTTAGTATAGAGAATAATTTACAGTTACGGTATAACGTCAGAATGATTCAATGACCAAGGAACTAACTTCGAAAGTGGCATCTTAAAGAGTGTTTGGCGTTTACTGAAGACCCAGAAGATTCAGTCTTGTGCGTACCATCCGTAAACGACCTGAGCACTAGAAAAAAAAGCATCGAACACTACTAGAATACCTGCGCCACTATGTGCGAACGAAGTAAGAAAACTGGGATGAGTGGATGTATTTTACCAGTTTTGTCTTAGCACGACACTGAATTCATCAACTGGGTTCACTTCATTTTAGTTATTTTCCTGTAGAATATGCATCATACACAGGATACTACAACGGCATACCACAAACGTACAATATTGCTACGAGGGTTACGTAATGGATCTAACGACACTGATGCGCCAGATGCTATAGATGACAAGAGTTTTGATGAGGAATGTAAAGAGAAGAATAAGGAGTACTATGATACTACACAAAACCACAAAGAATTCAAGGCATCAGACAAGGTATTCTTACATGACGAAAGAGTGGGAAGTGGGTGGTCAAAGAAGTTAACATGTGAAGGGAGAAGCGTTTTTCCTGTTGCAAGGACTCGTAGACCAATTAACGAATAATAATTTCGTAACAGTACACGTGAACAGAGTATACCAGTTCATTTAACTTTGTACAAGTGAGGTTGTGAAAAAGTCCAGTTGATCCGTTCTAAATATGAAAGAGAATAAATGGGCTTAGAACTGTTTAAAGATGGTTTTACCTATTGGAATTCAGGAAGTGCAAGTGAGGCCGACATTGTGATCGGTCCTCGCAGACAGTGTGACCGCCCCGTCACTTTGCCTCTATTAGCCTAACACTGGCAGCAGTAGCAAACAGGGCTGGAGAAATGAGAAGGAAATATCAGTGAGAATCAAAAACGTTTTGACGCCTCAGACGCAGCTTCCAGTGCAGAAAGTGGGAAGAAGAGAAGTGACACGAGCAGGTACGTGTGAACTGCGAAACAGCTCAAAAAAATCTCACAAGAAGTGCACACCATAAGGGAAAGTATTCCAAACCCCCTTCCTTCGACAACAGATGTACAAGACTGCAGATCAAAACTGGTCACGATGTGACCACTTACCGTACAAATTTGTGCCACATCGCTGTATACACATTGCCACATTGCTGTATACATGGAAGAAGCCTGGAGATACTGACAGGTTTCAGATAGATTATATAATGGTAAGACAGAGATTTTCTGTGCCTCGTGATGACTGGGTGTTGTGTGATGTCCTTAGGTTAGTTAGGTTTAAGTAGTTCTAGGTTCTAGGGGACTGATGACCATAGATGTTAAGTCCCATAGTGCTCAGAGCCATTTGAACCATTTGAAGACAGAGATTTAGGAACCAGGTTTTAAATTGTAGGACATTTCCGGGGCAGATGTGGACTCTGACCACAATCTCTTGGTTATGAACTGTAGACTAAACCTGAAGAAACTGCAAAAAGGTGGGAATTTAAGGAGATTGTACCTGGATAAACTGACTAAAGCAGAGGTTGTACAGAGTTTCAGGGAGAGCATAAGGGAACAATTGACAAGAATGGGGGAAAGAAATACAGTAGAAGAAGAATGGGTAGCTTTGAGGGATGAAGTAGCCAAGGCAGCAGAGGATCAAGTAGGTAAATAGACGAGGGCTAGTAGAAATCCTTGGGTAACAGAAGAAATATTGAATTTAATTGATGAAAGGAGAAAATATAAAAATGCAGTAAATGAAGCAGTCAAAAAGGAATAGAAACGTCTCAAAAATGAGATAGACAGGAAGTGCAAAATGGCTAAGCAGGGATGGCTAGAGGACAAATGTAAGGATGTAGAGGCTTATCTCACTAAGGGTAAGATAGATACTGCCTACAGGAATATTAAAGAGACCTTTTGAGAAAAGAGAACCACTTGTATGAATATCAAGAGCTCAGATGGAAACCCAGTTCTAAGCAAAGAAGGGAAAGCAGAAATGTGGAAGGAGTATATAGAGGGTCTATAGAAGGGCGTTGTACTTGAGGACAATATCATGGAAATAAGAGAGGATGTAGATGAAGATGAAATGGGAGAGCCGGCCAGTGTGGCCGTGCGGTTCTAGGCGCTTCAGTCTGGAACGGCGTGACCGCTACGGTCGCAGGTTCGAATCCTGCCTCGGGCATGGGTGTGTGTGATGTCCTTAGGTTAGTTAGGTTTAAGTAGTTCTAAGTTCTAGGGGACTGATGACCACAGATGTTAAGTCCCATAGTGCTCAGAGCCATTTTTGACATGGGGGATATGTTACTGCGTGAAGAGTTTGACTGAGCACTGAAAGACCTGAGTCGAAACAAGGACCCGGAAGTACACAACATTCCATTAGAACTACTGACAGCTTTCGGAGAGCCAGTTCTGACAAAACTCTACCATCTGGTGAGCAAGATGTATGAGACAGGTGAAATACCCTCAGACTTCAAGAAGAATATAATAATTCCAATCCCAAAGAAAGCAGGTGTTGACAGATGCGAAAATTACCGAACAATCAGTTTATTAAGCCACAGCTGCAAAACAGACGAATGGAAAAACTAATAGAAGCCAACCTCGGGGAAGATCAGTTTGGATTCCGTAGAAACATTGGAACACGTGAGGCAATACTGACCCTACGACTTATCTTAGAAGCTAGATTAAGGAAAGGCAAATCTACGTTTCTAGCATTTGTGGACTTAGAGAAAGCTTTTGACAATGTTGACTGGAGTCCTCTCTTTCAAACTCTGAAAGTGGCAGGGGTAAAATACAAGGGGGCGAAAGGCTATTTACAATTTGAACAGAAACCAGATGGCAGTTATAAGAGTCGAGGGACATGAAAGGGAAGCAGTGGTTGGAAAGGGAGTGAGACAGGGTTGTAGCCTTTCCCCGAAGTTATTCAATCTGTATATTGAGCAAGCAGTGAAGGCAACAAAAGAAAAATTCGGAGTAGGTATTAAAATCCATGGAGAAGAAATGAAAACTTTGAGGTTTGGCGATGACATTGTAATTCTGTCAGAGATAGCAAAGGACTTGGAAGAGCAGTTGAACGGAATGGATAGTGTCTTGAAGGGAGGATATAAGATGAACATCAACAAAAGCAAAATGAGGATAATGGAATGTAGTCCAATTAAGTCGGGCGATGCTGAGGGAATTAGATTAGGAAATGAAATATTTAAAGCAGTAAAGGAGTTTTGCTATTTGGGGAGCAAAATAACTGATGATGTTCGAAGTAGAGAGGATATAAAATGTAGACTGGCAATGGCAAGGAAAGCATTTCCGAACAAGAGAAATTTGTTAACATCGAGTATAGATTTAAGTGTCAGGAAGTCGTTTCTGAAAGTATTTTTATGGAGAGTAGCCCTGTATGGATGTGAAAGATGGACGATAAATAGTTTGGACAAGAAGAGAATAGAAGCGTTCGAAATGTGGTGCTACAGAAGAATGCTGAAGGTTAGATGGGTAGATCACATAACTAATGAGGAGGTACTGAATGGGATTGGGGCACAACTTGACTAGAAGAAGGGATCGGTTGGTAGGACATGTTCTGAGGCATCAAGGGAGCACCCATTTAGTATTGGAGGGCAGCGTGGGGGGTAAAAATCGTAGAGGGAGACCTAGAGATGAATACACTAAGCAGATCCAGAAGGATCTAGGCTGCAGTAGGTACTGGGAGATGAAGAAGCTTGCACAGGATAGAGTAGCATGGAGAGCTGCATCAAACCAGTCTCAGGACTGAAGACCACAACAACATCATCGCTGTTTTAACTGCATAATGGAAAAATGTATGTATTATATGTACATGTAAAAACAAAAGATAAACCCATGTGTTTACGCATGTATGTATGTAACTTGTATAAGAAAGAAGTGTTAAATTACAGACTATGATTCCTCGGCGAATAATCCTTCGGTAATGGAGATGCCATTACTGAATTGTGAAAGGTTGCCAGAAGAAAGAGAAAAATTAGCTGTGTATGAATATTACCTATAAGCGTTGTAAAGATCACCATTAAAAATCACACGCATTGGGAAACGGCTGATTTCACCCTCTCTGATTGCGAACTGGAGGTGAAAATCGACGCAGTGGCGTATCATCTATAAGCAAACAGCCTCAAATACCTTATATAAAGACCTTCAACGTCAGGCGTGTTAGTGTTCGACAGAGTTAGAGATTTCCAGGGAACTACTATAGCCTCGCTCGTAGTCTTACGGTAGCGTTCTCGCGCACGGGGTCCCAGGTTCGATTCCCGGCGGGGTCAGGGATTTTTCCTGCCTCGTGATGACTGGGTGTTGTTGTGTCATCTTCATAATCATCATTCATTCCCATTACGATCGAAGGAAGGCAATGGCAAACCACCTCCACTAGAACCTTGCCCAGTACAAACGCGAAATAAAATCAACTTGTGTTTAGCGTCCAAGTTGCTTGCTGTCATCAACAGATGACTCCACTGTTAAAAAGTGACATTAGCTCGACTTCTGATCCACAAGTTGCTCTCACTGTTACCGACAAGTCTGTGCTGGGTAAAGGCGTTAAAAGTTCTAGCTATGAAGCGTACTTGGTTTAAGTGAGAACAGCGCATTAAATTTATTTTCCACATGTATTGTGTCACAATATTCTAAAATGAATGCAAAATGTATCAGAAACTTAGAAAGTGCGATTTTTCATCGACTATCTGGGGCCTACTTGCCATCAAGTAGAACAAAAGAGGCTCAAATTATTTACTGTACCTCACCCATGATGTCACAATATTCTAAAATACGCCAGAAAATGGAACGAATACGTTGCAACAGTATGAAAATACGTGAAGTGTATTCCGTCTGATAATGTGTGTACTGTCACCGCCTAACGTTCTCTCTTTCATCACAAGTTTAGGAGAGTGCGCAAAAAATGCATCACAAGAAAAAATACAATCGGTGACTAGGTTTTACAAACTGCTACTGCATTGGGAACTATGGCTCGCTAAGAAACCTGTGATCAACTACACCAACGTCTAACAAACGTACCACCGCACACATGCACAACACGATTTTTTTAGGGAAGGAAAGAATAAGGTATTCGATTTTAGGAAGGAATAAGGTGTTTGGTTACAGTATACCACGTAAACTGCAGAACAACCAACATGCAAGCAGCACTTGTTTACGACGAAAGTTTATGTGTACCACTTTTGCAAGTTCTATGGACCTTTAAACTAGATATTTCTTTGTCTCTAAAATCTTCTTATAACTTAATAAAATACATACAGCTTGCATGCTTATCATAACATATAAGTCCTCTTAGAAAATACAAGCAAAAATAAAATTATATTGATGTAAGATTTCACAAACTCTGCAATCTTCAAATTAAATATTTCGGCACTCAAATCTTACTTACTAAAATACTCACAGCTCGCTTACTGGCAATAGCGATAAAAACTTTTAGGTTACACAAAGCTCTTAAGAACTACACGGATATTTTGTATCTAAGTATGCTAACATAAAATGGAGAACTACGTTATTTTTACAATAGAGATTTATTTTTCACAGTTAACGAACTGTAGGAGTGTACGTTTTACCAGTCCTTTTTATAAGTCATAACTGTCTGTTGATATTGAATTTACGCTCTCAATGTAGCTAAAACAGCATTATGACACACACTTCGTGAGGAAAGGAAAGGTGCACGAATTACACGTTTCCCTCATCATCTTACTGATTATAAGTTCTCACACGCAACTTATTTTTTCTCCAAATTTACAAGACAGTGGATGCTTCTCGAAGTTTCTCTTCAGTAGACAGTATTTCATTATCATGCGAGTAATTGCCCCCCTTTTTCGAAGCCAGTAAGGATACTAACCTGTTCAAAAGAATCGTGAATTTCTTCATCCTCTCCTTCTCCGTCGTACTCATACTCTTCTCCTTTTTCTTCTTCTCCACCTTTTTATAAATAAATTGATTTTATTGTCATCATCTGTCTACTTTCGGCGTAACTGTATCAGTGTCTGAAAAGCGTGTTGAGGTGCGCGCATGTAGATTGGCATTTTGTTCTCATCGTCTAACAAAATCTTGTGAAATTTTTAGTCACAGCTGGAACTCCGTTCTCTCCTGTGCTGATATGTACGTCGTCATTATCTCTCAATAATGACCCACCAGTTTTGTATAAGGCAGCATTAACGATAAGCGTATATTTATTAGCTATGTTGGAATTTACTTGTCTGAAGGTGAGGTAGGTTTGTTTATGAGCATTGGTTGCCTTGTGAATTTTACCATGACTTTTAAGATCTTGCGTTGTGGTTCTCTTTTCATGGTGTTTCATTTTAAATAAAAGATTATGTAATCCTTTCTTACATTGCCAAATATCAAATCGTCTCCATCATCATTAACTGGTGAATCACGAATCATCTGAACTCTTGCTATTGTTTCAAACCGAATGCCTTACACAATATCACGTGTTTTGTCTATTGGTTCAAAGAAAAAAAAAGGTGCAGCCAGTTGATCGTCTTTCTCCTCTTCACCTTCATTACCACTGTATAAACCTCCTTCTCTTGGGTTCATAAATGCAGTGGCTTTAACGTCTTCCTCTGTCTCCTTTCGGACTAATTGTCCTAATCTCTGTGAAGCAGATTGAAGTGCATGCTATTTCTTGAACTGTATCTTCCTTTCTTCTGTCAAACCATGTTGACACTTCTTTCTGGCACAGCTGGATTATTATATGAAATGGAGTTCATTAGTAACGTCTGTGTAACATGTTGTAAAAAGATTATATAAATATTGTTATTTTACGTTTTCACTCACTGACTCTGATAGAAAATTCTTTAAACAAAATACATCTTCCGGTCTGTTAATGTGATGTGTAACTTTCCTTCCTAATCTGGGGCCGGACTCATGTCCTCTCCTTAATCTTACTCATAGCGTGCTAAACGGTATTTTAAAATTTTCAGTGCCCTTTCTAATTGATTAATCTTTAACAGAAGCTTGTTTTGCTATTTCTAAAACTTTTACAGCCTATTTTGAACCAATCTGAAACATAAAAATGGATATCATTTGGTCAGTAACGGTGAATGAACAATCATGATTAGTGATCAATAATGGTCAGTGATCAGTGATGGTCAATAACCAATGAAGATCAGTTATCAATTATAGTTAGTGGTGAAATATTATCAGTGATCAAAGATAATCAGTGATGGTCAGTGATCAATAAAGGTTAGCGATCAATTATGGTAGTGATTCACGGCGATCTTTGATCTATGACTGCCTGCCACTGCCCGGCCACGCCGTAGTACGAGCCCGTCTGCGGCACCGAAACCAGACCTCATCCATGATTGTCAGTGACCGGTGATGGTCAGTGATGAGTGGTGGTCAGTAATGATTGGTGACCAATGATGTTCAAATTACAGGATGACTGCTGTTACCCTATGCATTTAAAATCTGCAGCAAGTAACTATGTGACACAGAGTAAGACTTATTTTGATGTTTCGTAAACAATAGTTTGTTGCAATTAATTGAAATCTGTGCTAACATTGCTACTAGTTCGCCATCCAAACAACAACTGACAAAGGCAGCTTATATTACGTCTCTTAAACACATAGAAGTGCAGTACTCACCTTCACGAACGACGGAGTGGACAATGTTAATTCACTAATCGCGGTGGATATGCGTGGAAAATAATTTTCATGTAACCACTGTGGTAATCCACACAAACATCACATATTTTGTACGTATTGGAATCACATCAGATAAACATTAAATTTTGTGCTGCATTTTAGAATTTTTTGACATTGCAGACTGTTTAAAGTAATTAATCTGAGTCTTCCAAGGTTTGTTCTTGTACTTATTCTCAACTCAGTCGCTGAAAACCGATGTAAACTCACACTTCTTGCGTTGCTGACACATTTTTCACCCACTTTAGAGTAGTGTGACATGAAATCAGGAGAAAACAAAAACTTAAGGCTCCGCTGCGTTTTAAATCTAAATGTGATACATTCACCGAATTTCGAACGTTTTTATCTATACAGATGCCTGATGAAAGCAGTAAGAGTAACTGGCAGTACAACTATCGAATTTATATCGCTTTATGACAATGGAGACATCTGTTGGTGATAGTAAGGGACTGGGATGGGAAACAGCAACTACACATTCGTAATTCATTATTTATGTTTTACAAACAAACGTTGGAGTTTGATTATTTGTATAGAAGTCCAATATATATGCATTCCAATATTGCACAGCAAATCATATGTAGCTTTCAATGAAATTCAACGATGTGAGTAATGAGACAGTCCATAGTCTATTTCTGGAAATCAGTAATGCAAACATAATTGACAACATTTCCAGTGATTTTAAAAATCAGATTCTTAGAAATGTTTTCATAAAAAAATAATTTGAATACTTTTGAGAACAACTCAGACGGGGTTAGATTTTAATAGTCGTAATAGGCTCTGACTGGAGGAAAGGAGGGAGAGGTATGTGACTTATTTTATTTTTGATAAATAATTCAGGTCGTTCACACAAATTTGAAGACACAGTCCAGATGGGCTACATTTTAATTGGCTCTGATTGGTTGACAGGGGAGGGAGGTGTGTCTGATGTATTTTATTTTTTATAAATAATTCAGGCCGTCCATCTGCTTTTGAGCTCAGCCCAGATGTGTCTACACTGTAATTTCAGCTTTTGAGCTTGTATTTTAGAACTGAGGTCTGACTGGAGGACAGAAGAGAGAGAGAGAGAGAGAGAGAGAGAGAGAGAGAGGGAGGGGAGGGAGAGAAAGAGACAGAGAGAGAGAGAGAGAGAGAGAGAGGTGGAACACTATGCAATGTGTGTATATAGTTGACTTTGCTGTCATTTCAGTATTACATCACACACATATATGTGCATGTAAACAATATAATTGGACTGAATTTGTACACCAGAGATATATGTCTTTAGGATATCATTAATGTCTTTGACTTTACTTTGAGGGTTAGGTAATTTTACTGCATATCTGGTGCTACTTTTAATACTACGCTTTCATTGGTTAAAGATAACGTAATCTTGCGCCCTTTAAATAATACACTCGATTGGTTGTAGATGAGTGAGCATTGGGTGTAGCACACAACTGGTCATTTTCATCAACTGTGAGTTCTAATACTGCTCTATGAGTGGCTGGAGACAAGGAATATAGCCCTGACTCATTGGTTGGAGATGCAGGGAGGGGAGGAGATTTTTAATATTCTATTAACGAAACTGGGCTATTTCTGACAACTTGGATTTTTAGCACTACACTATGAATTTCTAGAGAGAAGAAGGGCGTTGGCTTCCCACTGATAAGGATGATAACGTTACTCAAGACATCATCGGTTCAAGGTCATCGTTGACATCACGCACGACCTTCAGAAAAGTGCGCTGACCTAGGTGAAGGTTAGGTACTGTGTCGGTGAGGACTCTAGCTATGTTAGAGTAGCCATACCTACAATCGTTGTTGATTAATTAGATGATGTTGATGATATGCTGGAACCATTCTGTGAACAAGTTCAGCTATTTCCACACATATCAATGATTTGCTCCAACTGACTATGGAGGAGTTCCGTCAAGCTATTCAGCTGTGAAGTTCTTGCAGGAAAAAACCATCATGGGCGGAATAAACTGTCCGGATGCGAACGTTTACGTTATAAGTCACAAGTGGACAACTTTGAGGAGAAGGCAATCAGTGAAACTGATGTTTGACTTAAACAGAAATAATTTTTTTCCATTGATGCTTAACTATCATCAAGCCTGTTTTTAAACCTTAAAGATTTTTGACGTGTTTCTCGCTTTACGTTTTCAGAATCGAAAAATAAAACAAATTGTCCACGTTCACCTTTACAAATACCTGGGTTCCAGATTTAGAGAAAAGCTGCTGTGTTCTGAAGGAGATGTCAGAACGACGTCTCATGAACATTTGCAACCATTTCTTAGGGAGTAGTCCTCGTTGAAACTTAAAAGAATGCTAACTGAAAATCCATATGGTTTATGTCATCTGCATCTTGTGTCGTATGGTATTATATTTTGGGGTAACTCTTCCCATTCTAAAAAGATATTTTTAGCTCAGAAACGGGCGGTTCGGGCAATACGTGTTGCAAGTTCGCGAACCTCTTGTCTACCCCTGTTCATTAGTCTGGGTATTTTGACATTGTCCTCACAATATATATATTCCTTATTGTCGTTTCTTGTTAAAAATATCAAATTATCCCCAAGAATCAGTAGGTTTCACTCAGTTAATACTCAGCACAAATCCAACATGCATTTGGATCGCACTTCCTTAACGCTTGTCCGGAAAGGTGTGCTGTGTACTGCTGCATCAGTTTTCAATAAGCTACCACGAGAATTCAAAAATCTTAGCAGCAATCCGCGCGCTTTCAAATGAAAACTGAAGAGTTTCCGTATGGGTCACTCCTTCTACTCTGTTGAGGAGTTCCTTGAAAAATTAAGCTGATTGTTATATTTTAGAACATGTTTTTTGCTCGAGTATCATGTCGTTTTTGGAAACCCAGAATCTACTCTGTAGGAATCAACACGGATTCCGGAAACAGCGATCGTGTGAGACCCAACTCGCTTTATTTGTTCATGAGACCCAGAAAATATTAGATACCGGCTCCCAGGTAGAAGCTACTTTCCTTGACTTCCGGAAGGCGTTCGATACAGTTCCGCACTGTCGCCTGAAAAACAAAGTAAGAGCCTACGGAATATCAGGCCAGATGTGTGGCTGGATTGAAGAGTTTTTAGCAAACAGAACACAGCATGTTGTTATCAATGGAGAGACGTCTACAGACGTTAAAGTAACCTCTGGCGTGCCACAGGGGGGTGTTGTGGGACCATTGCTTTTCACAATATATATAAATGACCTAGTAGATAGTGTCGGAAGTTCCATGCAGCTTTTCGCGGATGGTGCTGTAGTATACAGAGAAGTTACAGCATTAGAAAATTGTAGCGAAATGCAGGAAGATCTGCAGCGAATAGGCACTTGGTGCAGGGAGTGGCAACTGACCCTTAACATAGACAAATGTAATGTACTGCGAATACATAGAAAGAAGGATACTTTATTGTATGATTATATGATAGCGGAACAAACACTGGTAGCAGTTACTTCTGTAAAATATCTGGGAGTATGCGTGCGGAACGATTTGAAGTGGAATGATCATATAAAATTAATTGTTGGTAAGGCGTGTACCGGGTTGAGATTCATTGGGAGACTCCTTAGAAAATGTAGTCCATCAACAAAGTAGGTAGCTTACAAAACACTCGTTCGACCTATACTTGAGTATTGCTCATCAGTGTGGGATCCGTACCAGATCGGTTTGACGGAGGAGATAGAGAAGATCCACAGAAGAGCCGCACGTTTCGTCACAGTGTTAATGAGTCTTCAAGTATACACATCAAAAAAAGTTTTGTGTTACCCCGGTTATAAGAACTCCTGAAGATAGACGTTGACTGTGGATACTGTATCACAGACACAGTCCTTTTGACTGTTCAGAGATGTCACTAACCCCGCGCAAAGATGTAAATAACCCTGCATGAAAAGCGCCTATTAGATGGAGGTGATCCGACAGCCGATCAGTTCCAGTCACTCTGCCAGGAAGGACGTACACGTCTCTTGTCGTCTGTAGTTCAACCATACCTAGACGGTCAATACTTCTGTTCGATCGTGTCCACATTGTTACTTTGTGCCAGGAGGGGCTCTCAACAAGGGAAGAGTCCAGCCGTCTCGGAGTGAACCAAAGCGATGTTGTTCGGACATGGAGGAGATACAGAGGCAGGAACTGTCGATGATATGCCTCTCTCAGGCCACCCAAGGGCTACTACTGCAGTGAATGACCGCTACCTACGGATTACGGCCCGGAGGAACCCTGACAGCAACGCCACCATGTTGAATAATGCTTTTCATGCAGCCACAGGACGACATGTTACGACTCAAACTGTGTGCAATAGGCTGCATGAAGCGCAACTTCATTCCCGTTGTCAGTGGCGAGGTCCATCTTTGCAACAACGACACCATGCAGCACGGTACAGATGTGCCCAACAACATGCCGAATGGACCGCCCAGGATTGACATCATCTCCTCTTCACCGATGAGTATCGCATATGCCTTCAACCGATGAGTGTCGCATATGCCTTCAACCACACAATCGTGGGAGACGTGTTTCGAGGCAACACTGTCAGGCTGAACGCCGTAGACCCACTGTCGACCGAGTGCAGCAAGGTGGAGGTTACCTGCTGTTTTGGGGTGGCATTATGTGCAGCCGACGTACGCCACTGGTGGTCGTGGAAGACGCCGTAACGACTGTATGATACGTTAATGACATCCTCCGATCAATAGTGCAAACATATCGGCAGCATATTGGCGAGACATTCGTCTTCGTGGACAATTCGCGCCCCCATCCTGCGCCCATTGAAGAAGTTCGTGGTAATGGCGCATAAATGAGCCACTTTCTGGAGAGTTTAGATAGGGTGGCCATATTTGTATAAGGGATAATTATCGAAGATTATGGCCCTGACAGCGAAAGCGGAAATATTACATCTGCCACGTAGCAACTGCTGATGGAAGTGCGTATCGAGTGTCCACGAAGAGAAATTCTAACGAAAAATTAGAGGACCACAACAGAAAAAACGATTACAGAACGGTATTCTGTACTCGTGAACCCCGCCAGCACCAAAACAGCACGAAGAAAGGAAGTGCAGGGAGAGCTGGAATCCCAAAATCACTCATCACTGATGAAAACGCCCATAAGAGGAAAATCCGGTTCCGAAGCCATAAAATCTGAACTATGAAGCAATAGAAGAAAGTAATTTGGTCAGATGAGTCTTGGTTAACACAGTTTGCAACTTATGGCTAAATGTTTCTGTTCCTAGAGTGAAAAATTGTCGGAGTTCGGTGAGGATTTAGGCAGCCATATCGTGGTATTCCTTGGGCCCCATACTTACTCTGCAAGGTATCGTTAATGACAAGAATTATATGACCATTTTGACAGAGCAGAGGAAAATCCGGTTCCGAAGCCATAAAATCTGAACTATGAAGCAATAGAAGAAAGTAATTTGGTCAGATGAGTCTTGGTTAACACAGTTTGCAACTTATGGCTCAATGTTTCTGTTCCTAGAGTGAAAAATTGTCGGAGTTCGGTGAGGATTTAGGCAGCCATATCGTGGTATTCCTTGGGCCCCACGCTTACTCTGCAAGATATCGTTACTGACAAGAATTATATGACCATTTTGACAGAGCAGATCCATAGTACATTGTCCCAATGGAGATGCTGTTTTCCAAACCAACGGAGCCTCTGTTCACATAGCACACATTGTCCAAGTCTGATTTTGTAAACACGAGATTGAACTGTCGCATCTCCCTTGGTACCACAGTCACCAGATCTCAGTATTATTACCAATTGTGTTCTGCTTTGGAGAGATGATACGTGAAGTTGCCACTACTTTGCAACAATAATGGAAGAAAAGTTCCTGGAAAACAATACCTGACCTGTATTTATCCATTACGAGATTACTGGAAACGGTTTTGAACTCCAACAGTTTTCTTGCAGCGTGTCAGGCATGGTAATGTATGGTGTTTTTGATGTTTCCATACATTCGTCGATCCCGTATATTTTGTTTATAAACCGGCTGTGCTCCCGAGGAATTTCATCTCGCGAGCCTTTTACTTTATCTTTCTTTCTCAGTATCTAAGACTCACTCCCACCCAGTAATGTTGGTAACGACAATTCTTTATAAAATTTAAGATAGGTTTCTGTTCTTCCTTTATTTTCGAGAAATCTCCTGATGGTATCACTAATTAAACTCCTAAATTTTGATCCAGATATTTTAGGTACGTTACCGTGGTTCTCGAAAATTTAAATTTATGTACTTGCTCTCTGCTTTTATTTTCCATTGCTATTTTTGTCCGTACTGGGTTTTCGCACGGAAAACCATGCCCAATAGTTTTAGTATTGATATTGACATGTTACATACGCGACATATTTTGTGTAGTTCATATTATGAATATTACTATAATGGTTATGTACTACTAAAACTTATTACTCCGTCTTTAATACTCACTCTAGTAGTAAAAAAAATTACTGCAAGTACGTTTGTAGAGTCTCTGACGTATAACAGCTTTTAGTGGGGTAAGCTAATTGGAATTTTAAACTTCTGCATTCATCTCCAGCCTAGCTATAGAAATTAGGATGAGCGATTAAATCGCGACCCAGATAGTAATCGTCGGAATATAGCGAGCAGATGGCAGAAAGTGTCTTTGAGGAGACTGGCGGTTTGATTTAGCAGCAATGAAGCGCGATTTGCTTGTGTCACAAATGATCTGTAATCCATATGTCATGGTTAGCTAGTCGAAAATATATGAACTACACCAATATAAGATCAGAGATTACGAATCATTCCCAAAACGTTACACAACAAGTGGTGGTCCCCCTACCACAATAACTCTGTGAAGATAAAGGAATTCCATTCACATTGAGAGAAAAAATAAGGAAAATTATTATTCTCTCACATAGCTTGCAGACACAGCTGAGAGATATACTTCTCTGCTAACTACCACAAAAATGGTTCAAATGGCTCTGAGTACTATGGGACTTAGCATCTGAGGTCATTAGTCCCCTAGAACTTAGAACTACGTAAACCTAACTAACCTAAGGACATCACACACATCCATGCCCGAAGCAGGATTCGAACCTGCGACCGTAGCGCTCACGCGGTTCCAGACTGAAGTGCCTAGAACTGCTCGGCCACACCGGCCGCATACTAACTACCAACCAATGTTTCAATGTGGCAAATGAGGAAAATTATAGCCTCGCGAGGAACGGACCACCTGTGATACTTTGGTTGAATTGAGTCTCATTATAAGACGTAACAACGACCCGAGAAATCTCCATGCCTTCAGTGAAACAAGTAAGCAAAACAAAAAAATAGCATGACTGCGATCTGTCTTGGCCTATACTCTGTCCTCGCAAAAACAGCAGGAGATGTCGAACACTTGCTCCGGCGCATTTACCAACAGAAGTCAGCAACCGCAGCAGCGTTTGCATCTCACTGTCCCTCGGGGCCCCATACACTCTCCTCGCTAACATGCAACTACTCCCGCAACTGAGGTAATTCCGCGGTCATTAAGAGTGGAAAGAAAGAAAAATGCTCTCTCTACTGTCGTAACTTTTCCATCCGTATATAAAACTATCCCTGACAGTCTGCCGTCCCCAGCGTTTCTTGAGTGCTAGTCTCGCATCCAGTGGGAGGGTGTTCAATGCTCTTTAGATTTTATAGCTTTCAGTCATTCCCTGGCTTACGATTCTGTGTCCCTCTATCTTGCTCACCAGCGGCCGTCTTCGTCGCCTCCAAAACTGTGCTCGGTTGTAGGTAGAGAGGGGAGATGTTCGGTGGATTTGAAACATTCTCATCATGGGCCGTTAGAGGCTAAGCATTTTTCTATCCCTTTCTGTCTTGCATTCCTATCTCACGTCCAAAACTGGCTCTCTCTGTCGTGTGGTGGACAGAATTTTTCGTTAGAATATAAACACGGTAGTGGTTCTCTCGTTTTTGGTTCGACGTTGGTCCCTTTCCCTCATGAAACCACCTGTGTGTCACGTTAGTAACGTTCTGCTTCTGTATGGGAACGTTTTCGTTAAAATTTGAAAATCAAACCGATGTTGCCACACGTACTGGATCTTTCCTTCCTCTGCCGCAATGATCCGTTACTTCTCTAGCCACATAATCACCCAACCGGTGCTGCACATGAACAGGGAATAAAGAAGCTTAAAATGGTATAGAAACACATCACCCATCTTCCTTGCAGCAAGACTCAGTGCAGTCTCTCCACTGTGAATTTAACATGGCAGACTGTATACGGCGCCACAGACGTGACGCACAGATGGCACATTTCGTCAGTCTATATGAAACACCCCCCCCCCCCCCCCCCCCCATGAACCATGGACCTTGCCGTTGGTGGGGAGGCTTGCGTGCCTCAGCGATACAGATGGCCGTACCGTAGGTGCAACCACAACGGAGGGGTATCTGTTGAGAGGCCAGACAAACGTCTGGTTCCTGAAGAGGGGCAGCAGCCTTTTCAGTAGTTGCAGGGGCAACAGTCTGGATGATTGACTGATCTGGCCTTGTAACATTAACCAAAACGGCCTTGCTGTGCTGGTACAGCGAACGGCTGAAAGCAAGGGGAAACTACAGCCGTAATTTTTCCCGAGGACATGCAGCTCTACTGTATCATGAAATGATGATGGCGTCCTCTTGGGTAAAATATTCCGGAGATAAAATAGTCCCCCATTCGGATCTCCGGGCGGGGACTACTCAAGAGGACGTCGTTATCAGGAGAAAGAAAACTGGCGTTCTACGTATCTGAGCATGGAATGTCAGATCCCTTAATCGGGCAGGTAGGTTAGAAAATTTTAAAAGGGAAATGGATAGGTTAAAGTTAGATATAGTGGGAATTAGTGAAGTTCGGTGGCAGGAGGAACAACACTTTTGGTCAGGTGATTACAGGGTTATAAATACAAAATGAAATAGGGGTAAAGCAGGAGTATGTTTAATAATGAATAAAAAAATAGGAGTGTGGGTTAGCTACTACAAACAGCATAGTGAACGCATTATTGTGGCCAAGATAGATACAAAGCCCATGCCTACTACAGTAGTACAAGTTTATATGCCAACTAGCTCTGCAGATGATGAAGAAATAGATGAAATGTATGACGAGATAAAAGAAATTATTCAGGTAGTGAAGGGAGACGAAAATTTAATAGTCATGGGTGACTGGAATTCATCAGTAGGAAAAGGGAGAGAAGGAAACATAGTAGGTGAATATGGATTGGGGGAAAGGAATGAAAGAGGAAGCCGCCTTGTAGAATTTTGCACAGAGCATAACTTAATCATAGCTAACATTTGGTTCAAGAATCATAAAAGAAGGTTGTATACCTGGAAGAATCCTGGAGATACTAAAAGGTATCAGATAGATTATATAATGGTAAGACAGAGATTTAGGAACCAGGTTTTAAATTGTAAGACATTTCCAGGGGCAGATGTGGATTCTGACCACAATCTATTGGTTATGAACTGCAGATTGAAACTGAAGAAACTGCAAAAAGGTGGGAAGTTAAGCAGATGGGACCTGGATAAACTGAAAGAACCAGAGGTTGTAGAGAGTTTGAGGGAGAGCATAAGGGAACAATTGACAGGAATGGGGGAAAGAAATACAGTAGAAGAAGAATGGGCAGCTCTGAGGGATGAAGTAGTGAAGGCAGCAGACGATCAAGTAGGTAAAAAGACGAGGGCTAATAGAAATCCTTGGGTAACAGAAGAAATATTGAATTTAATTGATGAAAGGAGAAAATACAAAAATGCAGTAAATGAAGCAGGCAAAAAGGAATACAAACGTCTCAAAAATGAGATCGACAGGAAGTGCAAAATGGCTAAGCAGGGATGGCTAGAGGACAAATGTAAGGATGTAGATGCTTGTCTCACTAGGGGTAAGATAGATACTGCCTACAGGAAAATTAAAGAGACCTTTGGAGAGAAGAGAACCACTTGTATGAATATCAAGAACTCAGATGGCAACCCAGTTCTAAGCAAAGAAGGGAAGGCAGAAAGGTGGAAGGAGTATATAGAGGGTTTATACAAGGGCGATGTACTTGAGGACAATATTATGGAAATGGAAGAGGAGGTAGATGAAGACGAAATGGGATGTAAGACACTGCGTGAAGAGTTTGACAGAGCACTGAAAGACCTGAGTCGAAACAAGGCCCCGGGAGTAGACAACATTCCATTAGAACTACTGATGGCCTCGGGAGAGCCAGTCCTGACAAAACTCTACCATCTGGTGAGCACGATGTATGAGACTGGCGAAATACCCTCAGACTTCAAGAAGAATATAATAATTCCAATCCCAAAGAAAGCAGGTGTTGACAGATGTGAAAATTACCGAATTATCAGTTTAATAAGTCACAGCTGCAAAATACTAACGCGAATTCTTTACAGACGAATGGAAAAACTGGTAGAAGCCGACATCGGGACGATCAGTTTGGATTCCGTAGAAATGTTGGAACACGTGAGGCAATACTGACCTTACGACTTATCTTAGAAGAAAGATTAAGAAAAGGCAAACCTACGTTTCTAGCATTTGTAGACTTAGAGAAAGCTTTTGACAATGTTAACTGGAATACTCTCTTTCAAATTCTGAAGGTGGCAGGGGTAATATACAGGGAGTGAAGGCTATTTACAATTTGTACAGAAACCAGATGGCAGTGTTAAGAGTCGAGGGGCATGAAAGGGAAGCAGTGGTTGGGAAAGGAGTGAGACAGGGTTGTAGCCTCTCCCCGATGTTATTCAATCTGTATATTGAGCAAGCAGTAAAGGAAACAAAAGAAAAATTCGGAGTAGGTATTAAAATTCATGGAGAAGAAGTAAAAACTTTGAGGTTCGCCGATGACATTGTAATTCTATCAGAGACAGCAAAGGACTTAGAAGAGCAGTTGAACGGAATGGACAGTGTCTTGAAAGGAGGATATAAGATGAACATCAACAAAAGCAAAACGAGGATAATGGAATGTAGTCAAATTAAGTCGGGTGATGCTGAGGGAATTAGATTAGGAAATGAGACACTTAAAGTAGTAAAGGAGGTTTGCTATTTGGGGAGCAAAATAACTGATGATGGTCGAAGTAGAGAGGACATAAAATGTAGACTGGCAATGGCAAGAAGTGCGTTTTTGAAGAAGAGAAATTTGTTAACATCGAGTATAGATTTAAGTGTCAGGAAGTCATTTCTGAAAGTATTTGTATGGAGTGTAGCCATGTATGGAAGTGAAACATGGACGATAACTAGTTTGGACAAGAAGAGAATAGAAGCTTTCGAAATGTGGTGCTACAGAAGAATGCTGAAGATAAGGTGGGTAGATCACGTAACTAATGACGAGGTATTGAATAGGATTGGGGAGAAGAGAAATTTGTGGCACAACTTGACTAGAAGAAGGGATCGGTTGGTAGGACATGTTTTGAGGCATCAAGGGATCACAAATTTAGCATTGGAGGGCAGCGTGGAGGGTAAAAATCGTAGAGGGAGACCAAGAGATGAATACACTAAGCAGATTCAGAAGGATGTAGGTTGCAGTAGGTACTGGGAGATGAAGAAGCTTGCGCAGGATAGAGTAGCATGGAGAGCTGCATCAAACCAGTCTCAGGACTGAAGACCACAACAACAACATATGAAATAAACCAGTACTCAACTTTCGCGTTGTTATTTGACATTGTCAAATCGGAAGAGAGGAGATGTGTAATTTCAAAATGTCTGGATAAAAAATCCTATGTCAATATCGCTGAAACTCCTTCATTGATTACTACTTCTAGCTCATTGACGAGCCACCATTTGATTAATAAAAATTGTTACTTAATTCGGCGTGTATCAGCCATCAGGCATTACACATCGCCATAATCTGTTGAGCTGAATAGCTGTTGTTGTCATGTACACACCAAAGTAGGTCGTCATGTTTACATAACTTACAACGTTAGCCATTCATATCTGCTGTGCAAGTCTGGCAGTATGAGCACTGGAGATGTGTGTGTGAATAAAGTTGTAGGTTCAATGAGCATGACGACCTAGTTTATTGTGTACATAATAACAAGAGCGATTCAGTTCCGCAGATTATGACGAAGTGTAATGCCTGGTTGCTGATACACAAAATTAAGAAATAATTTTTATTGATCTGCAGATGGCTCGTCAATGAACTCAAGCTAGTAATCAGTAAGGGAGTTTTAGCGATCCTGACATTGGATCTTCTACCTACACATTTAGGCACCTCTCATTACATACATTGTAATGGTAATTTACTAAGGAACTCTGTTAATACGTAAGAGTGGGTCCCAAGGTCCTAATCCAGACACCTAAGGGATTATGAAGAGGGTTCTCTGGCTTCAGGGGCTAGAGTAAGCGCAAGGCAGCACTCAGCTGAATGAGTGTCGAGCACTCTGACAATTATGTCCTTAATGTGCTCAAAAAAGATTTGTCAAAGGTCTTAGAGCGATCCTTCTCCGTTTTATTCACGGACATGTTAATGTTGGATCCCTCCGTGAGCACTCCACTGCTGGACGCGTAACAGGAGGGCTGAAAAACAATGAAATTCCCGTTGATGATTCGTATCACGTTCAGATTTCGTCGAATGGTTATGAACTGTCTGTAGGATTCCACCCTATATACCAGATTAAAAACTGCGGTCGCAATACAGCCCAGACGGGTCAGATCACGTTCAATTGGCCTGCAACGCCGCGATGTGCTTAAGAGTATGGACGATCCGTCCAAAAGGTGTCAGCAGTGTCGAATGTTATCAAGAACGCCGTCCTGGGCACTGCGAGTTGTCGTCTAAGACCGCGCAACGTGTGAGACCCGACGCCCCAAGGAAAGGACTGGTTTCATTGACACTCTTTATTTCACCTCCTGAGCGTTTTTCGTGCCAATTCTGAATGGCAGTGTGTCTGCAATGTTTACCCGGCCAATCGTAAGGAAACTACGAGATTTGAATGCTGAGTGTCGCTATTCTGACCTTCATCCCAGAGGCATCTAAATAGGGCGTGATACGTGGGTAAGAGTGAGTGTGACGACCTTACCATCGCGTGACACGTCCACAGTGACATTGGGAAAATTGTGGTGAAATTTGGTGCCAACGTGCGCGCGTTAACCAGTATTACAGCTCATATGGACTTCTGAGCTGTGATTTATTTTCTTATTTTTTTTTTTATTTTTGCATGAGTAGACACCTTGTGTTTGGCCGCGCTGTGTAGCCGCGTGGTCAGAGGTGCCTTGCCACGGTTCGCGCGGTTCTCCCCGTTGGGAGTTCGAGTCCTCCCTCGGGCATGGGTGTGTTTATTTCCTTAGCGTCAGTTAGTTTAAGTTAGATTAAGTAGAGTGCAAGCCTAGGGACCTATGGCCTCAGCAGTTTGGTCCCATAGGAACCTACCACCACCACTTGCTGTTTGAAGCGTCGGCGAGCTAGAGGGTGACATCGCAGGGCGGCACGCATTTGCACCATTGCAGAGTGAAGTTGTAGGAATCTTTGAGCCAAATTTCATACTGATGCTTTGAAATGGGAGATAGGTACGGGGTTTCGAAAAACTGATACTTCCCATGCGCAGTGTAATGTACATCAGAAACAAACTCAGAAATCTAGCAGTTACATCTACAGTAGTACGATTATAGATGGAAGAATTAATCCACCACATTGTTCTATAAGCTCCTGTGATACCTTTCTGCAGAATCCCACTGGTATGCTTTGTGCTACATCGATTTGATACATTGCACCGTATTGACTGAGAAACTCCTAGTAATTTACAGTTTGTTATACTGAACACGACTAAGACTCTCCTTCCATTAGGCGCTAAAGGACCTGTATAGTCGTTATTATGAATCAGTTTCTGATACAGATCGTTAGTCTGGTCGATATTATTATTAGTGGCCAATTAGCAAATAAAGAGGCAAACATTGATACACCGCAGTTTTGTCTGATTATTATGCTTGGACAGCATCAAAAAATGAACATCTCTCTATTATGATAACACTGACTGGTTACTATTAGTAACTATAATGTGTAACGAACATTCTTGTTTATTTTCATTGAATCCGTTCTGTCAGGCCCAATATCCACCCACCACTTCAGTTCAGGAGAGCTATTATGTTGAAAGGATTTTAAGGCTCATGTTCAGTCACACAAATGCACATATGATAGGGCATGAACATGGCCTTTTTTTATTTTCAGTGGTCAGGTTTATGAATAGTCTGATGCAGCCAGAAAAGCTCTACAGCTCCTACTAGTTTCGTGGAAGTTATTCGTTGATGCCTTCCCTACATTTACATCTACGTGATTACTCTGCTACTCACTTTTAAGTACCTGGCAGAGGGTTCCAGGAACCACCTTCAAGCTGTCTGTACAATTCCACTCTCGAACGGAGAACGGGAAGAACGAGCACTTTAATTTTTCTGTGCGAGCCCTGATTTCTCTTGTTTTATGGTGATGGTCATTTCTGCCTATGTAGGTGGGTGATAACAGAATGTTTTAGCAATCGGAGAAGGAAACTGGTGATTGAAATTTCATGAGAAGATCCCGTCGCAACGAAAAACGCCTTTTTTTTTAATGATTGCCATTCCAATTCGCGTATCGTGTCTGTGGCACTATCTCCTCTATTTTGGAATAGTGTAAAACGAGCTGCCTTCGTTCTACTTTTTCGATGTCATCCGTCATCCCACCTGATGCGGACCCCACACAGCACAGCAGTACTCCATAATATGGCGGAACAGCTTGTTGTAAGCAGTCTCTTTAGTTGACCTGTTGCATCTTCATCGCAGTCTTTGGTTTGCTCTACCCACAACATTACCTATGTGATCTTTCCAATTTAGGTTATTTGTAATTGTAATACCTAAGAATTTAGCTGAAGTTATAGGGTTAAGATTTGTGTGACTTATCGAGTAATCGAAATTTGGCGGATTTTTTATTACTCGCCGGCCGGAGTGGCCGAGCGGTTCTAGGCAATACAGTTTGGAACCGCGACCGCTACGGTCGCAGGTTCGAATCTTGCCTCGGGCATGGATGTGGGTGTTGTCCTTAGGTTAGTTAGGTTTAAGTAGTTCTAAGTTCTAGGGGACTGATGACCTCAGAAGCTAAGTCCCATAGTGCTCAGAGCCATTTTTTTTTTATTACTCATGCGAATAACTTCACACTTGTCTTCATCCAGTGTCAATTGCCACTTTGCGCATCATACATATATCTTATCAAAATAATTTCGCAATTCGTTTTGGTCGTCTGATGACTTTACAAGACGGTAAATGGCAGCATCATCTCCAAACTATCTGAGAGGTCTATTCAGATTGTCTCCTATGTCGTTAATACTGTTGAAGAACAATAGAGGGTCTTTGACACTTTCTTGGGGAACGCCGGATATTAATTCTGTTTTACTCGATGACTTTCCGTCTATTACTACGAACTGTGGCCTTTCTGAAAGGAAATCACGAATTCACGAATACAGTGGCACATCTGAGGCGATATTCAATAGGCACGCAGTTTGGTTAGAAGACAATTGTGAGGAACGGTGTCGAAAGCCTTCTGGAAATCTAAAAAATTTTGAATCAATTTGACATCCCCTGTCGACAGCATTTCTTCATGAGCATAAAGAGCTAATTTAATTTCACAAGAACGATATTTTCGTAATTCGTGCTTACTATGCATCAATAAATTGTTTTCTTCGACGTAATTCGTAAAGTTCGAACACAGTATATGTTCCAAAACCCTACTGCGGATCGACGTTAAGGTCGTATCATTCTGTCTAGTCTGTCAGAGTTTTCCATGCATTCTCTTCTTCTCCGATTCTGCAGGTGACTTACTCATTCCTTACCTTAACAGTCCACTGCTTATTTAACATCCTTCTAAACAACTACTTTACAAAAGCTTAGATCGTCTTGTTTCCGGTGTCCGGTGTTCACTACTATTCAAAGCTGTGCTCCAAACGTACATTCTCACAACTTTGTTTCTCAAGTTAAGGTCTATGTTTCACACTAGTACACTTATTTTGGCCAGAATACTCTCACTGCGCGTGGCAGTCGATTTTTTGTACTTCCTTTGTCGTGTGTTATTTGGCAGGCAAGGTAGCAGAATACCTAACTACGTTTACTTCGTGGTCATCAATTCCTACTGGTATGCTTAGCGCTAATGTCATTTTTACTGCCTCTCATTATTTTCGTCTTTCTTCAGCTCATAATGTGTGCTCATTAGACTGTCCATTTCATTCAGCAAGTACTGCACTTCTTTTTCACTTTCACTGGACCAGCAGTCTCACCAGAGAGTCTTATCACTGATGTCCTATCAACGTGAATTTTAATCCCACTCTTGAACGCTATTTTCATTTCCGTCGTTCCTTCTCAAATGTGTAGACTGACCAGTAAGGGGTAAAGACTGAATGGTTGTCTCTCATCATTTTTAAATTGAGTACTTAGCTTATAGTAGTCCAATTTATAGTCCCTTTCATTTTTTCTACTTCCTGTATAGTTGTTATTTTTCACTAATTTCTCAAAATTTCAAACATAGTTTTACATTATCGAACGCTTTTTTTATTTCGGCAAATCCAATGAATTCATCTTGATTTCTCTTCTTTCATTATCAAGAGTAACGTAACAGAACGATTCTGTTGTCTACAACACACATTGCACGTAAGGACCACGAAGATAAGATACGAGAAATTAGGGATCATACGGAGGCATGTAGTCAGTCGTTTCTCCCTGGTTCCGTTTGTGACTGAAAGAGGAAAGGAAATGACTAGTAGTGGTAAGGAGTACGCTCCGCCAAGTACCGTAAGGTGGATTGCGGAGAACTGATGTTGATGTAGGACATCAGAACTGCCTCTCCAGTGCCTTTACGTTTTCGAAAACGAAACTGGTATTCATCTAACAGTTTCTCTATTTTTTTCTGCAATTCTTGTTTATTATTCTTGCCAGCAACTTGAATGGTTCAAAAATGGCTCAGAGCACTATGGGACTTAACTTCTGAGGTCATCAGTCCCCAGAACTTAGAACTACTTAAACCTAACGAACCTAAGGACATCACACACATCCATGCCTGAGGCAAGATTCGAACCTGCGACCGTAGCGGTGGCGCGGTTCCAGACTGTAGCGCCTAGATCTGCTCGGGCACTCCGGCCGGCCAACTTGAATGTACAGGACGTTAAGCTGCCTGTTCAGAAATTCTTGCCCATATCTGCTCTTGCTGTCTTCGAAATTGCATCCATGATATTTCTCCGAAATTATCATGGTATGTCTCCAGTGTCATTGATTCTATACATCAACCTCAATACTCCCTTGTTTGCCACATCCCAAATTGTGGTTTTAGAAACTACGAAGGAAAATAAAATAACCCTTCCACCTTCCAAAAGGTCTGTTATTGTAAGCTCTCATCCTAGTACTGGATACCCACATCTTCCACATGGACTCCATTTATGCTTCTTCTGCCACGTCCTCAGAAAATTTCACCCCCTCGAAGGTGGTACAACACTGGGAAACCCCTGGCGTAGACGACTTTCACAATGGGAAGATTCTCATGGCCCGGCTCCTGAGAATGAGCATCGCAGCAAAGCTAGTTTGTAGTTTCATGTGCATCTATGGAAAGTTGTTGAACGACGATTAAAACAAGATTAGGTGACAAAGTGTTGTATATGGAAGCTTCATTACAGAACGTGGGCGTCGCAACCTTGCACGATCTGTAAAGTACGGTAGATCTGTGTCAGATATGACGTAAAATTCAGTGCTCATGCTGGCACAAGTGTTTCCAAGATTACAGTTCATCACTCATTGTTGAACGTAGGGTTCTACAGCAGACAACTCCTATACGTTCCCATCTCTATACAACTCCAATGTTAGTTGTGATTGTAGTGGGGCGGAAGCATCTTGATTGGACCGTGGATCAATAGAAACGTATCTGCTGTTGAATCTCGTTTATTGTTACACCAGTTTTTTGGTTCTGTCATCCAGGCCAAGGCTCGTCGAAACGTGTGCTGTTCAAATGTGTGTGAATTCGTAAAGGACCAAATTGCTGAGGTCATCGGTCCGTAGACTTACAAACTACTTAAACTAACTTATGCTAAGAACTACACACACACCCTATCCCGAGGGAGGACTCGACCCTACCGCTGGAGAGGTCACGTAATCCGTGACATGGCGCTTCGAACCTCGCGGCCATGCGCTGTGCTAAGGATGCAGGTCGTCTTGGGCCGCATTATGCTATGGCGGACATATACGTGGGATTCCATGGGACCTGCGGTAGTAGTCGGAGACATTGCAACAAGTGTGCACTTTCTCAAGATCGTAATGGAAACTCTGCAACCCTTCATGCTTCAAATCATCTGCTACAGCGGTGGCGTCTTCCAGCTGGATATCTGTCCCTGTTGCACGATCAAAGTCAAGATACAATGGTTATAGGAGCTTGATAGTGAACTCACGTAGATGACTTGGCCACCAGATCAGCATGATCTGTGGATGCATCTGGCGTGCTTTCGGGCGTCAACTCCGTGCCCCCAAACCACCGGCCAACAATGTATGGAAATAGTGTCATCTGTGCGTAGACATCTGATGCCACATACCTCCGGAAGCATAGCAAAGGACTGGTCAAGTCCATGCCGTGAGGAGCCGCTGCTGTACTGTGTTCTACAGTTGGAACAACATACAGTTACGCAGGTGGCCGCAATGTTTCGGTTCATCAGAATACCTCTCCAAATACGTAATTAGGAAAGTTTTGAAACTGTAGATAAACATTTCAATAAAAAAATCCTGACAGCCAGTTACCACAACACGAATAACTTGATGAGGTGTATACTTACTCCTAGTTCCCACACAAGCATACCAAGACGAGCGTGTGGTCTCTATAAGGTTGTTCAAGGATTTGTGTTGGCAGTCGATTCCCTTTACCTACTTTACTAAGTGATAAGTCTTTGCCTACCATGCAGCAGACCCAGGTTCGATTCCCGACCGGCCTGAATATTTCCTCCGCTCCTGGACTGGGTGTTGTGTTATCCTCATCATTCTTTCATCATCATCATCGACGCCTGAGTCACCCAACTTGGCGTCGCCTGAAATAAGACTTGTCCCCGGCGTCCGAACTTCCCAGATCTGGTCCTCCTGACCAACACTGGCATACGATCATTTCATAAGGAAGAGCTCAGTAGAAATACAGAATAATCGTAGATGTCACTTGGTGTCCAGAGTTGTAAATATTAGGGAAATTCTTATGAAAGATGTTCATATGACGAGTGATGATAATTTGCTTGGTGTTTTTGACAGCTTATTTGGAGCATTTACCACTATGAGCGTCTTTGCATGGCTAAAGATATAAGTGACGCGTACTATTTGTCTAGTAGAGGTAGAGCACTGGGAGAGCGAAGGACACGGAAGAATTGCCCCCCCTTCTAACATCCGTGTACTGCAAGTCTCTAGAGGAACGGAGGGTTCCAAATGATTGGAAAAGAGCACAGATAGTCCCAGTCTTCAAGAAGGGTCGTCGAGCAGATGCGCAAAACTGTAGACCTATATCTCTTACGTCGATCTCTTGTAGAATTTTAGAACATGTTTTTTGCTCGCGTATCATGTCATTTCTGGAAACCCAGAATCTACTATGTAGGAATCAACATGGATTCCGGAAACAGCGATCGTGTGAGACCCCACTCGCCTTATTTGTTCATGAGACCCAGAAAATATTAGATACAGGCTCCCAGGTAGATGCTATTTTTCTTGACTTCCGGAAGGCGTTCGATACAGTTCCGCACTGTCGCCTGATAAACAAAGTAAGAGCCTACGGAATATCAGACCAGCTGTGTGGCTGGATTGAAGAGTTTTTAGCAAACAGAACACAGCATGTTGTTATCAATGGAGAGACGTCTACAGACGTTAAAGTAACCTCTGGCGTGCCACAGGGGAGTGTTATGGGACCATTGCTTTTCACAATATATATAAATGACTTAGTAGATAGTGTCGGAAGTTCCATGCGGCTTTTCGCGGATGATGCTGTAGTATACAGAGAAGTTGCAGCATTAGAAAATTGTAGCGAAATGCAGGAAGATCTGCAGCGGATAGGCACTTGGTGCAGGGAGTAGCAACTGACCCTTAACATAGACAAATGTAATGTATTGCGAATACATAGAAAGAAGGATCCTTTATTGTATGATTATATGATAGCGGAACAAACACTGGTAGCAGTTACGTCTGTAAAATATCTGGGAGTATGCGTGCGGAACGATTTGAAGTGGAATGATCATATAAAATTAATGGTTGGTAAGGCGGGTACCAGGTTGAGATTCATTGGGAGAGTGCTTAGAAAATGTAGTCCATCAACAAAGGAGGTGGCTTACAAAACACTCGTTCGACCTATACTTGAGTATTGCTCATCAGTGTGGGATCCGTACCAGGTCGGGTTGACGGAGGAGATAGAGAAGATCCAAAGAAGAGCGGCGCGTTTCGTCACCGGGTTATTTGGTAACCGTGATAGCGTTACGGAGATGTTTAATAAACTCAAGTGGCAGACTCTGCAAGAGAGGCGCTCTGCATCGCGGTGTAGCTTGCTCGCCAGGTTTCGAGAGGGTGCGTTTCTGGATGAGGTATCGAATATATTGCTTCCCCCTACTTATACCTCCCGAGGAGATCACGAATGTAAAATTAGAGAGATTAGAGCGCGCACGGAGGCTTTCATACAGTCGTTCTTCCCGCGAACCATACGCGACTGGAACAAGAAAGGGAGGTAATGACAGTGGCACGTAAAGTTCCCTCCGCCACACACCGTTGGGTGGCTTGCGGAGTATCAATGTAGATGTAGATGTAGAATTTATCGTCCAGAGAAGGAAATAAAAAGGGGCATAGCAGAATAAGGAACTTGGATGGCGGACGTACCGCAAAAAGAACTGACGTAATTGAGGACAGAGGATGATTTAAGAGGATTTTATAGAGAGACGTCTCATTCCGAGTAAACGTAATTTGCATCGACTTAATTTTGCTGCAAGCACTACCTGCAGTAGATATTGAATCCTACAAAAAACGTTTAATTTGCTAATGCAGCCCGATAAAGAAAGCGAAATAAGGTAAGGCAATTTGCCGCGCAGTGATTTATTTCAGGTAGATGCAACTTAGCACTTCACATTCTTGCAATGTGTAGTGCCCAAATGAACATTTTGAGAGAATATTGGGAACGACATTCATTTACAAAATTTAACAAAATCCAGGGTGCATCTTATAACAGGGCACAGATTTCGTTACGTAATAGTTAGCTAAGTACTATCAATGGCCATTCTCTCTATTCAACCTCATTTACAGATCATCACAAGCAAGAGAGTTTAATTGAGATTACACATATGAAAAGAAATTTGCAGTCTTTCGTTCACGTTTAAGAGCAGGGTAGCAAAGGTGATTCTAGACCTGAGTACATGAGCCATACTCTATCAGAAATTCGAAGTCTCTCAGTTATCAAGTAAAACGTAATAGTGGCATTATAGTCAGCCAGTTACAACTGTAGAATCATACTTAAGAGTTTCAGTGTTTCATTGCTTCCTAAAAACGTTTAGTAGAAGCTTTATGTGTACTCCACTGGCCACCGCATCCATTGGGTAGCTTATCCTTCGAGAAATTCATTCACCTGACTAGTTCGTTACTGACCTGCATAACATCTCGTGAAGAGGGTGTCTGGAGATATTGCTAGTGTAAAATTTCATATAGCTAGTTAGTTTGTTAGTTAGTTATGTTCCATTGTTCATGATTTACAACAAAATGATGTGGAACAACTCATGTTATGTACTACCTGTGCATTGATAGTTGAGTGTATGGCTACTGGTTCGAAATTTACGGAAGGGTTTAAATTTAATGATTATGTACAGGTTAATCTTTGCCATGAATGTAACAGGTATTTAAAGACAAAGCAAATGTTTTTATCTTTTATACTACGCATGTTACTGGCGATAAATACTCGAATTCTAAGCGGGAGTGTCTCAGAAGAAACGATTTCAGATTACATTTACATTTGCTTTCCTATCATTTTGTACGAAAACTACCATATGTAAAGGAATTATGCAAATTTTTTAATGAATATATAGACACTAGTTCAACTACCAGAGATTAATGCGTAAAGCATTTGCTGAACAAACGAAGCTTTACGCTCTTCGCTTATTAGTTTTAGAATAACTTACCTTTCACTGTTATCCTGTCCTGGTGTTAAGACGTGTTGTGCCATTTCTTACTGATAAAACTGGGTTAAATAATGAAAGTGATTTTGAAGCAGAGCGATTTCGTCTTTTGTGATACCATGGGTCCCAGATCCTGAAATTCTGGAAAATTATTACAATTATTTTAATTTTGTGCTGAGAATTTAGATGGAGGCGACGGTCTTCACGGCGACGCTGCTCAACAATAGAGGTACGGGAATGTGTTCATCTTTTTCCTTTTGTGGCCGCTACCATCAATTTCAATATATTTCCAGAATGAGAATTTTCACTCTGCAGCGGAGTGTGCGTTGATATGAAACTTCCTGGCAGATTAAAACTGTGTGCCCGACTGAGACTCGAACTCGGAACCTTTGCCTTTCGCGGGCAAGTGCTCTACCATCTGAGCTACCGAAGCACGACTCACGCCCGGTACTCACAGATGTACTTCTGCCAGTATCTCGTCTCCTACATTCCAAACTTTACAGAAGCTCTCCTGCGAAACTATTTGCCGCGACATTCAGAACCTGCAGTCTTTCTTTTCATTTAATTTCAAAGTCCACGCATTTACGTTCTAAGATGAATAAATGCATTTAACTGTAATTCTTTTTATCCAGGCCACGGCGGATGATTACCTTCGAAATGTACGTGCCTCTATCCCGTTCGTATGTTCGCATACATTTGAGTGTGTACAGGTGTAACTATATTTCCTACACAGTATTAACGCTTTTTTTTTATGACCACTCATTCGCGAATGTACGTGCCCTCTTATTTGATGTAATCAGTCGGCCATATTCTTTAATAACATTATTTGTAATATTCAGTGGCTTAGTTACCACAATTGATCTTTACCTGCGTCGCAACAGCGCTTCGTGCGAAATATTTATTACGCGACATCCACAATAACTTTTATTTCAAAATTTCGACGACCGACTGAATAATGATTTTTTCTAACAACAACAATAGCAAAACACAATAATATAAGAGGACGCGTTACAAATGGTGACCGAGTGCCATAACGTTTGTTAATTTTCAGAAAAATTTAGTACATATTTTAAGTGGAAATATTTAAGCAATTTTTCTCATCCATTATTGCTACTATAATCAATTGTTTCTGTTACATGTTACGCTAACTGCGTATAAGATCACCGAATTTACTAATGAAATCAGCCCATAAAACTCACATATATCCATAAAATAAAAATTTTGAAAAGTGGAGGAACTTCTGGAACATCAAATTTTTAGCCGACTACTAAGAAAACGACCGGCAAAAGAAAATACATAAGGTAAGAGCAACAGCACTACTACCCTTTTAGTTGACCTAAATGTGGAACTGAATAGCATTTTTCCGACCCCCACAGCGTAGCATGCATTTTTTTTTTTTTTTTAAATTTCATTTTTCTTAGATGATTTGTAGATTGCTGTTCGCATACGTGAATGCGTCACAAGATGGCGGATCATTTTCATTGATTGCACGCGTATAAGTCATTTATCAGTCTACTGTTTTACCAGAGACATCTTTTGCTACATTGAATTACGCGAAAGAGGGCGACGTCATCTGTTATTTGTTTACGTGTAGTACGAGCCGTAATAGTAGTGAAGTTCGGCTGCACGCTAGTTTACGATTACATACAGCTATGGTGAAATTAGGATCATAAACCAAAACGATGGATGATTCGTGAGATGAGGAATCAGTTGCTGAACCTGTACCTGACACAGAGATAGAAAACATTGCAGATACAGATATCGCAGTCGCAGCGACTAGTGGTACTCAGTCGCAAGCGACAGAAGAAAATATATCAACTCTAGAAACTGTACTGGATTCCGCAGATGTACCAGGTCCAGCACAGCCAGACATTATGCAGATGTTAAGAATAGTAACAACACAGATAGGGAATGTAACAGCCCAATTGGATGCACTAGCCGAAAATGTCACAACGCAGATAGAAAATGTCACAGCACAGATAGGGAATGTAACTGTCCAAATGAATACACAGATAGAAAATGTCACAGCACAGATGGGGAATGTAACAGACCAAATGACCAAGCTAGACAGTGATGTAAAAACCCTTACTGAAATGCACAATAACCTGACGAAGCAACTGACACAACTAAAAAGAGAGGTAGCGGATAGGGTAATAGAAATGGTGCGTGAAGATCTAAACTGTTTGAATTGGGATAGGCCTACTGATAATTTGAAAACCACAGTTAAGGATGTGCCGAATCAGATAAGTAAGTTAACTGAAAATTTCAATGCCATGAGTGTACAGCAAACCGAGCTCAATACAAAAATGCAGGAAGCTGTAAATCAAGTTGAGGACTTGACAAAACATGAGAAACAGCAATTCGAGGACTTTTTAGAAGAAAAAGACACACACATATACCGTACTCTAGAAACAGAGCTGCAAAAAGCAATAAGTAACACAATGGAGCAAGTATACACTACGCAAAACACATCTGTAGTTAAACTGAAAACTGACATAGGCTAGATACAGGAAACTTTGACACAGTACTTACCAGGTCGGCAGAATCAAATAGTCGGGCAACTAAACAGGAAACTTGGTACAATGAAAGAACGAAACCAACATGCAGCAGGAGAACTTGACAACATACCCACAGGTAAGAGCGATGGTGCCGTCAGTGAATATCCTACCCCGAATGTACATGTGTATTCACCAAACTATGAGCTGTACTTCAACCAAAGACACCGTGACGAAAGAAGGGAACAGCAGATAGCTGAACCCACTTTGTCATCAGTTTAGTTAGAAGAGAGTCTTATAAAACACCGTCAATTTCAAGTGTTTATCCCGGAAAAAAAATCCGTGCATCCGGTAATTTTTATAGTCATTCAAAAATGTATTGCCTAAAACGTGGTAGAAACAGCAAAACATACAATATGTTACGGGTTATATCCAAGGCGATGGAGCGTTATGGGCGATGGAAAAGTCAGAAACTTGTAAGACATTAGAACAGTTTGAAAACGCGTATCTTTCAAAGTATTGGTCACATGGCGTGCAAGAGAGATTAAGAAAAGTCTTATTCAACCCTCAACAATATAATCAAAAATTTGGATCACTCCGAATGTACTTTGAGAAATATTTAAATAAAACAAGATTCTGGGGTGAACGAGTGACACGCCGCTAAATATTCGGGAAAAGCTAGTACAAGTACCCGAAAGCAATTTGGAGTATTTTCTATCTGTCTTGGACTCTATTGACTTAATTAATGAAGACGCAAGACAAATCCACACCAACCAAAATAATATCCGCAGCAGCGGTGGCAACCAGCCTCCGCAGCGTCAGCCGCTCTACGGCGTCAACAATGTAGCGTGCGCGGCTGAGTCACAACCGGCTTTTGTCGATTCCGCCGCCTCAGCGCATATGCCAGGCCCGAATACGGGAGGCAATTTCAATAACAACTATAATCAAAATTTTAATCCGGGATTTAAAAGAAAAAGAAAGAATGAGGACAGAAACTACTCCGGCTATTCCGGTAACCGGAAGCGAAACTGGAATAGGAACGATAGCGGGAATCAGTGGGATAACGCTCACAGTAATTTTCAGCATCAATTTAGCAACAACACGGCTAACCCACGAAATGTGCAGTGACAGTACCCGCTTAGCAATCAACACTATGAGTCCCAAGTTCAAAGTAACACTACGCCTGTAAACTCAGAGCAAACTCATGATCGCAATGTGCAATGGAGTAACACACGTCGGGGGTGAATATTATAGAAGTGACGAATGAAACACCTACAAACAGTAATAATGGGGCGTTAAACTAAACGTGGCCTCATTATGTTCCCCAATGTTGACCATGGATAGCCGTGGGGGCGATGCAAGGTAAGACAGGTATTGATCTCTGTTACAGAACAAGCTCAACGCCATAAGAAACTTTTGACAAATAGCTACATGGTGTTACCAGATTTATGGTCAGAGAAAAAGTATTACTCAAGACCCATGTGAAATCTTCTCTGTCACCCAAGAAAAACGCTAAGCGGCAAATAAGATACACTGGTCCGTGTATTATTATACATATTCCGCATGACGTATGTTATTTATTTGCATATCTTCACAATTGTAAAGTCAAAGGATTCTACGCACAGAGAGAGTAGGGGAAATTCCACCATGTTTAAGTATCACACTTTATATCTATCTATGCACATGAGTGAAATAAGTAAACTATGGTAAAAAGAAGAAATACGATTAGGTTAATGTAGTTATATCTTCCTATGCAGCTACGTGAATCAGAGCATTTCACTACTTCTGTTTACATTTGTCAGTGATTGTGGCCTCAATACACAAGCAAGCTAGGACATACACGTCAATTGATGATTAGCAATGTTAACATAGGATGTACTTGAAATGTTGACTGAATAGTTTCTGATCCAGTTGTATTTTGGTTTTATGTTTATGTGCAAAGGATTCTGGAGCGAACAATTAGCACAGATCACGGAACAAAGTAGATGTAAGTTGTTTTTTCTTTCCTTTCCAATTGTGTTTCAAGATTTTAAGGTACAGGTTAAGTTACAGAAAATATTGGACTCCCTAACGTACAAAAGTATATGGTCACGCAAATACATGCCATGTTGCAGAGAGAATTTCTTTTTTGACGTGTCCACACCACTAGGCTTTATTTATGAATATATCGAGCAAAAGGTTATTAATTTTTTTATGTTCCAATGATGATATGATTTCTGGCTGCTAATGAACGTTTAGCGTGTTATACACCATACGCGCGACACCCTGACCTAAGTAAAGTGCATCCAAAGATAGAGTTCAGGAATAAAAAAAAAAAACTAGTCTGATCTTACAGAAACAAAAATAATTTTTCAACTTTAAACACACGTTTGAGTGCAAATGCACTGCTGAGGTATGATTTGTAAACATGACATGAGGCATACTTAATACTGTCTCTTCTAAAATAAAGTAAAATAAATATGTACGAGGTAAGTTACAGGAAACTGACGGGCACAGATATTGGACAATGCCGAAACCACCTTAATTCTTTACAGGCGGCGTTCATCGAGATGCTACGAGACTTCAATCGACGAAAAGAAGCAACTACATTACTGGCCATTAAAATTGCTACACCAAGAAGAAATCCAGATGATAAATGGATATCCATTGGACAAATATATTATACTAGAAATAACATGTGATTACATTTTCACGCAATTTGGGTGCATAGATCCTGATAAATCAGTACCCAGAACAACCACCTCTGGTCGTAATAACGGCCTTCATACGCCTGGACATCGAGTCAAACAGAGTTTGGATGGCGTGTACAGGTACAGCTGTCCATGCAGCTTCAACGCGATACCACAGTTCATCAGGAGTACTGTCTGGCGTATTGTGACGAGCCAATCGCTTGACCACCATTGACTAGACGTTTTCAGTTGGTGAGAGATCTGGAGAATGTGCTGGCCAGGGCAGCAGTCGAACATTTTCTGTATCCAGATGGGCCCTACATGAACTGCAACACGCGGTCGTGCATTATCCTGCTGAAATGTAGGGTATCGCAGGGATCGAATGAAGGGTAGAACCACGGTTCGTAACACATCTGAAATGTAACGTCCACTGTTCAAAGTGCCGCCAATGCGAACAAGAGGTGACCGAGACGCGTAACCAATGGCACCCCATACCATCACGCCGGGTGATACGCCAGTATGGCGATGACGAATACACGCTTCCGATGTGCATTCACCGCGATGTCGCCAAACACGGATGCGACCATCATGATGCAGTAAACAGAACTTGGATTCATCCGAAAAAATGACGTTTTGCACATTCGTGCACCTAGGTTCGTTGAGTACACCATCGCAGGCACTCCTGTCTGTGGTGCAGCGTCACCGTTACCTGCTGCCATGATCTCCGAGCTGATAGTCCATGCTGCTGCAAACGTCGTCGAACTGTTCGTGCAGGTGGTTGTTGTCTTGCAAACGTGACCATCTCTCGATTCAGGGATCGAGACGTGGCTGCACGATCCGTTACAGCCACGCAGATAAGATGCCTGTCATCTCGACTGCTAGTGATACGTGGCCGTTGGGATCCAGCACGGCGTTCCGTATTACCCTCCTGAACCCACCGATTCCATATTTTGCTAACAGTCATTGGATCTCGACCAAAGCGAGCAGCAATGTCGCGATACGATAAACCGCAATCGCGATAGGCTACAAGCCGACCTTTATCAAAGTCGGAAACGTGATGGTACGCATTTCTCCTCCTTACACGAGGCATCACAACAACTTTTCATCAGGGAACGCAGGTCAAGTGCTGTTTGTGTACGATAAATCGGTTGGAAACTTTCCTCATGTCAGCACATTGTAGGTGTCACTACCGGCGCCAACCTTGTGTGAATGCTCCGAAAAGCTAATCATTTGCATATCACAGCATCTTCTTCCTGTCGGTTAAATTTCGCGTCTGTAGCACGTCATCTTCGTGGTGTAGCAATTTTAATGGCCAGTAGAGTATATTACTCTTAAGGCTCTACGACATACGATCTACGTTATAGAATATTGCCAAGATCACTCAGAAGTACATTACTTGACACTCAGTAGCACCAGAAAGTTTTATAATTGGTCTTATCTTCAGCATGAGAGTACCAAGAATCAATGCTGACTTTAGAGCAGTGTATGCACTGATATTCTCTTATGTTTACAATATTTGGCTGTCTGGAGTGGCCGAGCGGTTCTAGGCGCTACAGTCTGGAGTCGCGCGACCGCTACGGTTGCAGGTTCGGACCCTGCCGTGGGCATGGATGTGTGTGATGTCCTTAGGTTAGTTTGGTTTAAATAGTTCTAAGTTCTAGGGGACTGATGACCTCATAAGTAAAGTCCCATAGTGCGCAGAGCCATTTGAACAAATTGTTTGCAATATTTTGTCGAATCGGAGTTGGAAACGTTTTGGGAAGAATTAGAGTAAGAAAGGAATATATATATATATATATATATATATATATATATATATATATATATATATATAAGTGCCTGTGATACAATGATGCAAACAAGTAAACATGAACAAACACAGACACAGTCTCAGAAAGCAGTATAGCATATAGCGGCCGAGCTTCATTATCAGTCTGTTGTTCGTACTGCCTAACATTTATGCATGAATTTTAGTATAGTGATTTGTTTATTTATACGTTTTTTTATTTCTTTCTACTTGTTTTTGATGCATACCATGCGTTGTTACACTCTTGGGTGACGTAAAGATGAAATTCCCCCCCCCCCCCCCCCACAGTAACTCGCGGGTTGTAAATTAACAGATTTTGTCTCATTTGGAGACAGTTTCTATAAGTACTTTTTGTGCATTCATTTTTTGTCGTGCCATTTCACTGTGTAAGTGTGTCTATAGCACGATTCTAAGTTAGCGAAGTGCTGTTGTTCACGAAAACGTGTTCTCTTATGCCCTGTGAGATGTCAGATAGTATCGCGATTGCGAACTGTAGTACTAGAGGTACGTATGCTCTGTGAACACATACACCTACCAACTTCTATAATGAAATATTTTGAGCAGTATGTACCCCGGTAAAGGTTTGAAAGAGAATACATGAGAAAATAACGAACGTGGGCATAAACTACAAAATACCAGACAGTGGTCTCATGAGATTTTTTTTTTTTTATTATTTGGGACAGAATGAAAATCAACGGGACGGTGTATAGTTACTCAACGACAGTGAGTTATTCAGTGTCAGTGACATGTGAGATATACGCATAGGAACCAGTGACGATACTATTATACCACAAGCTTTCTCCTTCGAAATAAAGAAGACTTGGTAAATCGAGAAAGCCTGTTACGGCACGAGTGTTTGTGCAAAGTATAGGACAGTCTGCCGTTGGCAAACTAAATAATAAAGTGCAGTACTTAACTTCGTGCAGTGACCCGTAGGAGGTGCCCTGTGGTCTCTTCTCACAGCCAAGGTATACGACGAGTGGAAGCAGATGCAATAGTTTCGTAAACGTTACGAACGGTGCGCAAAACACTTCACGGGAATGTATTGATCGGCGCTCGCGACATCGCTGCCCGACGGTGTTTGCACGACTACTGGACTCCAAACGGCGCGTGGCGTGCCGCCAGATTCATTGTTGCACGTGCGGTTGCTTGTAAGTGTCACATTATTGATTGACAGCGTGAAGCTGGAGGGCAATTTGAATAGGAAGCAAAAATCTAAGTTCAAAGGATGCTGACCATGGTGCAAAGAGGCGTAGAGCCTCGATTTCCCGACCTACTAAATAAAGTCTTACCACTACAGCTCATGATTTACATCCCACGTTACAAAAGAAAATATAAAAAACGACACCCATGTTCATTGAACAGTACCCATGTTTGTGTATATGTTAGTGCTAAACTAAGTTCTAACTCTGTGAATTTCATTTGTTACATATTTGTCTTGCCTATGATGAGACAAGTATGAAACCCAGAAAGGACATTATCAAATAGATCCTGTTATAAAAAAGGGAGTAAGTGGAGAGCATAAGCAATTATAAGGAAGAATTTCTCCCACTTGCTACTCCAGATACCCTTGCATCCATACAGACTGGATCGATACACTAAAATAGACGACGTTCTTGTAAAACTTTCTTTTTTTTCAGCAAAAATGTAACTGCAGAATCATAAAAAAGACTTGTGAGATGTAATGTTATTGTCAACGTGCGACTGAAGATGTTTTTTGTACGTAGGAACAATGATACTGTGAATCGTCGTAAAGAACTGAACTAGAATTTTGATCTAAAATACGATGAAATGTAATTTCCAGGTATTTGATCAAAAATACGATGTAATGTAATGTACATGTATTTAGTTTAAAAGACGATATAATGTAGTATCCATGTATTTGTATGTAAAAGACGATGTAATGTAATATCCATGTATTTGATGTAAAAGGTGATGTAACGTAATATCCATGTATTTAATGCAAAGGACGATGTAGTAATTTTTGTATCTAGTATGTCAGTATTTTGTGTGCCCTAGTGTATACATTTTGTTTTCCTTGCTAAGTACCAGTACCAGCACCAGAACTATATAAACTAAGTGGACGGTGTGTGTTCCACTCACAGAAATGCAAAGAGTTTATTGTGAAATTAGCAAACACTAGAATTATCTGTGAATTAATGAAGGAATGTGCTTTGGCAGATGAATTCAAATTCAGTTTACAAAACGATTACTGTTGTACAATGGTCTGGAGGGAGGGAGATCGGTATACGGTAAAGTTAAACCATCATCTTGGAGAAGGACGAGTTTGGAGGTTGTTAGGTGAAACAGCAGGAACGCTTCTCTTATACTGGGGATATTTGTTCCACATCTTTTTCCATTTTTAGAATAAGAAGTGAACTTCCAAAGACAGGGAAATTAATTAAGAAGATACATACATGAGACAACACTAACATAAGCTCTTCAACAAGAATCAGCGAAAATTACAAATTTACACCAACATAAGCTCTTCAACAAGAATCAGCGAAAATTAAAAAAAAATTTGCATAGTTTTTGGGTGCGCATCTTGATGAAAATTTGAAATCAGAGAAATATGTTATTGAGATTCTCAAAAATACAGGATTCAACACCTTCTTTTTACGCTAAAAATTTCTAATTTGGCTACTGAGGTATCTTTTGTATACTTCTACTGTTAACATAATTTTGACGTATACCTGACATATCAGAGGAAAAAAATGTTGATTCCCAGTGAGAATGACGTATGCAGTTACACAATCATCTTGTGGCCACCATTTCAAGAGATCAAATTTTCTAACTGAAGCTTAGCAACATAAAAATTCCACAGTGAATTTTATCGTAAATAATCCGTTGGAACCTGAGAAGAATGATGTCAACCACAGTTAGAACCTTAGAAGAAAAATGTGCCTTATTAGGTATTACTGAATATGTCAGTGGTCTTGAAAGAAATTAAATAAGCAGTCACTACAAACTGTGATAATTTGCCCAAAAACATATTTGTTTTCTACATGATTTGGTTTCCTAAGGCTCGTGTAGAGGCTCCAGTTTCTAGGAGAAAGATTTTTGCTGAAGTTTTATTGAAAGTAGGTGGTTATGTATAACGCATCCTCTTATATTATTATGCTTTGCTATTTTTGTTGTTAGAAAAATCTTTAATCAGTCGGTCATCGAAATTTTGAAATTATAGATGTCGCGTAATAATTATTTCGCTTGAAGCGCTGTTGCGACGCAGGTAAAGATCAATTGTGGTAACTAAGCTACTGAATATTACAAATAATGTTATTAAAGAATTTGGCCGACTGATTACATCAAATAAGAGGGCATGTACATTCGCGAATGAGTGGTCATAAAAAAAAGCGTTAATACAGTGTAGGAACTACAGTTACGCCTGTACACACTCAAATGTATGCAACCATACGAACAGGATAGAGGCACGTGCATTTTGAGTGTAATCATCCCGTGTGACCTGGATAATAAGAATTGCAGTTAAATGTATTTATTCATCTTAGAACGTAAATACGTCGACTTTGAAATTAAATGAAAAGAAAGACTGCTGGTTCTGAATGTCGCGGCAAGTATATTGAAATTGACGGTAGCGGCCACAAAAGGAAAAAAAATGAACACATTCCCGTACCTCTATTGTTGAGCAGCGTCGCCGTGAAGACCGTCGCCTCCATCTAAATTCTCTGCATAAAATTAAAATAATAGTAATAATTTTCCAGAATTTCAGGAGCTGGGACCAACGGTATCACAAAAGACGAAATCGCTTTGCATCAAAATCACTTTCATTATTTAACCCAGTTTTATCAGTGAGAAACGGCACAACACGTCTTAACACCAGGACAGGATAACAGCGAAAGGTAAGTTATTCTAAAACTAACAAGTGAAGAGCCAGTTCCTATGTTTTCCCCGGTATATGTTTTGTCAGAAATCTACAATTCTTAAGAAGATTTAAGCTCTGCAAACAATCTTGTTGCGCAAAACTTTGAATGTCAGTGTACAGTTGCTCAGCAGCCGGTCGTTCTGTGTAGTGGTTACTCTTCATAGTTCATGTTCTGATAAAGACCGACATTTCCTGTGTGACAGCACGGTAAACAAAATATTAAAATAACACTTGTTGCTGCACACAACGCAGGTAAGATTGCAGTATGTATCTTACCTAATTCTAGTCTTGTCAGAGAGTTCTTTCTGCAAGAACATACTGTAGATGGAAATACAGACTCCCGTAAGATGTAATGGATTGTGATACAGTTCTGTTGAAATCGTAGCTCTTTTCATAAATCTAAGATCGGTTGCGTCCGTTCAGTATATTCTAAATCGATTGCCTCAGTTCAAAACTGCTTTGAAAACTATAAACCAAAATTCCACCAAATAAGAGTGAGTTCTCGTGTAGTAGAACTGGCATTTTCGATCACCAAATAAAACAGTTGGAAATTATCTGTACCTTTCCATATCATCTACATCTACATCTATACTCCGCGAGCCACCTTACGGTGTGTGGCGGAGGGTACTTATTGTACCACTATCTGATCCCCCCTTCCCTGTTCCATTCACGAATTGTGCGTGGTAAGAACGACTGCTTGTAAGTCTCCGTATTTGCTCTAATTTCTCGGATCTTTTCGTTGTGATCATTACGCGAGATATATGTGGGCGGTAGTAATATGTTGCCCATCTCTTCCCGGAATGTGCTCTCTCGTAATTTCGATAATAAACCTCTCCGTATTGCGTAACGCCTTTCTTGAAGTGTCCGCCACTGGAGCTTGTTCAGCATCTCCGTAACGCTCTCGCGCTGACTAAATGTCCCCATGACGAATCGCGCTGCTTTTCGCTGGATCATGTCTATCTCTTCTATTAATCCAACCTGGTAAGGGTCCCAAACTGATGAGCAATACTCAAGAATCGGACGAACAAGCGTTTTGTAAGCTACTTCTTTCGTCGATGAGTCACATTTTCTTAGAATTCTTCCTATGAATCTCAACCTGGCGCCTGCTTTTCCCACTATTTGTTTTATGTGATCATTCCACTTCAGATCGCTCCGGATAGTAACTCCTAAGTATTTTACGGTCGTTACCGCTTCCAATGATTTACCACCTATGGCATAATCGTACTGGAATGGATTTCTGCCCCTATGTATGCGCATTATATTACATTTATCTACGTTTAGGGAAAGCTGCCAGCTGTCGCACCATGCATTAATCCTCTGCAGGTCCTCCTGGAGTACGTACGAGTCTTCTGATGTTGCTACTTTCTTGTAGACAACCGTGTCATCTGCAAATAGCCTCACGGAGCTACCGATGTTGTCAACTAAGTCATTTATGTATATTGTAAACAATAAAGGTCCTATCACGCTTCCCTGTGGTACTCCCGAAATTACCTCTACATCTGCAGATTTTGAACCGTTAAGAATGACATGTTGTGTTCTTTCTTCTAGGAAATCCTGAATCCAATCACAAACCTGGTCCGATATTCCGTAAGCTCGTATTTTTTTCACTAAACGTAAGTGCGGAACCGTATCAAATGCCTTCCTGAAGTCCAGGAATACGGCATCAATCTGCTCGCCAGTGTCTACGGCACTGTGAATTTCTTGGGCAAATAGGGCGAGCTGAGTTTCACATGATCTCTGTTTGCGGAATCCATGTTGGTTATGATGAAGGAGATTTGTATTATCTAAGAACGTCATAATACGAGAACACAAAACATGTTCCATTATTCTACAACAGATTGACGTAAGCGAAATGGCCTATAATTATTCGCATCTGATTTATGACTCTTCTTGAAAATGGGAACGACCTGCGCTTTCTTCCAGTCGCTAGGTACTTTACGTTCTTCCAGCGATCTACGATAAATTGCTGATAGAAAGGGGGAAGTTCTTTAGCATAATCACTGTAGAATCTTAAGGGTATCTCGTCTGGTCCGGATGCTTTTCCGCTACTAAGTGATAGCAGTTGTTTTTCAATTCCGATATCGTTTATTTCAATATTTTCCATTTTGGCGTCCGTGCGGCGGCTGAAGTCAGGGACCGTGTTACGATTTTCCGCAGTGAAACAGTTTCGGAACACTGAATTCAGTATTTCTGCCTTTCTTCGGTCGTCCTCTGTTTCAGTGCCATCGTGGTCAACGAGTGACTGAATAGGGGATTTAGATCCGCTTACCGATTTTACATATGACCAAAACTTTTTAGGGTTCTTGTTTAGATTGTTTGCCAATGTTTTATGTTCGAATTCGTTGAATGCTTCTCTCATTGCTCTCTTTACGCTCTTTTTCGCTTCGTTCAGCTTTTCCTTATCAGCTATGATTCGACTACTCTTAAACCTATGATGAAGCTTTCTTTGTTTCCGTAGTACCTTTCGTACATGATTGTTATACCACGGTGGATCTTTCCCCTCGCTTTGGACCTTAGTCGGTACGAACTTATCTAAGGCGTACTGGACGATGTTTCTGAATTTTTTCCATTTTTGTTCCACATCCTCTTCCTCAGAAATGAACGTTTGATGGTGGTCACTCAGATATTCTGCGATTTGTGCCCTATCACTCTTGTTAAGCAAATATATTTTCCTTCCTTTCTTGGCATTTCTTATTACACTTGTAGTCATTGATGCAACCACTGACTTATGATCACTGATACCCTCTTCTACATTCACGGAGTCGAAAAGTTCCGGTCTATTTGTTGCTATGAGGTCTAAAACGTTAGCTTCACGAGTTGGTTCTCTAACTATCTGCTCGAAGTAATTCTCGGACAAGGCAGTCAGGATAATGTCATAAGAGTCTCTGTCCCTGGCTCCAGTTCTGATTGTGTGACTATCCCATTCTATACCTGGTAGATTGAAGTCTCCCCCTATTACAATAGTATGATCACGAAACTTCTTCACGACGTTCTGCAGGTTCTCTCTGAGGTGCTCAACTACTACGGTTGCTGATGCAGGTGGTCTATAGAAGCATCCGACTATCATATCTGACCCACCTTTGATACTTAACTTAACCCAGATTATTTCACATTCGCATTCGCTAATAACTTCACTGGATATTATTGAATTCTTTACTGCTATAAATACTCCTCCACCATTGGCGTTTATCCTATCCTTGCGGTATATATTCCATTCTGTGTCTAGGATTTCGTTACTGTTCACTTCCGGTTTTAACCAACTTTCCGTTCCTAATACTATATGCGCACTATTTCCTTCAATAAGAGATACTAATTCAGGAACCTTGCCCTTGATACTCCTGCAGTTTACCAATATTACGTTAACTTTTCCTGTTTTTGGTCTCTGAGGACGGACGTTCTTTATCAACGATGATAATGTCCTCTCTGGTAAGCCGTCAGGTATTCTATCGTTTCGCCCAAGGGGGGGTCCCTCTAACCTAAAAAACCTATCGATTTCTTTTATTCCCATATTCTTCAACAGCTTTCTTCATGTGAATAAAGCTTTCGCATTTCGTTACTGTTTCACAAATAATTTCCACCTTCACCATACAGTATTGGAAGTCAGAAAGAACCTCTTCGTCATAGTGAGTTAACAGGTTTTGTGTGGGATAGCTGCCAAAAACAAATTCGGTAAAGCTTATAATGAGAAAAATGTTCATCTTAATTTTGATATTTCTCTAGAAGAGAAGCAGTTTAATGTTTCAATCTAAAGTAGCAAAATAACTGGATTTGGACTACTAGATTCAATTAAAGGACAATGTTTTAAGTAATTAATGATCAGGCAACGTATTTGAGGTGGAACTTGTTACAGAATCGCGGTAATTAACTACTGATTATTAATTAAAAGATACAGTAGTAGCTCTTGCAATACTTTGCCTCGACAAAATACAATTTGAGGTTTATAATAATCTGATCCAATGATATTGTTTGGTATGCATCACGTTAACATTCTGTTTGATTTTTGTATTGGCTTTTTCTTTTTGTATGTTTCAAGCCCATCCAGCAACTTTCAGCCCGCTTCAACCAATGTACCGTAAATAAGCCTTATATGCGAACAGAACAGGTAATTTGTGATTGACTCCCAATGTCATTTGGATGTACTGAATTATCTTCATAATTGGTCAGCAGCGTGGTTTAAAATCACATTAAATATAATTTGTTTCATTAAGCACATCGTTAGTCTGACGTAGGGCTTGTTTGATGCCATGATGATGAGGTTTCATGCCACTAGACTAAAAGCAGCAGCCTCCTCAGCTGAACTTGGACCGTGGTAGCATTTGAGGGGACCGTCTTGGCACTCTGTCTACGTGCGTAGCGAGAAGACGCTTTGACAGCTAGAGGTATGTGGATCTTTCAACATAGCGCTACATTGTGTTTGGCTAGGGTGAAGTTGATGACACTGATGCTGGGAGGATTTTCAGCACGTCCCACTCGTGTTACTGTTTTAACACTGAACATAAATGAAAAAAAATTACTGAAGGTTCTTGTTTGAATTTATGTAACGAACATCAAGTTATACATAAAATTGTACACTTGCTGCATCCCTGGAGAACCAATGAGCACACGATATCCATGATAGTTGTGGATATGGAAGTCTACGTTGTATTGGGGGCTCATGTTAATGTTGTTTCAAATAAACAATGGATAGATCTCAGTATACTCATTTCTTTCGTTATAAACGAATCAAATACCTATTTCTATAGAGAGTACTCCCATCTTCCTCGGAGAACACGATTTCAATTTCTGGAGAAATCTTAGTCATTTGTTAAATTATAATTTTGTTTTTCATTGGTCGATAGCCTTAAATACTTTGTGAGGGGAAACTCGATTCGTAGTAGGCTGTAATATGCTTTATTGACCCTGTGTTATAGGCCCATTTCGACGTTTATGTCATTTTCAAGCACTTAAAATGAAAACATACCAACATGAAAAATATTGTAGCTGAAGTATGTTATATGGAAATATTACAAGGTGTAGTAACAATCGTGTTACAAACATGGCATAAGCTGTTTCCCCTACTAACATCTGATTTATACTGCTTGATGTGGGATATAAATCGGATTAATATTCCACATATCAACGCATATTTCACATATTCCAGATAAAACGTAATGTGTGGACGAATGCCTAATTCCTTACATTACACTCCCACATGTTAAGAAATGTTAGCTGTAATCACTCTGTATATAAACCGACAGCTACAATCAGCTGCTCATTAAAAGTAAATTGGAGGTGAACTTAAGACGATGTCGTATTTCATCTGTGCAGTTACGATCTTATCTCCAAACAATTTTTGTTTAACACTCTTTATATAAATAATTAGAATATTTTGATGTGTGTATTGGATGTGAAATTCTATGTAAATCACTAGCTTTATATTACTATAGATATGGAGCGATTTTCTGTGTGGTTTGAGTCAGATTTACCATGTTGATAGTTGCCTTGTTCTATCAATGGATGTACAATGGATACGTATGTGCACCTTTAACTATGAATGTTGTACTGTGCCTTATGAAATTGGATATAGACGTTTCTATCTCTTAATAGCAAAGACTGTCATCCACCCATATGTCATAGTCAGTAGTCAGCGATGTCATCTGTGAAATACGTCTTTGACAGCATTAATGAACAGCTAATTGTAACTGTCAGTTTCTATAGTGAGTGCTAGCCCTTATTGCCATGAGGTCATGCAATATAAGGACTTAGTTTTAGTCCACATATTATGGTGTATACAGACTATGTGACATGTTGTTTTGTATGTTGAATAGTAAAGTGGTTCAATATACTATGTCAAACACTGTAAGTCATAAGATGATTATGAAAATCTAAGTAGAGGAAATGGCTTGTGTTTGTAACACGATTGTTATTACATCTTTCAATATTTACAAATTATGTATTGATGCTACACTATTTCCCACGTTAGTATGTTTTTATTTTTACTTTTGGTGTTTATAAATGAGCTAAACGTCGAAATCGCCCGATCGGGCAATTAATAAAGGCGATAACAGACTACTATAGATAATGTTTTCCTGTATTACATTTCTTAAATTATTTTTTTTCTTACCGGAATTTGCTTTTCTGCATTATTTCCAACTTTTTCATACCAGAAACCTCGTTTCCATTTCTATATATTCTCTCATGTAATAAATTATTGTCACTAAATGTTTATCGTACTACAGAAACTAATCAATGAGAGCCAATTCATGAGCCACACATTTCTGACTCGTCTTGCATGCTTGTGAAGACGATTATGTGTCTCCCTTACTCTCAACGAGTAAGGAAAGGAGAGATGACACAATGTGTTCATTTATTTTTATTGTACAAGTCCTTCTCATTACCCATGTTTCCTGTAAATGGCCACGAACGAATCACTGTGTGTGTGTGTGTGCGTGTGTGTGTGTGTGTGTATGTGTGTGTGCGTGTGTGAGCGCGCAAGTAGGTTTAAAATGTTTTTGCGGGGAATCAAAGTTAGCAAACATAGTCTGTAGTGAAACTTCCTGGCAGATTAAAACTGTGTGCCCGACCGAGACTCGAACTCGGGACCTTTGCCTTTCGCGGGCAAGTGCTCTACCAACTGAGCTACCGAAGCACGACTCACGGCCGGTACTCACAGCTTTACTTCTGCCAGTACCTCGTCTCCTACCTTCCAAACTTTACAGAAGCTCTCCTGCGAACCTTGCAGAACTAGCACTCCTGAAAGAAAGGATATTGCGGAGACATGGCTTAGCCACAGCCTGGGGGATGTTTCCAGAATGAGATTTTCACTCTGCAGCGGAGTGTGCGCTGATATGAAACTTCCTGGCAGATTAAAACTGTGTGCCCGACCGAGACTCGAACTCGGGACCTTTGCCTTTCGCGGGCAAGTGCTCTACCACCTGAGCTACCGAAGCACGACTCACGGCCGGTACTCACAGCTTTACTTCTGCCAGTACCTCGTCTCCTACCTTCCAAACTTTACAGAAGCTCTCCTGCGAACCTTGCAGAACTAGCACTCCTGAAAGAAAGGATATTGCGGAGACATGGCTTAGCCACAGCCTGGGGGATGTTTCCAGAATGAGATTTTCACTCTGCAGCGGAGTGTGCGCTTGCCCGCGAAAGGCAACGGTCCCGAGTTCGAGTCTCGGTCGGGCACACAGTTTTAATCTGCCAGGAAGTTTCATATCAGCGCACACTCCGCTGCAGAGTGAAAATCTCATTCTGGAAACATCCCCCAGGCTGTGGCTAAGCCATGTCTCCGCAATATCCTTTCTTTCAGGAGTGCTAGTTCTGCAAGGTTCGCAGGAGAGCTTCTGTAAAGTTTGGAAGGTAGGAGACGAGGTACTGGCAGAAGTAAAGCTGTGAGTACCGGCCGTGAGTCGTGCTTCGGTAGCTCAGTTGGTAGAGCACTTGCCCGCGAAAGGCAAAGGTCCCGAGTTCGAGTCTCGGTCGGGCACACAGTTTTAATCTGCCAGGAAGTTTCATATCAGCGCACACTCCGCTGCAGAGTGAAAATCTCATTCTGGAAACATCCCCCAGGCTGTGGCTAAGCCATGTCTCCGCAATATCCTTTCTTTCAGGAGTGCTAGTTCTGCAAGGTTCGCAGGAGAGCTTCTGTAAAGTTTGGAAGGTAGGAGACGAGGTACTGGCAGAAGTAAAGCTGTGAGTACCGGCCGTGAGTCGTGCTTCGGTAGCTCAGTTGGTAGAGCACTTGCCCGCGAAAGGCAAAGGTCCCGAGTTCGAGTCTCGGTCGGGCACACAGTTTTAATCTGCCAGGAAGTTTCATATCAGCGCACACTCCGCTGCAGAGTGAAAATCTCATTCTGGATAGTCTGTAGTCATCTGCCATCCTAATCTTGTGGGGAGGTTTAGCAGGGAGCAGGAGCATTGTTGGTCAGAGAGATATTTCCCCTCCAAATGCCCGATGGTGGAACCATTTTTCAGCCAAGTGCCACATTCAAAGCTCTGACATAGAACGGGTTGAGTGAGCAGACATACTTTCATGAACTGTCTTGTTCGGATGTGGATACAGGTACTTGATGGTGATAGTACAGTTTACAGAAGTGCTTAATCAATTCTATTTAAGCTTGATTTATGTTAGGAAAATTTTCCACGACGCCATATTCCGATTCCTTTAATTAATATTGTTTGTTGAGAGTAATTGGATTCTGAATGCTTTGTTCAGGCTTGACCTACCACCACAAGTGTCTTTAGTCCGATGTACTAGGGGTAGTGATGTCTCCCTCTTCGCTGATTTGATCGTTTACCAATCCGTGCATCACATGGAGAACGTTGTGCTATATTCAGTGTGGTTAACTTCAGTGAAACTTTGTCTTTATTGTAAAGAACTTAATGTTTGATACACATGTGTCAGTAAACACATTGCTTTCAGATAAAATTGCTATACATTTTCTAGACTGCAAAAATCTGGGAATAACGGATATCTACTTATACTGAGAATTAATATTGAAAGGTATGTACTAAGTTCTGATCAGGGTAGATCCAGAAAATAAAGTCCATGTTTGCCAACCACAAGGTGGAATGAGTATAATATCTTTGAGTAGGAGGATCTTTGATGGTTAAGAGAGCGGGCACGCACAGTAAAAAAACTGTTGAGTCGCAGCCAGGTGCTCAGAGGAAGCAGACGTGTAGTGACAGCTTTAAGGTAAGGACTCGTGCTGTGCAATTACACTGAGCAAACTTTAGCATGTAAATGAGAGGAGATATATAATGATTTCAAAATGGGTTCTGTTAGATAATGTTCAGAGTTAGGATTTGTAAGTCCAAGGTTTGACACAGTAAGCGTTTTGTAAAATTTTTTGCAAGAGTAATTTGTGCTACAAAATGTTGGAAATGGTAGTTTTTTTTATGACTTAAAATTTTAACTATATATATAGTTATATATATATATATACATTGAGATCAACATTGTGTTTAAATCTAACAGCATAAATCATTATCCACATCCTTTGCTTGTATTGAATATGAAAGTCAGTAGTAAAGTAAAGTTACCCACCAATGAAAGAACGTAAAGAAAATGAAGTGTTATAAATGTGCAGTTCATGGTTTGAAATCGATTTTGGTGTAACTAAAGTTATCAGAGTATAGTTATTTCAAATAACTAATTTTATGCCACTGCACAACTAGCATTATTCAAGGCAACATATAATTTCATTAACTAAACACCTGGGCAAAAAGTTAATTTTTCAGTACCATCTTAATGCCATTGCACAAACGGCATTATTCTCTTAAACTTGATTGCTGAGTCAGATACATGTTTCATTACTGGCAAAATGGAGAAGTGCAAGAAACAAGTTCGCAGACACAGTCAGATACAGGCTGGTTGAATGATTAACTTGGAACAGTTTTATCATTGATACTTTTACTAATTAAAAGGAAACAATTCTGGTTAGAAACTTTCACTTTTAAAGATGAATTTTATCCATTATACTTTCACTTGGCTACATCCTCTGTGGTGACATTCTTGGATATATTTTCCAAACTGTGGACTCTGTTTACGAGCATTCCTTTTGCCACCACTGTTTCAGCTGTGCACTACATTGCTAGTTGCGTATTATAGCGTTTGCTGCTACTACTGTGAATATTTTTAGCTGTGCTTCTGCTTATACTGACTTTATGTGTTTATTCTAATTATTTTACTTTTTGTGTACAAAATACCGTCTTATGAATTACGACAATTTTGAATGTTTTGTCCACCATATTGTCTCCCTCAAGATGTCTAAAACAAATCGACAGGGTGACAAAGTACAGTTATGCAGTTCCTCAAAATCGCCTTAGCAACAACAACCGGACAATGACCTAGTTTTGTCATCTAATTCTCTTACTTCACAAACTGGTCAGTAATTTGACAACAATGCTGTGGCAAGTAATGACGCAACAAAATTCCGCATCGGTTCCTCTTGTGCCTCTGGATTCTCAGAACGCAGTAAGTCAATTAGAAACAGTTTCCCATGACTCGTTCATGTAAATTCAACCTTCACAAAGCTATGTGGTTGATTTCGACAACTAGTTTCTCTTGCAATATTCTTCCACAGACAGAGAAATTGTTTAATCTGAGAATTCTCAAACAGTTTCTAGCAACCCTCCCCAGCAATATGAGTCGCAACACCCAAATCCCGAGGTTACATCCCCAGCTCTAGTTGAAGATAAATTAGATCGTTTTCTTCGACTACTGAATGAAGGTGACACAAAGCATGTTGAAAAATTTGCTCAATACCGTAAAGACAATGCTTATTGAGATGAATACCTTAGTGGTAACATTCAGAAATTAACCCAAACTGTAGACACACTTAAAGAAGTAACTGACAATAAATTACAGGATATCACTGAAACGCATAAGCGTGACATTACTGACCTTAGGGACAGAGTTAATGCAGTACTTCCACCTGCGTCTACTGAAAAGTTACAACAAACTTCCGCTGCTCCTTCTGAGCAGATACAGACCTTAGAATCATGTACTGAATCCCTGACATCTGACGTCACTCAACTTCAAACAAAGGTCAGTGAACAGGGCGAGCAATTCCACTCACAATTAGGAAACATAGCGGAAAGAGTACCGACTTTGTAAACTCATGCAGAAAATGAATTAGATCAGACAACCCCAGTTCCCTTTTGAGGGACAACTGAATACCAAGCCGTGACTAAATATAAGAGTAAACAAGTCACTATTAATGACCAACAAAAACTCAACTCAATTCATAGTAAACTTTCCAATATTCAGCAACAATTACAGGACGACAGTGTGCCTCGTAATTTTGTCCCAGAACAGCAGGAAAATCCGTTGGCATACCAGCAACAACAGCCCACATTTCTATCTTCACAGGATCCATTTGCACAAGATAACACTGTACAAAATAACACCTTCCCAGGCAATTTTCCTTTGCCCCATGATGCTCCTTCTATTCCTATGCTGACTGCACAGATCCCCCCACAAAATTCTGGTCCAGTGGACCAGGGGGTTATGAAAGTTATGTGCTAAGTCTGATCAGGGTAGATCCAGAAAATAAAGTCTGTAGTTGCCAACCGCAAGGTAGAATGAGTATAATATCTTTGAGTAGGAGGATCTTTGATGGTTAAGAGAGCTGACCACAAGCAGTAAGAAACTGGGGAGTCACAGCCAGGTACCCAGAGGAAGCAGAGGTGTGCCAACAGCTTTAAGGTAAGGACTCGTGCTGCACAATTACACTGAGCAAACTTTAGCATGTAAGTGAGAGGAGATCTATAATGATTACAAAATGGGTTTTGTTAGATAATGTTGAGAGTTAGGATTTGTATGTCCAAGGTTTGCCATAGTAAGCGTTTTGTAAAATTGTTTGGAAGAGTGATTTGTGCTACAAAAACTTGGAAATGGTACTTTTTGTCTATGTCTTGAAATTTTAACAATATATATATATATATATATATATATATATATATATGTATGTATGTATATGTATATATATATATATATATATATAGAGAGAGAGAGAGAGAGAGAGAGAGAGAGATCAACATTGTGTTTAAATCTAACAGCCTGGATCATAATTCACATCCTTTGCTTGTACTGATTATGAAAATGAGTAGTAAAGTAAAGTTACCAACCAATGAAAGAATGTAAAGAAAATTAGGCCTCTGTGCAATATATATGTCTAGTTCATTGTTTGAAATAGATTTTGGTATAACTAAAGTTATCAGAGCAAAGTTATTTCAAATAACTAATTGTATGCCGTTGTGCACCTGGCATTATTTAAGGCAAGATATAATTTTATTAATTAAACACCAGGGCAAAGTTAATTTTTCAGTACCATCTTAATGCCATTGCACAAACGGCATTATTCTCTTAAACTTGACTGCTGTGTCAAATACATGTTTCATTACTGGCAAAATGGAGGAGTGCAAGAAACAAGTTTTCAGACACAGTGAGATGCAGGTTGGTTGAATAATTACTTTGGAACCATTTTATCATTGATGTTTTCACTAATTAAAAGGAATTTCACTTTTAAAGATAAATTTTATCCATGATACTTTCAATATTCATTCACTAGTTTTTGCATTTTAACATACTGTTTGAAACCGTGCGTCCTTGACTTGACTATGTCTTCTTTCTTCTTTCTCATTCTTTGCTTGGCATAATGGGAGTAAATCATAGCATTAATCGTTACCCACTCTTTCAGGGTACAGTTGAATATGGCTCAAGCGATTGTTGTCCCATGTCTTGGACTCTGATGCCTCGAAGATGAGGCTTTGTCCAGGAACAGTGATAAATGCATCCTCATTGTTAGACTGTGCTGTGAGTTAAGCGACCTTTCAATTAATAATTATGTGTGTATATGTTTCCACCATAGAAATGTTGTTTGATTAATGCTGTTCAAAGTGTTGTCGGCGGAAGTCGTCTGCTCTAGTCTGAATAAATTGTCACCAGTTACTATAAAACAATTTTGCCATGATTTTACCATCATTCATGCCATTTCTCATTCAGCCACATGCACCTGCCATCGAAAGTGCGACACCGATAGAATATTAGTATGACTTCATAAGAAAATAGAAACCAGAACAAATTATGTGGAATAAGATAACGAATAGCGCTATTTTCATTGCGTTACCTTCTCTGAGATGCTTCTGTATCCGTTGTACTAAACCGCTAATTGATTCATTTTCCCTGCTATATTCGAGTATATTAATATTTATGTAGTAAAAGTGTGCTAAAATGTGAATGTAACATAATCGGAGGCTCTCCTAATTCTTCGATATATGTGCGAAAATCAATTCCTTCATTTAGCGTCACAGTCAAGAAGTGTAATAACAAACCTTACAACCCCTTTACACATAAAGTTTTTTGTTATGTATACAATGTGTTATGGTATCTGTGATTTTGTTAACGATTTATAAACATGATGACCTATTGTGACAGGTCCTGACGGTAAATAGTTATTTACAGTTATCTTCATCTGTGCAACAAATGACCTCGGTGGCTCGTTTGATTCACAGTGCCCTTGAAATTTTTTTTCGGCGTGCATTCCACCTTCACTACCTTCTTTGTATTCATCACTGTTTTCCTTATAATTCACTGTGACACTCTCAGGAGGCAGCGGAATCGGTAGTCCTTCCTGTGATGCACGGCCGTAGAGCGCTGTAGAGTTTTCATTGATTTCGAGGTGATCCCATCTATTTTTGTTAGACAACAATAAATCCGTTGTGTTGTCCATTGATTCCCTCCAAATAGTAGGAACAGCGAAGAACATGCAACTTAATTCTCTTAAACAGCCTTTCAAGACTGTAGTGCGTGACAAACAGCATATATTGGTTTCCCTGTTCTTGCTGCAGTCACAATATTTAGTTCGCAGCACTTCTTTACAAGAGGATTGAGCTTTAGTTTTTGCTATTTCAGAGATAACTCTTCACTGACAGAACTAACAGAATTTGCGCTATTTACACAGGTATGTGTCATTCTTCCTCTGAATTAACAAAAAGCACAACAAACTTTCACGAACATAGAACAATAGGCAGTCACTTTCAGCAATTTAAGGAACTCTCAATGGTGAGCTTCGAGTGTCAACAAGTACAACGTAATTCTGAGCGTCGAGGCGAGACTCACTGCCATAGGTGCCAAACGATATCCATTCGAGGATTATCTGTGGTAGTTCCTTGTACATATTTCAATTGTTTTTCAACACTTAAATACGCAGAATATTTAGGTCAAACCAACGAAAAATAAACCATACTCTCTGTTTAGAAGGATTCTGATAGAGAACAGCATGTCATGCAAACTGAGTCCGATAGCCGAAAACAGATTTCATATCCGACTTCAACTCCCAGGACATAGTACACAGAACCACTCACATTCTTTGCAACAAAAACGTTGTGATCAGTCTAACATCACATAGTCTTTTGGGAAGATTCAGGCAAAAGGAACGTTGTGAATTACAGCTGGCTGTTTCATCGAACGTGACAACCACGTATTATCGTTTGGCTTGAGTTAAAGCACAAAGAGAACGTGAGAAGCAATTAATTTCATCTGGAATGAGTTAGGCCACAGACCTGATACGTATTTTTCGACGATGACTTGTTATACAAAATTAGAACTTTTTTGAAAAAGGCTTAAGGACGACATTAAGATAGTGAAATAAATACATTATATACAATCAAGCGGCGGAAGAATCTTCTCGAAAAGCATTTTTTTATGTGTGATAGAGTATAGCGTTGACGTACAGATGTATATGAGCACACACAATTTTTGACAGCACAACGTTTACGGAAGAGAATCAGCGATTTTTTATACCTCTGTATGCTGTCGGCAGAATCAATTGAAACCATATAGTTCAACAGACATAGTAAACTGGCATATGGTTTTGGCGAAGTTTTATTCCCTATCGTGTTTTGATATTGAATCGTAATTACTATGTTTACGCACACTGTAAAATCACTATCTCTCGCGAAAATACGTGTTGATAATTGCTCTCTTTTCGGAGTTGTGAATTACGCTACTGGCCATTAAAATTGCTACACCACGAAGATGACGTGCTACAGACGCGAAATTTAACCGACAGGAAGAGGATGCTGTGATATGCAAATGATTAGCTTTTCGGAGCATTCACACAAGGTTGGCGCAGGTAGTGACACCTACAATGTGCTGACATGAGGAAAGTTTCCAGCCGATTTCTCATACACAAACAGCACTTGACCGGCGTTCCCTGGTTAAACGTTGTTGCGATGTCTCGTGTAAGGAGGAGAAATGCGTACCATCGCGTTTCTGACTTTGATAAAGGTCGGCTTGTAGCCTATCGCGATTGCGGTTAATCGTATCGCGACATTGCTGCTCGCGTTGGTCGAGATCCAACAACTGTTAGCAGAATACGGAATCGGTGGGTTCAGGAGGGTAATACGGAACGCCGTGCTGGATCCCAACGCCCCCGTATCACTAGCAGTCGAGATCACAGGCATCTTATCCGCATGGCTGTAAAGGAACGTGCAGCCACGTCTCATTCCCTGAGTCAACAGATGGGGACGTTTGCAAGACAACAACCATCTGCACAAACAGTTCGACGACGATTGCAGCAGCATGGACTATCAGCTCGGAGATCATGGCTGCGGTTACCCTTGACGTTGCACCATAGACAGGAGCGCTTCCGATGGTGTACTGAACGACGAACCTGGGTGCACGAATGGCAAAACTTCATTTTTTCGGATGAACCCAATTTCTGTTTACAGCATCATGATGGTCGCATCCGTGTTTGGCGACATCGCGGTGAACACACATTGGAAGCGTGTATTCGTCATACTGGCGTATCACCCGGCGTGATGGTATGAGGTGCCGTTGGTTAGACGTCTCGGTCACCTCATGTTCGCATTGACGGCACTTTGAACAGTGGACGTTACATTTCAGATGTATTACATCCCGTGCCTCTACCCTTCATTCGTTCCCTGCGAAACCCTACATTTCAGCAGGATAATGCACGACCGCATGTTGCAGGTCCTGTAGGGCCTTTCTGGATACAGAAAATGTTCGACTGCTGCCCTGGCCAGCACATTCTCCAGATCTCTCACCAACTGAAAACGTCTGGTCAATGGTGGCCGAGCTACTGGCTCTTCACAATATGCCAGTCACTACTCTTGATGAACTGTGGTATCGTGTTGAAGCTGCATGAGCAGATGTACCTGTACACGCCATTCATGCTCTGTTTGACTCAATGCCCAGGCGTATGAAGGCCGTTATTACGGCCAGAGGTGGTTGTTCTTAGTACTGACTTCTCGGGATCTATGCACCCAAATTGCGTGAAAATGTAATCATATGTCAGTTCTAGTTTAATATATTTGTCCAATGAATACCCGTTTATCATCTGCATTTCTTCTTGGTGTAGCAATTTTAATGGCTAGTAGTGTAGTTGTCGTGAACTAATCAATAATGGACCATAATGTTCAACACTGGGACGAAGCAGTGTTTACAATTTACATTACAGCACTTGAGTTCTTCTAGTGGTAGAAGAAAGTATCCTGTAGTATTCTGAATCGTATATAAAGAACTCTAGCATTAGCAATGTTGGCAGAGTACACAATACTTAAAAGTAAATCCTCTTATGCATTTACGTATTTTCTTTGTAAAATGTATCACATATCTTTTACTGTTTTGATAAATCGTGTACATATTGGTTTTGTAGCGACTGATCTCTCCTTCCGCCTTTCTTTGTATTCATAACATTGCATAGAATTTTTTTTTTAAATTTACCTTTCGTTGTACATGATGCTGTCTGAAAAATGTCTGCGTATTTAAGTTGTATATTTACTCCTGAGACTCCCTGAATTGTGGAACGGTGATGAGCGTCTGATAGAACAGCTGTTAATGGCAGTTCAAGAATATTCACAAATAAAAGTGCTGTTTCTAGAGAGTCCACAAAGAGTCAAAGGTCAGACAAGGTAGCAACAAGTCGATTAAGGTATTACCAGACGATTTCATCAGAAGAAGACGATTTCGCATCACCAATGAACTTTATCTGGTAATACACAGTATCTTCTTTATCTGGAGAACTTTGACAAGTGCAAACGTACTCTTGTTACATGGTAAATAACTGAATAATCTAGTGAAGGCGAATTGTGAGTGACTCAACATCTTCGAGTGTTTTTTGTCGCCACGGCGAATTCTGAGTGACTCAACATCTTCAGGTGTTCTTGTCGCCGCGATTTAAGGCCGTTGGTATACACTCAGTTTAAGTCTCTGCAGCAAAATGAGCTGCTACGATATTTTTCCAGAGAGAATATGAACTCGGTGCTGGCCCATAGAACCGAAGTACAGCCGGGCTTAACGTCAGCATCCGACGCACTGATCACCATCAACAGTGTCAAGTGCCCTCACTTCATTAGATACTAAGGTGAGGTTTAGAGCTTAATGTAGTTCATTGGCATGAAGTCCTATTATTAGGAATTTTACGTCACCACGTCTCCTCCCTGTTGGCCTCATACTGGCGGTGAAATATTTCCCACCATCAGGCTCCGAGCCTCTGAGTCGTGTGCCAATGGACGGCACGCGTTAGCAACTTCGACTAGATAGACAAGTTATTGAGAAAAACGATCTTTCCTTAGAAGGGTAACGCAGTAAACCTTTGTGCTGCATGAATGACCATAGTTTTGTCAACTTTGTAACCGATAGCTATGGAATAGAGTGATCCATTTGTACTTTTATGAAAGTATCACCAAAAAAGATTCTTATGTATTAAGGGCCTGACCGAAACACTAAGGAATTGTCCACCTTCATGAAATACCGTACAGTATATTATTAATACACATATCAAAAACAATTTTGCAGCACCCCAGTTCTCAGAACTCCCCAAAACAGCCATGCATGAGCAGCGCCCATTAGACAGCCAATCAGTTCCAGTCATTCCGCCAGGAAGGAGTTACGCGGCTCGTGTTGTTTGTAGTTCAACCACGCCTAGACGGTCAATGCCGCGGTTCGATCGCGTCTACATTTTTGCTTTGTGCCTGGAAGGGCTCTCAACAAGGGATGTGTCCATACGTCTTGGAGTGAACCAAAGCGATGTTTTTCGGACATGGAGGAGATGCAGAGAGACTGGAACTGTCGATGACATGCCGCGCTCAGGCAGCCCAAGGGTTACTACTGCAGTGGATGAGCGCTGCCTACGGATTACGGCCCGGAGGAACCCTGACAGCAACGCCACCATGTTGAATAATGCTTTTCGTGCAGCCACAGGACGTCGTGTTGCGACTCAAACTGTGCACAATAGGCTGCATGATCCACAACTTCACTCCCGACGTCCATGGCGAGGCCCATCTTTGCAACCACGACACCATGCAGCGCGGTACAGATGAGCCCAACAACATGTCGAATGGACCGGTCAGGATGGGCTTCACGTTCTCTTCATCAATGAGTATCGCATATGCCATCAACCACACAATCGTCGGAGAATGTTTGGAGGCAACCCAGTCAGGCTGAACGCCTTAGACACACTGTACAGCGAGTGCAGCAAGGTGGAGTTTCCCTGCTGTATTGGGGTGGCATTTCGTGGGGCCGACGTACGCTGCTGGCGTTCAAGGAAGGCGCCGTAACGGTTGTACGTTAGGAGAATTCCATCCTCCGACCGAGAGTGCAATCATATCGGCAGCATATTGGCGAGTCATTCGTTTTCATGGATAAGAATCCGCTCCCCCATCGTGCACATCTTCTGAATGACTTCCTTCAGCATAACGACATCGCTGCACTAGAGTGGCCAGCATGTTCTCCAGACATGAACTCTACCCATCATGCCTGGGATAGATTGAAAAGGGCTGTTTATGGACGACGTGATCCACCAACCACTCTGAGAGATCTACGCCGAGGCGGCCGCTGTGGCCGTGTGGTTCGAGGCGCTTCAGTCCGGAACCGCGCTGTTGCTACGGTCGCAGGTTCGAATCCTGCCTCGGGCATGGATGTGTGTGATGTCCTTAGGTTAGTTAGGTTTAAGTAGTTCTAAGTTCTAGGGGACTGATGACCTCAGATATTAAGTCCCATAGCGCTCAGAGCCATTTGAACCATCTACGCCGAATTGCCGTTGGGGAGTTGAACAATCTGGACCAACAGTGCCTTGATGACTTGTAAATAGTATGCCACGACGAATACAGGCATACATCAATGCAAGAGAACGTGCTGCTGGGTACCGGTGTGTATAGCAATCTAGACCACCACTTCTGAGCATCTCTCTGTATGGTGGTACAACCTACTATGTGTGGTTTTCATGAGCAATTACAAGGGCGCATATGATGTTTATTTCGATCTCTACCCCAATTTTCTGCATAGGGTCAGGAACTCTCGAAACCGAGGTGATGCAAATCGTTTTTGATGTGTGTGTGTACGTGTATATGTATTATTTTATTTCTATTTCCATTTGTATAAGAAAATGAACAAAATAATGCTTCACGTGTCTGGTCATCAGAAACAGGGAGCCATCTTAGAGCTCAGAGGAACTTAATCAACAGACTGTCGTTTAAAAACAACAGAAAGGGAACTTGCAAAAAGCGCTCGATAACATGGGAACCGAATCGAGGTCCAGTGCGTGGTCTCCAGATGCTGGTGAAAGGCACAGGGACCAGGGTTGTTCTCTCCATCAACAAAGTAGTGAACATTGTGATCCAGGAGCCTTCGTTTCCGTCTCAGGAGAAACGGATAGTCCGGAGGAATAAGAAATTCATCCGAGGAAGCAGCTGCTAGCCCTAGTAAAACAAACGCCAACTGTCGACGAATTCAGCAAGAATGATCCGGTCCATAAGAGGCCAACCTGTGGGGTAACGCTTTAGTTTGATGACATTCGTCACACGGATCAGTCGGACGAAGACCTATGTGGAAAGGTCCGTCGCCAGTCGCTATCAAACGATGAATGACCCTATACTATGATGAACACTAAGATCTGCCATACAGTCTTCCAGGATGTTGAGGGGGAAGCTATTTCAACAGGGAGAGCTAGATGGTTTTCCCCAACGGGATAATAAGTCTCCACCTGATGCGTCTTTGAAAGGATATCAGCAACTAAGAAACCGACAGTTACAAAATATTTGCGGATATGTCGTAATTTAGGGTTAATATGTCCAACATCAAGAGATGACGTCAAACTTATCGCCTGAAGACAGGAAAATAAACGAGATGTAATGGAATACGGCACCTGTGTACGTGTTATGACAGAGCACCGCTCAAAGAAGGTGGACGCTATATTATCCCTTCCTTTCTGTGGTTATTAATTATTATTATTATTAAGTGAAACACAAGAAAGGGATAATATTGTAGGTGGCCAAAGATAAATGTTAAATTATATTTGTAATGAGCGCCAGGCTCCCTACAAATTATTTCAAATGCTTTCGGCGAAATGTAATGCAGGCTAACCTACAATAAATCGTATCTTTGAAATTATGCATTTTTTGGCGAAATAAAATTAGTGAAGCTTTGCACTGTAATTAATTGAATAACTTGAAATGATTCTTTTGCTCCGGCTGTGGTGATATGTTACACAAAAAAAAAAAAAATTAAATACGCCGCGCAATGGCGGCCAACTGTTGCCAGTCAAAGGTCACCGTTGCTCGCTTCGCAGAGACTGAAAAAATGCTAAACAACTTCTTGCAATTAGTAATTCAGGAAGAATTGTTTGCATCGGTTCTTTAAGTAGCACAGTGCAGTCACTTTTTGTAAATATATTTCCACTAAACCCAGAATACACGTTTCAATTATTCGCTAAGTACGAGAACAAATAGAACAAAAGCTACCGCTTTACAATAGCAAGCGTAGCTTACATACAGAAGGAAAAATGATCTGACTCGAAGTCATTTTAAATATCTTTTTTCTCTTATATGTAATGACAAAGATAATAATGTTAATTTCGAGAACGATATGCACTACGATCTCATATAATATAAATAATGCCTTTTTAATCCATTGCAATCGATATAGTCATTCTTCGAAGCTAATTTAATACATTTTCATAATTAATTTGACATTTATGTCCATATAATATTATTCAGAGTCCTTTTATCATTTACTTCAAATATGTCGGCTTGAATATTTCAAAAGGACACCGTAGCTCCTTCACTTTCATATTGGGAAGAGCTAATCCTCCGAGCTTGCGGGGTTGGCTACTACTGCATGCTGAACTCGAAAGATGTCTCGTTGCCACAAGAATCGACTGGACAGCTGGGGGCCATCATAACGGGAAGCGGGAAGATCTGTGCAATGAAGTACACTTCACTGAAAAATCTAAGAGCCGCACTTGGTAAAGGAGGCTATGGGAAGGGCGTTCGTGTTCAAGAATAGCTCCCTCAACACGAGTCGTGACCGATTGCCAGTTAAGTGGTGCTATTTTGGTCGGGTTGAGATCTGCTATGATCCCAAAACTCTCGTGGCGATTAACCACCACCGCCCAAGGAATTACCACTTCTTTAAAGCCTCTCAATGGCAGGAACGCATATTTGCGATCATTAATGTGAACATCAGCAAGGCATAAGAAGGAAACCAGCGTATCCTTCAGCCCGGAGAAGCCGGTATTTCGTTCTAAAACCATGACGTCGTCGGCGTAATCTGGGACAGAGAATCGTTCTCCCAGTACAGTCCAGCGACACAGTTTCGTGGCTGTAAGTAGAAGCAGTGCTTCTAAGAACAAAATAAAGGGTTACATGGATAAGGGGCTTCCTTGGGGTAGACCCCGTGGGATCGAGACCAGGGGGTAAGATGACCGTTGGCTAAGACCTGGTGTGCGTCGTGAGTAAAACCCAAAGCGGTTACCACATTCATTAGAAATTGTGACTGTCACTGTCACTTTCGGATGTCGAGGAAAAAGCAAGGCTGCGAGATGTTAATGGCCAGCTCAACCACCGAAACGACATCTCGACATTCGATAACAGAAGATAGTATCGAGCGTCCGGGCACTCAACTTTATAGTTCGAATGACAATTTCATAATAGAGGTTTAGGAGAATAGTCGGACGATGTCAGTCAAGATAAAGTCGACCCTTGCTTTACAGGATGGGGGCAATTCTATCTTCATTGCAAAGGATCAGGAAGCGAAACACCCTGTATCACTCCACCGACCATTGAAGTTATTGTGATATCAATGAGAATACAAAAATTAACACAGAACTCCTTAGGAATACCATCCAATGCAGGTGACTTACATGGCTGAGACCCAGTAACATCATCAGATACGAGTGGAAATCACAAAAAAAGTCAATTTCGGGGAGACGTCACAATCCAGCAAAGGGGAAAGGTCGTCAGAAGAATTTCCTACCGTAAACTGGGCGTCATACTGTTCAGTAAAGTAGTTAAAAATTAAATTGAAAATGTCGTGGTGAGACATTGACACTTGGTCATCGGCATTCATCTACATCTACATCCATACTCCGCAAGCCACCTGACGGTGTTTGGCGGAGGGTATCTTGAGTACCTCTATGGGCTCTCCCTTCTGTTCCACTCTATTGTTCTTAGAAAGAAAGATTGTCGGTATGCGTCTGTGTAGGCTCTAATCTCTCTGATTTTATCCTCATGATCTCTTCGCGAGTTATACTTAGGAGGGAGCAATATACTGCTTGACTCCTCGGTGAAGGTATGTTCTCGAAACTTAAACTAAAGTCCGTACCGAGCTACTGAGCGTCTCCCTTGCAGAGTCTTCCACTGGAGTTTATCGATCATCTCCGTAACGCTTTCGTGATTACTAAATGATCCTGTAACGAAGCGCGCTGCTCTCCATTGGATCTTCTCTATCTCTTCTATCACCCCTATCTGGTACGGAACCCACACCGGAGAGCAGTATTCAAGTAGCGGGCGAACAAGTGTACTATAACCTACTTCCCATAATTTCGGATTGCATTTCCTTAGGATTCTTCCAATGAATCTCAGTCTGGCACCCGCTTTACCGACGATTAATTTTATATGCCCATTCCATTTTAAATCATTCCTAATGCCTACTCCCGGATGATTTATGGAATTAACTGCTTCCAGTTGCTGACCAGCTATATTGTAGCTAAATGATAAAGGATCTTTCTGTCTATGTATTCGTAGCACATTACATTTGTGTACATTGAGATTTAATTGCCATTCCCTACGCCATGCGTCAATTCGTTGCAGATCCTCCTGCATTTCAGTACAATTTTCCATTGTTACAACCTCTCGATATACTACAGCATGATCGGCAAATAGCCTCAGTAAACTGCCGATGATATCCGAAAGATCATTTATATACATTGTGAATAACAACGGTCCTACGACACTCCCCTGCGGCCCACCTGAAATCATTCTTACTTCGGAAGATTTCTCCATTGAGAATGACATGCTGCGTTCTGTTATCTAGAAACTCTTCAATGCAATCACACAATTTGTCTGATAGTCCATATGCTTTTACTCTGTTCATTAAACGACTGTGGGGAACTGTATCAAACGCCTTGCTGAAGTCAAGAAACACGGCGTCTACCTGGGAACCCGTGTCTATGGCCCTCTGAGTCTCTTGGACGAATAGCGCGAGCTGGGTTTCACAAGATCGTATTTTTCGAAACCCATGCTGATTCCTACAGAGTAGATTTCTAGTCTCCAGAAAAGTCATTATACTCGAACATAATACGTGTTCCACAATTCTACAACTGATCGACGTTAGAGATATAGGTCTATAGTTCTGCATATCTGTTCCACGTCCCTTCATGAAAACGGGGATGACCTGTGCCGTTTTCCAACCTTTTGGAACGCTACGTTCTTCTAGAGACCTACGGTACACCGCTGCAAGAAGGGGGGGCAAGTTCCTTCGCGTACTTTGTGTAAAATCGGTACTCGTATCCCATCAGGTCCAGCGGCCTTTCCTCTTTTGAGGGATTTTAATTGTTTTTCTATCCCTCTGTCATCTATTTCGGTATCTACCATTTTGTCATCTGTGCGACGATTTAGAATTTCGGCCTCTAGTCTGTCACCCTCTGAGTACCGTTTTGGTCACAGAGTGTCTGGACATTTTGTTTTGATCAGCCTTTCGCTTTGACATAAGACCAAAATTTCTTAGGATTTTCTGCCAAGTCAGTACACAGAATTTTACTTTCGAATTCGTTGAACGCCTCTCGCATAGCCCTCCTCACTCTACATTTATCTTCGTGTAATTTTTGTTTGCCTGCTATGTTTATGTTTGCTGTGATGTTCCCTTTGCTTCCGCAGCAGTTTTATAACTCGGTTGTCGTACCACGGTGCCTCTTTTCCATCTCTTACGATCTCGCTTTGCACATACTCATCTAATGCATATTGTATGATGGTTTTGAACTTTGTCCACCGATCCTCAACACTATCTGTACTGGAGATAAAACTTTTGTGTTGAGCCGTCAAGTACTCTGAAATATGCATTAACGATGTATGCAATGGAAAAGCGTTGCCTGCGCACCCGCATACGGTCAAGACGGTATAGTGAAGTAAGTTCATCTTGTAAAATTCAACGTGGCTGAGATTTTGTCCGGAACCTTTCATCTGAAATTGTTTGAAATGTAGCAATTTAATTCGCTGTGCATCCCGCTCAGAAGATTGCCTAGAGCTATCGTAATGTTGACGTAATACGACGCAATAAAATTATTGTTTCCGCTGGACATTTGTAGGCCTTACGGCACCAAAACGCATGAGAACCTCACGAATTTGTGGCTTGGCACCCGGTATCTACCATTCCACAATAGACGAATACCGTTCTGTAGCACGAGACCAACGAGCCTATACTTCCTGAATGACAACACCAATCTAATGGTCTCGTAGATAGGCTACATTGAGCAACGAGGGAAGACGATAGAATGTGACAGCTACCGCGTGATGATCAGTAAAACAGACTGGTATCGCGTCAACATCCAGAATCATCCCGCACAAGAAATCAGAAAGGTAACACCGATCATGTCGACTGCTACTGGTGGCAGTAAAATAAGTGCGTCGACAAATGTAGGAGACCGACAAACACATGCCTGAAGTAGATGTAAAGAGACTGATTCACCGGCAGCAGAACACAATTAAAATCTCCACCCAATAGAATCTCGGTAGGTGATTTATGACATAAGTAAATGATTTCCTCTGTGTAGAAACGCGAACGTTACGTAGAACGCCCAGAGCCAAAAGGGGCATATAGGGGAAGTAAAGTGAGGTCGTAAAAGGGGAATCCTCTACCCCTGTCGTTATCGAAATAGAAATCTCGTAATGGAATTATTTCCGAATAAAGGAAGACAGTGCCTGTAGAAAGTACGGAAGCTACATTAAAAATGATCGAGAGCACTGGATTTGAAAACTGTTCAAACAATACTTCCTGTAGAAAAATAAAATAAAATAAAAGAATAATCGGCGTGCAGCGATTGCAGAGTGTCTTCTAAAAATATTTGCAGTTACGTACTGAGAACACAGTTATGGAAGTGCAATTGTTCTCATTGGTCAGCTATTAAAGAAGCGTGTTGCAATTCGTGGATACGTATTTTTTCACGCCATTGCATCTAATAGATTTCAAACCTATTTCCTGTGTACCCTGCCCATCGAAATTATTTACAAAGCTCTTTGTTAGCCCTACTGGTGTCTAAGGCCTAACGAAATGTAATGGAGCTGAACGTGGCAAAAACAGTAGTTCGTATTAATCGATAGGACCATTGGGGGAGGTACAAGTTTGGAAACTAGTAGATGTAGTGGATCTAAACAGTTCGCGCCCACGATGTGCAAAACATTTCTTTAAAGGCTGACTGAGCCATGTTGCGGCTCGCGTTGGTGCTGTTTGCAGGTTTCCGCCCTCTGTTGGAGACCAGTCTGTATCGTTTAGTTGGCATGATTGCGGTTGTTGGTCTTCTTCTCGTGTTGACTGGCGCCACTCGGTTTCTTAAGCGTTGCCTGTCCGTTAGCGGCAGCAGCGGCGGTTATCGGTATGTAGTAACTGTTGCCCCATCTTTGGGGCGACGTCGTTGTTTTACTGGGTCGTGTGAGTGGGCCCGTTCGGTTGGGGACTCAGGATGAGCCAAGTCCGCGCAGTGTCAGAACACGCCAGGACCGCTGGTGGCACCCATGGACTGCCAGATGGAAAGGCTGTGATCACGAGGGTAGACGACCTCGTTGTAAACCGGATCCTGCAGGCTTTGAGATGAGTGCATTTCAATCCAAGTAGAGATACCTCCACCATTGTGATATTTCGCGATTCTCCAGTGACTTGGGTTCGTGTCGCTGCTCGTAGTGTCGCCGATGCGAAGAGCTGCGAGTGGAGTGCTTGGGGAAGACGGATCTGATTAGCTTTCCTCGACTTCTTATTACTATTTACTGCGTTCAACTTGTTAAAATTTGTTAAGTTCAACCAGCGGTAATTTTTGTTGCCCGGTGGACGCTAACGCCCCAGTTACCTGCGCTGGGGGTTACCCCATGTAACGGCAGTGTACATTTCCTCGCCTTGGCGCCGCTATCCGGTAAGGCTTGTAGTTTTGACAGCTTTCTTTATTGTAGGCCGGTTGGTGATACTTCTACTCTGGAGGTATGATTCCTCTCTCATTCCGGGCGCTCTAAACACAGTATTCTGGGGACGGAGTGCAGACCGCCGGTTCCGCCTTCGGCGTATTGTTCCATCGTTGCATATGGTTTATCGGAAGTCAAGTAGCTTCAGCAAGATTACCATTAATCATTCGTTAGACTGCCACTAGACTGAGTTACCATCTTGTGAAGTGAATGCAACTCTTGGCTGCCTATCTCATCGCTCGCGAAAGTGTTTGTTGCCAGATATTCTCAGAGGTCGATTCCTGGAGCCCCGTGTGTGGCCCCTTGGTTCTTGTAAGACATGTGTGTTCTAATTGGAGGTCTGATAGCCAGTAGTTCAGTGTACAGCTCCCTCAGCCCACGCCTTCTGCCGGTATAATCTGCCTCAGTACCCTTTAAGGATCTTATGTACTGGTCCTTGTGTTTTATTATTGTATTATTTATTACAATACCTTGTAATGCCTACATTAAAGGTTATATATGTCTAGTTAATAGTTCTGGTCGCCTTCTGGAATAAATCTAGCAGTGTAGTGTTCAGTGGATGTTATGGGTTCTGTTACAAAGTTTACCATCATGTTATTTCACCCGTTTGGTGATCAGTTGCTTGTTCAATTAACTTTTGCTGTTGTATTTGCTGTTTTACAGCAGGGTTCTTAATTTTTTATATTATTGCCGTTCCTGGTGTAAGGTCTTCAGCCGTGATTGTGGTCCTTTGCCTTAAAAATCTAATTTGGTATTTGTATTTTAGCAGTAAGCCTTCAAACCCTATTTACTGGCATTCCTGGCGTCTGACGCCTTCTGCTGTGTTTGTTGCCACTTGCTTTTAATATTTCAATACCTGTAATTTGTAAGTTGCAGCGAGTTTTAAGCAATTCTTAATTTATTGCCATTCCTGGCGTGTAAGGCCTTCTGTTCAGACCACAGTGGCTTGCTTTTAAAACATTATCTGCTGTATCTGTACTTAACGGTGATTTGCTAAATTTTAACTCACAGAAACCACTATTATTTACACTGTTCGTTATTCCTTCATTAATAACGTGTGGTATTTTTATTTATTGTTGAGTCTGGAATTACTGGTTTAAAGTAAATTGTGTGTAACTGTAAAAAGCAACCAATAGTAACTGATTGCGGCCCCGTCCGCAGCCGTACCAGAATCCCGCCTTTCCCTGACTACCAGGTTTCACTGACCAACGAAAATGATTGTATATAAATCTCTATGGTCTCAGTATGTAACAACAAACGTTTTGTAGAAGACACTCTGTAATCGCTATGTAATGATTAAGACGCCGGATATCGTACCACGCAGACTACTTTTAGCAAATACAAACAAATAAGCCTAGACCCAAAATCGAACCCTCGACCTCCTGCATCCTAACCCAAAAAGCTATTCACTGCACCAACTCCACAGCACTGCTGGAACATCCTGACAGAGGCAGTTGCCGTATACGTGATTACAGTGTTGCCAGACTGCCATTATTTAACGTACTTTTACTTTACGAAACATGCGCAGGACGAAATTTGTGTAGCTAGTATGTGAGGAATCGCTCTGGGAAGTCCAAGTGCGCGAATTTTTCTTTACCTTGTATACTCAAATGACCTGACAGACAGGACGAGTAGTAATTGTGATCGTTTGCTGATGACACTGTGGTATGCAGGAGGGAGTCGTCGCTGAGTGACTGTAGGAATATAGAAAATGATTAGACAGAATTTCTAGTTGGTGTGACGAATGGCAGCTCTAAATGTAGATGAATGTGGGGAAACGGCCTTGTAGCATTAGAATACAAGATTAGGTGGGTGCAACCTGACGCAGTAACTTCGATTATATATCTGAGCGTAAAGCTGGAACGCGATTGAATTGGAATGAGGACGTCAGGTTGGTAGTATGGAAGGCGAAGGCTCCACTTCGTTTTATTGGCAGAATTTCGGGAAGTGCAGTTCATTCCTAAAGGAGACAGCGTACAGCACCGTTCGAGTATTTGGTCTTATTAAAGGACAACATCGAAGCAATGCAGCGGCGTGTTGATAGATTTGTTACCGGTTGGTTCAGTCAGTAGGCAAGTATCATGAGATGTTGCCTGCACTCAAATGAGAATCCCTGGGGGGAAGACGATGCTCTTTCCGCAAGGCACTACGTTGCAAATTTTGACAAACGATATTTGAGGCCCACTGAAGAACGATTCTACTGCCGCTAACGTACATTTCGCGTGAGGCCCTTTAAAGACGAGAGAGATCAGGGTTTGTATGAAGACTTTTAGACGACTGATTTTCCCACGCTCTGTTTACGAGTTGATCAGGAAAGGAAATGACTACTAGTGGTACAAAGTACTCTCTGCCACGCACTGTGCGGTGGTTTGTGGAGTATGCATAAGAATGTAGACGTGGAAGGAATACGAAAGGAATTCAGTCTGTATTTCAGTGTCAAGTTAAAAGACAAGCCGCAGAATAGCAACACTGACGGAAATGAAAAAGTGTTACACCATGGAGCACCAGTTCGATATGTATCAAACTTGTCGAGATTTCATCACATACAGATACGGATCAAACATTGGATTTTTGGGGCGGGGATTGGATTGGGGGGCGGGGGGAGAGTGGAGAAGGAATAGTCAACAGTTTCTTACTTTGTTCTCTCTGCCCCATTCCCTATATAACTTGTATCTCGCCGCCCTCCCCCCCCCCCCCCCACCACCACCACCGCCCCTCTCCATGAGCAATGAGCAATATAATATGCTGTGACTCACATTTAAGTTTCTGTACTTACCTAGGATTTAACAAAAATAACATTATCATAGATAAAATATTTTAATGAAATTAGAATGATAGTAACTTGCTTACGCCTATGTTTTTTACACCACTTTAGCAAGAATTACAAGAATAACTATGTACAATATATAAAGTTGAAGTGTGGGCTCACTATTATCAGAATTTAACTACAAATGTGAACACAAATCTTCAAACTACTGTTACGCGAGAGTGCTAGTGAGAGGAATGCTTTTCGTTTTATTCTTTTCCGCCTACGATCACAAAAGGCAATTTTCCTGTTTTCTTCCTTTAGTGCAGCCTTTTTCCCTGTCTGTATTGTTTTACTTACATTCCTGAGGTTTTCCTGTTCTACTGTGGACTTGCAGACTGTATCGGATGTGTTGTTGATTGCAAGTATGGCACCAACGTCCTCACTGTTATCCATCTACATGCCAGGAAGTTTCACGGTTGCTGTTAGAGGCTCAAGCGGTTGTAACCGGGAGTTAGAAGATAGAGTTTTTACAAGGAACCCATGTCCGGAAATGTACCGTTCGGATGTACAATATAATGAAGATCGGGTGACTTCCAAACATCTCGCTTCACGGTACTCTCACTAGAGACAATGAACTCTGACATGTGTGCTCTACAGATGCTGCTTCACGTGAACACCCTGCTGTTCGTTGCTCTAGGTGTATCTACGACGCATGTTTTCATACACACGATCCATAAAGCCTGGCTCGTGTCCATGGAGTACCACAGTCAATCCCCCTACAGCGAATGCACGTCTCTCGCAGCAATTGAAGAAGTAATCGGGTGAGGCAAAACGGAAAGCTTTCTCGATATATGTGTGGTGCAGGGCTACCATCACTTACCATGCCGTGGAACCGGAAATTTCAAAATGATCCGATCTTCAAACTAATTCTGTATTCAAACGCTATTTTTCAAGACCTGGGTTCCTTATTCAAATTGTATCTACTGATTTCTCTCCACAAGTCCTAGAAGCCTGTAATACGAATTATGAAACACCTTGTATGGAGCCCAGCGCCTAGCTGCAATATCTGACGGCTGTATGCCATCCTCTATAGCCCGGTTCGTTAGAAGAAAGTGGTGCCCTGATAGCCATGCATCTGTTACCAATACAGCGTCACTTAGACGTCTGTTTGCACTTCACACTCATTTTTACTAACGTACATGAAAGCAACTAATCCTTTTTCCTTCTTCTCTACTTTCGGTATGGTATATGTGCTCACACCGAGGTAACAGAAGTCATGGGGTAGCGATATGCACGTATACAACTGGCAGCGGTATCGCGTACACAGGGTATAAAAGAGCAGTGCGTTGGCAGAGCCGTCATACGCATTCAGATGATTCACTGGTAGATTTCCGTAGTGAACATGGCCACACGAAGGGAATTAACAGACTGGGAGCACGGCATTGTAGTAGCAGCTAGTCGTATGGGATATTCCATTTCTTAAATCAATAAATCATTAGGGAATTGAAAATTCTGGTATCATAGTTTCAAGAGTGTGTCTAGAATACCAAATTACAGGCATTACCTCTCACCGCGAATAACACAGTGGCCGACGGCCTTCAGTTAACGACCAAGAGCAGAGGTGTTTCCATAGATTTGTTAGTGCTAACAGACCAGCAACACCGCGTGAAATAACGGCAGAAGTCAATGTGGGACGACGAACGTACACGTTACGATAGAGCGGCAAAATTTGCTGTTAATGGGCTACGCTTTCGCTAGGAGCACGACGTTGCCAGCCATGCCTCTCCCAGGCTCCTGACCATAACGGTTGGACCCTAGATGGCTGGATATCCGTGGCCTGGTCACATGAGTCAGTATTTCAGTTGGTAAGAGCTAATGAGAGCGTTTGTGTGTGGCGCAGACCTCACGAAGCCATGGAGCCAAATTGTCTACAAGGAACTGTGCAGGTTAGTGATGGCTCCATAATGGTGTGAGCTGTGTCTCTGTGGAATGGACTGGCTCTTCTTGTGTAAATGAACTATCATAGACTGGTAATTGTTACTTTAGGCTATTTTTGGACCATTTGCAGCAATTCGTGCACCTCATCTTCCCAAACAACGATACAATTTTTATGGATGACGATGTGCCAAGTCACCAGGCCACAGTCGTTCGCCGTTGGATTGGAGAACATTCTGGACAATACAAGCGAATAATTTGGCCACACACGTCGCCCGACATGAATCCCACCAAACATTTATCAAAATCGAGAGCTCAGTTGGTGCATAAAATTCTGCACCCGTAACACTTCCGCAATTATGGACGGCTATAGAGACGCATTATTTCTGCAGGAGACTTCCAACGACTCATTGAGTCCAAGCTGTATCGAGCTGTTGCACTACACCGAGAAAGCTGAGGTCCGACACAATACTAGGAGGTATCTGATGATTTCAGTTACCTCAGAGTATTGTTCGTTTCCAGTAACTTCCACGTTTAGCATACACACATCATCATGTGTCTGTGAACCACTCCCCCAAGCCACCATCCCTGCTTCTTCCTTGCTTAAGTTCTAAAAAATTGTTTAAAAAGTAGTATTACATTACAGAACCTATACGTACTATAAAAATGAGTGTATATCTTCATCTATGTTTGTATGTATGTTCCACCGCTCTTCCTAGATCAACTGACCGACATCAACGAAATTTGATACACATATCACTTACTAAGTGGAAAGAGCTGTCGAAGTGGTAAGAAGTATCTACCTTCCATAGGGGGAGGAGTGGGGATGAAAAATCAGTGCAGTCCACGACGCGCAAATATCCAAATTTTAGTCATGCAGTATTTGAGAATGAGAGCCCTTAGATACTTGCAACGAATCTTGACACATAATTTCAAACCTTTACTAAACTTTTTATCACTCCGACAACCCTTAAAAATAATGGAAGAAAGAAAGTTTATCACTTACTTAACTTCCCCTGAGAACTACATGACGCTGCAATTTGTTACTGTACTTTTTTACTGCTGACTGTACAAGTAACATATTTTCACGCATTATTCACATGCATCACTGAATGTATCATGTAAATTATATCATTTTACGGAACATAGTTCAGGAGTTATGTCGTCATAAACACCGACGAACGTGAAAAACTGCAGCGTCATGCAAGACTTTTATATTTATTACTTTGTTTCTGCTACCTCTAATCGCAACACTTTCTGCCGACGGTATTCACATCCACCGCAACAAAGTACGTACAAAAAGATGTCATTGTGCGACACATAGTTCAGGAGATATATTAAATACTGAGAAGCGTGAAAAAACTGCAGAATCATGTACAACGTTTTAATTTATTTCTTCTTTACTAACGCCACTATTCACAACGCATTTCACAGACAATGTTCAGATGTACCACTGGACGTACATGCCGAATTATATCATTGTACAGCACATAACGCAGAAGATACGACCCACGCGAAAACGAAATTTGGTACGCACGTTAGTTACAATTTGGAAAAGAATACTGTGAGGATAAGAATCATAGTCCTACTTTTGGGATGAGCGTGATAACGTGGAGAAAGAGGGAGAAGGAGGAGAAACATAGAATGAGGGCAGAGGAGGAGACGTTCAGAGACAGGAAAGAAGAGAAGATTAACAGGGAGAGGAAGAAGGAGGAGATGAACAGATAGTGAGTGGAGGTGGAAATGGTTGGAGAGAGAGAGAGGACGAGGACAAAGAGAGGGTAGGAGTAGATGGAATTAAAGGGATGGAAGAGATGGATTGAGGGTGAAGGAGCAGATGGACAGGGGGGAGGAGGAGCATATTAAATATGAGAGGGGGAGGAACAGTTGGACAGAGATAGGGGTACGGGGTGATTATCTAACAGAATTTGAATATACACATATCCGCGTAAGGACTGGTATTCAGCTTGTGTTACTGTTAAATCGTCAAAAATAGACGCACCTTTGGTAAACTTAAAGGCATAGGAATAAAAAAAATATAGAATTTCATACCGCGATTCATTTTAATCACTACCATAGATAGATACTTCGTAGATTTAGTGGAATCTACATCTACATCTACATCCATGCTCCGCAAGCCACCTGACGGTGTGTGGCGAAGGGTGCCTTGAGTACCTCTATCGGTTCTCCCTTTTATTCCAGTCTCGTATAGTTAGTGGAAAGGATTGTCGGTATGCCTCTGTGTGGGCTCTAATCTTTCTGATTTTATCCTCATGGTCTCTTCGCGAGATATACATAGGAGGGAGCAATATACTGCTTGACTCTTCGGTGAAGGTATGTTCTCGAAACTTCAACAAAAAACCGTACCGAGCTACTGAGCGTCTCTCCTGCAGAGTCTTCCACTGGAGTTTATCGATCATCTCCGTAACGCTTTCGCGATTACTAAATGATCCTGTAACGAAGCGCGCTGCTCTCCGTTGGATCTTCTCTATCTCTTCTATCAACCCTACCTAGTACGGATCCCACACTGCTGAGCAGTATTCAAGCAGCGGGGAACAAGCGTACTGTAACCTACTTCCTTTGTTTTCGGATTGCATTTCCTTAGGATTCTCCCAATGACTCTCAGTCTGGCATCTGCTTTACTGACAATCAACTTTATATGATCATTCCATTTTAAATCACTCCTAATGCATACTCCCAGATTATTTATGGCATTAACTGGTTCCAGTTGTTTACCTGCTATATTGTAGCGAAATGATAAGGGATCTTTCTTCCTATGTATTCGCAGCACATTACACTTGTCTATACTGAGATTCAATTGCCATTCCCTGCACCATGCGTCAATTCGCTGCAGCTCCTCCCGCATTTCAGCACCATTTTCCACTGTTACAACCTCCCGATATACCACAGCATCATCCGCAAAAAGCCTCAGTGAACTTCCGATGTCATCCACAAGGTCATTTATGTATATTGTCAATAGCAACGGTACTACGACACTCCCCTGCGGCACACCTGAAATCACTCTTACTTCGGAAGACTTCTCTCCATTGAGAATGACATGCTGCGTTCTGTTATCTAGGAACTCTTCAATCCAATCACACAGTTGGTCTGATAGTCCATATGCTCTTACTTTGTTCATTAAACGACTGTGGGGAACTGTATCGAACGCCTTGCGGAAGTCAAGAAACACGGCATCTACCTGTGAACCTGTGTCTATGGCCCTCTGAGTCTCGTGGACGAGTGGCGCGGGCTGGTTTTCACACGACCGTCTCTTCTGTAATGTTTTCCACATTTTAGCTGTTGGCAGTCAAGATGACCACTGGTTGACTGAAACCAGTTTCGGCTTTGTTGCGTATAAAATTCAAACACTAAATGAAAATGTCTACAAAAGGTTGACTAATTAACCGAAGATCATTTGTAGTACATTTTTCATTGAGACGCTCATAGTCTTCTACCTGTAGGTTTTCTCTGCCACTTCTGCGACTTCCTACTACTAGAGGCCATAAATTCCATACAGATCACGAAAAATTTCTTAGTGTTGCCTCATTTTGTATGATTAGTTGGTATTACTGCCTTTGATTTACTCAAGGAGATTTGTTCATTTTCACGACGATTTCAATTCGCTTTCTCACGAAGTAAAACAACAACAACATATTTACACTACTCATGTAACGAGTAACTGTGCAACTTTCTTCGCAATCCACATAAGATAGTTACATTAGCCATGTAAAAAGAAACTGAAAGTTTCTTCGCGACCCAATGCTGACCACTGCAGGTACCCACTTTTAGTAGCGAAGTTCCAGTACTTTAGACAGGGTCTCGTGCGTGTAGACACAAAAAAAATTCACTACTGGACAAATAGCAACATTATTTCCGAAAGTAGAGCTTTAAGGACAACTGCAAAAAGAGCCATGATAATTTATTACCGTCGCTAAAGATCTACACTCTTCCCATGACAGCGTACTCCACACGTTTGAGGAAAGTCTTTTCTTAAAACCATAAAAATTAGACTTCACGGTGTAAGATACAAGTCAGTGGAAACGAGTAAATGTTCTCTACGTACTGACGTTCCAAAATATAACATTTAATAATCGTTTGCAGAGATACACATTTCTTATTTCACGAATGATGACAATGAAACGTAATCTGAATTGTAGTGCCTTTACTGAGTTATGGACGAATAGAAATACGTAACTCACAAGCTCGAAGGTAGGTTCCTATTAAACAGACTTCATTCATTTGAATACGTGCAAAAATCATGAGATAATGTCACATAGAAACTCTGTGAATTCTATTTGCTATACTCTTTACCCGTAGCAAACACTTCGGCGAAGACTCTCTGTCTTAAGTATCTTTTCTCCTACCTCTCGTCACCGCGCTGCCTCAGTATAAGTAATTAGCTTAACTCGCTTAGTCACGCGCAGTTTACCAAAGAACTCGCCAGGCATGCCTAAGTGAAGTAATTCAGCAATTACGCATCATCACACATAATGTTCTTTCAGTCTGCCTCGTCTTTTAATCTGCCAGTTACAGCTTAGGAAGAGGGAACTCCTCGGAATGAGTAATTAATTTCCCAGTTTTCTACGATCATGGAAAATTAAATCCATACGACTTCATTTTACGTCCTATGTAAGCGAACAGGGGCACAGGTTAGGAAGATACTTGTGGGTAAGTGATTCAACATTCTCCGTATTTGCATTTAAATTACTTCGGCTGCGGCTCCCCTCGGAAAAAAGGAAGGAAGTGCTGTGAAACAATATGAAACAGTGTTTCAGAGCGCGGAATTAGTTTTGCGATTGGACGATAATCCATCTACGGCTCTGGGAGCTCGGGTGTGCGGTGGAGCAGCAGCGGTCTGGAAATTCAGAGAAAACTTTTCTCGTCAACTGTATTCATGTGTGCTACTGAAATAGTCGCATATGAGTTATAGTAAGTCGGAAACAACTGTCGAAGCCTTTTTAACAGTTATTACTCTGTTGGAGCAGGATATTCACATTTACGGTGGCATAAATTCTGGCATGTTGAACATTTTACATACACTAACAAGAAAAAAAAAAACTCCGAGCGCCAGGAAATAATTAATGTAGAGTAGTGGAATTTCCGTAGTACATCTGTCTAACTGACATTTTTAAGTGATTAACGTTGCAAGGTCGCAGGTTAATGTATGCACGAGGTAAGCCAATGCCGGCCGGAGTGACCGAGCGGTTCTAGGCGCTACAGTCTGGAGCCGTGCGACCGCTACGGTCGCAGGTTCAAATCCTGCCTCGGACATGGATGTGTGTGATGTCCTTAGGTTAGTTAGGTTTAAGTAGTTCTAAGTTCTAGGGGAACTGATGACCTCAGATGTTAAGTCCCATAGTGCTCAGAGCCATATGAACCATTTTTTTGATAAGCCAATGCAAATGTGAAATGCTGGCACATTAATAATCGGTGTAACTGCCAATAGCAATGCAAGTACGCTGACGTGTATGCATTGTGATGTACAGGTGGTGGATGCTAGTTTGTGGGATGGACTTCCATGTCTGTTGCACTTAGTCGTTCAATACGTTGACGGTTAATGCTCTTTGTGGATGGCGCTGGATCTGTCGTCCAGTGACTTCTCGTATGTGCTCGACTGAAGGCAGATCTGGTGATCGAGCAGGTCAAGGCAACATATGGATACTTTCTAGAGGTGGGCGAGCGTTATCCTGCTGGAAAACACTCTGTGGAATGCTGTTCATGAATGGAACCACAACAGGTCGAATCACTACACTGATGACAATAATTAGCTCATAATCGCGCACCAGACCATAGCTCCAGGTGCAGGTCCAAGATGTCTAGGATTCAGCCGCTCACCCGGCCTTGTTCTAGACAACAGACGGCCATCACTGACATCGAGTCAGAACCGCCTTTCATCAGGAAACAAAACAGATCCCCACTCCATCCTCCAGTGAGATCTCGCTTGACACCAGTCAAGTCACAGATGGCAGGGGTTTGGGGTCAGTGAAATGCATGCAACAGGGCATCTGGCTCTGAGCTGCTCTTGAAGAAGACGATTTGACACATTTCGTTGGGTCACTGTGCCACCAATTTCTGGTCGAATTGCCGTTAGATCAACAGGCTGTCCTTGTAGTATCACTAGAACATTCCATGATCCAGTGGAGGGTGCATTTTTTGGAAACAAGTACAGCTCTGTGCCATGCTGTTTGAGACCCCTGGTGCAATTCTGCCAGTCATGAACACGTATATCTATGCTCTGCTATTGTGTGTCTTCATCACACAAACAGGTAAGTGACATAGACAATACAGATCCTTGTCCTACAGCAACATTCTGACCCATTCTGTCCTAAGATCCCAAGTGCTGGAGGCCTCTTTCACTGCTGCAAGGTCCCAACAAACTGGGCTGTTTTGCTGGTGCAGGTTCTGACAAGCCAAAAGTCACCTATACAGGTCTCAGCAAGTTGGACATCCTCACAACAGGTCTCCCCAAGTTGGAGATATCTGTCACTCCTGAATGAAGAAGAACCATTACGTGTGATAATAATAGCAACAACTATAGACAGATATATAACATTATTAACCAAAGGGTACTTACTCTTCCACTTTTTCCTATTCTGCTGTGTAGGACTGGATGATCTCGGCTGCTGCTGTTGACACTTTACGGGCCTTGCACTGACTGCATCTGAGTCCAGTGAGCTTCATGTTCCCTGATGTCACAATCATGTGACCTGATGTGGTGCTGCCAGATCAAATTTCTCATGCTATGGTGTTAATATTGTGAACTAGATCAGTCAGTTCCACACACCAAGTGGAACAAGTAAGAAAATCTTAGGAATTATTTTCCAGCAGGATAACACCACCATGTCCCAAAAAAGAGTGAAATCCCATGCAGATGTTCCAGAAATCCCATCGCTCTTCGTTGGTGTCTTTCAAGTGTGTAGGTGTTGCTGAAATCCCTTCACTCTTTGTCGTATTTCGGAGAGCACTGGTGAGGGCATTATGAGCAGCCGATCAACAGCAAGCATCTGACAAAGCCAGCCTTGGGGAAACCTAATTATGGGAGCTCACATTCGTGTGGAATGCACAGGTTTGCAGGCAGCTCTTTTTCTATTGTTCACATCAGGCAGGAAGCACTTTGGCGTTTTCCATAATTTCTGGAGCCCTACGATGGAGCAAGTTGCCACCAGCACACATTTCCTTGTGACTACATGACATGCAGCAGGTGTTTGAGGTGGTTCGCATGAGCAATGGGCGACTTGCCTCGGCAGGTATCCAATGCAAGTCCTCACAATTTCTTATAGCACTCATCAGGCTGGTAGGTTAGCCTGTGGTACAATAAGATACACACTACAACACAGGCCCGGGAGAGATGGCCACGTGGTGCACTAGATGTCCACACATGCCCTTCACAGTGCTGTGGCCTCATTCAGTAGCTGTCTGTGGCAATGAGTTGATGGAAGGGCTCCGTTTGCAGTATGTAGGAGTGTCTCGGTGATGTTTCTGACGATCGTTAATTGTGTTGGTGCTCCATTTTTTGCAATTTGTTTAGCACTGTGTGTTGAATCTGTAATCGCGTACCTAGATGTTTACGATTTTTTAAAAGGGGTTAGTATTGATTATTTGTGCAGTGTAATTACATAATCACATCCACCCTCCGTCGCATGGAATCCCTGATGCGCTGATGCAGCCCTGGAGAATGGCGTATTGTATCACAGCCGTCCACAATACGAGCACGAAGAGTCTCTACATTTGGTACCGGGGTTGCGTAGACATGAGCTTTCAAATGTCCCCATAAATGAAAGTCAAGAGGGTTGAGGTCAGGAGAGCGTAGAGGCCATGGAATTTGTCCGCCTCTACCAATCCATCGGTCACCGAATCTGTTGTTGAGAAGCGACTGAAATGTGCAGGAGCTCCATCGCGCCTGAACCACATGTTGTGTCGTACTTGAAAAGGCACATGTTCTAGCAGCACAGGTAGAATATCCCGTATGAAATCATGATAACGTGCTCCACTGAGCGTAGGTGGAAGAACATGGGGCCCAATCAAGACATCACCAACAATGCCTCCCCAAACGTTCACAGAACGTTCACACGTTCAATTGAGCCAACTGGCGGTGAATAGAGGAAGTACAGTACATACTGACGAAACTAAAATGAGCTCTAACATGGAAATTAAGCGTTTCCGGACACATATCCACATAACATCTTTTCTTTATTTGTGTGTGAGGAATGTCTCCTGAAAGTTTGGCCGTACCTTTTTGTAACACCCTGTGTATATAGCTGTGATAGTTTCGTATCACATAAATTCCTTGCAACAGACCTGGTCATATCTTTGACAAACTCTTCTGGTAATGGTTTTCCATAAACATCTTTTCGTGGTCGCCTATATAATAATTTTTTTTCCGCCTATAAATTACGTTGGCTTTGGCTGAGCTTGACGGAATCAGTAATTAAACTACTAGATTTTGAGGGGAATATCGTGCAAACTGTTTAACCAAATAGTCTAAATGGTGCTTATAGGTCACAGTAAGGTATGCTACAAAATTTGCCACGAATTGGTTCCAATTACTGGGGATACGAAAGCGTGATACCGCTACCTGTACTACTTGGCATCATTAGCCTAATTATACTTGAGGAAGCGTGTGAGTTTTTGATTTACAAGTCCGATAACTGCAGTTAGCCTAATGTGTTGATTCTAATTCACCAACGATTGCATATGTGATCGAATTACCATTTACGATTTCCTGTTGATGTCATGAGTTTCAATGATATCAGCTTCAAAAACATCAAGCTGAGATCATGGCGTACAAAACGATGTCGTTGTGACGATTATAAAGGTAACGCTAGAACACAGAGGTTAATTGTACTACCAACAACTACTGGCATTGTACCACCAGTAATCTTAAGTATCTTGATATCTCATTCCGTTTAACGTATGCAACTCGGAACATCCCCGCCAGCGATCTGGCTTACTTGTTACATGTGGTACCAATTTCAACAACTCTTCCTCCCGGCATAGGCAAAGCAGGAGCAATTCTTTAACCCTTGTGATAGTAAATGAGCTTTCGACTGGTAGCTAGATCTATATGGCCAGCCTGATTCAGGCATCTGGGAGGGCGCCGTATTGCATGAGAAAACTCATCTCTGCGGGTTCCATAACCGGGTGGCGAATCGCGAGGGCAGTCTCTTTCTTAAGTGTTGCTTCACAAAGGGGGACTCGTTTAGTTTACATTTACATTGTCTGTGGGGATGGAGGCTTCAAAGAACAGATACGTCTTACGCTTCGAGGGGTTTGCAGAGAACGGTCACTGTGTCACGTACCAATGCAAGACACGTATTTCTCCTGTGTGCTGTGAAACTTGTCGGTTACAAATCTGGGTATTGTTTATGTATGGATTCATCGCGACGGAAAGGCGCTGTCTCACAAGTTTCTCCTTTTCTTTGTAGAAACACTGTCTTGGTTGTGCTTTCAGCAGTATGAAGTGAGAAATGCGATCCTCACCCTGCCAAAGCCGTCTCTCAGGACAAGGGGGTTGCGTCCATGAAGCGTCATGAAGCGTCGGCTGACACGTTCATGGATGAAGCGACTAGACTATGGTTTCTTCAGATGGTTGAAATGGCTCTGAGCACTATGCGACTTAACTTCTGGGGTCATCAGTTCTCTAGAACTTAGAACTACTTAAACCTAACTAACCTAAGGACATCACACACATCCATACCCGAGGCAGGATTTCAGCCTACGACAGTAGCGGGCGCTGATGGTTTCTTAATGCAGGTATGTCGCGACGGACTGAAGCCACGCCGACAGTTAAACAGCCCCCCCCCCCCCCCCCCCCAGCCACCTCTTTCTCTTTCTCGCTCTCTTCTTTTATGGGAACTTCCAGTTAGAAATATTCGAAATTTTCCTCGGAGAGGTTTTCGATCCCTCCTCATCTCACTGGCTGCCCTGTAGTTACGTGTTTTGACTGGCTGAGAAGTGCGTTAGGTCGGCGGCGTTTCACTGAACGCTCAGGTGGGTAGAAGCGCAAAGTTTCTGAGTCACTTTGACTCTGATATCAGACTCCAAGGGACTCAGACAATTCAACTCTGGTATCAGGACTAATGGAAGCGGATATTTCGACTCTGGAGGCGACGGGCGCTGGTGTTCTGACTCTGGGTTGAGATTCCAACCAGGTCAGAAGCTGCCTGGACAATGGTAACCGAGTGCCTTCAGGATCCGAATACGACTCTGGAATTGGTAAACACTGCTCCACTTGATAGCGTGCAAGTTTGAGTAGGCGTTAGTAATACTAATTAGATTTAATGGAGAAGAGTGATTTATTGAGTTCCGTGACAATCATTCCATTAATCCCCTTGCTCGATTCGTGATTGAATGTCACGTTAGTGAAGCGTGTGCACACGTTTCCGCAAGCTTTCTCACATGGTGTGAAGAGCATGCCGTTAATTTCTTGCATGTCTGATTAACATCCGATTCAGATAAAGTGATCCACGCAATTGTTTCTGCACCATAGGGGAATACGAACGTGACCGATGTACCCACAGCTACTAACTTTAATTCTTGTCTTAATTGTTTCCCTCTGATCTACCCATAACAATTTAATGTATAATCCAACTAGTCACTTCCCATGTTCATTAATGGTTTTGTTTCTCTACCATATGTGAATACCCTGTAGATTTTTTTTCGTTCATGTGTTCTGATTCTCTGTAGTCCAGACGGAATCAGGCATTAAACCGACCAGTTACGTCTAAGCCCACATCGGCCTCTTGCATAATATGGCGGCCCTACTCAGGATTCACGTACTTGAGGCCTTCTGGTATCTAGAAAGAATTAGCATGATACGTCGAAATATTCTGAAAACTAGGAGCAGTTTGCATTCGGGCAAATAGCGTGAAAATTATCAACCTTTTTTTGCCTCGCACTGCATATATCCATGTGTTTCATTTGTTCCGATTCTTTATGAACTGCTGTTCCCTGTTGAGTCTGTTGTTTCAGGGCGTTGCTAAATCAGTCTTAAAACTTTTATTACGGTATCTGTATAAAAGTGGGGTGAATTTATATGGGTACGAACTGTTGGGCCAATACAGCATTTTACCAGCTGCAGTATTTCGTACTGTGGCAGTTTTCTTCCTTCTCCTGGAACCACTAGTTGTGCTTGTAAATCTAAAATGGGGGCCTACTCAGCGGGCGGACCAAATTATGGTCTTGGGACGTAATTGCATAAGAAGCGTTGGCAGTTATGAGCAAGAGTGGATACTGAAGAGCTGTTGGAAATGCATATATTCGGGTTCGGGACTAGAATAGCACCAGAAAAACTTACCGAACTGAGAAGAGCTGTTGGTAACCAATGGAAGAAGTTTCGTGAAAAGTGTAAGGAAAATACCGGTGTAATTTTACCGGAGAATGAAACTGATGTTGAAGTAGAAACGCACTTGAGGCGGTAACTGTCCCCAAAGAACATTCCTGTCAAGCAATCACGAAAAGAGTAAGAAAAGGCTTGACAGCAGAGAAACAATACAAACTGCCAAATGTTGAAAATACTGGGCGTGTTTGTGATTATCTGGTAAAAATAAATTGAAAATCTGTATAGCAGGAAAGTAGTGTGCTGGAAATATAGCAGAAATTAAGGGTGGTGCTAATTTCTCAGGTAAGAAGAGTGTGCAGAATAAAATTGACACAGAGGTACTGCGCTCTGAAAGTGTCACAATATCCGAGCACACGAATTCCACTGTCGCTCATTCTAGGTCAAAGTAACCTACCAGGTTATCTGTGGTTGGGAGTCGCGATATCAGTACTCAACGCAGCCGATCGCCTAGTGCTTCGACGACAGAATTTTCTTGTGGCCAGGGCAAGCTCGAAGGCCTAGTGTAGTGCATGAACAAGAGAATAGATCTGATGTTGATAACGTAACAGGAAGTGCTGCAGAGGACAGTGTGAGCTAGGATTAAGAGAACATTTGCATTGAGGAAGCAGGGTGGACCTGCTTTCACAAGAATAGGGAAAATGCAAAAAGCATGATGGCCTAAATTGAGCCGTTCAGTCGTTAAGATTATAGATCAGAGGAGAGGATTTCATTTGCTGCTAGTGCAAGCGATATCCAGTAAAACTAGAGAAAAAGTGAAACAAGTGAACTTAAAATCTATTTTTATATCATGGCTGATGCAGAAAAGAACGAATTGATATTCCAGCCGAGACTGCTAGTAGTTGTTTGGAACATACTGTACATTCTTGCTCTTAAATAATATCCCTGACAGTTGGTAAGGCATACTACGAAATGGTGAAAATTAAACACAATGTTAGTTACACGGGTATGTTAAACAAGTTTCATCACTCATGAAAAATAATCTTGGAAGACAACAGAAAATTATGAAAAACTAAGTAAATGACGAGATATTACTGCTGTAATAAATAAGTATCATTAGGCTACTGTGACTGCTATAGAGGAACTGCGTCCACAGTAATTTTTGCTTGCGCCAGTACGTTCTATGGCAGAAAGCAAGCAAATATAGAGAACGTAACACTTGACGAATCAGGAAGACTGATTTAAATTCTATAGGTACGTAGAATATTTACGCCCAGTCACAAGTAACCGAAGAAGTACAGAAGCTACTCTATGCCACAAGAAACTCAAATCAGTCTACTGTGCCTGTCAAAAAGACGAATCACCCAGTAGGGTAGGAAGAAACGAAATACAACTTCACGGTTTGAGAGGGAATGTCGTATTAGCCCACTGATTCCAAAACTGAGTCAAATTTGTAATGGACTTGACAGAATAAGACCACTTATCGGTACTGGGAAAGTTATATCTTCTCCTGAATAAAGCTGGTCCCAATTGTTGTAACTGGTCCTTGATATCCGGGATACTGGCACTTTTGACAGGGTTGATATCCGAACTGGTCTCTCACATGTTCTGTTGGGAACAGATCTGGATGTCTTTCTGACCATGGGAGTACCTCAACATCGCACAGCTAATTCATAGAGGCACGTGACACGTGTGAAGAATGGTACCAGGAGACTGCCGCTTGAGAAGCAGCATATGATGTAAAATTGTGCCGGCAGAGTGCCCTCAATCAGAACCAGGCGTCACCTGAGATCCTACTCGACGGCTCCCAAAACCACGTGGCCAAGAGTAGCGCTACTGTACCTTTTCGAAACATTGGAAGAATGAGGCCTGTCAGCAGATCGTCTCCATGTTCGCCGACGGTGCCATTCTGCGGTAGTGTAGAACCACGACTTATACCTGAACACAGAGCTATGTTATTCATCAGAAGCCCATGTTTCCCGGTCACAGCACCACTCAAAACGCAGCCGTTTGTGCAGTTTTAACGGCAACGGTCACTAGGGCTGCTGCTGCTCTCCCACCAATAGCGCGTTAAGAACCAGAATTTCGCAGGTATCCATTACTTGTTCTGTGATGGCAGGAGTTGCCATGAGCTTGATACACAATATTACGATTCTCCTTTGTAATGGTCAGACTTTTTCGACTAGAAACTTGACGACGAGTATGCGTGCCGTCAGGTTCGCGTGCATTGACGACCGGGGCACTTTTACATTCGGACGTGGGCAAGTCAATGTGATTGTTGTAAGTTATCGACATTCACGTCACAGAGAGAGCAAGTTGTATTACTGTTAAACTATCTTTGGTCTTGTTGTGGCGCAGCCTTTGCCTCCGCGGAGTCTGATGCATATTAGTTGAAATATGGTACCTGATGGACGTATTCAGCATCGCTGTGTTGAGTTGCGATTGTACCCGTTAGATGAAGAAAGATTTATTGTAAAGGACTGCAAGGTTCAATATGATGTATATACTGGAAGGCGAAAAGAATATAAATTTTGAACATTGTTACTATTTTTGAACAGAAGAAGTTTGCGGTAAGCCTGGAGCTCTGCGCAGCTAGTCTGTGTGAATAATTATTGTCCGTTAGTTAACTTCCTGAGAACCGAGAGAAAGACCACCCCACTTCCCTGAGTCATGCGTTAAGATATGAGCTGATTAGGGATGTTTGATTTTTATAGAAATTCTCTATTAACATTACAACCTTTTCAAATTATTGTTCACTTTGTTAAGCAAAGTATTATTGAGACCAATATTATTTGCGAGGGTCACGCGACGTTACTGTCTGTCTGAATAGCACTTCATTCTAAAATCGTTGTCTTGGAGTATCACTTTATAGGAATAGTTACTTTCCTCACCCACTGTTAAAGAAAGCTTATCATTACGCATTACCACAATGCACCGTGTAGCATGCAACAGTTTGACTATTGTTTGGAAATTTTATTTTAAAAAATATGGAAATCTGCCATAGCCGCTGGCTGTTTGATGTTTGCTGTTGTGCGTTCGAGAAATCTGCGACAATGTTATCAAAATACAAGGCAAGCGAAAACTTTAATTTACAACAAGTTGTGTTCAGACCAGTTACAGTCTTATTCAAATTAGGTTCTGTTTAGTCCAAGATTAGCATACGAGTTTATGTTGGATAACAGTTTGTGGATACAAAGTTTTGATAGCACGTGGTTTTTTTTATAGAGTGGGACATAAATTTGGGATACATTTCATAAAGAAATATATGACGGGGACCTTACAATACAGCCGTACCGAAGGATTCGACCTGCTGGCCAAATGGAGACCCTTAATGAGGCACATTTCAAGCTCTATCAGTTGTAGATAAAACTGTCTCACAAGAGTCTGCCGCATCTCCGTGTCCTTCACTCAACATCTGACGCTGTTCACGCCCTTTACACAATCTACCAGGCCTTGTCACAGAGAATTACAACTCCAATCGTTTGTTTACCCGCTGATAGTGTTGCGTAGTTGTTACATTCACATCCGGACATGTCTTATGGGTGATTCAGTTCTTTTATTAGCCATTGTCTTTCCGAGAGCACTCTGCATGAAGATACCAGTAATGCCGGCATTTACTGGATTAAAACGAGATTTCGTAACACAAGACAATCTGGCACGTGCTTCACAGAATATCAAGCAATATTTCAAATCGATTTATATTTTATGAATAAGCGGAAATTGCCGTTAACTGTCAGCATGAAAGTGACCGAAGTACTTCAAAATAAATTACTGATTATTAAGCACGGCTGTGACCAAGCTGCATCACCTAATTCTTGGAAGAGCCTCTGTTCAAGAACACAGCATAGCGTGATAACGTCGATAACTTGTACGTTGCGACAGTCGATTGATACCGTACAGACGAAAGTTTGCTGAAATACGCAAGTGGCTGTGTTACTTATTCTGAGACAAAATGGAAAACCAACAGACTTTCTAAGTGACACTAGTCACTGGAATGTGGTCATCTCAAGAAAGAGAGTCAAAGTGCCTCAAGTATTCGATAGCAATAGCGCTCAAAGCAGAAACAGCAGACACGAGTTGTAATAAGAGGGCTTCACAGATTACTAATAACAGAGTCAATTAGTTTTCACTTTCCCAAGTGAACAAAACCACCCGACCGCAAATGGGACTGTAACGAGATATGCTAGAGAAAATACGACATTAGTAGTATAAAAATCTAGTCATCACCTCAGTTTTTAAATCCAGACACAATTTTTCAATTGGAACAATGTCTACCCACTATTATGACAAGAGTTGGCGTGAAATAGCGACTTCGCATAGCATTTGACGTTGACGTTGTCATCTTCTGTCCTTCATGATCTCCTCCTCTCCACCAAACTTTTAATTTTACATTCTGTAAGTAGGCTGTTTAGGTTTTTATGTTGGTTGTTGTGTCGTAGCAAGACAGCCACGCCACGGAAGTAGCCGAAAGGCACGCGTTTAGTTTACGCAGGCAAGAGATAGGTCTGTAATGAATGCTATAATGAAAAGTACGTAGCTTCTGGAATACTTAACTTTAATCCATCCTTGGTACATCGCTACTTTTGACGATATAAGTGAGACTCCATAGATACATGCAATAAACTACTAATGGCGCCTTTCTAGGTCGTAGCCATGGACTTAGGTGAAGGCTATTCTATCCGCTCGGCAAAGGAGCGAGGCTTCGTCAGTGTAGTCGCTAGCAAAATCGTCCGTACAACTGGGGTGAGTGCTATTCCGTATCTCGAGACCTGCCTTGTGGTGGCGCTCGGTCTGCGATCACACAGTGGCGACACGCGGGTCCGACATGTACTAATGGACCGCGGCCGATTTAAAGCTACCATCTAGCAAGTGTGGTGTCTGGCGGTGACACCACATTCCTCCCCCGCAAATCGGCGAACGGTCGTGTTATAAGGCTTCCGCCCGCCGTGGGGAGGACCCCATGTTGACGTATGCGATGAGGTGGGGAGCTTAACAACAGGCGAGGCTGTGCCACCCGCACCCGGCCATTCGGTCCGAGGGGATCTAGGAAACGCCTGAAAACCTAGTCCAGGGTGCACGCCAACAGGCGAAGTATGCGCCCGTAAAGAGACAGGAGGGGCCGAAGGGTCGACCTCCATTGCGTCGGGGTATCCGACGCGCGATGACGTCATGTGGTCCGGAGCGGGCAAGAGTTCCATGGCGGAGGACAGCTGGTCACGGGAAGCGATCGGCGGCGCGTGACCTAGGGAGGCGCGTGGCGGCTGCAGCGAAGCGTCCACTGCGGGCGGCGCCGGCGGGTGAACAGGCGGCGCCGGCGGCGGCTGCGGCGGCGCGTCGCCATGGGGCAAAATGGAAGGCATCGACGGTAACACCTGGGGATGAGGGGAGCCAGTAGATGGGTCCCCAGGGCGCTGACCGGACGGCACCGTCGCTGAAAGCAGACGGGGAGCGGCAGAACCCGTGCGACGACAGAGGCGCAGCTGATTGAGATGCCGACGCACCTCACCAGAGGCCCCCAAAACCAAATACATCACGCGGCCGAGGCAGCAAAGAATGTGCCCTGCGAGCCAACGCCGTGAACCTCGAAAGTTGCGATAGAATTCAACGTCGCCTGGAGCAAAAGCAGGAGTCTGCCGCTGCACAGGAACCTGATGCAGCGGGTGCAGCAAAGACATCAAGGTTCGATGAGGACGACTGTGGAGCAACTCAGCCGGCGAGCGACCATTTCGGGGCTGAGAGCGATACGATGACAAAAAGAGCAACAACGCGTCCTCCCGAGAATGCGACTCTTTCAACTTCAACATCTGTGACTTGAAAGTCCGGACCAATCGTTCAGCGGCACCGTTTGACTGAGACGAAAACGGTGCGGATGTCAGATGTTGAATACCATTGGCCTGATTTACAATAGACAAGTTAAACAATGGAAATAAATCTAAACCAAACAAGTTCACTGGAGTAGAAGAATGAAGAACGTAAAATGACACAAGTTGTGTTTGTCCCTTGTATGTTGCAAGAAGAGTGCACTGTCCTAACACAGGGATATTCTGACCGGAATAACTATTTAACTGAACATTTGCGGCACGCAACGGAGGTTTGCCCAGATGTTTGTACGTGTCAGGATTGAGCAATGAAACTGCAGCTCCGGTATCGAGCTGGAATGGTATGACCTTGCCATTAAAGTCCAAATCTACAAAAAGTTTATTGTCCTGCTGACGACAAGAGCGACTGTCTCGTGCAATTTGAACTGATACAGGTACGGCATCACTTGCTAATTGACGTGATTTCCGGCGACGTCGACGCACACTTTGTGTGGGACGAACACAGTCACTGTTAGAGACAGTGGCACTGGACGAAGTGGAATTAACTACATGAATGTCCATGGGCGAAGGTTCACGAGCCTGAGTATTCTTGGTTCGATTCCGGCGCGAAGCAATAGGCCTGGAATGGATGTGATTGTTTGATCTGAGCTTTTTCTGGCAAACACTTTGAACATGTCCTTTTTTATTACAGTAAAAACAAATAGCTTGGCGTGACGGGCAATTGTCACGCGAATGTCTAGTTGCACACCGGTGGCATGATTTCACTGCATTTGTATGCTTGCGCGGCACACGTGGAGAGCTAGGCGGCAGCTGCGCGGACGAGGCCGAGGGCTGTTTATCGGTCCGTGCAGCGCGCCCGGCGGGCCGGTTAATGTGACACACGGCTGGCGAAGTTGCAAATGATTCCTGAGCAAAGTCAAGCGTGTCTTGTCTATCCAATATGTCTATCACTTGTTGAAGGGATGGATTGACGAGTTTCAAAATCTGTTCCCATATGCGAACATCAGAAACGTTCTGTGCTATTGCATCACGTACCATAGTATCTGAATAAGGGAGTCTACATTCACACTCAAAAGCACAATCCCTTGTAAAGCCTTGCAATGTTGCAACCCGCTCCCTATTAGTTTGACCGGCCGTACGTTTTGTACGAAAGAAAGTATACCTTTTTGCAACTACATTAACTGTTTCCTTGAAATAGGCATCTAAAGCAGACAAAATTTCTTCGTAGGACAGAGTTGCTACGTCGCGTCGGGGAAATAATTTCACTATCACATGGTACGTTTGCACCCCTACACACGCCAATAAATGAGGCTGCCGCTCGTTACCTTGAATTCTGTAGGCGGCGAGATGAAATCCAAACTGGCGTGACCACTCCGTCCATGTTTCCTTAGCTGGTTCATAGGGACGAAATGGGGGTGCAACTGCATGTTGTGGGTGCGGTAGCGGTGAAGCGGCGGCGGCCGCATCGTTTTGCAGTGCACGTTGACCCTGGACGAGCTGTCCAAGGGCATCCAATAACGCCTGCGTCTGCTGATTCTGCAAGCGATAAAATTCGGACAGTACATCTGGAGATTGTGGCGAAGCCATGACACAAGTAAATCAAGTAATGAGAAAGAAGAAAATCGTTTTAATCGTCGTCGCCAACTGTTGTGGCGTAGCAAGACAGCCACGCCACGGAAGTAGCCGAAAGGCACGCGTTTAGTTCATGCAGGCAAGAGATAGGTCTGTAACAGGATACGTAATGAATGCTATAAAGAAAAGTACGTAGCTTCTGGAATACTTAGCTTTAATCCATCCTTGGTACATCGCTATTGACGATATAAGTGAGACTCCATAGATACATGCAATAAACTACTAATGGCGTCTTGCTAGGTCGTAGCCATGGACTTAGCTGAAGTCTATTCTAACTATCTGCACGGCAAAGGAACGAGGCTTCGTCAGTGTAGTCGCTAGCAAATTCGTCCGTTCAACTGGGGCGAGTGCTATTCCGTATCTCGAGACCTGCCTTGTGATGGCACTCGGTCTGCGATCACACAGTGGCGACACGCGGGTCCGACATGTACTAATGGACCGCGGCCGATTTAAAGCAAGTGTGGTGTCTGGCGGTGACACCACATTGGTAACGTCACGTATGAAAATCACTGAGTGTGCTGTGTGCAGTCTGTGGCTGGTTTGCATTTTTGGAATTGCTATTGTAGTGTTGGGCAGTTGGATGTGAACAGCACATAGCGTTACGCAGTTGGAGTTGAGTCGCCAGCAGTGGGAGATGTGGGGAATGAGATGGCGGAGTTTTGACAGCGGATGATCTGGTTGTGTGTCCATCAGAGACAGTAAATTTGTAACATTGGATATAATGAACTTATATATATATATATATATATATATATATATACACACTCCTGGAAATGGAAAAAAGAACACATTGACACCGGTGTGTCAGACCCACCATACTTGCTCCGGACACTGCGAGAGGGCTGTACAAGCAATGATCTCTTCTTCAGAAACGCTTTCCTTGCCAGTGCCAGCCTACATTTTATATCCTCTCTACTTCGACCACCACCAGTTATTTTGCTCCTCAAATAGTAAAACTCCTTTATAACTTTAAGTGTCTTATTTCCTAATCTAATTCCCTCAGCATCACCCGACATAATTCGAATACATTCCATTATCCTCGTTTTGCTTTTGTTGATGTTCAACTTATATCCTCCTTTAATGACACTATCCATCCCGTTCAACTACTCTACCAAGTCCTTTGCTGTCTCTCACAGAATTACAATGTCATCGGCAAACCTCAAAATTTTTTATTTCTTCTCCATGAATTTTAATACCTACTCCTAATTTTTCTTTTGTTTCCTTCACTGCTTGATCAACATACAGGTGGAATAACATCGGGGAAAGGCTACAAACCAGTCTGACTCCCTTCCCAACCACTGCTTCCCTTTCATGTCCCTCGACTCTTATAACTGACATCTGGTTCTTGTGCAAATTGTAAATACCCTTTCGCTGCCTGTATTTTACCCCTGCCACCTTCAGAATTTAAAAGAGAGTATTACAGTCAACATTGTCAAAAGCTTTCTCTAAGTCTTGAAATGCTAGAAACGTAGGTTTGCCTTTCCTTTTCTTTCTTCTAAGATAAGTCATAGGGTCAGTATTGCCTCACGTGTTCCAACATATCTACGGAATCCAAACTGATCTTCCCCGAGGTCGGCTTCTATCAGTTTTTCCATTCGTCTGTAAAGAATTCGCGTTAGTATTTTGCAGCTGTGACTAATTAAACTGATAGTTCGGAAATTTTCACATCTGTCAACACCTGCTACCTTTGGGATTGGATTTATTATATTCTTCTTGAAGTCTGAGGGGATTTCGCCTGTCTCATACATCTTGCTCACCAGATGGTAGAGTTTTGTCAGGACTGGCTCTCCCAAGGCCGTCAGTAGTTCCAATGGAATGTTGTCTACTCCCGAGGCCTTGTTTCGACTCAGGTCTTTCAGTGCTCTGTCAAACTCTTCACGCAGTATCATATCTCCCATTTCATCTTCATCTACATCCTCTTCCCTTTCCATACTATTGTCCTCAAGAACATCGCCCTTGTATAGACCGTCTATATACTCCTTCCACCTTTCTCCTTTTCCTTCTTTGCTTAAAACTGGGTTTCCATCTGAGCTCTTCATATTCATGCAAGTGGTTCTCTTTTCTCCAAAGGTCTCTTTAATTTTCCTGTAGCCAGTATCTATCTTACCCCTCGTGAGATAATCCTCTACATCCTTCATTTGTCCTCTAGCCATCCATGCTTAGCTATTTTGCACTTCCTGTCGATCTCATTTTTGAGACGTTTGTATTCCTTTTTGACTGCTTCATTTACTGCATTTTTATATTTTCCCCTTTCATCAATTAAATTCAATATTTCTTCTGTTACCCAAGGATTTCTACTAGCCCTCGTCTTTTTACCTACTTGATCCTATGCTGCCTTCACTACTTCATCCCACAAAGCTCCCCATTCTTCTTCTACTGTATTTCTTTCCCCCATTCCTGCCATTGTTCCCTTATGCTCTTCGTGAAACTCTGTACAACCTCTGGTTTAGTAAGTTTATCCAGGTCCCATCTCCTTAAATTCCCACCTTTTTGCAGTTTCTTCAGTTTTAATCTGCCCCTGGAAATGTCTTACAATTTAAAACCTGGTTCCTAAATCTCTGTCTCACCATTATACACTCCTGGAAATGGAAAAAAGAACACATTGACACCGGTGTGTCAGACCCACCATACTTGCTCCGGACACTGCGAGAGGGCTGTACAAGCAATGATCACACGCACGGCACAGCGGACACACCAGGAACCGCAGTGTTGGCCGTCGAATGGCGCTAGCTGCGCAGCATTTGTGCACCGCCGCCGTCAGTGTCAGCCAGTTTGCCGTGGCATACGGAGCTCCATCGCAGTCTTTAACACTGATAGCATGCCGCGACAGCGTGGACGTGAACCGTATGTGCAGTTGACGGACTTTGAGCGAGGGCGTATAGTGGGCATGCGTGAGGCCGGGTGGACGTACCGCCGAATTGCTCAACACGTGGGGCGTGAGGTCTCCACAGTACATCGATGTTGTCGCCAGTGGTCGGCGGAAGGTGCACGTGCCCGTCGACCTGGGACCGGACCGCAGCGACGCACGGATGCACGCCAATACCGTAGGATCCTACGCAGTGCCGTAGGGGACCGCACTGCCACTTCCCAGCAAATTAGGGACACTGTTGCTCCTGGGGTATCGGCGAGGACCATTCGCAACCGTCTCCATGAAGCTGGGCTACGGTCCCGCACACCGTTAGGCCGTCTTCCGCTCACGCCCCAACATCGTGCAGCCCGCCTCCAGTGGTGTCGCGACAGGCGTGAATGGAGGGACGAATGGAGACGTGTCGTCTTCAGCGATGAGAGTCGCTTCTGCCTTGGTGCCAATGATGGTCGTATGCGTGTTTGGCGCCGTGCAGGTGAGCGCCACAATCAGGACTGCATACGACCGAGGTACACAGGGCCAACACCCGGCATCATGGTGTGGGGAGCGATCTCCTACACTGTCCGTACACCACTGGTGATCGTCGAGGGGACACTGAATAGTGCACGGTACATCCAAACCGTCATCGAACCCATCGTTCTACCATTCCTAGACCGGCAAGGGAACTTGCTGTTCCAACAGGACAATGCACGTCCGCATGTATCCCGTGCCACCCCACCTGCTCTAGAAGGTGTACGTCAGCTACCCTGGCCAGCAAGATCTCCGGATCTGTCCCCCATTGAGCATGTTTGGGACTGGATGAACCGTCGTCTCACGCGGTCTGCACGTCCAGCACGAACGCTGGTCCAACTGAGGCGCCAGGTGGAAATGGCATGGCAATCCGTTCCACAGGACTACATCCAGCATCTCTACGATCGTCTCCATGGGAGAATAGCAGCCTGCATTGCTGCGAAAGGTGGATATACACTGTACTAGTGCCGACATTGTGCATGTTCTGTTGCCTGTGTCTATGTGCCTGTGGTTCTGTCAGTGTGATCATGTGATGTATCTGACCCCAGGAATGTGTCAATAAAGTTTCCCCTTCCTGGGGCAATGAATTCACGGTGTTCTTATTTCAATTTCCAGGAGTGTATAATCTATCAGAAACCTGTGAGTATGTCCAGGCTCCTTCCATGTATACAACCTTCTTTTATGATTCTTGAACCAAATGTTAGCTAGGATTAAGTTGTGGTCTGTGCAAAATTCTACCAGGCGGCTTCCTCTTTCATTTCTTACACCCAATCCATATTCACCTACTACGTTTCCTTCTTTCCCTTTTCCTACTACCGAATTCCAGTCACTCATGACTATTAAATTTTCGTCTCCCTTCACTATCTGAATAATTTTTTTTTTTTTATTTCATCATACATTTCTTCATTTTCTTCGTCATCTGCAGAGCTAGTTGGCATATAAACTTGTACTACTGTAGTAAGCGTGGGCTTCGTGTCTATCTTGGCCACAGTAATGCGTTCACTATGCTGTTTGTAGTAGCTTACCCGCACTCCTATTTTTTTATTCATCATTAAACCTACTCCTGCACTACCCCTATTTGATTTTGTATTTATAACCCCGTATTCGCCTGACCAAAAGTCTTGTTCCTCCTGCCACCGAACTTCACTAGTTCCCACTATATCTAACTTTAACGTATCCATTTCCCTTTTTAAATTTTCTAACCTACCTGCCCGATTACGTGATCTGACATTCCACGCTCCGATCCGTAGAACGCCAGTTTTCTTTCTTTATTGGTACCCCACAGTAAAAAGTCTCTACTACCGTTCCAAGTATAATTTTCGTATGATTTTAAACGTATAAGTTTTAGACGGAGCTTCTTTTGCGCTTCAGCGCACCAATATTTTTATTTAAAAGTTGTTCCGAAACCGCAAGTTTTAAAAGCATCTAATTCTAATAATCCCCACTGTGCTGAGTCTCCAACCACGTTCCTTCTTACAAATCTTATTTGATTGCCATCGGTCAACGTCACAGGTAACGTATCTCTAAAATATTTTAGAAAATAAAACACAATGTATATCGCATGATGTGAACTTTGGAAATTTATCATTTAACGCAGCAGGAAATTATGCTGATACTTACTACTTTACTTTCGGCTAATAAATCTTGAACCTATCCCCTTATTTATTGTTTTTAATTATCTTGGTTTATTAGCGTTATGATGTGATGCCTCTTTTGTATTATCTATGTAATTTCCCTTGTTACTGGCTGTTAATCTGTCACTTACGACGGTAGTAACTGGTGACGTATGTTCAGTCGCAGAAGGGTCCTTAGGTTTACTGTGTACTTCGTTGTCTCGTAGTTCACATTCTAATTCAAGTTTCAGAGATTACTGAAATTGCTTTTCTATCCTTCTTTACAAACATGCGTAAAAATGAGCCATGTGCGGTTTGCAATGATGCCGTTCATAGCTTGACACCTTGTAATAGCGACAGTGGCGTCTCGTTCAGTGGACGACGTGCTTTTCTATGTCTAAATCTGTATCTACATCCATACTCCGAAAGCCACCCGATTGTGTGTGGTGGAGGGTACCTTGAGTACCTCTATGGGTTCTCCCTTCTATTCCAGTCTCGTATTGTTCGTGGGAAGAAGGATTGTTGGTATGCCTCTGTGTGGGCTCTATGGGCTCTAATCTCTCTGATTTTATCCTCATGGTCTCTTCGCGAGATATACGTAGGAGGGAGAAATATACTGTTCTCGAAACTTCAACGAAAGCCCGTACCGACCTACTGAGCGTCTCTCTGGAGTTTACCTATCATCTCCGTAACCCTTTCACAATCACTAAATGATCCTATAACGAAGCGCGCTGCTCTCCGTTGGATCTTCTCTATCTCTTCTATCAACCCTATCTGGCACGGATCCCACACCGGTGAGCAGTATTCAAGCAGCGGGCGAACAGGTGTACTGTAACCTACTTCCTTAGTTTTCGGACTGCATTTCCCTAGGATTCTTCCAATGAATCTCAGTCGGGCATCTGCTTTGCCGACGAATAATTTTATGTGGTCATTCCATTTTAAATCACTCCTAATGCCTACTCCCAGATAATTTATTAAATTAACTGCTTCCAGTTGCTGACCTGCTATATTGTAGCTAAATGATAAAGGATCTTTCTTTCTATGTATTCGCAGCACATTACACTTGTCTACTTTGAGATTCAATTGACATTCCCTGCACCATGAGTCAATTCCCTGCAGATCCTCCTGCATTTCAGTACAGTTTTTCGTTGTTACAACTTCTCGATATACTACAGCATCATCCGCAAAAAGCCTCAGTGTACTTCCGATGTTATCCACAAGGTCATTTATGTATATTGTGAACAGCAACGGTCCTACGACACTCCCCTGCGGCACACCTGAAATCACTCTTACATCGGAAGTCTTCTCTCCATTGAGAATGACATGCAGCGTTCTGTTATCTAGGAACTCTTCAATCCAATCACCCAATTGGTCTGATAGTCCATGTGCTCTTACTTTGTTCATTAAACGACTGTGGAGAACAGTATCAAACACCTTGCGGAAGTCAAGAAGCATGGCATCTACCTGGGAACCCGTGTCTATGGCCCTCTGAATCTCGTGGACGAATAGCGCGAGCTGGATTTCACACGATTGTCTTTTTCTTAACCCATGTTGATTCCTACAGAGTAGATTTCTACCCTCCAGAAAAGTCATTATATTCTAACATAATACGTGTTCCAAAATTCTACAACTGATCGACGTAGGAGATATAGGTCTATAGTTCTACACATCTGTTTGACGTCCCTTCTTGAAAACGGGGATGACCTGTGCCCTTTTCCAATCTTTTGAAACGCTACGCTCTTCTAGAGACTTACGGTACACCGCTGCAAGAAGGGGGCCAGTTCCTTCACGTACTCTATGTAAAATCGATCTGCTATCCCATCAGGTCCAGCGGCCTTTCCTTGTGTAAGTTTTGTTTGTCTGCAAGGCTTTTTCCTATCCGTCTGTCATCTATTTCAATACCTACCATTTTGTCATCTGTGCGACAAACTAGAGAAGCACCTACAGTGCAGCCTTCCTCTGTGAAACAGCTTGGGAAAAAGACATTTAGTATTTCGGCCTTTAGTCTGTCATCCTCTGTTTCAGTACCATTTTGTTCACAGAGTGTCTGGACATTTTATTTTGATCCACCTACCGCTTTCACATAAGACCAAAATTTCTTAGGATTTTCTGCCAAGTCAGTACATAGAACTTTACTTTCGAATTCACTGAACGCCTCTCGCATATCCCTCCTCACACTACATTTCGCTTTGTGTAATTTATGTTTATCTGCAAGGTTTTTGCTATGTTTGTGTTTGCTGTGAAGTTCCCTTTGCTTCCGTTACAGTTTTCTAACTCGATTGTTTTACCACGGTGGCTCTTTAGCATCTCTTACGATCTCGCTTTTAACATACTCATCTAATGCATATTGTACGATGGTTTTGAACTTTGTCCACTGATCCTCAACACTATCTGTACTTGAGACAAAACTTTTGTTTTGGGCCGTCTAGTACTCTAAAAACTGCCTTTTGTCACTTTTGCTAAACAGAAAAATGTTCCGACCTTTTTTAATATTTCTATTTACATCTGAAATCATCGACGCAGTAACCGCTTTATGATCGCTGATTCCCTGTTCTGCGTTAACTGCTTCAAATAGTTCGGGTCTGTTTGTCACCAGAAGGTCTAATATGTAATCGCCACCAGTCGGTTCTCTGTTTAACTTCTCATGGTAGTTTTCAGATAATGCACTTAAGAAAATTTCACTGGATTCTATGTGCCTGCCACCCGTTATAAACGTTTGAGTCTCCCAGTCTATATCTGGTGAAAGCAAATCTCTACCCAGAACTATAACATGGTCGGCAAATCTACTCGAAATATTTTCCAGATTTTCCTTCAGGTGCCCTGCCACAACAGCTGCTGAGCCAGTGGGGCTACAGTAACATACAATTACCATGTTTGAGCCTGCTTTAACCGTGACCTTCACTCAAATTATTTCACATTTCGGATCTCTGTCAATTTCCTTCGATACTAATGCACTTTTTAACACTATAAACATGCCTCCCCCTACACTTTCCAGCCTGTCCCTGCCGACTTACAGTTCATCTGTGTAGTTTCACAGTGACTGGTTTTAGTACTGTGAGTTGTTGGTGGAATGGCTTTCCCGGATCCGTGTTTATCTTGTGGTTTTGAATGAGCAGTCATTTTAATGCTGTCTGCGTACTGGATTATTTTTGGGAGGGGGGGGGGGGAGTTGTGAACGGACGTCAGGTCGGTTGGGGCGCAGCAGTGAGCAGGTGCGTGCAGCCTGAGGGCAAGATGGGGACGCTGGCGGCGTACTGCCACGCCGGATCGAGGAGGCGTAGCTGCGAGAGCGACGACTTCGTTGCACACCGAAACCTGGGCGTTTAAGGTGAGTGAAGAGTTAACTGCTAATGCAATCCTGACTATTCTGAGATCTCGTCTTTGGTCAGTGGGTTGTTGCTCCCAAGGCCGCTGAGCCTGGCGGCAACGAGTGAAGTGTTTCGGGGCAGTGAAATATTGCAGCTGTCTTTCTCTACTGATTATTCACCATTGAATTTAGTACTATTCTTATTCAAGGCGCTACAGTCTGGAACCGCGCGACCGCTATGGCCGCAGGTTCGAATCCTGCCTCGGGCATGGATGTGTGTGATGTCCTTAGGTTGGTTAGGTTTAAGTAGTTCTAAGTTCTAGGGGACTGATGACCTCAGAAGTTAAGTCCCATAGTGCTCAGAGCCATTTTTTTTTTTCTTTGACTATGCGGTTGATTTGTATGAGGGTGTGTGGTAAGCTGTTTTCGTTTGATGATTATAGGTCAAGTGAAATATTAGTCTCTTTGTCTTAGTAACGAGTGTAGAGTATGACGTCATGGGTCAAAGCACACCGGTGGAATCGGACCTTGATCTGATCCCATATTATACTATTCACGTGGAAGCTGAACTTAGATATCGTAATCACAACTTCAGATACAGTTAAAGCATATTTTCAGATAATAGATCCAATTTCTTTACAATTACTATTTTTTAGTTCTTACATTGTACCTTGGTCTGCACTACAACTGGAGAGCTCTTTCTATGGTACTCGACTCGACTTATTTCCAAGACATCTTTCTCTTATTAATATGTGACTAATAACAATATGTTTAATTCGGATTATTATGTAGGATAATCCTTGTAACCAAAATTGTCTTTATCATTTACGTTCCAGAATATTGACAGTCGGGTGACGTCATACACGCCATGTTGTTTATCATCGGTCGCATCAGTAGTCAAAATCGACGACTGGTATCGCATTTTCCTCTTTAACCAAGTCTGGCTTTCTGAGTTTAAGTAGTAGCCAACGAAAGAGAGATACAAAGTTCCAGTCATATGCGTTCCAGACACGTTTCAGACGCATTTTACGTTTTTCACAAATGATCATAGCAATACACAGTGTGCTAACGACTAAACGTGTGTTACCTGAAGCGGAAAACTTAATATCCCTGCACTGTCGCCAGCATGTTGCGAGATTCATTTTTTCTTGGAATTATTATAATTATGTGCCAGCTCAAACTAACAACAGCAGACAACAGATGTGCGTACGAACAGTTAGTTATGAGCAGGCAGTGTTAAGTAATGGAAGTTCGGCCGCAGTTTCTTAAAACTATTGCGTCACAAAACGCAGTGGGGCAACATTTCTAAATCAAATGTTCATGACATTCTCAGCACACCTTCACTCCCAAACAAAAACAAAGACACGTGGACGTCTGCCACGACTTGACTGGGATGTTAAACTTGAACATTTCTTACCTGAACAAAATCTTTGTGCATAACGGCACTTGCTGTTATCAATACAACCTACCACAAAACGACAAAGTGCATAAATTCACGTTTTCATGACATAACTGATATTCAACGCAGTCTGACGTGCCGGTAGAACAACATTCCAAACATTCCAAAGAACGACTTTTTGGCACTTTCATATTGTTATATGAACGTTTCGTGCGTTTTACTCAAATGGGGAGAGACACATGATACATTAAAACAGCCATCTTAACTTTTCTATATTCTGTATTAATGCAGTCTTGAAACTTCTTGGACACTTGGGGTAAACAATTATTGCGTGGTGTCTCTTAACGGAAACGTCCCACTGACGCAGTCTTACCTACTCCAACAAAAGGATCCACAATACTAATACAGACGTCGTGGGGTAACAGCTACTGTTCACCACATTTTAACTTCTCCAGTTTTTCATGGTGACAAGGCAAAAAAATTGGTTTGATGTTAGATTTAACCTCAAATTTAGGCGACAATAAGACTAACTTAATAAACATACTATATTTTTCTTTAGCCTCAGGATCTTCCAGTTACACTGGTCTAAGATGATTACACATCTGCTATCGCTTATTCTACTGAGCAGCAGCAGCAGCAACACCGAAGTAACCGCTTTTGTGGCAATTTACGAGTTCCTAACCTGGAACGAATTATATGGTTTCATCCGTGTGTTTTGGTAGTTTAGTTTTTGAATTTTTGTGTGTTAATTTAGTATTTACTAGACGTAATTCTCGCGACTTCTTTTGTGTCGGTAAGTAAACTATTTTGTGACGTCTAACAAGTTCATAAGCAGAAGCGAATTATTTAGTCTCACCTGTGCGCTTTGGTCGTTCAGGTTGTGAATCTTTGCGTGCTAATCTGATTTACTAGACACAGTTCTTGCACTTTCGTTAGTGTCTTCATTAAAATTCCGGTGGGTAGCCTCGCACTGTGGTTGACCCCTCATCCATGGTCGAGTGGGAGGTCGCCTCGGCTCGTGGGAGGCTGCGAAAGACTTCCTGGGTGACCGAACGTAAGGCCCTTCCCCTTAGTATGTCACACAGATTCCAGGTTCTATGTGTGGCTGGGGATGTCCCTCAGCCAGATGCAATTGCTTATCCTAAGTAATCTCTCAGCCTCCAAGATCCACAAAGTCACAGAGAGTGGGATTATTGGTAGTTTGGAGCTGCAATGTTAGGCGAGTTATGGGACCCCCTAGGTACATTGCTGCCAAGGAGGGGAGGAAAGCCAGGGTACACTGTGTGTGCATTATGGATGGAGTCATTCCAGACGTGGAACGGGTCTTTTTAGATGTTATGAAGAGTACAGAGTGTAGCCAACTTGTGTCCACCTCGCTACCAATCGTATGCGGCGCTTTGGATCAGAAGAGATTCTCTCTGGTTTTCAGCGGACAGGTAAGGTAGTGAAGAAAGGCAGCCAGTAAACTTGCGAGATGAAAGCAGAGCTCACCATTTACAGGTGAATCGACAGGACCGATTGCGGACGTCTGGTGCAGAGGTGACTGAAGAGAGTGAATCAGAAGCTCAGACGGCTCAGCGGCAGTGTAGGATGCAGATTCTTCGACTTGCGCCACAGGGTGGTCGGGTTTCTGGTTCCGCTAAATAGGTCCGGAGTTCATAACACATAGGAGAAGGCTACACGGGTAGCGGGGGCCGTGTGGCGTGGACTGGGCGTTGATTTATGTTAGAGGGTCTCGGGTAAACACAAAAAGGGCTTCAGTCGCAAAGGCTGCAGGTTGAACACAGGAAGATCGTACATCTAGGACCCATCTGTATAACAGTTGTAAATTGTCGTAGCTGTGTCGGGAAGGTACCAGTGCACCAAGCATTAATAGAAAGCACTGATTCTCAAATCGTTAGAGGCACTGAAAGCTGGCTAAAGCCGGACATAAGCTCCCACGGAATCTTTGCGAAGGATTTAACGGTGTTCAGAAAGAAAAGCTAAATACAATTGGTGGTGGCGTGTTTTTTGCTGTTAGGACTAGTCTATCTTGTAGCGAAGTTGAAGTAGATGCTTCCTCTGTGAGTATGGGTAGAAATCATTCTTAGCAACCGGACTAAAAAAAAAAAAAGGATCCTTTTAACGACGTCCAAACTCAGATGATGCAATTGCTAGAAGGTTCAAACAAAACTTGAGTCCAATTTCAAACACGTACCCGACTCATACGACTATAGTTGACGGCGAAAATACATGTTTAAAAAAAGAGGTACGCACAAACATCATCATATTTTGTTGTAAACGTTTTGTGTGACTATTATTTCGAGCGATTATTTCACGAGAAAACTCGAATACGATTGTGAAAAGCAACAAATAATCCTGAGCTAGTAACGATCTTCAAAACGGATACAGGGATTAGTGGACCCATGCTTATCGTAGCGAGACTGAATACTGCTGCACCCAAATCTTCCAAAAAGAAACAAAAAATATATATATTCAGAGAAGCAGATAAAATTTGGCTTAGCCGGCCGGAGTTGCCATGCGGTTCTAGCCACTACAGTTTGCAACCGCGAGACCGCTACGGTCGCAGGTTCGAATCTTGCCTCGGGCATGGATGTGTGTGATGTCCTTAGGTTAGTTAGGTTTAAGTAGTTCTAAGTTCTAGGGGCCTGATGACCACAGAAGTTGTGTCCCATAGTGCTCAGAGCCATTTGAACCATTTTGAAAACTTTGCTTGGCGCTTTCCTAAGAGGCAATCTCCACTCCTTTCGAATTAACAATGTAAGGGGAGACAAGATGTGGTTTGAATTCAGACAAATAGCATCGGCAGCGGTTGAGAGATTTATATCAAATAAATTAACAGGCGACGGAGTTTAGGATACACAAATCAGGTCAGGAAATTGATACAAGCACAATGAAAGAAGTTGTCAACTTTATACGAACGCAAAATCCCCAAAACTGACTATCTCATACGGAAGTTCGAAATTTAGAGCGGAATTCAATGCGAGATGCTTATAATAGTTCCCACAACGAAAGCTTGTCTCAAAATCTGGTAGAAAATGCAAAGATATTCTCGTCGTATATAAAATATGCTAGCAGCAGTACACAGCCAATGCCTTTTCTGCGCGACAGCAATGGAAATAATATCGAGGACAGTGCTGCCAAAGCAGGATTACTAAACGCAGCCTTTCGAAATTCCTTCATCAAAGAAGACGAAGTAGATATTACAGAATTCGAATCAAGAAGAGTTGCCAACGCAAGTAACTTGGAAGTAGATATCCTCGGTGTAGTCAAACAACTTAAATCAGTAAATGCAAGCCTTCTGTTCTAGATTGTATACCTATTAGGATCCCTTCAGATGCAATGAACAGTAGTTTACAACCCCTCCCTCGACGAAATTTCCGTGCCCAAAGAGTTTAAAGTTGTACAGATCACTCGAGTATCCAAGATAGGCAATAGAATAATCCACTAAATCACAGGCTCATATCATTAACCTCGACATGCAACAGTATTCTGGACATGAATTGTGTTCGAACAGTATGGATTATCTTGAACAGAACTGTCTACTGCCACAGAAAGTGATTTCTGGCCTTGTCCAAGGTAGTGTTATAGGCCCTCTGCTGTTTCTTATCCAAACGAACGATTTAAGACGATTCTGGCATTCCTCAAAGTAAAAGTGATTTCTGATGTTCTCCAAGGTAGTGTTATAGGTCCTCTGCTGTTCCTATTCCAAACGAATGATTTAGGGCGATTCTGGCGTTCCTCGAGGTAGGATTGTAGGCCCTCTGCTATTTCTAATCTATGTAAAGATTTACGAGACAATCTGAGCAGACGTCTCAGGTTGTTTACAGACGATATTGCCGTTTATTTTCTGCTAAAGTCATCAGAAAATTAAAACAATTTTCAAAAGTATTTTGATACGGTATATGTGAAAATTGGAAACTGGCGCTAAATAAATAAAAGTGTGAGGACATTCGCATGAGTGCGAAAAGGAATCCTTTCAACTTCGCTTACAGGACAAATCAAATCTAAAGGCCATAAATTCAACTAAATACCAAGGTATTAAAACTACGAGTAATTTAAGTTGGAAAGGACACACAGAAAATATTGTGGGTAAGGCGAACTGAAGACTGCATTTTATTGGCAAAACACTTAGAAGATACAACAGACTACTAAAGAGACAACCTACACTAGGCATATCCGTCCTCTTTTGGAATACTGCTGCGCTGTGTGGGATCCTTACCAGATAGGATTAATGGAGTACATCGAGAAAGTCCAAAGAAGAGCAGCGTATTTTTTTACTGTAAAGAAGTAGAGGAGAGGGTTTCACGACATGATGAAGTATTTGGGATGGACATAATGAAAACAAAGGATTTTCTTGTTGGGACGGGATCTTCTCACGAAGTTTCAAACACCATCATTGTCCTCCGAATGTGAAAATATTTTGTTGACGCCAGTCTAAATAGGGAGACACTATCATCATAATAAAATGAGGGAAATCAGAGCTCGCACTGAAAGACATAACTCTTTCTTTTCCCCATATGCTGTTCGTGAGTGGAATAATGGAGAATTAGTGTCAAGGTGGTTCGATGAACCCCTCTCTGCCAGCCAGTTATGAGTGATCTGCAGAATAGCCGCGTAGACGTAGACGTAGAAGAATTAATTCTATAAATTTATGTATTCATATTGAGAGTAGTAAGCACAGAGACACCGGTAAAGGCGTGTATAATTTACAATTAGTATTACAGCTAATTAGACTCTATTTTTCTTTCATGCGTTTGTGGCGGATTGTGACGCTGTTTACCGCCCATAATTAAATTTATCCAGCTCAGTGAACGACTGATTCGCTCGTTATATTGCAGTGGAGTTCACAGTACTGCGTGGGCGTACAATGTAGAATATGCATTAACTTCATAGTTACGGTTTTGAGGGCGACTGAGTTTCAGTGTAGGTCGTCATCGCCTGAAATAGTTGAAATAACAATATTTTCTGCATTCAACTGCAATTATTTTTTTCCGCTATTGCAGTGGGTTGACTATAGCGGGGTCTTCAGGGACTGATCGTGGCGTTTCCCAATCTCATTGGTAAATTTCGACTACTATTCCGTTTGAAAGAGGTATCTCCACAAAGCTGTCCGTAACTACGAGGGTTATTCCAAAAGTAAGGTCCGATCGGTCGCGAAATGGAAACGACTATGAAAATCCGATAAAGCTTTGCACAGATGTGTTGGGTAGTGTCTCTAGTATAACCCCAGTTAGCATCACGTCGCTCTTCTCATTTCTGAGCTCGCAGTGAGTGCGTAAAGATGTCTAGAAAATAGTGTCTGCCGCCAAGTACGAGGGCCTGGTGAGAAATTTCGCCTGAAGCTATGCAGCCAACATTACATAACTGTCGTGCTGTTTCGTCTTCACGACAATTCTCAGCCGCATTCTGCAGGGGCAATGAAGATGCTCCTGCATCGTTTTCAAATGGAAATGTTAGATTACCCACAATACAGTCCGCAATTGTCTCCCCCTGAGTTTCATCTCTGGTCACATGAACCGCTGTCTTTGAAGACAACATTTTGACACAGACAACGAGGTGTAGGCCAGCGTGGAGAATTGGCGGAAAGCACTGGCGGCTGCCTTCTATGATGAGGCTATTGAAAAGTTGGTACAACGCTATGACAAAAGTCTAAGTCAGAACGGCGACTACGTAGAGAAGTAGCTGAAAGGTGTAGCTAATTGTTACAAGTAAAACATTTCTGATGTTCACTGTGGTTTCAATTTGGCAATCAATCGGACCTTACTTTTGGAATAACCCTCGTACATACAACATTGACAAAAGGAAAAACGAATAAATAAATAATATGACAGAATTTCAAGGCGTTCGGTTAAAGCTGTGCAATGAACTGTTAAAAAATTACTGAATCTACATTAGCTCTAGCATGATTTCTATTCTAGCCCAGCTAGGATCATACAGCGAAGAGAGAATCTTCTTCTGTCACTTCCGACTAGAAAAGAATGGTATAATCGATGACCTAATAGGACTCTGTGAATGTGTCAGATACAGTTCTTCGAACTGTTTTCCTGGGTTATTCTCGATTTATTTTGTCATGTACAGTGATTTATGTAACCAACTGGTAGGAGGCTTAATGCGACACACACATACACACGGTTTTGGAAAATGTGGTTTTCTGGAGGGGGTACTTGCATCACCGAGTGAGATGGAACTGCTCTGCACCCACATATGGCCAGCCAAATTTAGGCTTCTGTGGGTTCTTAAATCGAGTAAGGCGTGTGGCTTGTTAGTACTGTTGCGAAGGACAAAGTGCACTCACTTTCTCGTCGTTACATCACGGTGTGACAAAAGCACTGAAGAGCCACAAAAAAGTGGTAAACTTGCCTAACATTGTATAGGGCCGGCGAGCACGCAGAACTGCGCAACACGACGTGGCATGGACTCGACTAATTTCTTAAAAAGTGCTATAGGGAAATGCACCATAAATCCGTCCATATATCCGTAAGAGAACGAAGGGATGGAGATCTTTTCGGAACTACACGTTGAAAGGCATCCAACATATGCTCAATAATGTTCATATCTGGAGAGTTTGGCGGGCAGCGGAAGTGTTTAAACTCACAAGAGTGTTCCTGGAGCTACTCTGTGGCAATTCTGGACGTGTGAGGTGTCGCATTGTCCTGCTGGAATTACCCAAGTCCGTTGGAATGCACAATGAACATGAATGGATGCAGGTGATCTGACAGGATTCTTACGTAAGCGTCACCTGTCAGAGTCGTATCTAGACGTATCAGGGGTCCCATTTCAGGCCAACTGCACACGCCCCTCACCATTACACAGCCTCCACCAGCCTGAACAGTCCATTGCGGACATGCAATGTCCATGGATGAGTGAAGTTGTCTACATACCCGTAGGCGTCCACCTGTTCTTTAAACGCGACTCGCCCGACCAGGAACATGTTTCCAGTTACCAACAGGCCAACGTCAATGTTGACGGGCCCAGGCAAGGCGTAAAGCTTTGTGTCGTGCAGCCGTCAAGGAACCACGAGTGGACCTTCGGTTCCGAAAGACCTTATCGATGATGCTTCATTGAATGGTTCGCACGCTTAGACTTGTTTATGGCCCAGAACTGAAAACTAGCAGTTTGCTGAAGGGTTGCACTTCTGTCATGTTGAACGATTGTCTTCAGTTCTCGTTGATTCCGTTCTTGCAGGATCTTTTTCCGGCCGCAGAGGTGTCGGATATTTTATGTTTTACCGGATTCCTGATATTTACGATACACTCGTGAAATGGTCGTGCGAGAAAATCCTTCATTATCGCTACCTCGGATATGCTGTGTCCCATCGTTCGTGCGCCGCCTATAGCACCACGTTCAAACTCACTTACATCTTGAAAACCTACCATTTTAGCAGCAGTAACCGATCTGCACCAGACACTTCTTATCTTATATAGACTTTACCAACCTCAGAACCGTATTCTGTCAGTTTCTTTGGCGCCTCAGTTTACCATGTCTGCGGTGCAGTTGTTAGATCAATTACTACTGCTACAATGGAAGGTTATCAAGATTTAAGTGAGTCTTTACGTGGTGTTATAGTCGGTGTACGAGCGATGGTAGACAGCATCTCCGAGGTAGCGATGAAGTGGGGATTCTTCCGTACGACTATTTTACGGTATACCGTGTATATTAGCAATCCGTAAAACATCAAATGTTTGACATCGCTGCGGCGGGAAAAGGATCCTGCACGAACGGGCCACCGATGACACGACACCCCACAGAATTCCTACAAAGTGGCTCCAGGAACACTCTTGTGAGTTAAACTCTTCCTCTGGCCACAAACGCCCCAGACATGAACATTATTGAGCATATCTGGGATGCCTTGCAACGTGCTGTTCAAAAGATATCTCAACCCCCTCGTACCCTTACAGATTTATAGACGGATTCATTATGTCAGTTCCCTCCAGAACTATTTCAGACATTAGTCGAGTCCATGCCACTCCATGTTGTGGCACTTCTGCGTGCTCACGGGGGCTCTGCACGATAGTGGGCAGGTGTACAAGGTACTAGTTTGGCTCTCCAGTGTATGTCTGACCAGGCCGCGCGAAGAATCGCTGTCTTGTTTTTTTGGGGGGGATGGGGGGGGGGGACGGGGGGGGGGGGGAGAAATCTTGAGGCTCGGTTCCTATTTGAGGTAGGAAACTGTGGTAAAATGTTTTTGATCAGCGGCATTTGTATAGACTTCCAACATTTGTCTTACTGTAGCTATGTTAAAGTACATTATGCAAGGCTTCGACGAAGAACCAAAGCAAGCGCCCAGCGAATCGATTAATTCCTTTTGGAAAAGATTTTAATTAGGCTGAAATCAATTTCCAGCTGCCGGCTCCATTTGTATGTGTACCGATCGGATTTTAAGTGCAGAAGCAGTTACACTCGTTTGGATTACACATGCAAAAATATTTGCCATTAAATAACTCCTGACTAGAACAAGACTAATGGGTCAAATTTGGTTAACGTGTGTATCAGACTTTGGTCTAAAACAAGATTTAACCGTTTGAAAAAGACTTTCTTCGTTTGCAATTTATGTGACGAGATTATGTTATTCTCGGAGGTTTTTAAGCGTGCCACTTCTATACTTTAAACTTGTACGGGCCATTTCAACTTTCCATGAAGGTAGATAAAGTTGAAACGAACCATTTTTAACCAATAATCTTTATCCGTTGTCGAACTACAATGGTATAAAGTCCAGATAGATACAGCAAGTAAAATGCGTTCTTAAGTAAACTGAATGCGTGGAAACGGCTAAAAGTGAATCAAGCAAATAAAATTAGAACTGCTTTAAAAAATTTAGCTACATTCTATGTTTCAGCCCTGCATGACTCGGTTAAAATTTTCTAAGGAAGTGGACAAATCTATGTAACTCATGGTCGTCCTGTGGTTTGGTGAAAGCTTTATCCATTGCCACGTTATAAACAAGATGTTCGAAAATGCAATGAAAGGAATCTATACCTGATGAGTCGTCACCCGAGTCAACAGAAATCTGCATCGACTGCCAAGCTATTTCGGTTTAACGTCAAAATTATGGAAGACTAAAGCTGGGACCCAGAAATAAAAATGCTCCTGTAGTAGCACAAAAAATCGAATACATCCTGGTCATAGTTAGGGATATAAAAGAAGGGAACTGTCTTTTTGAATTAACAGGCAGCTTCAAAGATGTTTAGATCGAATTATGTTGACGTATTTGCTATTTTTTCACAATGCTGCTTGACCGGCGCAAGAAGCACTCTTAGGCTCAACTCCTCTTACATGTACGGTGAAGGGTGTAAGAACAAATAGACACAAATGACTGTGATTCTAGCGAGTGGTATGCATCTATTATAGAAAATATCCTACTGTCGGGTGCATCTGTGATAGGAGGTATTCCTAAATGGGGACGCATGCATTCTAATCTTTAATGACACGTTATGTCACACTGTACGACAGGACAAATGCCATTTTGGATGACATGATGCTATGTTATGTACGACATGACATAATGCATCATGTGGCGATATTTGACACGTTGCATTATATTGCATAACAAGGGTGTTAATACTAACAAGTAAAAAAGCTCGAAAATTTTAAGATGATTTGATTGAAATGTCGTTGAAGCTGAGTGATAAGTGGAAAAACTAATTCCCTTCATTTAGATGCCTAACTCTACCCAGGTCATAATCGCCTCCTTTTGTGCTACGGTAAGATAATTTCTCATTCTGGTCCATTTATTGTTCGGTCTTGTCTTCTATCTCTCATGCCCCTCTCGTCCGCGAGACGAAAAATGCCAGTCTTCCTTGCCCTTTAGCCCCCTAGCGCTGAGAGGTTTTATAATATTTCCTATGGTCGTTAATGAATACAAAAACTGAAAGCATGAACGCAGATGGTATAGCAGTTTACATTCAGACCAAAGAAAATTATTTTAATCCTTCTCTTAGTTGTCAGTTTGGATTAAGCCGGCAGTCTATATAACCGAATATTGAATGAAAACACAGTTCTGAGTTGTACAGCAGCGGTATTTTCATTTCGAACGCAGAAAAATATTTTGCCTCGATTGCGATAACAAATAAAAGAATCGAACAGTAGATACAGAACAAAGTTACAATATCTGTTGTTATTTCTAAACGTAGGGATTTGCAAATAATTTTCCGCTTGTGGATAGAAAAATATTGAGTTTCGCGCATAAAGGAATGTAATAAATAAAGTCTCTCCCTCACTCTTTCTCTCTCTCTTTCTCTCTCTCTCTCTATTCGTTTAGTTGATTCTGACACTGGGTGAGCCCTAGAACTAAAGCATGGCAGTGTCTCCTACCCAGCACTTTTTCTCACAGAGTTCCCAAATTGGAATCCATTACTTCTTCTATGCCATCGATCCAGCTCATCCTTTGTCACCTGCTTCTACTTCAACCTTCGATCTTTCCCAGCATTAGCACGTTTTCCTGCGAATCATGTTTTCTCACGATGTGCCCAAAGTAGCTTAGTTTTCGTTTCTGTATCAGATCTTTAAAGAAGCAGTCTGATTTTATTTGCTGTAATTCCGACCTATTCGTTCCCTTTGCGGTCCATGGAATTCTTAAGGAGTTTCACTCGACGTCACAATTAGTAGGCGTTTATTCTATGCTGTTTAGCCCTTCCAATGGGTCTCACATCCGTGCATTACAACTGGAAAGAGCGAAGCCCTTACTACGGATCTTTTTTGTTAAAGCTACATCTCCAATCCTTAAAATTTTGTAAAGCTTGGACATTCTGCCTAGTAACAAGTCTAGATTTCATGGTTGCAGTCTCGAGCAGCAGAAATCTGGGAGCCGAGATAACATAACATAGAAGTTGTCTCCAGTGCTTTTCCTCTTGTATGCCGTCAAGTGATAGGTTTAGTTGCCATAATTTTCGTTTTCTTGACATTCAGTGTTAAACTAGTCTTTGCACTTCCTTCTTTCACCTTCAGTAAGAGGATCTTTAACTCCTCTACACTGTATGCCACCAGTATGGTATCATCTGCATATCTAAGGTTATTTATATTTATCTCAGTTATTTTAATTCCCATTTCTTCTTCGTTTACTGAATAAATATGCAGCCTTGATATAATCCTTCCTCAATATTGACACAATTGGTTGCTCCAGACATGGTTCTCTACGTGGCTTCTAGGTCAGAACATGAATTCCGTAGTAGGTGAATGAAATGATCTGGTAATCCATTGTTTTTGAATACTTCCCATAATTCTTATAAAACATATGCTAAGGAAGTAAAGGCGCCACATAAAGAATTAAAGACAGAATTAAATGAAGTATCACAGTACATAAAGTTCACCAGAAATGCTATCTTAACATAACTAATGGCTTCCAACTTGGGCTTTTGAACGCCACCTTCTGAGAAGAATGGTTTTTTCTTTGTACGTCCTACTTTCTACTTATCTTTCTACTTTATTCTTTCTACCAAAACATATCCCGATACCTATGCGTCCTCTTCTCTCGATCTCAGTTTTTGTCTGTAATAATACTGTACAAAGTTGATGATTGTTTTTCTGTTTGAAGTCTAAAAGCTATGCTGCGCACGTTTTATTTTGTTTCCTTGCTAACCTAAAATTACATTGACTCTGAAAATGAATTTGTACAGATTTTCTTGCGTTTAAGTCTTTTTTTATATTTTGACAGCAAGTCATTTGTAAATAAGTTTGAAGAAATTTTCCCATTCCATCGGGGCAGGCTGCTACAGAAACCGGTTTAAAAGTGTTTCACAACAAAAACAGCCTCGATTGGGCAGTTATTTAATGTCAATGACGCCTTTCATCCTTTTAGAGCATCATCAGATTGTATGAAAGTAGCTGGATACTGACTGATGACTGGTGGGTCACGTATCAATCTACTTTTACACAATCTGATGATGCCCCAAAAGGATGAAACGGGTCATTGACATTAAATAATATCGCAACCGAGACTTTTTTGTTCTGAAATACGTTGGAAAAATTTACGTAAAAAGTTATTAACTCTGAAATACTTTTTCTGAAAATAGTACTGGCCTGTGTCCTGTACTGAAGTTTTCCATCCTGCTGTGCATGGTTAGTGTGTCTTCTTTTTTGGTAGTCGTTACATGCACAGTCTCTCACACCGCTCACGGTACACTCTCACTTTGCGTAAACGTCAAGAGTGGAGACGATTGGGTGGTAGTTACTTAGGGAGAGTGGAGGGGAATAGCGTTTTGGTGAGATGTTGCCTTGCACAAGCAAGTCGCACTTCTTTTCCCTACTTCATGAAAGGTATGTGTAATATTGTCGACAGCAGATTTCCTGCTTACCGTGTATTGCATCGGATAAGGTGCCTCCTTCCTGCCGCAGCTACTCCAGACAACAAAATATTACATTTATCAGAGAAAAATAAGTAAAGGGCGTTTATTAATGCCTTTAGCAGTGAGAGTGTAGTTGATACTGGCCTACCGGATCCCTGTTCATTATAGAGCACTTTGCACCTTACGGTATGCAAAGGTTGCATTACAATTAAAGAGAACAATACACTGGAACTCTCTCTCTCTCTCTCTCTCTCTCTCTCTCTCTCTCACACACACACACACACACACACACACACACACACGCACGCACACTTAAACTTACACACACGCACGCACACACATACACACACACACACACACACACACACACACGCACGCACACTTAAACTTACACACACGCACGCACGCACACACACACACACACACACACACACACACACACACACACACACACATACACACAAACACACACATTTGACATAAAATCTTGAGACAGCATATTTCTGTATTACAGCCCCAACATGTACTTTATAAAAGTCATAACCATAGAGAAAGGATGGAATATGCGCCACGGGAAAGTAATGATGCGACAGGATAACCTAACGGGGAAACTGCTCACATTTTGGCTCAGTGGCGTACAAATTTTTCCATTCAGTAGGTCTCCCACGGCCTGACTCCGGATACCAGCTCAAACGAGGGTGACCTGAAAGGACCATCCTCGTCTTTTACCTTGCCGGAGCCAAGGACAAGCACATAACACTATGTGCTGTATTTTCGGCGTCAAGCGGTCGGATCTCTTGGTATCCCTCCACATAACGGCAAAAATAGGCGCCCTTTTCAGCACATTGAGACTTTCAGAACATATTTCCTGTCCTTATTTGCTACATTACTGTTAACTTAAATACATGTACCATCGATTTTGCACTTAATGTGACAAAAGTAGACGTTGGGGATAGTTTAGTTGTTCTGGCAATTTACAATTATTGCTTTTAATTGGCCGATTAAAGACTGGTACTCGAAGGATGAGCTATTTACAGCTAATGGTTTCTATATACACATCCGTATTCCACAAACCTCTGTAAGGTGCATGGCGAAGTGTCGTGTGTACCACTACTAATCTTTTCCTTACCTGTTCTACTCGCAGGATATCACGTCAGAAAAGGGCAAACTGAGTTTCCACGAGCGACGCTTTCTAGAACCGTGCTGATTCGTGGACAGATGCTTTTCCGTCTCAGGAAAATTTATTATGTTCGAACTGACAGTATGTTGAAGAGTTCTGCAGGAAACCGACGTTAAGGATATTCGTCTGTAATTTTCTGTAGTTTTTTCCTCCTCGTACACAGGAGTCACCTGCGCTTTTCCCTCAGAAACTTGGGAATTTGCTCTGGGCGAGAGACTTGCGATAAATGCAAGGATGGTAAGGGGCCAATGCCGTAGATTACTATCTGTAAAGTGTGGTTATTAATGCCTTTAGCAGTGAGAGTATAGTTCATTCTAGCCTACCTTCATTATAGAGGAGTTAGCATCTGTTGCTATGCAAAGGTTACAATTCAATTAAACAGAACAATACACTAGAGTTTACACGCACACACACACACACACACACACACACACACACACACATACACACACACTCACACACACACACACACACACACACACACATACACACACACACACAATCACACCACACATGCACACATTCGAAGGGAGAATCCATCCGGACCTGGCGACTTCTTTATTTCCAACTCATTCAGGTGCTTCTCCACAGGATTGCATGTTTTTTATAAACAAAACGATATTTCGCATAAACTTTTATCACCACCCACTTGCTCATATCTTATTACTGTAGTATCGAAATATTTTGAGTGCCTGGTGCGAAACTTTTTGGCGCAACTGCGAGATAGGTGGAAGAGGTTTAAAGGAAACTTCTTTGTTTAGTGAGTGTACTAAAAATAGCTATTACAAAAGTTTTTATGTACTTTTGCCATGGGAGTCTTTTCATTTGAACAAGTTCCTTATTTAGCCCCTGCGATTCTTAGCTCCAAGCTACCAACTATGCATGGTTTCCCTTCTGCTTCGCACGACAGTTGCAGCTTACCAATTTTCTCATATGAAGGTGTTGTCGGAAGCAACCAACGCTGAATTTCAGTCTTGAAATTGTCTATACAAGCAGTTCTTGTGTAGTTCTTGGATTATTGGATTCGGTTTTAACTACGACTGTGACTCAGAGTACACCGATAAGACCACCAGCAGAAACGTATTTTTTTACTACCCCACTCCTGATTTTTGCCAATTTACCGGTACTCTCATGGCGAGCGATTCCTGTATCCCCTTGGACCAAGCAGTTGAAACGTTTGAATCATTTCCGCGTGGTCGTGATATGATATATGCTGTGTGATAAATGGGAAATATACGTCTTGCATTAACCTACATATTACAATTTTAGCAGTTCTACGAGGGAATCTATTATTATTTCCATAAGGGTCTTTTGAATCGCCATCTTCTTTCAGGTGCCACACCAATCTCACTGTGTTTTCGAATTTCATTACCATCTTCTTTAATGCTTTTAATTACATCGACCCTCTTCTCAGACTTTTCACTTGGCGATACTTTTTCAATGCAGCACTGTAGTTGCCGCTGCTCACATAAATCAGTTACACTAATAGAGCACGGTGTCTCAACTCGACAGTCATACTGGTCATTCATGTTATGGCGAGACAAACGACAGCGCGGATGTCATGCTCTCACACAAACAGTGTATAGAGAGAGATTTACATCTGGTGGCCGAAATTTGAACTAATTTTTCACCCCACCGTAAGTCGGTTGACGCGTTAGCCATACGATCGTCACACCCCACACTGGACCTTTTTGCGAGTTTTTTTTTCCTTTATTGATTTTAAATTCCCCCCGAAGGGGGCGGGCTGGCAGCAGCTTAGTACGCTGCTCTACAGCCTACAGACTTTGTTTTAAAAACGGAAGAAGAAAAGAAACAAGAAAAACAGGCTATAAAACGGTGACTTAAAGTGGAAAATGGCGGAAAAATATGGAAAGTTAAAACAGAAAGCAAAAGGGGTTGGCAATGTTTATAAAAGACACAGGAATCAGACAAGTAACATAGTACACACACAATTAAAAAACATGGTGACAGTCTGGTTTCTGTTCGCAAGAGATAGAAAGCACACCCAGCGACAGTATGATGGCTGTTCGCAACACTTCCCAAAAAACACCACATGGAACACGCACTGTAAAACACTCACTGTAAAACACTGCACGAAAATGGCGGCACAAAGATAACACTCCCGAACTAAAGGCAGATTGGGGGGGGGGACTGGAGGAGGGGGAAGAACAAGGAGGGAGGAAGGAAAAAACTAAAAGGGGGTGGGGACCAAGGAGGGAGAGGACTCATAGAGGGGGAGAGGGGCAGGGCAGACGCGAGAGGGAATGAGAGGAGGCAGAGGAGGGAAATGCAAAAGGACTCGGGGGAGAGAAGGGGGCAGAGAGAGGGGAGGTGGGGAAAAAAGAGGATGGAAGTGGGGGAGAGGGAGCCCGGGGAAAGGACAGAGGAAAGGAGGGGGAGTGAGGATCAGAGTTGATAGGAGGGATAAATGGAGGGACAGAGGGCATCATCCGGGAGGGGGAGTTGATGGAAGCCACCTTGGGAAAGGAGATGAAGGGTGTATAGATGGAGGGTAGGGGGGACACAACAGTGAAGACGTGGCAGGGGTTGGGGATGGGAGAGGAGAGGAGCAACCAGGGGGTGAGGGGGATCAAGGCGGCGGGAGGAGTAGAGGATGCAGATATGTTCGAGGAATAGGAGCAGATGGGGGAAAGGAATGAGATCATAGAGGATCCGCATGGGGGACGGGAGGCGTATACAGAAGGCGAGGTGGAGTGCATGACGCTCAAGGATCTGAAGGGACTTATGGGATTTGGGGGGGGGGGGCAGATATCCAGGCAGGACTGGCATAACAGAGTATGGGACGGATTAAGGATTTGTAGGTGTGGAGGATGGTAGAGGGGTGCAACCCCCATGTCCGGCCAGAGAGGAGTTTGAGGAGTCGGAGGCAGTTGTGGGCTTTGGATTGGATGGAGAGGAGGTAAGGGATCCAGGTGACATGATGGTCAATGGTGAGGCCAAGATAGGTGAGGGTGTGGGTGAGGCGGACAGGACGGGCGCAGACAGTAAGGAAGAAATCCAGGAGCCGGAAGGAGTGAGTGGTACGACCTACGATGATTGCCTGGGTCTTGGAAGGATTGATTTTCAGGATCCAGGGTCACACCATGCAGCAAGAAGGTCAAGGTGATTCTGGAGAAGGCGTTGGGACTGTTGGAGGGTAGGAGCAAGGGCGAGGAATGCGGTGTCATCAGCATATTGCAAGAGGTATACTGATGGGGGGGTGGGGGTGTTGGGGCATATCTGCCATGAACAGGAGGTAGAGGAGAGGGGAGACGACAGAGCCCTGGGGCACACCTGCAGAGGGGTGGAAGGTGTGGGAATTGGCATTATGGATGGTAACATAGGAGGGGTGGTGGGAGAGGAAGGAGGCCATCAGACGGATGTAGTTGATAGGAAGGGCATAGGTTTGGAGTTTAACTTTTTGTGAGTAGCTGCACTTTAATTATAACCATCCGATATACTCGCCAGTCACATGTGTGAATAATATGTATCAATGTATAATACTTATTCAAAAGTCTAAGAACATTTTTAAATGCTTGTAACTTCTTCCAGCATTACCAATCAGCTCCGAATAACAATTTCATATTTGTCTCAATGTCAAAATTCTTTTGGTACCGAAGTCCGTAATATAATTCTACTTATACAGTTCAGTTTTATTCACTTCACGTGATCTGAGGGAGCAGCGTTGCTCCGCGTAAATGTCCTCCAGGCCTTTTCAGATGAAAACAGTAGCTGTCTGCTCGCATTCTCTATCAGAAAAAGTCTTGTATTCCACGATTTTGTCTAATTTTCCTCAATTTTATCATAGGCTCTAGAAACAAAATGTATAATGTACCCGTGTTAGGAACCTTCACACTCATGTGAATCTGTGGGAATGTGTTAACTATTTGTACCAGTGTGAGACGCTTGAACTGTGTTTGTTGGTATGAAAGGCTAACGACACTGACGCAGCCATTGGCCTGTATTTCCAATGTTCTAGCTGTTGAAGAACTGAAACTGATGTGTGATGAAATGCATCATGGTAGCAGAATGCATGAAGTTACGAGTTAGGTGATTCATACGACAGTGCAAACTGTTTACACTACTGGTGTTAATGATGTAGATATAGAGCCGTTATTAATTTTAATAGGTAATGAATGAACTGAATGCCTAGAGTATTTAGAGGAATCACACACACCAAAGCAGATTAACTATAACAATGAAGCCATGAATTCGCGAAACGGCCAGTAGAAAATGTTTTAGGCACAAATAAAATACACGCTAGGAAGATCACAACGTGTAAGGTGTTTCAATATGAGATTCAAACACATTCTTACTACCTCGCCCCACACACAGGCGAAACTATTCAATCCTAGATATCAAATGCCAAAGTGTTTGTAAAAAAGTGCTGCAGTTCGACGTGCACCGTAAGTGCAGTGGATCCCACATTGAACTAAGAATGGAGAGCTCCCTTGAACTTGAAATTAACAGCAGAGACATTTTTGGAATAAATATAAGTCTATATAAAAAGATTAGGCCAATAACAAATAGTGGTGCCATATTCATAGCACTAGACAAAAAGTCAAAACAACTGAGATAGAATTTACAGCTGCAGGAGAGATTGTTTGGCCAGGACTGAGTTTTAGGAATGGGTTTCACCGGATAACTACATCTTTCTATCGATCGCCAGACTGACACCCGAGTGTAGCCAAAAAAACTTAAGAGAAAACCTCGGCTAATTAATACACGAATTGCCTAAACATACTGCCATCGTTAGGGAAGCCTCTAAACTCCCAGCAATCTATAACTACAATTATCTGAGCGAATGGCGCGACAAGACATCCTGGAAAACACTACTGAATGCTTTTTCTCAAGATTACGTAGAAGGAACAGTTCGGAAACCCATTCATGACGATACTATAATAAAGCTAGTGGTGACAATAGAGCTGACCTGTTTGAGAATGTCTGCACTGAAGCTGGTATAACATATCACGAGGCAGTTGTAGCAACAATAATTACCAAATACAAGAGGCAACTGCCATAAAACAAGCAGATAGATTTGCATATTCAGTAAACTAGATACACATTTCGTATCTCAAGGAGAAACTCGAAACATTTATGTCTGTGCAGCAAGATGAAGAGAAATTGGGGCTCTGATTAGAAGAACCGTTAACCAATCACTGAACAGCCTTGTAAGTATTAGGCTGCGTTCACACTGCCGGCCGGGCCGGGCCGGGCTGACGCATACTGGCTCGGCTCGTGCCTAGCCAGCTCAGGCCGACGAGTAGTGCATTCACATTGCGCGCCGCGCCGAGCCGGGACGGCGAAATGGGGGAAAATCCACTTCTCCGATTTTCATGTTTTAAAAATTCTTAGCGGTATATAAGACTTCGCCACATCGTTTTATGAACTTATTTTTTCCTGAAAAGCTTCACTTACGTCGTGAAATAAGAAAAAGTCTACTTTTCGTTTCGCGTGATTTCTTAGTTTCGTAACGCTTCCCAACCGATTTTGAAGAAAGTATGCGGCTAAAAAGTCTGATTTTTGTACACGTGGTAGTGCAACATCTTAGCTTCGTATTGAATCATTTATCTTTCCATATTTCTTAACAGTCATTGTGAAATGATGCTATTTGTCAACGTTGTGCACTTGATTTACAAATCTTGTAGTGAAAATATTATGTAGCTGGTAGCTTACTGTTAGATCCGTTTTAGACCATACATTGTTGGGAATGAAATGTAGCTAAAGGTACCAAAAAGTTTTTGAATTGATAATGATACTGATATCTGTCTCTGGTCTCAAGTAATGCGAGCTATTCAGTGGCGTCAGTGCCGCGTCCTCAAGCCACGGAGTTCGCGCGGTTACAGCTTGGTTTAGTGTAGTCATATAATGCAGGACAGAAAAAAACTAATTACTAGTGATCAGCGCAGACCTAGTGCCGGTCCCTCTTATTATTTTAATGGTCTCATTCTCTAGATAAATCCAAATGTATAAGAATTTTTCCCTCGGTTACTGGACAATCATCTGCTATGCTTTTATAATTGGCCACACGTCGCATCAGAAAAGACAAACAATTATTTGTCATCAACATCCTACAATTAGTATGATGTACATTTCGTATTTCGAACTAAAAGATAACTGAAGCGCAATTCTGTAGTCTCGTTGTCTACTTTGACGGAAAAAATAATGGAGAGTTAATGAAACTACTGTAGATCGGCACAGATGTGCGTTTCATTGTTCTTCATAGTTTTTTTTTCCTTCCTTGGCGGGCTGCGCTGCACTGTCAAGGTAATCCCCACTCTTTGGCTAAATGGCTGGCCGGAGGCCAAATAAATAAATTTAAAAAGATCCCCACCCTTCGACAGCTGACAAGCAAGTCAGTATAAAACGCAGCTGCAGTCAACAGTTGCTCGCCTTTAGCTAGTCTGTGCTGTCGTGTAGAACAATGTCTTCACTCTTTTATTGGTATTGTTTTGACTCTGCAGTAACTCGTCGAGTTTTGAAGTACAGAAGAACTAGGTTATGGGTTCATCCCATAAATAGCGACAGACATTTAGGAGAGTTTTTTTCTTTATATGAAGAACTTAAAAACTATGCTGAAAATTTTTATTCAAATTACAGAATGAATCATAATACATTTCAGTATATGCTGCAGAACATTCAAGACAAAATTTCTAAACAGTACACAAATTTTCGCAGAAGTATAACAGCAGAAGAAAAATTGTGTATAATGATAAGGTAAGATTCGTTAGTACACACTTTTTGGTTTGCAGTAGAACTTTGTACAGCATTCACTACATCCAATTAATTGTAGCCATGCTTTTGTATTTTAAATTTCACAAACGCTTACGTCTGAGGGGAAGAGAGTTTATGGGACTCCTGAGAATCATTAGGAAGTAATTAGCTTCGTCATTTTGGGTAATGTCTTGCTGTGCCTTCAACAAAGAATCGCAGAAATACTCCTTCAGAATTTTCCAACTTTTTTCTTCTTTTTTCATCATGATGCAGCGCTGGGCAGTGGTGATGGTTCATCATGTGGAGCCACTGATGACCTCACAGAATTCTTTTCATTACCTTGTAAGATAGACAGATTGATAGGCGAAGAGTTTTGAGATAATGCCCTTTGACTCAGTGGTTCTATTTCCACTGATAAGGAGCTGCCACAGCATGACTTTACAATGCATTATCATCTGGTAGGGACACATTTCCGTCCCTCAGTGACACTCATATCTGTCTCCGTTTGCAAGTAAATGCGAACTATTCAGTGGCGGCAATGCCGCGATCGCTGGCAAGCTATTGTTGTAAATGCATGTAAATACGGTAGATTAAATAAATGAAGTAAAAATAATTTCGCATGTATCATTATAATAAACGTAATTTTTCCTCACTGATTGTGAAATGTGAGGTAACATCTTAAAATAAAAGACGTGTGAAGTCACACTTGTGATGAAAGCAGAAGGGAGACGTGTGATGCGTGTACTGCAGAAGTTGTAGTGCTGCGCCACAGGCTCGCGCCTGCGGTCGGCTCGCGCCGGCAATATTAAACACTCGGGATGTCGCCGGCTCGGCTCCGGGAGGCTCACGCCGTGTCGGAGCGGCCCGGCCGCCAGTGTGAACACCGCAATTCAAAACCATGTGTTTGATATCGAAGCGGGCGGCGGCCCGGCCAGGCTCGGCTCGGCCCGGCCGGCAGTGTGAACGCGGCCTTAGAATAATTCGTGATGAGAGGCATCCTCCATACTATACAGTCTATACAAACAGCCACTGTTACTCAGTAGGTAGGAAACAAATCTCGGGGCTATAGATAGAGAAATGTTAAGCACAATGCGTTTGCCCGTGACAAGGATACCACCTGAAGACTTCAACGGCTGCCGGCTACTGCAAAAGAATGTAACAGGCAGACCTCTCACAATACCATAAGCCTGTCAGTTGTACCAAAGATAATGTCTAGACACACATGGATATCACAGGAAGTGAAACTGATAGTATTAGAGCTAAACTAGAAACGTTCAACTCAGTTTTCAACAGTTCCTTTTAATAGGAGGGTCCTGAAGTATTGCCACAGTACAATTTTCGCAACCATTGGAAAGATGAATAATACAAATTTGAATTCCAGTGCCACTGAGAAAGACCAAAGTTCCACAGGTCAACGGAATCTCTATCAGAGTCTATACAGAATTCGAGGTCTGAGATAGCCCCTTTCTTAACCATAAGATGCCGTAGATTTCTCTAACAGTAAGCGGTGCCCAGTGCTTGGAAGAATGAGCAGGTTACCGTCTTCTAGAAGAGGAGCAGCAGATGCGAACCACAAAACTACACCCCCCCCCCCCTCCAATGTAACTGACATCCATCTGTTGCACACTCTTGTACATACTCTCAGCTCAAATGTAATGAGGTATTTCGAACAGAATGACATCTCCATGCCAACCAGAGTGGGTCCCTAGAACATCGGTCATGCGAAACGAGTGGATGATTAATTTATTGGTGGGAATGACGCAGCATGTTGTCTTGGCTGAAGTGTCATAAACAGATATCGAAGCAGCTCCGAGAGTGCTGCCGGGAAATGAGATCGAACCCTTCCTTTTCATGTTATACATTTACAGTACGTTAATATTAGCCCCAGACATCCTGCAAATGAAGCACTAATCTGTAAGAATGTGCGATCTATAAAAGCTCTAGAAATAATCGTTATTTATTAATAAAAATTTAAAGTGATGCAAAGATTGAAAATTATTTTGAATTTTCAGAAATGTGGAAGCGTGACAAAACCAAAAAGAACTGAGTGTTCTATCACTATAATATTAGATAGCCACAACTGTTATCAGTCAACTTGTATTTAAGTGTAACAGTCTTTGGGGATACGATATAATAATATAGGCTCAGTCTTGGGTAACTCAGGTGGACAACCACTGTAATTGCTAGGTTATAACAACAACAGCAATATTCCGCAAGCCACCTGGCGGTGTATGGCGGAGGGTACCTCAGGTACCACTATTTGATCCCCCCTTCCCGTTTCAATTCGCGAATGGTGCGTGGAAAGAATAACTGTCGGTAATCTTCTGTGTTAGTTCTAACGTCTCGTATTTTCTCGTTGTGGTCATTTCACGAGACGTATGTGAGAGGAAGTAATATGTTGTCAGACTCTTCCCAGTTTCAGTAGCTATGCAGTCGATGTTTCAGGACGCCACTTTTGTAGCACCTGCTACTGGAGTTTCTTGAACATCTGTATAACGCCCCTGCACCGACTAAATGACTCTATTAGTCCTACCTGGAAATAATCGCAGAATTATGACCAATAGTCAAGAAGCGGTTGAACGAGCGCCCTGCTTCTTTTGAGGATTTTTACATTTCCTTAAAATTCCTCCCATGAACCTCAGTCTAGCATCTGCTTTCTCTTCTGTTTGTTTCATGTGGCCATTCCAGTTACAGTCTCTGCATATGGTTCGTCCTACATATTTTAAGGTAGATACTGTTTTCAGCAGTTTGCCATCAATGCTGTGGCTGTACAGTAGCGAAGATCTCCTATGTATGTGCAGTCTTTTACTTTTACTTATGTTTATGGTCAAATGCAGTTCCTGCACCAACGTCAATGCTATGCAGGTCCTTTTGCAAATAGTTAGCGTTCTGGCGCAGCTACGGTTTCATAGATAATAGTATCATCTGGTGTCTTATGGAGATTCACACATTTTCTGCTAGATCACCATTATTTTTTGGGGGCCTTTGTACCGCTGCAACGCGGGGTCGGCCATGTTTGGCGTTGTTAGTGTCAGTGTATGGCCGGATGCCATTCCTGTTGCCACCCAGTACTGCCCCCCCCCCCCCCCCCCCGGCCCTGGGATGGAATTAGTTTACCCCAGCTGTCTGCATCTAGTGTAAGCCATTAAATATCGCAAAAGTTTTTCAAATGTCTGTGAGTCGTGTAATTGAGGCGGGACGTGAGGAGCAGCCCAGTATTCACCTAGTGGGATGTGGAAAACCGCCTAAAAACTACACACACCAACCCTCGTCGTTAATGCGCCAGGCGGATTGGATCCGTGGCCGGCGCGCCTACATGAGTTCAGGAAGCAGCGCTAACATGGCGGGTCGCATTTTCTACTAATCATTTATACGTATTGTAAACAGTAACGGTCCTCTCACACTTAGTTGTGGTACTCCTAAATTACTTTTACATCTGCAGTTTTGTTCCGTTAAGTGCGACATGTTCAAGGAAGTCTTAAATGACGTCGGTAATTAAGTCCTATATCCGGTAAGGTCGTTATCTTCTATTAAACTGCAGTGAGGGACAGTATTTCGCGCGTTCTCTGTTCGCGGAATCCATGTGATTGTTATGGAGGAGATTCTAATTCCCCAAAAACGTCATAACATGTGAGCATAAAATATGTTCCATAATTCTATAACAGACTGATGTGAACAACATATTCCTATTACTGGGTGTTCTACTACCCTTCTTGAAAGCGGAATGACCTGCGCTTTTTTCCAGTGGCTACCCTATGTTCTTCCTATAACAAATAGCTGCAAATAGGGGAGCAAGATCATTCGCATAATCCCTGTAGGAGCTTACAGGTACCTCTTCTGGCCTTAATGCCTTTCCACTACTAAGCGATTGTAGCTGCTTTTTTATTTCCGATCACTTATTTCAGCGTTAGTTTGATAATTGAAAGGAAGGACCGTACTACTGTCTTCCTCGAGGAAACCCTTTGCTAAGATCGAATTCAGTATTTCGGCCTTCTCTCTTTCGCTTTCCGTTTCGGTGTCAGTACGGTCCCTGGGTCACTGAAAAAATGACATCGATCCTCTTACTGATTGTACATTAGATCAAATTCTCTTAGAGTTTTTAGTCAGACCGGATGTCAAAATCATTGAATGCTTCTCCCACTGATACCCTAAAGTTTATTTTAGATTCTTACGGCTTTTTTGTCTACTGGGTTTTGATTTTCCTTCTACATCTACATGGATACTCAGTAAACCACACTTAAGTGCCTGGCAGAGTGTTCATCGGGCCACCTTCACAATGACGCTCTATTACTCCCATTCTCGAACAGCGCGCAGAAAAAAGAACACATATCTTTCTGTGCGAGCTCTGATTTTCCTTATTGGAGTGTGATAATCGTTTCTCCTTGTGTAGGCAGGCTTCAAAAATAATTTCGCATCCGGGGGAGAAAGTTGGTGACTTAAATTTCGCCGCAACGAAAAACGCCTTTGTGTTAGTGGTGTCCAGCCCCAAATCCTGAATTACGTCAGTGACACTCTTTCCCCTGTTTCGCGCTAATACGGAACGTGCTTCTCTTCTTTGAATTTTTTCGATATATTGCGTTAATCGTATCTGGTGAGGATCCCATACTGCACAGCAGTAATCCAGAGCATTTGCCCGCGAAAGGCTAAGGTCCCGAGTTCGAGTCTCGGTCTGGAACACAGTTTTAATCTGTCAGGAAGTTTCATATCAGCGCACACTCCGGTGCAGAGTGAAAATTCTCATTCTGGAAACATCACCTAGGCTGTGGCTAAGCCATGTCTCCGCAATATCCTTTCTTTCAGGAGTGCTAGTTCTGCAAGGTTCACAGAAGAGCTTCTGTGAAGTGTGGAAGGTAGGAGACGAGTTATTGGCAGAATTGAAGCTATGAGGACGAGACGTGAGACGTGCTTCGGTAGAACAGTTGGTAGAGCACTTGTCCTTGAAAGGCAAAGATCCCGAGTTCGAGTCTCAATCCAGCACACAGTTTTAATCCGTCAGGAAGTTTCAGCCTTATTCATGACTGCCATTTCGTCCAACGAAAGACAGTAGATGAACAGTAGAAAAGTCATTTTGTGCAACATTCCATGAGCGTATCTTCTTATTGTTTTATTGATGACGCGGGAGCTGGCGACAAGCATCAAAAAGAAGAACACAGAAAAAGACCTTTTCTCGTTAAACATCAATTTGTAACTAACTGCCGAGCAGAAAATAAGAATGGCTGCTTGTGCATACTCAAGCAACATCTCAGAAGAAAGTACGTTACATGCTTACAGGAGATTGTATTATGCCCAGCATTAAGCATTTAATATAATGTCCAGGTTCTTGTTCGATTCCTGATACGGTGTTAGCGCTTTTAAAATTAATAGAATGAGGAGGACTATCTTTGAGTTGTTGAACAAGGTCTCGGCTCCCTGCCACGCGAGCCTCTCGCCTCGTGGCCGTGACGTCACCGAGCGCTCCGCCCGCGTCGCCAGCCTACGCCTAGCGCGCACGCAGCCAATTAAAACTTTGCGCTGCACCTGAGGGAGGAGCCAGCAGCCGTTCAGGGACTTCCCCGCCCTGCGGCCGGCCCGCCGGGCAGCTATCGACTAATTTTTAAGCACAGCTGGCGAAACTATATTTCAGGAATTTTTCCACGTCTCGTGGGCTTTTCCCGGTCCGTCGCCAACTTGCTAGATTTCACGAGTTTGAAAATTCCGCCTGCGGCAGCCGCAACTCGTTCCTGCGAAGCATTTACATTTCCCTTAAGCTCCCATAGCACTCACAAATTTTCTGTGAGCAAACGACTGCTTCTCACCAATTAGACGCCGTAGTGGGATATATTTCTGTCCCACCGAATTTGTAATGGAGTTACAGGCTGGGTGTGCGAGTCTGTGTCATTTCAGGAACTTAACGATATTCAAAAGTATCCCCTGGAAAGTTGTGGCTGAATGTACAGGTGGAATCTGCGATACGTCAACCTTATAGCTTATATTGTGAAGTTCGTTGTCCTCTCATAGAACTGCTACGTTTTGTAGCTCACGTGATTCTGAAGCCTTTCGAAATGTACGAAAATATGCATTTTAGCGCCCACTACTTTATCTAGAGAATAACATGAATAGCACCCTGTTTTCTGTTTAACCCTAAATTTAGATCTTATGCAGTGCAAGTGCGAACAATGAACTGAACGCAGCGTGAAGTGATAATAAGCAACAGCCAACCAGAGTGTTCTGCACTCATCCTCGAGCCCCATCATCACTTTCATGCAACTCTGGTCAATTACCGGACGAAAAGCTATGTCAGTTGATTGCATTCAATTTTGTCTTACAGGGCGTATTACTCATATGTACATGTACTTGGTGCTTGTAGCTGGGTGGCTGTGCAACTGAAACCGAAATAGTTTCTGTGGTGTTGCTGTATTTCCAACTGAAATATTCACTCCGTATAAAGCTGTCTTGAAAGAACACGTTAAGTCCATAATTAAGCTTCTGGAAACTATGTGTTTTTTACACAGCAGCGATAGAAGTCATGGGGGACCTCCTAATAGCGTGTCGGAATTCCTTTTGTGGGTCGAAATGCAGCAACTCGAGGTGGCATGTACTCGGCAAGTCGTAGGAAAACCTCTACAAAAGAAAAAAAAAATTAGGCATGCTGCCACTTTAGTCAACCGTAACTGCGTAAGTATTGCCAAGCCAGAATGTTGCACACGAATTGATCTCTCGATTATATCCCATAAATCTTCAATGGGATGGACGATATCGGCCGATCTGGGTGGCCAAATCATTCGCTCGAATTGTTGAGACTGTTCTGGCACAGCACATTGTAATTTTTGAATCCAATCAATTCGTCCTGGGTCTTCTTTACTAGTCATTCTCGGTTCTTGTACTTGTGTTTTACCCATCTTCCCTTATAACTCATACGTATTTTTGCTAGAATTTGAAACATTACACTATTTCACATTGTGGAAGGCTTTTTCTAAGTAGAAAAATACATCATAGATGTCTTTATTTCTCATAATAAAATCCAGTCGTTAGTTACAAATATTTTTGTTCAGCTTCACCGGTTTCGACAGATTCAATTACCATCCTCAGATGTAAACCTTTAGACCTTGGCTACATATTTATGTGAAGTATAAGAAGTATGTTGCAGAAGCAAAATGTCATGACCTGTCCAAAATTCTACATATTTTATGTGATTATTACAAACACAGATTAATAACTTACAGCAGCTATTGTGCCAGCTGCAAGGATCATATACAAAAGCATCTAAGAAATGATATTCAGGTGTATAAAGGAGTATAAGATCTAGGCGTAGCCGTTTGTGCAATAATTATGTATGCTATTTTTGAAGTGAATGACTGAATGCTAAATGTACTTTTAAGGAATGGTTTATATCCCCAGTGTTAACAGATATTTACAATTGAATCGTTTCTATTCTTCGTTATTATTCTTATGTCTCTTTGACCTTCTTGTATAGTGATACATGCTGTGCATTATTTTGCAAGACAGGGAGGTGGACCATATGCGCACTGTAACTGCTGTGCTGGAAAACTGGCTAGCCTAAGTATGGTCTACAGACTCTGTGCCACACTCGCTTAGACAAATGTTGGGTTGGTCCCTGCGTTCCACCTCAGATATTGCGATACACAAACAGTTGAAATACAACATCACATGATCACACTGACAGAACCACAGGCACATAGACACAGGCAACAGAGCATGCACAATGTCGGCACTAGTACAGTGTATATCCACCTTTCGCAGCAATGCAGGCTGCTATTCTCCCATGGAGACGATCGTAGAGATGCTGGATGTAGTCCTGTGGAACGGCTTGCCATGCCATTTCCACCTGGCGCCTCAGTTGGACCAGCGTTCGTGCTGGACGTGCAGACTGCGTGAGACGACGCTTCATCCAGTCCCAAACATGCTCAATGGGGGACAGATCCGGAGATCTTGCTGGCCAGGGTATTTGACTTACACCTTCTAGAGCACATTGGGTGGCACGGGATACATGCGGACGTTCATTGTCCTGTTGGAACAGCAAGTTCCCTTGCCGGTCTAGGAATGGTAGAACGATGGGTTCGATGACGGTTTGGATGTACCGTGCACTATTCAGTGTCCCCTCGACGATCACCAGTGGTGTACGGTCAGTGTAGGAGATCGCTCCCCACACCATGATGCCGGGTGTTGGCCCTGTGTGCCACGGTCGTATGCAGTCCTGATTGTGGCGCTCACCTGCACGGCGCCAAACACGCATTCGACCATCATTGTCACCAAGGCAGAAGCGACTCTCATCGCTGAATACGACACGTCTCCATTCGTCCCTCCATTCACGCCTGTCGCGACACCACTGGAGGCGGGCTGCACGATGTTGGGGCGTGAGCGGAAGACGGCCTAACGGTGTGCGGGACCGTAGCCCAGCTTCATGGAGACGGTTGCGAATGGTCCTCGCCGATACCCTAGGAGCAACAGTGTCCCTAATTTGCTGGGAAGTGGCGGTGCGGTCCCCTACGGCACTGCATAGGATCCTACGGTCTTGGCGTGCATCCGTGCGTCGCTGCGGTCCGGTCCCAGGTCGACGGGCACGTGCACCTTCCGCCGACCACTGGCGACAACATCGATGTACTGTGGAGAGCTCACGCCCCACGTGTTGAGCAATTCGGCGGTACGTCCACCCGGCCTCCCGCATGCCCACTATACGCCCTCGCTCAAAGTCCGTCAACTGCACATACGGTTCACATCCACGCTGCCGCGGCATGATACCAGTGTTAAAGACTGCGATGGAGCTCCGTATGCCACGGCAAACTGGCTGACACTGACGGCGGCGGTGCACAAATGCTGCGCAGCTAGCGCCATTCGACGGCCAACATCGCGGTAACTGGTGTGTCCGCTGTGCCGTGCGTGTGATCATTGCTTGTACAGCCCTCTCGCAGTGTCCGGAGCAAGTATGGTGGGTCTGACACACTGGTGTCAATGTGTTCTTTTTTCCATTTCCAGGAGTGTAGATGAATAAGTGTACTGCATGAGTGACGACTCAGATCTTTGTGTTTAGTTTATCTGTTGGTTGGCTTCCTAGTCCGTCATTTGTGCAGCGCTGAAGCATTCTTATTTGAGGCATAGTAGCATGCAGTTGAGTTTTTCAATGATTGACGAGCTATCTAGAATACCTTATTGTGGAGATGAGAACTCATTTATAATACTTCGTTGTTCTTTGTATTGATGGGGAAGATTTTGGAGAAATTTTAAACGTATGTTTGTAGTTTCTTTGTAATGCGAGAATATTGTAATAGTAAGAGTCATCTTATTTTGTGCAGTCTTTTTGTCAATAATCAGAATCTAGTTTGTTAAAAAACAATTTTGGTTAAATTGAAACCAGTCTCCATGAAAGCACGGCTTTAAATTATTTTCTTGTGTTCATTGCGCCTTACATCATACAAAGTCACAAGTCTACTCTGAGAAAAAAATTCGGAGTAGATTATTTATTATTAGCTGGTGCATCTGGTGATTTGTATTTTGTCCAGAGAATTTCAATACGCCAGATACAAGAAACGGCATGCTGAGCAAAATGTAAGTCATTTTTTACGTCAGGACGGATCTCAGTTTGCACTCACCAGCAAACTCTGTGTAGTCGGGATTGTCATTTGTAGTGCTAGCAAGTAAATTAATTTTCAGTGAACATGCTGGTAATTACAAACAGTTACTTTGTTTAGAGTGGTGCAGTAATTTATTTTTGTAGATATTGCATGTCAAACGTTGCACTTCCTGCTGCACAACGTTTATAATGTACTTCGTTACTGAGTTTTAATTATGTCGTTATCATTGAGCATGCAGATAATTTCCTTTGGCATTTAATTAGATTTATTTTCTTTATTTCACATTTTGCATTTTGTGAAGTTTTAAGATGGCCAATAGTCACGTTTACGCATATATAGAATATGATACCTAAGTACTATTACACGTGGGGAAAGCTTTTAAAATCAGTATATTCAGTTTTGTCACATATAACGAGATACTTAATAGAAAGCTTACACATGTCGCCCCTTTTCGCCTAGGCTAGCCATGTGTTTTCTCTATGATTATGTAGTTAGGTTGCAAAACAGGTTCTCATAAGCACATCATCGCTACGTGTATGAGTGCTATCCTCTGTATTTTCTCTTTCAGCCATTGTAATTTGACTGTAATTTTTTGTGTGATTTTCTGTGAAATTGAGTCTGAAGATCTTTGCAGTGTAGGCAGACAGCAGCACAAACTGTGTGAAATATCTCAGTGTTACATAGATTTTTATCAAATATTTCTGAAGAAATTTTATTTGGTAATTCAGTGTTTACATTTCATTATAACTGCCCAGTATTTCGTCGTGATACTAGATCGCAAATCATGTCACGAAGTAATTACACAATTGTTAATGAAACGGAAGAAGCACAACGGTCGTTATCCATAAATAATTAGAGATTTCAGAAAATGTAAATAACTTTCCAACACAGCTGAGTTCATTATTAGGAAATACAACGGAACAAATATCCAACATTGAACAAGAAATATCAGGAGATGAATCGGTAGGCAAAAAGTCACCTCGGTTATGCGAAATTTCAAAACAACCACTTACTGAGATAGTCGTTATAGTTTTGCTGCCATTTCTTTTATCCAAACATCTTATGAGCCAATATCTATTACCGACAATATGCACTCAGTCTTGCATATCCAGTATACGTCAATGTTAAAATCAATAATGCAACATTGTTATAGTAGCTACAAAATATGAATAAAACTTTGAACGCAACAAGTAAAACACCAGAACAAAACACAGAATCACGATAAGAAATAAGCAATATTAACAAAAGTATGAAAAATGAACTCATATCTCACATTCGGAATTTCGACGAAAAACAGCAAAACCCTTTTGTAGAAGTCCGAGAAGGGATTGTGGATGACTTACGAAGTATCATTAGGAGTCTAGAGGTAAGACTACGCAACCTTTAAATTAAACAAAATAATTTAAAAACTCCACAACAGAATGATAAAGAAGAGCTTCTCGCAAAAATAAATACCACAATACCGAGTACGTTATTCTCGTACATCAAAGAAAGTCATGACTAACTTAGCATCACTGTTGATACATTTAGTGAACAGGTAAAAGCATTAAAACTATAATCTGGCAAACAAAACGTACAACTTTGAAAGTTAGCAAAGAGCACCAAATTAGCAGATACGAGTTTAAACAGTGAAACAAGTGCGCAAAATGACAAAGTAAAACAACTATCTAAAGAAAACAATGTAACATACTGTTTCATTACGGCTCATTGAGAACAACAACTCGAACACCTCGCTATTCCAACCTGTAAAAAATTCGAGTAAACAGCTGTTATTTCGACTAACATAAGCAGAAACCCAAATAGCATTTTACCAGTTTGTTCTTCATGTGCAAAGAAACATTAAGCTTTGAGTCAACATACAAAGAATAATCATGTAAGCATAATGGAGCTACAGCTCACTCGTATTGAAAGAAAATGCAAGTGCGGTAATTTTGGTTATTCTTATATACATTTTGGTAATTTACGTATTTGTATGTAATCATGGCATTAGGTGATGGTTCGCGAGAACACAGTTGCAAATGCACTCGAAACAATGAATATACTTGGTGGCATACCAAAGAAATTTTCTGGATGCAGAAAGATTAGAGTTACGATTACAAATACTTACATATAATTAATTTAGGCGATTATTTTCTTGTACAAAAATTCACTTGGACACAAGTCAGTGAACAGTCCATGCGCTATTATAGTGAGCATTTGAGCACAAGAATTACGAAAAGAAATGACAATAGGAAATTCCATATATTTTCCTATGTTTAAAAGTAGGTAGGGCATCCGTTATAACATTTGGATACACTGATTGGTAGCGATGTCTCTCTGAGCTGGTTGTTAACTATTTTTGAGTTTCTTGGTATGTTCGTCTTCTCTTAATGTCTATTTTAGTCGATAAGTTCAAGGAGTTTTCTTGTACTGTCCTAATATATATGTGTCGAAAGTATTTTAGTAACTTGCCAGCTTTGATTAAGAATGTCTCATATTGGGGACAAAGTACTTTTCAATTCCGACAAAACGGAGAACTTTGATCACACGCATATAGTGACTAACGAAATTCCAGTTCAATTAAAACCACCTTACTGGTCGTTCCAGGCACGACGTTGAAATTACCATCACAAGGAAATAGAAATACGAAATTTTTGAAAGTGAGTCACATATTCGCAAAACATGTATACGTCATTGAACACCACCATTTTTACATACAGTAGTAGCCGTCATGCATAATAAAATTAAAGATTTAGTACCAGTTCTGATGTGGTATGCAGATTATTGAGATTATAGTGATGCTATCCAAAAGGAAAGTCAGTTTTATCAATAGTAGTTGTATGGATGTATTTCACGCATCTGAAGGATTTTCGATCAGTTCAAGAAATAATTACAGGTTGGTAAAGGTAAGACGAAATTATCAGTGTCCAAGGTAATACGTATTTTTGAAACTTCCCGGCAGATTCAGCTGCAGAGTGAAAATCTCGTTCTAGAATGTGTATTTTTGTTGAGATTTTCGTTTTATGATCAGTTGTTTACTAATGAAGGTTTCTTTACTCAATAGTGTTATTTATGAAGAGTGACTGTGGAGTGTTTCTCGTATAAAGATTAATTAATGAAACAGGGTAGTGACTATTTACTAGATATGAGGATATTATGAGATATGAGCTTATTATGAAAAAAAGAGTAGAGATAATATGCTCCAGGAATTAGTGATTTTTCATGATGCTGATTATGAGGGTAATGATAAGAATATGACATTAAGATAAAATGGTTAGGAATTATGATGTATTATGAGGAGTGAGTGGGTAATGGTTAGAACATGGTTAAAGCATGGTGTTGTTGAAGTTTACTTATTCGTTACATGAATATATTTCACTGACTTGATTGTTGTTCAAGAAAGGTGGTGAATAGTTATATTGTTAGTAGCACAATTGACATCTGAAATGGCATGTAACACCAATATAGTGAAAGGAAACATAATTAATTTTATGTGAAGGGTTTTGAATCGCCAGGTATGACTGGTATGGCATTCATTTCTGACATATTTGTACTGTATGGTGTATGAGCTCCTTTCTTGCTTGTGCTGCATGTGACATTTAAGTTTGTTCCCCTGTGGAAGTGTGTACTATTTTCGTAACTAACTGCTCATGTTTTTGTCTTCAGGTCATAATATGATTGATATAGTTTGGCTACTATGCATATATTGCATATATTCCAGGTTTATGAAACATAGTTGCACATAGGGTGCACCATTGAATGACAAGTTTTCATGATGACAATATGCAGAGAGAGAAGACATGAATGATCAAAATATAGATGTATGTTGTTGTAAACTGTGCATTTTAGCGAACAATACGATACTAATACATAATGCTTTTTTCCTTCCTGCATTTTAGCACTTACTAATTAATTTTCTTACCACAGCTGGTGTTAGTTTTGGAAATGTTTATAATCTTGTTGCATAATCCGAGTACAGCCTTTTGTGAAATCATACATTACACTATCACTAGTGCTGCCACGACTTTTGACACTGCTGCTGATTGGCATTTTCTGATGACACATGTATCTTGCATTTTTGTTATAGCATACTTGCCTTTAGTTGCAGCACTAATTTTATAATGAAACTTTTGTCTATGATTTGTCTTAGCCTAAGAACGTGTATTTCATTCTGTTTCCTGGTTTATCATAATGATTTTTAGTTGAATTTGCGTAGGATAAGATATTTTGCTTCATCGGCTTTCTGATGAAACATTCGTCATGTTTATATCGTATGATTATCAGTTTGGCAGCATTGCTTCTCTGGTGAACAATTTTTGTTTTTATCTTAATGTGTTTACTGTCAGAGGCTATAAGCAAAAGGTAAATGTCATGGTATAAAGGAATTATGAAAAACATTTTTTAGAAAGACAGTAAATCGAGAATACAACAGGTGCACCTATAAATAAGAACGTAATACGTACAGAAAATGGAAATGGTAAAATGTGTGAGTATGCAGATAAAATTAATTTCCATAATGTGGAAATATAAATAAATATAGGCAGGTTGAACAATGATTATATTAAGTTGTTATGATGATTTGATAATGTAATGTAGTCAAATTGACATGAAATTTCGCTGGTAAATTGACATAAAAGGTATTGTAACCCGAATATGATGTTGGCAACTAAACTCACATGGAAAATATTATGAGAAAAGTATAAGATTTCAGATAAAGTATAGTATTCATACAATACAGAAATTAGAAAGCTGATCAGTCCGCTAGAGTAGTACATGGCACTAAGATAAAATATCACATGGACTGACTGCGACTTTGACTTTGAAGTGCATTTAATTCCCTTTCCTTTTCCTTTAAATGTACCGTTATACTTTTTTTGTCCTTTATTCCTGATTTGTATACCTCTTTCCTCTTATGGTGGTCATATGGTCATATGTTTTTCATGTATGTATTTTTACTACCACAGTTCCTATGCTTTACATGTTAGCTGTTTGTTCTAGATAACTAAAAATTTTCTGTAATAGAAGCTAATGTTGTGTGTGGACTACATTCTCTTGTACATTTTCACAGACATTTGTAACAATTATAAGATTATCATGTTTTGTCAGTTGCTTCTCTTGTTAACTTTACTTTGTATCTGGCACAGAATATTGCATAATTCTTTCTGTATGTAGATGTTGTAGGATCACACTGACGATTGTAATCTACAACAGTTCATGTTTTGTACATAAGCTACATCTTATTTCCATCCAGCACTCTTGTATTATTTCATAGTTCAGATTTTTTGTGAGACATTGTGAAAATATTCACTGAAGTTGCCAGGAATTTAACAAAGTTCTGGCCACACCTAAAGCAAATAATAGTACTGAGTTTATCTACAAGGCTGCAACTGAACATATGAGTTGTCACTGGAAAACTGCTTCCCTGAGCCTGTCCATATTTGATTATATATTTACTGTCTTTCTTCAGAGTGTAATCTGTGATGGATATTTAGTTGGCTTACAGGCTGCTCCTAAGCCTGAAACGTTCTCCATATTTGTCAGCATTGCTCACCTGTGGGTTCAGCACTATGGAGTCAGCGTACTCCTCGGTGGCCGTGTTTCAAGAAATGTGTCGGTATTGGGCTTGTTGCATTCTACTCTTAGCGAAAAGATTAATGACAAGAGGCTTAACAGCATTTTCGTTGATGGTAAGTGATGAAACACTATACCTTATGCTTTACTCACATACTAGCCTCAGAATTAATGGCATGTGATGTTAAAGCAAATCTTCGATGCTTATGAGTGATACGATATTTATACACTACCTAGAAAACATGAAAAATTGTGTGTGCTTCCTCACTGTACAAAAACAATCTTCATATGTAAAGCACCAATCAGAACCTTCTTTTCTACACTTCGTAACCTACATCTTAACACTTGCAACATTGTATATCATTGTATTCTATTATAACCACTTCTCTATGATTTTTTAAAAATTTCAGTCTACTAGCCTTACCATAGCTAAGAAAATGCATACGATTTTTTTCACGGGTACAGGAGATAATGGAAGGTTCTCATATGTTTTCTGCTACTGTAAATAGTTCACCTTTGTCATACTGGGCCAAAGATGAATCAGCGCACTGCATGAGTAGTGAATATGTTCCCTGACTCTCTGCTTAGTTTAACTTTGGTTGAATTACTAGTCAGTCAGCTATGCAGCACTGAGGCATTCCTAATTGAGGCAAAACAGCCCGCAATCGATTTTTTCAAAAAATGAAATTTGTTTTTTGTGAATCTGGGGGAAGCTATCTAAAATGTTATTATGGCGATGAAAACTCATTTATAATACTTTTTCTTTATACTGATGGCGAATATTTTGGAGAATTTTTGAGGGTATTTTGTAGTTTCTTTGTAATGAGAGAATTTTCGGTTTGTCAGAGTTTTCTTACGTTGTGCTGCCTTTTTGTCAACGATCGGAGTTTGATTTCTTGAAAAAACGATTTTCTTTAAAGTAAAACCCACCATCGTGATTCATAGTAAAGCCTTAAATTTTTGTTGTGTGTGCATTGCACCTTATGTCACACGAAGTCACAAATTGTTTCTGACAACAAATTTAGAGTGGATTATTTATCATTAGCTTCTACATCTGCTGATTTGATTTGCTTTCGAGACTGTCAGTACTTCAGACACAAAACACTGCATGCTGATCAAGAGGCAAGTCATTCTTATTTAAAGAAAAATCTGATTGAAAGATAAGTCTGACATCTCACACTCATAAATAGTTGATTACATGGACACAGAGAGCAAGATTTACTGCCCTGATATAGGTTTGTTTTGAGAAAACTTAAAGACACCATAATAACAATCCTCACCTGGCAGTTTGTAATGACGAAAACAGCTGCCATCTGTGAACGACATTAGAAAACATTGAGAAACCTGTACCCATTTCATTTTGGTGGGCATCAAATTGCTTAGACATTAACTTCAAGTATTAATGACGCTCTAAAAAAGCAAACGAAAGAGGAACAAACGTAAAGTTTGAAATGCGTGAAATACTAGGTCTTGTGCACAGTGGAGAGCAAATTACAAATATTATATTCGTCTGGTGTTCGACAGTGTGAAGACTTAGCGACTTCAAACTAACTTCAAGCACAATTTAAAACATTTCCCAAACACTTTCTCGCTTTCATGCTTAAATTCAAATAATTGTCACATTGACTCATCTCTAAGGTAATCAGATATTTAAAGCTTTTTCGTACGTAGGAGTTAGATTCATTAAAGAATCAAGGGTTTACTGGTTGATACAGAACTGAAGAAGAAGATTCTGAAAATATACATTTTTCATAATAATTTTACTTTTTATTGGTACAATCAATCGCTTATATTTATTTTGTCAATCTAATTGACACGATGTTTTGCGGGAGCAAGTTTACTCCTGTAGGCCCCAAGATATTATTATTATATTGCTTGATTTTCTGTTCAACACATTCCATCCACACTTAATGTTTATGTTGGGAATTAGTTTAGGTGATGAATAGGCCGCTCTTAATGGAACAACTCATAGAAATTAACTGACATGATTTTATGGTAAAAACTTTAGCGTTATGGGAGTATTTGGCAGTTCCTGACTCTCTGATCGCACAAACAAAAACAAAAACATCACCTCAAAATCTGTAGCGTGAAGTTTACTCTGGAGTAGCTAGAGCTTGTCCAAACTTTTTGGACTTAGCAGAATGCGAAAGTGTTAGATTTTAGTTTTTCTAATACACTATAAAACTCACTTAATGCAGTATTAACGGTAGATATGAAAAATGTGTGGCCACAGAGGACTGTCGAAAGAACATTGCTCGAAAGAATTAGGAGAACATAACTTTGGGCGTCTGCCATATTCCATTAGCAATAACTGAGTTCTGGATATGTTAGTAAATATACCTTTATCATCAACAAATGAAGCACACAGCAAAAGATCATTACATCCTCGGTCCTTTACACAAAAAGAACTGAAATGTCCGACAGATGTCCAGAATAGCTGGCATCTGTGAACCACAATAAAAATCACTGAGAAACCTGTAACCATTTCCGTTTGGTGAGTTAGTTGACACTGTAATGCACAATACAGCGAAAACATAGCTATTCATTTTCAGTGTTGCTTACATTGAAAACGAAGAGCTCAAGACATGCAATAAGACCACAGATACAGCCTGTATCAAAACAGGTTTGACATATCAAACATTGGTAAACCTAATTCATTTGAACAGTGTATGTGGATAAATGAAATATAAAATGTTGAAGTGGTAGAATGAATAGGTAAGCAAATATGTCGATGAAACACGAGCTAACTAGGCGCTTAGTGAAGTTCTAAAGGAGACATTATAGGAGGAAACAAAGGTTAACTTAAATGAAGAAATCGTCGAAACTTTATCTGGTTGTTTTGCAATCATGGGATGGCTTCTGTGTATCTCATATGTCTGTGTCTAGATTACATCTGATCTGGAAGTGTGAGAACGTTATCTACATATACATCACCTCTTTCCAATCCCAAATTAACTGGGTCATCAAGCCAATGTTTGCTTATCGTGTATCTGAGATGGGATTTGGGTACCAGTTACTTACCCAAATGGGCGTGGGAAAACGCCTGCAACCACAACCAGCTGGGCAGCTCATCAGCCCCCGATGTCAATCCGCGAGGGGCATTCAATCCGGTGCAGGCTCGCTTCCCCGAACCCTGGAAGTGACGTGTTAACGCGTTCTGCTGTCTTGGAGGGTCACTGGATCGTGGAAACTTGTAGAAGAATTTTTAAATACAGCTCGAAACACTAGCGTGCTGTAACAAGATTTCAAGACTCGTCGAAGGAGTTATGACACTGATGTCTAGAAAAATAGTTCAAATCGCTTGAAAACGTGGCAAGTAATTTGTGTTCCCAGTAATTTAGAATGTCAATAGTGTGACGTCATAAGCGCGTGACTGCGTGTGAGATCGCTCTCTAAGTTTTCATCTATTTTTAGGTTTCAGATATATATTTTAACTGTTTTTGTGATAATATTTACTATATAAGTGACTTATTACTGGTTTCTTCATTCACCTCTGTATTTCTTGTGTTGTGGCCTGATATTTGTGAGTGTTTCGTATCGAGCAACTTAACCTCTTACCCGTGTTTACATTCCGCGCTGACCAGTTGCAGCTGTAGCGGCGCATCGAAAGCTAAGTACTAATTAATTGTTTGTGTATAGTAGTTTGTTTATGAACTTTAGTAGTCTTCAACTGGTGTTCTTGGTGTTTTCCGGTGAAATAACTTCAGAAGAAATTTTTGCGAACTGCTTTCAGTTTCGTTACTGTCGTTAGACGTTTGATTTTCTTTCTGTGTTAGTATTTTGTTATATTCTCATTTGTTGTTGATTAATACTGTCAATAATAGTAGTTACTTCCCTTGTAGAGCAAGTTTGTGATAACTGTAGTCAGTTTTTAACATCTTCTTATTGTAGTAGCGGAACTTAGATAAAGTTGTTTTCTTGTTTCAATAATTGTAAAATTTTACCATGAGTGAGAAGTGTGGGCTTTGCCGTAGGTTCGTGATTAGTGGATTGCGGTGTGAGGCTTGTTCGAAGTATTTTCACTGGGGGGAATGCAGTGGGGAAGCCAGTGGGCATTCTGGTGAGATCCTCTCCTGGAACTGCAGGTTATGTAGCAAGAGTAAGTTGATAGAGGAGCAGGAGCGTAAGATCTGTGCCCTTCAGGTGCAGTTGAAAAACGCACAGGAGGAGCTAGATAGGATGAGGAGAGAGAAGGGGGTTGGGGAATGGGAGCTGGCTGTTGGCAAGAGATCTGCTAGGAGAAGGAGATTTTCAGATAGTTTTACTATTGGTATTTGTAATAGATATGACCAACTGTCAGAGTCTAGTGGAGAGGAATCTCTAGTAGCTGTAGATGTAGGAAGTATGCAGCAGACTTCAGCAGTTACGGTGGCTAGGACAGTTGCAAAGTCTAAGAGAAAGAAGAAGGTTCTGCTGTTAGGTAGTTCTCATGGTAGAGGTGTAGGCCAGCAGTTGCAGGAAGTTTTGGGGAGTGAGTACCAGGTCACCAGCATTGTGAAGCCTAATGCAGGATTGGCTCAGGTGTCTTTTAACATAGGGGGGTTATGTAGGGATTTTACTAAAGAGGATCAGGTAGTGATTGTGGGTGGGGCTGGTAAAAGTATTGATAGGGATGGGGAGTATGACATAGATGGTGACCTGGAAAAGATAGCCACTCAGACTGGCAACACGAGTGTGCATTTCGTGGAACTGTTTCAGCGTCACGATCGGCCTCATCTTAATACAGCCGTCAGGCGTAATAACATGAGACTTGGGGGTGCGCTGATGACAGAAGGCATGAGTCACATTTCAGTGGTGTCGGTGGAGTCTATCAGTAGGACGGGTTTCACTAGACATGGCCTGCACCTAAACAGGTATGGGAAGGGGAGGTTGGCAAATCTTATAGGTGACAGCATAGGTGGGGGGTGGTGGGACCACTCATGGTAAAATTCCGGTAGTTGTAGGTGTTAGAGCTGTACCTTTTTTAGATTGAAGTCAGCTGATAGGTATTCCTGCTTAAGGGAAGTCTCTCTAACAAAGAAACCATTTTCTACAAAGCTTGGGTATCCGATTAATGAGGGAATTAGTATATTTCATCAAAATATACAAGGTATTAGAGATAAAGTTAGTGAACTGCTTATAGATGTTGACTCTGAAATTATTGGTATATCTGAAAACTTCTTAAATAAGGAGATAATTCAGAGGCTACCTTTACCAGGATACAGGTTGGCTGGCAGCTTTTCTAGGAGCTCTTTGCGGTGTGGGGGAGTAGCCATGTATGTGAAAAACGGTATCCCATTTGAGTCAATTGATGTTTCAAAGTACTGCACTGAAAAGGTGTTTGAATGTTGTGCAGGTGTGGTTAAATTTAGTGGAGCTAATCTTCTTACTGTTGTTATTTATAGATCCCCAGACTCCGATTTCACAAAAATTTTGCTAAAGCTAGAGGAAATACAAAAAGTTAGTTATATGTGGTGACTTCAATATTAATTGTATAAGTGATTGTGCAAGGGAAAGGATGCTGGTAGACCTCCTTAATTCATATAATCTTATGCAAACCGTCTTCTTTCCAACGAGAGTGCAAGGGAACAGTACAACAACCATAGACAATATTTTTGTTCATTCGTCATTATTAGAAGGGCATTCTGTTAGCAAAAAGGTGAATGGCCTTTCAGATCATGATGCACAAATTTTAAGTCTAAAAGATTTTTGTGCTGCAACACATGTTAAATATACACTCCTGGAAATTGAAATAAGAACACCGTGAATTCATTGTCCCAGGAAGGGGAAACTTTATTGACACATTCCTGGGGTCAGATACATCACATGATCACACTGACAGAACCACAGGCACATAGACACAGGCAACAGAGCATGCACAATGTCGGCACTAGTACAGTGTATATCCACCTTTCGCAGCAATGCAGGCTGCTATTCTCCCATGGAGACGATCGTAGAGATGCTGGATGTAGTCCTGTGGAACGGCTTGCCATGCCATTTCCACCTGGCGCCTCAGTTGGACCAGCGTTCGTGCTGGACGTGCAGACCACGTGAGACGACGCTATATCCAGTATCAAACATGCTCAATGGGGGACAGATCCGGAGATCTTGCTGGCCAGGGTAGTTGACTTACACCTTCTAGAGCACGTTGGGTGGCACGGGATACATGCGGACGTGCATTGTCCTGTTGGAACAGCAAGTTCCCTTTCCGGTTTAGGAATGGTAGAACGATGGGTTCGATAACGGTTTGGATGTACTGTGCACGATTCAGTGTCCCCTCGACGATCACCAGTGGTGTACGGCCAGTGTAGGAGATCGCTCCCCACACCATGATGCCGGGTGTTGGCCCTGTGTGCCTCGGTCGTATGCAGTCCTGATTGTGGCGCTCACCTGCACGGCGCCAAACATGCATACGACCATCATTGGCACCGAGGCAGAAGCGACTCTCATCGCTGAAGACGACACGTCTCCATTCGTCCCTCCATTCACGCCTGTCGCGACACCACTGGAGGCGGGCTGCACGATGTTGGGGCGTGAGCGGAAGACGGCCTAACGGTGTGCGGGACCGTAGCCCAGCTTCATGGAGACGGTTGCGAATGGTCCTCGCCGATACCCCAGGAGCAACAGTGTCCCTAATTTTCTGGGAAGTGGCGGTGCGGTCCCCTATGGCACTGCGTAGGATCCTACGGTCTTGGCGTGCATCCGTGCGTCGCTGCGGTCCGGTCCCAGGTCGACGGGCACGTGCACCTTCCGCCGACCACTGGCGACAACATCGATGTACTGTGGAGACCTCACGCCCCACGTGTTGAGCAATTCGGCGGTACGTCCACCCGGCCTCCCGCATGCCCACTATACGCCCTCGCTCAAAGTCCGTCAACTGCACATACGGTTCACGTCCACGCTGTCGCGGCATGCTACCAGTGTTAAAGACTGCGATGGAGCTCCGTATGCCACGGCAAACTGGCTGACACTGACGGCGGCGGTGCACAAATGCTGCGCAGCTAGCGCCATTCGACGGCCAACACCGCGGTTTCTGGTGTGTCCGCTGTGCCGTGCGTGTGATCATTGCTTGTACAGCCCTCTCGCAGTGTCCGGAGCAAGTATGGTGGGTCTGACACACCGGTGTCAATGTGTTCTTTTTTCCATTTCCAGGAGTGTAGTTACCAACTTTTTAGGAAAGCTGATCCAGTTGCTGTACAGACTTTTGTAAACCTTATCAAGGAACAAGAGTGGCAAGATGTTTATAGTGCTGATACAGTAGACGATAAATATAATGCCTTCCTCAAGACTTTTCTCGTGCTCTTTGGAAGTTGCTTTCCGTTAGAACGTTCAAAACAGGGTACTAGCACAAGCAGGCAGCCTGGTTGGCTGACTAAAGGGATAAGAATATCTTGTAGAACAAAGTGGCAATTATATCAAAATTTTAGAAACAGTCAAAATCTAAATGCAGCAGCCCATTACAAACAGTATTGTAAGGTGCTTAAAAAAGTTATTAGGAAGGCAAAAAGTATGTGGTATGCAGATAGAATAGCTAAGTCTCAGGATAAAATTAAAACCATATGGTCAGTCGTAAAGGAAGTGGCTGGTCTGCAGAGACAGGTCGAGAATATAGAATCAGTGCGTAGTGGGGATGTCCGTGTTACTGATAAGTCTCATATTTGTACAGTACTTAATAATCACTTTCTGAATATAGCAGGTGAACTAAATAGAAACCTAGTCCCAACAGGGAATCATATAGCGCTCTTAGAAAAAAGTGTTCTGAGACTGTTACCTGAAATGCTCCTCCATGATACTGACAAGAGGGAGATTGAGTTAATAATTAAATCTCTAAAGACCAAGAACTCTCATGGATATGACGGGGTATCTAGCAGAATACTGAAGTATTGTTCCACGTATGTTAGCTCAGTACTTAGCCATATCTGTAACTTTTCCTTTAGGAGTGGTCAGTTTCCTGACCGATTAAAGTACTCGGTAGTGAAGCCACATTATAAAAAGGGAGACAGGCATAATGTTGACAATTATAGACCTATTTCTATGCCATCGGTGTTTGCTAAAGTTATCGAGAGGGTTGTATATACAAGGTTACTGCAGCATTTAAATTCGCATAATTTGCTGTCAAATGTACAGTTTGGTTTTAGAAATGGCTTAACAACTGAAAATGCTATAGTCTCTTTTCTCTGTGAGGTTTTGGACGGATTAAATAAAAGGTTGCGAACGTTAGGTGTTTTCTTTGATTTAACGAAGGCTTTTGACTGTGTTGACCACAAAATATTACTGCAGAAGTTGGAACATTATGGAGTAAGGGGAGTAGCTTACAATTTGTTCGCCTCCTACTTTAAGAACAGAAAGCAGAAGGTAATCCTCCGCAATATTGAGAGTGGTAATGATGTTCAGTCCCAATGGGGCACTGTTAAATGGGGCGTTCCCCAAGGGTCGGTGCTGGGGCCACTGCTGTTTCTTATTTATGTAAATGATATGCCTTCTAGTATTACAGGTGATTCAAAAATATTTCTGTTTGCTGATGACACCACCGTAGTAGTGAAGGATCTTGTGTGTAATATTGAAACATTATCAAATAATGTAGTTCATGATATAAGTTCGTGGCTTGTGGAAAACAATTTGATGCTAAATCACAGTAAGACTCAGTTTTTACAGTTTCTAACCCACAATTCAACAAGAACTGACATTTTAATCAGACAGAATGGGCATGTTATAAGCGAGACGGAACAGTTCAAGTTCCTAGGCGTACGGATAGATAGTAAGCTGTTGTGGAAAGCCCATGTTCAGGATCTTGTTCAGAAACTAAATGCCGCTTTATTTACCATTAGAACAGTATCTGAAATAAGTGACATTTCAACACGAAAAGTAGTATACTTCGCATATTTTCATACGCTTATGTCATATGGTATTATATTTTGGGGTAATTCTTCTGATTCAAAAAGGGTATTTTTGGCTCAAAAACGGGCTGTTCGAGCTATGTATGGTGTAAGTTCGAAAACCTCTTGTCGACCCGTATTCAATAGTCTGGGAATTTTGACATTGCCCTCACAGTATGTATTTTCTTTAATGTCGTTTGTTGTTAGCAATATTAGCTTATTCCCAAGAGTTAGCAGCTTTCACTCAGTTAATACTAGGCAGAAATCAAATCTGCATGTGGAATGCACTTCCTTGACTCTTGTGCAGAAAGGAGTGCAGTATTCTGCTACATCCATTTTCCATAAGCTACCAAAAGAACTCAAAAATCTTAGCAGTAGCCCAAACACTTTTAAGTCTAAACTGAAGAATTTCCTCATGGCTCACTCCTTCTATTCTGTCGAGGAGCTCCTGGAAGAGCTAAAAAATTAAGCAAATTCCAGTGTTACATTCTTGATTTTCTTTATGTAAACTAACGACTTGTCGCCTGAATATGTTTCTTATATTTCATTTTATCTGTTTCTACAATCGTGTTATAATTTCATGTATTGACTCGCTCCATGACCATGGAGACTTCTCCTAAATGTGGTCCCACGTGAACAATAAATAAATAAATAAATAAAAATTATCGAACGAAGCACATCATGATGAAAGGAAATGTGGGATCAGAAATGAAGATGTAAGGAACACGAAGGTTAAGAGCTAGAATAGTAAGAATGGTAGATATATCGGACAGGGAAGCAAGAACAAAACGAAGAATATTCTCGGAAGATGAGAAAGCAAGAGTGACTTAGAGAATGAAGCAATACTGGCGAAGGCAAAGTGTACTCAAGGTAATTGTGTACTCGTAGGTCACCGCAAACTGGACTAAAATAAATAAAAGAAAAAAATCAGTATATCTTGTTAGTCAGCAAGTATCGGCGAAGAGCTGTTATTTATGGTCTGATTTATTTGAGTTCTAGGGTGTAGAATAATAACCGCTACCAGTCAAAATAGGTGATTTTATTTGAGACATGACCGGTTTCGGGCTTGTGTGTATCTTCAGGTGGTTTTACATTCATTTCTATGTTTCATTGATGAATTTTGAAGATCGCTATTTAAATAATAAAAACAAATGTCATGATGACTAAATAGACACAGCTGAAACAACAGAAAGTTGCCAAGTCACATGTGTTGTAAATTATTATAGTACTTACATACAACTGGACCGCGTGGAGTAACCGTGCGGTCTGAGGCGGTTACCCCCATCGGAGGTTCGAGTCCTCCCTCGGGCGTGGTTGTGTGTGTCGTCCTTAGCGTCAGTTATTTTAAGTTATATTAAGCAGTGTGTAAGCTTATGAACCGATGACCTCAGCAGCTTGGTCCCATAAGACATTACCACAAATTTCACAGTTTCCCACAAACAGCTGGAGTATCCATGTCGTTTGCACGTTACTTTCATCAGACCTTCTACAAAAACATCTCGAATTTTTTACACTGACTGTCTATTACATCCTGGCGAATATTGCTACTTCCATATTATGCCTTTGTCACAATAATAAAAGTACCAATGTTTACCATGAAGTATAACATACAGTTAATGTGTAAAAAATTGACATATTTTTGTAAAACGTGTGATGGCTGTAATTTGGAAACGACATGGCTACTCCAATTGTAAGTAAGTGCTATAATATTATACATCACATGCCGCATCGCACCTTCCATTTGTTTCGACTGGGTCTATTTAGTCGTCATCACATTATTTGTTTATTACTGTAACAGCAATCTCCAACATTGAGTAGTGATTCATGTAATTGAATGTAAAACCATCTCAAGATGGAAACAAGCCTGAAATTGGCCATACATTAAATAAAATCACCTTCTACTGTGACTGGTTGCGATTATTATATTACATACTGTGAAGGAACAGTCACAGAGTTCAGCTGCATCCATTATGTATAAAATTCAGTTATTTGAGTTCTGTTTGTGTCACATTAGTGCGTCGTGCCGTCAACACTGTATGCACTGGCCGTTGTACATTGATCTGTGCTCTGGTCGAAAAGGGTAAACAAATAAAATGAGAATCTACTCAAGAACAATCAACAGTCAAAATATCCTGGCTAAATTCAAGTACGCTGAACGCCAGTATATGAATCTAGATGACAAGTTCCCATAGTATTTCTCCAACCTATGTTTTTATTTTTTGAAATACTCGATTGCTCTGCAGTTCATTGTCATGAACGGAAGCTATAGTTTGTATCTGAAACAGAGGAATGGGATTGACAGGAAAAGTAACTCACTGGCACATAAGGCATTTTTGAAGTTCAACTAGAAGAGTTGAAAATTGTGTCATACCAGGATTCGAGTCGGATCTACCGCTTCTAACGAGAAACTGCCTTAACCACTTCGGCCATCCGGACACCGTCCCTGAGTGACCCAAATTTCCTACTTTTCACACGCTGCAATATAGCGTATTTCTTCCATTATTCCTCTACTCGCAAATTATTGATTTCTCTAGCTGTTTGAGCGATATTAGTGCATCTGCACTGAAATAAATGTATTGAGATGTGACGATATCACACATGTATCTATAGCGTGTGCCAAGAAACACCTGAAAACTTTAAGTGATATGACCAATTGTTCATCTTCATTACTATGAAACACATTTCTACTGAAAGCTCTTTGCTTTTCATGTTTTGGGAGGAGGTTGTATGGACCGACACTAGTTAAAAATGTCTAGTAACCATGGGCTCCAAATCCATACCTCAAGATCTATGACCAGTTGTTTAGTAGAAGAGAGGTTTTCACATATGCGATGACGAGCTAGTGATCGTATCTCTTAAAATAGGCAGTTTAGACCCATGTTTACTAGACACTTTCGTCCTGTGTTGGCTAGTATATCCTCCCCCAAAACATGAAAAGAGAAAATATTACAGTAGAAGAGACCTGTTTCGTAGTGTCGAAATTTAAGTTGCTCATACTTCTTAAGGTATGCATTTTAGAACCCATTTTTATTAGACATTTTTTATTTACATCTGTACAAGGAACCTGTCTCTTAAAGTTTTTTGGTGCTTTTTTGGGACACCCTGCATATACGAGTAGTGTCTATTCTGCCAGACATGTGCATGTACGAAGCCATATTTACCAGCTCGTGTGCTGTGCTGGGCGCACTGTGATAGAACAGTCGCGACCTCGGGGTGCACAAACATTTGCGCAGCGTGTGGACGGAGCATCTCGCTGGCGACGAGAGCTGGCATCTGCGACAGCGACTGACGTCAGAGCGCAGAACAATGCACGCGTTGCTCTTTTGTTCAGAAGCGAGGACCGCCGCCTTGGCGTCTTTGAATGCCGCGGCAAACCTTTAGCGAGTGTTTTGGGATGTGCGACACTTCTAGAAATGAGGACAGCAGCATCAGCGCCGCCCGTTTCCCCGTTTGCAGCATCGCACACGCCACTCCACTTTCAGAAGCTTCACTCGGTGTAAATTTCAGAACAAGGGGCGAGGACTCTGTCTTTCATGTTATGGTTCTCATGATAGAACCGTGTTCTATAGTAGGAATTGTGGAGCGGCCATTGTGTAAGTGTATCGCCACAGAAAATGTCAATGCTTATACGTATTATTGTGTCATAAAATACAGAAATGGTGTCATCTATAGAAATGATGGACATTCATTGACATTTTCTCTAAAATATTTCTCAGAGCGATGGAGAACATGGAATGCTTTAATCTTTGCGAACATGGGTTGGGAGAAACACCAGTGCTTTGACTTTCCTCTGCTATGCCTAATTTTCCAAGAGCTGTATATTCTGAGTAGAATTAATTATTTTAGGCTCTTTCTAATTTTTTCATATAGTCCACAGAATGCACGAGACTCTTATTTAATAAATCATTTTGGTACTGTGATTCGAGAGAACAAAGTTTTGAGCCAAATCAACAACCTGTCTCATAGGAAGCGTGTTTCACCTGCCTCTACCGATGTCGTTTTATGCAACCTGCAACGTTATACAAAATATCTCACCTCCGAAAACTACGCGTGAGATTTTCATGTTCTCTCGCTCGCTACGTGCGAACTATTAGTCCTACAGAGGAAATGAACAGGACAATTTTATAAGAGATTTCATGCATTTAAATTTTGTATTGCGATAAGTTTTCTCTGGAGGCCACGGTTTTCGAGTTATTCAAGAGAAACGTACAAAAGTGACCTACAAACGCACCTCGACCTTCACAGTCATTCCTCCCCAGTCAGGATTCATGGAATTCTCAAAACTAAGACAAAAGTCTGACAAATGAGTGGCCAACATTTCTCAGCTCGAAGGTGATGAGAACTGAAGGTCTCGTACTCTTCTGTGAATCACTGTAAAAAAAAGTGCTCCTTTTTTCTGGATTTTTCATTAGAATGTTTTCAGCAAAAAATAAAAGAAATGAAAGATCCGAACATCTGGTTGAATTCTCTAAAAATTTAGAACTCACTCTCACCACAGCTCATTAGTGATCTAATTCTGGACGTATTTTGCCTCAAAAAGTGGAGAGCTGCGCAAGTGAGAGATCTAATTATTAAAGAATAACCAGGTTATGCTCAAGACCAGATATACATTGAATTATTGAAGAATGGAAGAATGCAAATGAAATTAGTACTACAGTCTTAGACACAGTTTGGATGACAAAATACATACCTGATTACTGGAAAACTGCGTGTATTATGTACTTTCTATTTAATAAGAATGAAGCTATTGTGTATGATAATTACAGAGGAATGACTTTAATGTAAATCACTTATAAAATCCTATCGATTTGGCTATCAAACAGGCTAACTCCAATAACTGAAGATAAATAGGTCCGCATTAGATCATTTATTCAATCTGACACAAATAACTGAGAAGGTGTGAGAATTCAGAGTACATGTCCATAGATGCTTTGTTGATTTCAAGAAGGTCTATGATAGCATAGCCAGACATACACTCCTAAACATAATGATGATATTTCAAATACCCTCAAATTTAATCAAATTGGTTAAGAAATATGTACACTGAACTTTTCGGTGAACAAAGACACTTAGGCCTACAGGAGAAACTGAAAATTTTAAGGTGTGCATTGGATTTACAGATGGGAAGCCATTTCACCTATTTCATTTAACATCTTCATAGAGAAGATGGACAGGCTTGCCTAAGAAGATGATGTAGCGTTAACAAATATTTCCAAACACGATTAATCTGAATGATGCAAAATTATAACGAAATTTCTTGGAAAACATAATTATTGTTTACTGAAGAAAAGACAGAATATATGGTCATAAGTAAGAAAATCCTAAGTGATAGACCTTTGACTTCGATATCTTCACATTCAAGGCAATTTGCTGCTTCAAGTACGTAGGGAGTCCTTTTAGCAGCAACAATACGAAATAGATATTCGTCTAGTTACAGCAAATAAAACAATTTTTAGCTGTAGCAAAAGCGTAAGGAAAACAGAATTAATACAAACTTCAAAATCCGCTTATTTCAACCATCTGTTATACCGGTAACACTATATGCACGTTAAACATTGATGTTGAGAAGGAAAAACGAAGGAAAACACTAAGGAGAAAATTTGGCAAGTATGTGATAAAGATAACAACGAGTAGAAACAAGAAAAAATAAGGATTAAAGGAACTTAACAAACACCATAATATCGTGGAAGTGCTAAGAGACAGGTCGCATAGCAAGAATGACGGAGAATGGATTACCGAGAATAGGACTCAGCATAACAATAACTGGAACGATAGGGACTGGCAAGATAACTCCTAGGACGACACAGCAAGGAAAAAATCAGCTCCAAATGCTCAACAGAAAGGAAGGGAAAAGGCTCATACTACGGGTACATGGTGGATACCCTTGCCACATGTAAAATAAAGTAAAAGTGAGTGTCGACCAGAAAGTAAGACCCATCTCTAATGACCTCAGTGTCAGTGGGATAATAAACCTCAATCTTGCTTCCTTCCTTTCCAAAGAAAATGTAACAGTCAAAAAGGTAAATACAAAATAATGTGAAAAATAAACATAAATTTATTATATGACAAGAAAAACGCAACTACCAATAAGGTTCTTTTCTTAAAATAATGTAAATTATTGGTATTATGCACTGTAAAATGGAATAGGAATGTTCTCTCGCTTTGGTGTGTACATATATTTTGCTTTAAGTATATAACGGAAAAAGAAAGTTTACTTTGAACGTCAATTTGTTATTGATTAGAAAGTCCGCCGCAGTAGATCAGTGGACAGCGCGCTGGTTTGTCATGCCAGGGGCCCGGGTTCGATTCCCTGCTGGGTTGGAGATTTTCTCCACTCAGGGACTGGGTGTTTGTGTCGTCTTCATCGTCAACGTTTCATCCTCATCGACGCGCTAGTAGCCGAAGTGGCGTTACCTCAAAAGACTTGCACCAGGCAATTAGGTCTACCAGCTGGGAGGATCTCGCCGCACGACATTTCGTTTCATTGATTAGAAAAAGACTATTTATGAAATTCGTAAGTTGTTACATAAATCAAAGATCCCCCCCCCCCCAACCCCGCGCTACATTTTAGAAGCACTATTGCGTAACAAGATGATGTTAAGGCCTTAAACACAGTATTAGTTCACCATTACCTGCTGGTCACATACGCCTTGTTGCACACAATAAACCTGTTCCCTAGGCAGATTATATAAGGGGTGTTCAATAAGCAAAGGCCACTTCGTCTGTTCACAGGCTGCCAGGACAGACCTCATAATGGCATGCGTTTACTACACTATTGTTCTTGTGCATTAGCAGCGTTGCTTTGTGAACAGCTCTATTCGCAGTGAATAAAGAGTACACTATATTCCCTATGCACCAAGGATGAAAGCGGGGGAGTGATTAATTTTCTATACTGTCAAGTGACTAAAGTTGTTAAATTATTCTTAGAATGCAGCGGTAATGATGTTATAGGTACCTAAGTAAAAGAAAAATTCAAGATTGGATAAATTACTGTAAAAGTAGAAGTGTATGACTGTCTGACGAAGAGAGTTTGTGATGAGATATCTACCTCGAAAATGAACGCGACAGCCGAGGCAGCTGAGAGAATGACTCCTATACAAAAGCCGGGCCTGAACTGATGCTACTATGTATGAATTAAGCATGCACCACGGTTAATTATTTGCAGTCGTCCATGAACCTCTACATTATCGCAAAGTTTGTGCTCGTTGGGCTCCATTTCAAATGACAAACACAGGCAGGAACGTTTGGATATGTCGCAATCACACTTAAGAACTACTTAAAACATAAGAGAAGACTTTCTCAGTCGCGTAGTAACCATTGATGAGCTGTGAGTCCGTCACAGAGTGAGCAACAGAGTGTGGGGTGGAAATCTATATCCTCGCCTCCAGCAAAAATTTTCAAAATCGAAACAGTTAGGAAAGTTGATCAATGTCTTTTGGAAGACGAAAAGTCCACTACCGATTCATTAGGTCATCTGGTAGAGGTCACACTGTGAGTACTTCGAGTTCCAGTGAGATACGGGACATCAAAAACCCAAAATTAAAACGAAGAGCAGATGGAAGCATTCAAAAATTGTCATTTTGCTGCAGAATAACGCACGCTTTCAGAGTGCTGGGAAAACAATCAAGCGCATTCAGAAATCTACATTATTGGTAGCTGAAACACTTACGGTGCAACGCTGTTATAGTTGCAAGCGGTTTTCACCATAGAGATCCGACACATTGATTGAATGTAAATTTTCTTCATATGACAAGTTTGTGGAGGTATTACAAGAGTGGATGTGTACTATGTCTAAAAGCTTCATTCACAACAGAATTAGAAAACTTGTCAGTAGATGGACCTAATAAGTAGGTGTTAGCAGAGCTGTTTTTTTTTTCGAAACAGTTCTTATCTAAAATTGCCCTTACTTTTTGACGTGCGCTCTTAATAGCACAAAACATTTGTGCTAGCAACATACGGAAAAAATAATGAGGTGAAACCTTTTTATGTGGTCTCGCAAAAAAAGTTTTTGAGATTTCATCTCACAGTGCGCACATGTCGAGGCTATTAGAGACGAAACAAAAGTCCAGAGTAAAAAAATGATGACGAAACAGCGATCATTAGATTAGATTAGATTAGTACTTGTTCCATAGATCATAAATACCACACTTCGTAATGATGTGGAACGTGTCAGGTTAATAAAAGGTGTCTATACAAGATATGTAAGTAGGCTGTTTATGTTTTCTCTATGTAAGTAGGCTGTTTATGTTTTCTTATTGGCAACGTTACGTAGCGCTCAATATGAAAATCACTGGCTGTGCTGTGTGCAGTCTGTGGCTGCTTTGCATTGTTGTAATACTCGCCATTGTAGTGTTAGGCAGCTAGCTGTGAACAGCGCGTAGCGTTGCGCAGTTGGAGGTGAGCCGCCAGCAGTGGTGGATGTGGGGAGAGAGATGGCGGAAGTTTGTAATTTGTCATGAACTGATATATATATTATGACTTGTGATGATATTAAGGTAAATACATTGTTTGTTCTCTATTAATATCTTTCATTTGCTAACTATCCCTATCAGTAGTTAGTGCCTTCCATAGTTTCAATCTTTTATTTAGCTGGCAGTAGTGGCGCTCGCTGTATTGCAGTAGCTTGAGCAGCGAAGATTTTTGTGAGGTAAGTGATTTGTGAAAGGTATAGTTTAATGTTAGTCAGGGCCATTCTTTTGCAGGGATCTTTGATAGTCAGATTGCGTTGCGCTAAAAATATTGTGTGTCAGTATAAGCACAGTCGTGTATAAATTATTCAAAGGGGACGTTTCATATGTCGACCCTTGGCCTAGGATACCTCACTGGAGTCTTCTGATTTTTCTTGTAGTTTGTGTAATTAGTGTAGCCTTTGTTTATTGCTAGCGCGTAATTGTAGAGAGAATCTCCTTTGTAGTTGCAGTCTTTCATTGTGGTACAGTAAAACAGTTGTGGCATGCATGTTGATTTGCACCAAGTATTTCACAGCTGCAATTAACTAGATATTATTTTCAGTGCTATGTTAATGTGTTCTCTTATTTTTGATCTTCAAATTGTGTTTTTCTGTGTTGTCGTGTGAAATACTGTGACAATAATGGCGTGTGAAAAACGTAATACTAGGCTCCAAAGTAAACTGAGAAATGACAGTGAAAATGAAAGCAGTGTGTTAGCGCCACCGAGTAATGAATTAACTGATGTTCAAAGTAGTAATTTGATAATTGTGCATAGGGAAATGGAGCGGGCGGCAAACAATGGCGTGGACAGTGAAACAATTAGTGAAGAGGGAAGCATTATCGATCGATCGGTCGGCAACAGCTTGCCTCAGGAATCCGAAATGACAGGAAACAATCTCGCAAATACTGTAGATTCAGATTTTGCGTCCTCACCATTTTCTCAAATGAGTCAAGACACGTTTTCCGCTTGTCAAAATGTGAATGTTGCCGGTGCAAATTCACTGCCGAAAAGCACTGAGGAACATGTTTCAGACACCAGTGCATTGTTATTACAGTTAATGCAACAAATGGGACAAAGGCTACAAAAGTTAGACACAACGCTTGAACAAAATCAGAAACAAACACAGCAACAGTTACACACAATGGAACAAAATCAGAGACAAACACAGCAGAATCTTAAAAAGTTGGACACAATGGAACAGAATCTTCAAAAGTTAGACTCATTGGAGCAAACTCTTGAACAAACACGTGAGGATTTAACTACTGAGTTACATCACATTGAATCGAAATGTCAAAAAGTCTGTAATGACGTAAAAACACAAATTTGTGAGCATTTCCAACCTATTTTTTCGCGTCATGAAAATGCATTACAGAATCATGAAGCAGCCATAAAAGGACTGCAAACTATTGTTCATGAAAATCACAACACCTTGCAAGCTAAAATTGACTCAGTTGCATCTACCGATTCGGTTACGCAACTTGCAAAAACTCAGGAAAACTTAAAGGACACAGTAGATACTCTGAAACTTGGTTCAGAAAAACATACAGAGGAAATAATTTCACTATCGGATAAAGTAGCAGAACTTTCAGATCAGTTCACTAACTTATCTACAAAGGTAGATGATGATCTGAATAACACAACACCTGTAGCCTTCACTGACACTGAAGAGTATGTAGAAATTAGAAAATTCAAACAAAATCAAAATCAAATCAATACACAGTACAAAAGAGAAATCCGGGAAGTGCAAGATCAGTTGGCACAAGTAGTACAAGAATTACGTATTTCAGAGGATACTCGCGCCCCAACACGGGAAGAGGGACTTAGAAATACGGAACAGCCACAAAATAATAACACAGGGAATTTCGGAAGTTATGAAAGAAATTGGCAATGTGCACCGAATTGTGAGATGGAACGGCCGACACGACCTAACAATGACCGATATGCGACTCGCCGACACGATGATTTTGACTATAAGCTGTTCATTACTACACGTAAATTCAAAACATTTAAGAATTATGGCAACGACATTCATCCACAAGCATGGCTCCATCAATTCTCTCATTGTTTTCCTCCCAACTGGTCGTTAGAACACAGATTAGAATTTATGTGTGGCTACTTAGAGAATGAACCAGCTGTAAGAATGCGATCGGTCATTCACGATTGCCACAGTGAAGGAGAATTTTACCATGCCTTCCTCTCAGCATATTGGTCTCAAGCCACACAAGATCGAGTAAAACATGGTATCATAATGATGAAACATTTCGAACAATCTGAATTCTCCAGTCTTGTGAAATATTTTGAAGACATGTTGCACAAGAATCAGTATCTTTCAAACCCATACAGCCCCTCAGAACTCATCCGCATTTGCTTAATCAAACTGCCTGAACATTTACGACATATTATTTTGGCAGGACGTTGCAAAGACGACATTGAAGCTTTTCAGGGACTGTTACAAGAACTGGAAAGTGACACTGACAATCGCGGAACACAGGAGCACAACAATTACAGATCACATCAGTCGCAATTCCGCGATGAAAGAAATAATAACTGGGCGCGACAAGGCTATTCTCACAACACAAAATCGTGACCGAAACAGACACCACCCGTATTACAACCGTTGGCAGAGTAGTAATAGTTACAGAGAAAGATCGCATTTCCGTAGTAATGAATATGACAGAGATAACCATAGAAACAGACAATATGGTAATCAGAACTATTATTATCAAGGGAGACAGAATAATTTCAGACGCAACAGTTCAGCGCGCAGTTACGATTCAGGGAGAAATTCTCCACCACATGACCGACACGAAAGAAACTGTGTAAACTACCGACAAAACGACAGACCTGAATTCCATCAGAACTGGCGAGCTTTAAACAGAGCTGGGCCCTCTCGGCAAGGCGAATTTGTGGAAGTTAGGCCTCCTAATCCCAGTAACGACGCGCGGCAACAAAGAGACAGACAATGACTCGCACAGCAGGCAGCCGCGTGCGCCCGCTGGCTCCGAGAAAAATAACATAAGACGCTAGCCTGGAGAAAAATTTTAGCATTCTTTACCGATGTATACAATATGATAATTGCTTTGAAGTTGAACTCTGAGTACTATGAAGAGTAAAGGATTGCACCACACTTCACATGTAAAACCGCTTATTGAGAGATAATCTGCTTGTCTTTGCCATAAAACTCTTAACTTCACATTTCTAGTATGCATTGTCAGACTTAGAAACTGTTAACATGTAACAATGTTTGAAGTGAAATATCCAGTCAAGAACCTAGGGAACTTATTTAAACAGAAATTACGAATGCATTGTTATTGCGAACAGACGACACAGTGTTGTTAATTGTACATTCTTGCTTGTTAGTTGCACGATTACGTAACGACTATCAGGCTTACGTACTTAGTACACATACTGGTACTGCTAATGAGATTTTAATGCAACATTTTGGTTTACTTGAAAATACATTCCGGATTTAAAGTACTTTCTGTGAGATACCAGATGAGACAATAGTTAGTTTATGTGACAGCTACACGATTTTATCACGACGCTACTAATGAGTGACAATTTACAATGTTGATTTTGCGGTGTTTCTGTTTTATATCTGCACAGTTTTCTGAATTCTTCTGCAAAGTAAAATATGTTTTAGTAGTAACTTTTGTGGTATAGCAACAATGAGACAGCCTTTTTTGTGGCATAACAATACGTTACTGTACAGTACTTTCTTCATTACAACAATAAGCGTAATAACTACGATATCTATACGCAAAGCATTTCACTTTTGTGTATTATGAGGTAAGTACATTGACTTCTGCAGAACTTAGCTTTCGGAGGACGATAACTACGACACTTCCACACAGATTATGTTGCAACAAGACGCACATTTAGCGCTACAGTACACGTATTTGAGTCATTAATTTTGTACTTAAAACATTTATTTTTAAAGATTTTTGAATTACAAAGAAAGTTTTCCGTGATACATTTCATTCCATTGCTGTAATCTGTAACACCTGAGGGTATAATTACATTAATCCTCAGGGGGGTACATGCTTACTTTGTGTACCATGTGTTTGGCAAGCACAAGGAACCCTAGCTAATATGGTATTTGCTTATACAACTTTACACATCGACACCATATTTCTCTAAAACATAAATTACACAGCTATCTGATCATTTAACTGAGAGAGACAAACATTTATTTTACTACATCAGTGACACATGTTTACGCAATTACACAGTTGGATAACTTCACACTTATGAAACTGTATTTTGTCTGTACTTTGTAAACTGTTCTTATTTTTCGGAACCATTGTGATACTATGAAAGCTTTGAATGATATATTTGGTAAGGGAGCATGATTTTAAAGTACGTTAGAGGTAGATGACACTATTGAAATGAGCAGAGAATTTTTTTTAGGCTTAGAAATTATTGGAGGAAGTTACGACGATTTTGAAATTTGACTGAAGTGTTATGATGTTATTATTATGACGACGATGTGTATTATGTTGTTGAGGAATGTTTATTATGCTACGTATTTCTTATGATGAAATACTGAAGAAGTGTCGACGAATATGTATATGTATAATGAGGTAAGGAATAATGAGTAGTGTTTAGGGACTCTGATTTGTGGAAAAGGTTGTTGGAAACCAAGAATCGTACTTTAAGAGTTATAAAATGTGTGTGTATATGCATGAATGTATTACAATGCAGACGAAAATTTTTTGGACACTGTTATATCAATAGCATTTTGTTTCTACAGATTTGCAACGCTAATTCTTGACCTGTGAAATATTTCTATGTGAGACTGTCACTGTAGCGGAAACTGCTGTCGTAAATATTTCCGTACGAAAGTTAAGTGACCACCTGCACGTAATGCGTTGTGGCGCCCAGCTGGGCCAGCCGCCCGGAGAAAAAGCCATTAGGTAGAAAAAAAGAAAAAAAAAAGAGGCCATTAACCTCGCTTCTGACATTCCTTTGTAGAAAGCATCGCAAAAACGACACGGTCGAACTTGAAAACATATGATTACACTAGCTCTTAATTTACGATATTTACTGAAATGCCTACTAAAATGACAAGAAATATTTTTACATCTGCACACCTGATTATGACAAGCGTCTTTCTATGAGAGTTGAGAGAATTTCTACTAACTTATGAAATGTCACATGACTACTGAATGATATTTTTATGCTTTGCTTTTCATAGTTGCTTATTTCATTTGATATCTGGTTTCCAGCTGTGTTGCAGCATTGCTTTTATAAAATGAAATGCATTTGCTAATGTGAACACTTTCTGTCAACAGATCTATTAAATAATTATTTTATGATCCACATTCTTTAAAAAAGGAGCACTTGGAAAGGAAAGAACAATAAGAAGGAACTAGTAACAGTAACACATAATTTTCTTTTCAAGTACATGGTAATATTTCTTTTTACAATCAGTTGTTGTGGTGCACCACTTTAATTACATAGACATTAAGATTTGATTATACATTTCCCTTATCTGCATTGTTGTCTTTAGTGTAATATTTTTTCTGCTTGCGCTATGTCATGTTTAGGTATAAGTTGTTGCTGTTTGCCAGGCATAGTGTTATTGAATTTGACTTTTGCTCATTTATGCTGCTAGCTTTGCCAATCTGTATTTTTTGTCATTGCTGATTGTGTTAATTGTTTTGCGCTGCTGCATTGCCTCGTCCCTTAGTTTAGCATCTGAGCTCAGTAGATTTAAGTTAGCTTAAGAGGGGGTAGCCTCTAAGAGAATGAGTTGCGATGAATTGGAAGAAATGCATTGAGAAAACAGGTTTAGGTAGGATTTTCTTGGAAATAAATGATGAGGTAAGATAATGGAAAATAAAAATGAGGTAAGAAATGTGTGAACATATAAATACAGAAAGCATGCTTAGATAGAATTTTTTTGGTGGAAACAAAGGATGAAATAAGAGGAAAGATATATGAAGTTTTGGGTTGGACTGCAGTACCAAATGTTACACTGAAAACAAACCCTGCCCTTTTCCTTTTGTGTTATCCCACTATATGTTTGTGTACCCTTGGGTATTTGTTTTCTTCCTGTCTCTCTGTAGTTTCATAGAATTTTTTTCTCTTTTAATATTAAGCTACATTCACTATGATGAGGAATACTGTTATCCTCAAATATAATTGGCATTAATAATATGTTATTTACTTTGTAAAGATGTTAGACATTATTCATTCTGTTTAAATGCTCATGTGTGAAGTTGATGTTTCGCAAGTTATTCTGATCTTTTATGTATGTACTCATGTCATAATTCCTGTAACACTGATGTATATGTTTATTTCTAGTCTTTTGTAAAGCCTGTACTACTAATGTTATCTGTATTGTTATGTACTTTAATGATGTATTTTGTACCTTTGTAATTGTATTCTCATGTTATAAAATTGTACTTGTCACCAGTTCATGATATTATTAACTTGTTAGTTACATTTCACTGCACACGTTTCTGTTGGTCATAGTATATGGACAATATGTGAGAAGTAGGGACTGTTAGTGTTTGCACATGTGTTACTGATTCAGCAAGGGACTGGATAACAGCATTGCTGGTTCTAAGGACAATTTAAAAAACTTTGTGAGCACACAAGTGGTGGTTTATGGACTTGCTATGTTCTCCGCAGGACTCTTCGATGGTGAATGTGCACCTGCACAATCGCAACAGATGGCTCCTGGACATTTCTACGAGGATTGCAGTGGGTCTGCACCTCTGGTGGCCCACCAATACCGTAATCTCTACAAGGACTACAGTGGGTCTACATCTTCGATGGCCCACCAACGCCATTATTTCTACAAGGACTGCAGTGGGTCTGCACCTCTGGTGGCCCACCAATACCACAATCTCTACCAGGACTACAGTGGGTCTGCTCTGTGATGACCTACCTACCAATATTCTTCCAAAGTACGACTGACTCTGCTGTGGGTTTGCTCTGTTGTGGCCCATTATCTGTCAGCATGTTGCTATTCTGCTGTTATGTACGATTAGGACTGTCTTTATAGACTGTGAGAAAATTTGAGCTTTTGACCAACATAATATCAATAAGTGTGTGCATTTGATTTCTTTGTTATTGTAATTATGAAAAATTTTATCAAATCATTATTGGCCACTGCCCAAAAAAAAATTTGTAAAATTTTTGTGGGGAGCATGGGGGCTATGTAAGTAGGCTGTTTATGTTTTCTCTATGTAAGTAGGCTGTTTATGTTTTCTTATTGGCAACGTTACGTAGCGCTCAATATGAAAATCACTGGCTGTGCTGTGTGCAGTCTGTGGCTGCTTTGCATTGTTGTAATACTCGCCATTGTAGTGTTAGGCAGCTAGCTGTGAACAGCGTGTAGCGTTGCGCAGTTGGAGGTGAGCCGCCAGCAGTGGTGGATGTGGGGAGAGAGATGGCGGAAGTTTGTAATTTGTCATGAACTGATATATATATTATGACTTGTGATGATATTAAGGTAAATACATTGTTTGTTCTCTATTAATATCTTTCATTTGCTAACTATCCCTATCAGTAGTTAGTGCCTTCCATAGTTTCAATCTTTTATTTAGCTGGCAGTAGTGGCGCTCGCTGTATTGCAGTAGCTTGAGCAGCGAAGATTTTTGTGAGGTAAGTGATTTGTGAAAGGTATAGTTTAATGTTAGTCAGGGCCATTCTTTTGCAGGGATCTTTGATAGTCAGATTGCGTTGCGCTAAAAATATTGTGTGTCAGTATAAGCACAGTCGTGTATAAATTATTCAAAGGGGACGTTTCAGATATTACATTACACAAAATATTACATGAAACTTAATATTTTTAATTTTTTTGTGGGGGTTGGGGAAATTACCCACCTATTATATCCAAAAATTCTTCTAATGAGTAGAAGGAGTTGCCATTAAGAAATTCTTTCAATTTCCTTTTAAATGCTATATGGCTATCTGTCAGACTTTTGATGCTATTAGAAAAGTGACCAAAGACTTTCGTGGCAGCATAATTTATTGCCTTGTTTGTTTTTTTTTTTTTTAGTGCCTGAAAAAAACCAGCATTTCCCAGGTATTCATTTTGGCAATTTTATCTTAGAAACATAAGGAAAAAAGGAACTGTTTCTGTAGTGATGCATCGAAAAATCCCATCTATTCGTGAAAACAGCTTTTAGATACTGGAACACTCGTACAAAGAAATATGCAAAATGTGCTTATGTATAAGTACAGTCCAAATTAAGGACCATGAAACTGGACACTTTCTGTACGCTGAGAGAAACTCTGGTAAACGTCTCCATGGCAACGCCTCTGCATAGCTCTTTAGACTCATGTTGTTTTCACCGGCAGCCGTTTGCGCTTCGCAGTTGAAAGCTGCCAAAAGCGCTGTCATTCTTCAGGAATTTCCTTTATTTGACACGACTCTACAAGTGTATTAAGACTTCATGCATTATGTGCCATGTTTTCATGTATGTCAGTATTTACATCATATTTCTCCAATATGTGTCGTATAATGACACACTGGTGTAGGTACGTTCAGCGGCGTGTTTAAATAGTGTCTACGAAATATGTTGCGAATAGAGTTGGTAGCAAAGAAGAAATAAATTTAAACATGAGGCATGATTAGACAGTTTCTCATGCATCTCAGTGTTTATGACGTCGTATTTCCTGAAATATGTGTTTTAACGTGTAGGTACATTTAGCTACATGTGTGGATACTGTGCGAAATTTATTGCGAATACAGTTAGCGGCACAAAAGTGATACATTTAAACTTCATGCATGATGCGGCACTTTTTCACGCATCTCATTGTTTTTTAAGTCATATCTCGTAAGCAATGTCAGGTATTTGGTTCTTATTCCCACACTGATTGTTGCCTGACAGTAAAGAATATGTGTACCAACGTTCGTTGAAATCACCTCTGCGGTTTAGTAGTAAAAGTGGAAAACACACATACACTATCTTGTAATGTATATGGATTCCGTACAACCGTCTTGCTCTCCTCAAAAAGGCATTTTACTCATTGAAAAATAATTGAATACGCTGCACGAGAGTAATATGAAAACTGCCTCCTAAAACCTCAGTGTCGTATTATTAACAATAGGCGAGGAATGTGTAAGCTGATGCTGATGTGTTTCAGAAACGCTTGCTGCATTCGCATGAAATTATTTGAGAAAACTATAAAATTCTCAAATTGCCGGCAGAACTGCGTTAACAAACATCCATACAAAAACAGTGATGAAAGCACCATGTTTATCACGAAATTTATTGTTGGATATGGTATTTATTGAATGTTCCATCTTCACTGTGCATATTCGGGCTAATTATGAAATGAAATTGTTTAATAATGCAACGAATGTTTAACCTATGCGTTCTTCAAGAAAAGAGCCCTTACAATGGCCTTGAAAATTGTGTGCATTGTAATTAAGCGACTCAGCTCCTGTAGAACTGAGTAGAATGTCTATACTACCGAGCAACTTAGTCGTTTGTTAGATGACAGACTACAACGTGCTCCTCCCAAACAGAACATTTCTCTGTTTTATTTGAATTCATGCAACTGTCAATTTTGAACCCGATTTTATTTTCAACAGCAACCCTTTCCAGAGAGCAATGTTATGTAACGTCAATGTCAGACTCACAAGATAATTAAATAGTGGCCATGATGATGATCATGATACATATATAGATTGCGGTCAACTTCACTACAAGATCACTATTGTAAGCCTTCCAGAAGTATCTTATATGTATAGTTAATCCTAGAAACCTCGCTTGTTGTATTTCAGTTAATTGTATTACAATTGTATGGGAGGAGAACGCCATCCTGAACTGATGTGCGTGTGATACTGACTGACAAGAATTTCAGAATTCATTTCAGGTGGTTGAAGTAAACTAAACTTGGATTGACGGAAAGGTAGGGGAGTGAGGGGCTTGTTGTAACAGGGGTATGTAGTAACAGGCTCTTTTCACTAGGATCTTAAACTTTATTAGCTTATTTCTTTGGCTGGGTTTGACTTATAGACCCTGCCGCATCATGTTGCCATAGCCAGTGTCCCGCCGCCCGGCTCAGTGTTTGGTTTGCGTTATTATTATCGACTAATTGCAAACTTTCTATATCTTATTTACATTCAAATTTATCTATCTCTGATAATGTGTAACAGTTTTTCAGATTGCTAAATTGTTTAAATAGTTATCTTGATAAATGTTAAAAATCATACCATGGGGTTACTTGTAAGAAAATTCCGGGGCTTGTTGTAGCGTGTTACAACATGCCCCACGTTATGATGTAGATACCTGTTTTTTTCCTTTCTTCTAGAATGAGGGTGTAAAAAAGAAAGTCAGAGTGGGCAACACAAAGCCAAGAAGTGTACGAGTTAGCGGCAGTTGAAGTTGTAGAAAAAAATACAGTATCCAGAAAGCTAGTCAGAATTTCGGATTATCTCAAGTCTGTCTTTGTAGATAAATAAAGAAAAAGAAGAATAATGAATGTTTAAGAGTTGGTTATGTTAAGCCTAGACAAATATTTACTGCAGAAGAAGAGGGTAAGATGGCTTCCTACCTAATCAAGTGCGCCGAAATATATTCTGGACTGCTTCCTATAGAAGTAAGGTAACTAGTTTACCAATGCGGTGTGCAGCTTAATGCTAAAAACATTCCTCCTTCTTGGCATCAAAATAACATGGCTGGTACTGACTGGTTCCAAAATTTCATGCGCAGAAATCCACAGTTATCTTTAAGGACACCAGAAGCGACGTCTATAAGTCGAGCGACGTCGTTCAATAAGGATAAAGTTAATTCATTCTTTGCAATATATCAACGACTTCTCCAAAAATATCAGTTTAATGCTTCTCGAATATGGAACATTGATGAAACAGGGGTCACAACGGTTCAAAAATCTAAGAAAATAGTAGCTGCTCGTGGCCAAAAGCAAATTGGAGCTATCACATCGGCTGAGAGGGGAACTCTTGTAACACTTCCTTGGGCCTCTAGCACTGAGGGTAATTTTATTCCACCGATATTCGTTTTTCCCAGGCTCAAATATTCTGAAATGTTTATTCTTGGTGGACCTCCAGATTGCATTGGAGCTGGTAAGTCTTCTGGATGGATGACCGAAAAGGAATTTATAATTTTTATGGATCATTTTATCAAACACGCCAAACCCACCAAGGAAGAGCCAGTTCTGTTACTACTTGATAACCATAGCTCACACGTGAATATTGGAATTGTTGAAAAAGCCAAAAGAAAATAATGTCATCATGTTATCGTTTCCCCCACAATTTGCAACCTTTAGACGTAGGAGTGTACAGCCCTTTTAAAAATTACATAAATAAGGCACAACCAGCATGGATGCACAACAATCTGGGGAAAAGAATGACAAAATATGACATCCCAGGTATTGTGAAAGAGCCATTACCGCTTGCCTTAAACCCTGCTAATATTATGATTGGACTTAAAGCTACTGGTGTGTGGCCTTTGAATGCTGATATTTTCCAAGACTCCGACTTTGCGCCATCTTGTGTTATTGATCGTCCAGATCCTACACAAGAGCAAGATGTCGTAAACGTCACAGAAAATTTGTCATTGAATCTTGAAAATCCAGAACTATTAGATTCTGCCACTGAACTAGATAGATATCAGCACCACGGAAATTATAAGCCAAATCTAAACTGCGAACGAACCAACTCCGAGTTGCTCCAGTCTACAAAAACCTTTTTCGCGATCGAAGATTAGACCTCTACCAAAGGCGCCACCAAGAAAAACTAATACAAATAGCAGACGCAAAAGAAAATCTACAGTATTGACGGACACTCCTGAAACAGAAGTTTTACAAAAGGAATATGAGGAAAAGATGAAGAAAGAAGAAAGATGACAAAATTAAAGGAAAAGGTAAAGGAAAGGGGAAGAGGAAAGGCAAAGGTAAATCAACTAAACATAAAACCGGAGTGGACAGAGCTAAAAAAAAAAAAGATTTTATGTTCATTTTCAGAATCTGAATCAGAAGAGTGGTATTATCTGGCTTACACAGATTCAAATAAAGAAGATTGGGTCGAGTGTTGCATTTGTAAGATGTGGGCACACGTAGGATGTGGTACAGGAGACACTATATCTTTTATTTGTATTAATTGTAGCTCAGATGAAGACTGAATTTAATTATAATGAAACCCACCAAATGTTGATTCGTATATAAGTGCAATACTTTCTTAGATAGATATTAAAAAGAGATAATTAGGAAGCATACGTTAGATATAAATAATGTAATTACTTACTGTGATTGAAAAGTGCCACGATGATTATAAGTAGCGTTTAACTAAATAAAACTGTTAATTACTTAATTTTTAGGTTTTGAGTACTTAAAGAGTGCATTTAAGTTGATTTTTGATAAGATTTACATAATACCTACTTTAGAAAGATGTCAGTTTTGTTAACGATAAACAAAGAATAAATTTTTAGAGGTATTATTGTTGTTTTTTTTGTCGTTACTACTTTCCCCGTAGACGTTACAACTTGCCCCAAGCGCGAGGTAAGTTGTAACACCGCACTTCTTCTAGCAAATAACTGATTGTAAAATAATGAGCAATAGTTATGGTATTATTTTTACTTGATTTGATAGAGGAAGAGTTACAGAATCCATCCATCTTTATTTAGTAGGAATGGATCTCAAGATATATTAGTTTTCATAAAAACTGTTACAACAAGCCCCTCTCGTTCCCCTACTGAAACACAGCAGCGTGTGGTTCAGCATAGTGTACAATACGATTCAGATTTGAAAACGTTTCGGGAAATGTGTGTAATGTGATTAAAAAACCATTTTTTTATTTTATTTCGTTTTATTTCACTTTTCATTTTTTTTTTTTTTAAGGGAACTTCACTGGTTTCGTTTGTGTGCACTTGACGGAATTCTACGTCTTTGCTGAGCTGGAACACGGTCTTCCCTATGGTAGCAGGACGGCCCCTAGGGGAGTAGACACTATGTGCAGCGAACTGTGCACTGAAATTTTCCAGGTCGCAGGAGAAACAGCGGCTAGCAGGTGGAATTCCCACCTCCCAGAACGGAACGCCGTGTAAATTCTTCTTGTGTTCGTACGTTACGCTTGGGAGCATAGGCCTCCTGTGTTACGCGTGAATACAACGAATTCTTCGAACATTATGTAGTTGACCGCTAGGAAGTATGCGGAGAATGCAGAATAAATCTGGTATACGTGGCCAAAGTATCTGAGATGGAAACGGTACCACTTTTTCTTTCCCTTCTTCCAGGTATTGAGACATTTCAGTTTGATGTTCGTCTAATGTTTCGATATATATACTGTAGTTCTTAGTTTTTCTCCCTTCTGCATATAACTTTGTAGCGGTTTTACCACCTTAGTGTACATATACTGTTGCAATGCCTAGCGCAATTACAGTTATTCAGAACAGACGACCAATATGCACAACGCCCTTGACTAGTTTTCTACTGAATGGTATTTGACGAAACCTGGAAAATAAAAGTGGTGACAGGTAACTATATTGTTTCAGATTGGTAACCTCTTTGAGTCACTGTCAGTCGTTACCGAGGCAGTGAAATGTCTTTCGTAAAAACAAATGAAGTTGCGCCTAGGTCTTTCGTAATACTCAGTGCAGTCGATTCTAATCAACATAATTCAACTTTTCAGATAGTCTTCAATAAGGACGTATTTACATGGCATCGAGTTTGCTCCCTCACCTTTATTATGTGGTAAACGACGGGTAAAACTAACACTATACGTGCTGCGCGAAATTGTTACTACAAATATCCTGCATGAATACGCATTTCCAAACCATTCGCTGTGTGAACTAGATTTGGAAGGTTCCTCGTAAATTTAAATTTGGCCTTTATTGTTTAACGTAAGAGAATCTAACTTGTATTATACACTATTGGCCATTAAAATTGCTACACCATGAAGATGACGTGCTACACATGCGAAATTCAACCGACAGGAAGACGATGCTGTGTTATGCAAAAGATTAGCTTTTCGGCGCATTCACACAAGGTTGGCGCCGGTGGCGACACCTACAACGTGCTGACATAAGGAAAGTTTTTAACCGATTTCTCAGACACAAACACCAGTTGACGGCGTTGCCTGGTGAAACGTTGTTGTGATGCCTCGTGTAAGGAGGAGAAATACGTACCATCACGTTTCCGACTTTGATAAAGGTCGGATTGTAGCCTACTGCAATTGCGGTTTATCGTATCGCGACATTGCTGCTCGCGTTGGTAGAGATCCAGTGACTGTTAGCAGAATATGGAATCGGTGGGTTCAGGGTGGTAATACGGAACGCGGTGGTGGATGCCAACGGCCTCGTATCACTAGCAGTCGACATGACAGGCATCTTATCCGCATGGCTGTAACGGATCGTGCAGCCACGTCACGATCCCTCAGTCAACACATGGGGACGTCTGCAAGACAACAACCATCTGCACGAACAGTTCGACGACGTTTCCACCAGAATGCACTATCAGTTCGGAGCCCATGGCTGCTGTTACCCTTGACGCTGCATCAAAGACACGAGCAGTTGCGGTTGTGTACTCATCGACGAACCTGGGTGCACGAATGGCAAAACGTCATATTTTCGGATGAATCCAGGTTCTGTTTACAGCATCATGATGGTCGCATCCGTGTTTGCCGACATCACGGTGAACGCACATTGGAAGTGTGTATTCGTCATCGCCATATTGGCGTTTCACCCGGCGTGTTGGTATGGGGTGATGGGGTGCCATTGGCAACACGTCTTAGTAACCCCTTGTTCGCATTGACGGCACTTTGAACAGTGGACGTTACATTTCAGATGTGTTACGACCCGTGGCTCTACCCTTCATTCGATCCCTGCGAAACCCTACATTTCAGCAGGATAATGCATGACCGCATGTTGCAGGTCCTGTACGGGCCTTTCTGGATACGGGAAATGTTCGACTGCTGCCCTGGCCAGCACATTCTCCAGATCTCTCACCAATTGAAAACGTCTGGTCAATGGTGGCCACGTAACTGGCTCGTCACAATACGCCAGTCAGTACTCTTGATGAACTGTGGTATCATGTTGAAGCTGCATGGGCAGCTGTACCTGTACACGCCATCCAAGCTCTGTTTGACTCAATGCCCAGGCGTATCAAGGCCGTTATTACGGCCAGAGGTGGTTGTTCTGGGTACTGATTTCTCAGGATCAATGCACCCAAACTGCGTGAAAATGTAATCACATGTCAGTTCTAGAATAATATATTTGTCCAATGATCACCCGTTTATCATCTGCATTTCTTCTTGGTGTAGCAATTTTAATGGCCAGTAGTATAAGTTTTTTTTTTTTTCGTAATAGCTAGCAAGTTCTCAAATGAAAGCAAGGAACAACAACTAAATAAGAGACTAATCAGTACTAATGTAACATAGTAAAACGCTCTTCACAGTGACGTGTGTTGTTCATAGGTTAAATAATGTTAATAGAAATTGCGACGGAAGGTAATAAAATACTGTGTGTCAACGAAGACAACAATGGATGACTGTAAAGTCAACTAAATACGTAGGGATTACAGTAACGTGTAACTTAAGTTGGAACTATCAGATACACAATTTTGTGGGCAAAGCAAACTAAAGACTATGATTTCTTGGCAGAATAGTGACAAAATGCAACAGGTCTACTAAAGAGACTACCTACACTATGCTTGTGCGTCCTCATGCGGAGTACTGGTGTGCGGTGTGCGAACGGCATCAGACAGGATCGACGGAGGACATAAAAAAAAGTTTAAAGAAGGCAAGCTCGCACTGTACTATCATAGGGTAGAGAACACAGAGCTCGAGCAGAGTGCTTTAACTGTTCGTTTTTCCGCGGTCTGCTCCAGAATGAAATCGTAGGAAAATAGCTTGAAGGTTGTTGGATGAAGCCTCTGACAGGTACTTAATTGTAAACTGCGCAGTAATCATGTAGATGTAGATGCCGAATGGGATTAGACTTCTGCCACTTAATGTTGATAACCGATTATCTTTATATTTTCTGCTTCAGAAGACGAACGGATAGCGATACAACTAGACAGGATTGAAGAAAAACAGAAGCACAATTACCAGTGCTATGGGGAACGGGAAATATTTTCTTGGATATAACTACAGTCATTAATTCAAGTTGATCTTGGGGTGGGAACAGTCCGAAGCAGCTTTCCAAGCAACTCTATCCCGTGCAAGCTTCTGTATCTCTTCATCCCCACGGCAGCCTGTGTCTACTACAGCCAAGCCTTCGTCTCCCTCTACAATTTTAGCTCTCCGCACTGCACTTCGTCGCCAAATAAATTATGCTTGGTGACTCAGGATATGTCCTTTCAACTGACTGCCTCATTTAGTCGTCTTCTTCCTTAAATTTCTTTTCTTGCAGGTTCTGTTTAGTACCTCTTCATTAGTTACCCGACCTAATCGTCTTAACTTCCTTATTCTTCCTGCTCCACCACTTTTCAAAAGCTTGTGTGCTCTTGTAACCTAAGTGTTTATCGTCAACGTTTCACTCCTGTTAAAAACTACATTGCAGGCAAACATCTTCAGAAAATACATCCTAACTCTCAAACTTATATTCGATTTTGAGTTTTTTTTCTTTCTCAGAAAAGCTTTTCTTGCTATTGTCTGAATTTCATATCCTAATCTTTTCAGCTATCATTAATAGTTCCCCCCCCCCTCCACTACTAGCAAAACTCATTTATAGTTTGTTGTCTCCTATCTCTAATGTATTTCTTAATTCTCTCAACGTCACCTTATTTGTATAGATTACACTCCGTTACCCCCTTTTTGCTTTTGTTGGTGCCCATGTTATAGTAACTTTTCAAGACGAGGACAAGTCATGTGTCAAGTCATACACTGTCTCTAAGAGAATTAGAATATCAAACGACACAGCACTGACTGATCTCCGTTATTTTTACTTCCCTTTCCATATTTCTCCTTTGTATCCTTTAGTGCTTACTCAATGTAGAAATTGAATGGCACTGAAGATAGGCTACTATCTGTCTCAACACTTTCTCAACTTCTGCCTTCCTTTCATATCGTTTCACCCTTATAACTGCTGCCTGGTTCTGTAAAAATTGTAGATAAAACTTCGTTCCCTACTTTTTATCCTTTCTATTTTCATACTCACAAGGAGTATATTCCAGTAACACTGTGGAAATCTTTCTCTAAATTTGCAAATGTTGTAATTATAGATTTGCCTTTATCAGTCTATCTACTGATATTAATCTTGGAGACAGTTTTGCCTAGCGCCTTTCAGTATTTCTAATGAAACCAAGTTGATCTTCTGTGAGACCTGCTGTCATCATTTTTTTCCAGCCTGATGTACACAATCGTGTAGGTATTTAGCAACACTTGGTAATTAAACTGAAGATACGGTGATGCTTAGCGGTGTCAGCACCTACCTTGTTGAGAATTGGTATGATTAGATGCATCTGAAGTCTAAATAATACTGTGTACACAGAGAACATAGCGAAACGTGTATCAAGGGGAACAATTTTACCATACTTGATTGCCTAAAGGATGTCAGTAGTGAGAGAAGTCTTATGTTGCAGGTGCCTTTTTTCAGATCACTTCATTCAGTGTTCTGTCAGATTCTTCTTGCTACATCATATCTTCTATCTCATCAACATCAACGTCCTCTTCCTTTCCCATAACGTAGGATTCAAATTGACAGTCAACGTAAATAAAGACGAAGTATGAAGTATCTTAAACTCGTGTTTGTAAGTGTCAAGTTGGTATCTGAAACATTGGTAAAACTTATTTTGATATCAAATTATATAAATCTCGGTTCAGGGCAACAGAACACCGTGAAAATTAAAGTGGGAATATGCGGAGGTCACGCTACACGATGCAGAATCCAGACCAGCCGGTAATCAAATAAGTCGTCGGAGAGAAAGCAATTCGTTTTCAATAAAATTTGCATGTACTGTGTCACTGCAAAAAAAAATCATTCTCTTTAACATAATGTCTCCGAGTATTGCTAATTTTTATCTTAGTTTTGTGAACAATTACTGTACCCAAGAAGTGGCTAAAATTACGGAGCAAATGAACATAAATATTAATGCATCTGAATTTCTGATGAAATTGGTAGAAAATTCACATGATAGCACTTTACTAAAATCTTCTACTGTTATTAATCCTCTGAAATGATATGATATTATTTTCACAAATACACTCTGACAATCACTGTGCCTTACAGTGGACATGAATTTTGCGGGAAATTAAATTTATTGGCCTACCTGAGTCCACGGAAAGCTCGTCTGTTTTGCATTGCTTTAGTATTAAGATAATAATCAGAGTGTCAAAAATCAAATAAGATTTACATAATTTCGATGTGCAATACAAGACCGTATCATACCAATTTTCACAAAATGCTTCCCAGTACACAAATCATGATGTGCAGTGCGAGTATACAAACATAGTCATCAAAGTAAAGAATGAAAAATGAGGAACTAAACTTATGGACTGGTAAATGGGAACAGAGACTTCAAGTATAACTATGCTTCATTAACCCATGACTGCACTACACATTTTCATAAAGTTCAGCCACCTAGACGAGTTAGTAAAATATTTCTTAATAAATTTCTTGTTTACAGTCCTTTCCTTAACACTTGTTTGAACTATAAAACAAAACATTACGCTGCATTATAAAATTTCTACCGCAAACTCCAGCCATACGCAGTGCTCTCTCAATAAGGAGTTATACAGTTACAAAAATATAAAAAAAGCTGAGTTACCTTAAAAAGTTGCCGTATTGACATTCTTTTATTGATATAATCTCGTTTTCCTTCCTCAAAATATATTAGCACAAAACTTTTTTTAAGTAATGTCGCCTCCACTACACGGCAGGCCAGCTTCCATCCTTATCAAACCAAGTACATAGCCAGAGTGCCCAACACACGCTACACACTGTTGCTCTCTGACTTACTCGAACCTCTTTGGTCTCTAAACACAGACTTACAAAGAATATGATTATATCGATATTACAGATGTCGAGTACATTTATCAAATATACACCTTAATTACATTTATGGCCAAAACTTTCCGAAAATCGGTAGGGAAGTAGTACAGTCCCTTTCAAGTTTTTCGCATTAATACACGCAGAATGACTATTTGATATCACTGCTGTCTTTACAGAACTGGAAAAAGTATTGAATGAAGGTGGGACCCATAAAATTAATTACATGAAAACCAGATGCTAGGTCAAATTGTATTGATGTTTTCCATCAACGTGATAAGTGGATTCACCAGGTTGTTGTTCCCTGATGAAGCGAAGGTACAGAGGACAAGGGTGGGCTGACATGTTAACTGATTGCAGTCAGGCAACAGAAAGGGATGGTAGTGATGCACAGTACCAGATGAAAAAAAGATGTGGTTAAGACTTTTGTATTTCTTTCTTTTAAGAAGGGTGTAATAAAAACGGTTGTATCTTAACAGAAAGGTGATCAATACATTTAAGTTTCCTTTCATGAAGAGAGGAACCGATAATGGTGCCAGATATGCCTTGCTCCAGACACTGTAAGGTGCCTTCTGTACCGCAGATGTAGGTATACAGGGTGTTTCACAATTCATGTTGCACAGTTGTTGAGGTTCAAGAGGGCACTTAGTTGATCAAGTTTTACACGGGAACCCATGTCCGGAAACATTATCCAACGACAGTACAGAGCGTCAAAGTTATAGGCGCCGGCGCCTGTAAATGTGCGTATATAGGGAGAACATTAATAAAACCGATGAACTAGGGGCAGATTCCAGACGAAATCGAGGAAAAAAAGTACTATGAAGATGTGTTCGTAAATGCACCGTTGCCTTGCTCGATTACGTTGACGAACGACAGTTCCTCTGATCACGTCCCATGTCTTCCGTGCCTATTGCAGGCTGTGTGACTGATGAAGTGTACTGTAAGCAGCAGAATGGTCAGGTTTTCATGTCGGAAATAAGTCGAGATGGTGTTTGTGTTCGGCTAAGCAGACTGAGGCGGTCGGTGGGCAACACAGCTATACCTAAACAAGTATACCACATGTCCTTTCAGACAGACGAACGTGCAGGGAGTCGGCGGACTGTGCGTACACCAGATCTGGAGAAACAGGCACTACAGGCTATTGAGATGAACCCTAGCACAAGCTCTAGGCAAGTGGTCGGCCAACATGGTGAAGCCTAAGTACGATTATGTATATATGCATAACAACCGATAATATCCCTGTAACCTGGAACCAGTGCAGGGATTATCAGCAGCGGATTTCCCTCTAAGGGAAGGTTTTTTAAGCAGACCATCACATTTGTAGAATTTCTGTCACCAGTCCTCTTTACCGATGCCGATGAAACAACATTTGCATGAACTGGGATCATCAGCCGGTGTAGTTGCCGAGCGGTTCAAGGCGCTTCAGTCTGGAACCGCGCGAGCGCTACAGTCGCACGTTCGAATCCTGCCTCGGGGATGGATGTATGTGATGTCCTTAGGTTAGTTAGGTTTAGGTAGTTATAAGTTCTAGGGGACTGATGACCTCAGCAGTTAAATCCCACTTGAACCGTTTTTGGGATCATCAACCTCCATAATCGTCATCTGTGGGCTACAGACATGACACGTGGTCAGACAAACTTTCATTCGTCAGTGCCATCTATCCCCGCAACGGTACATTTCCGGACACATATTCATAGGATCTCTTTTCATCCATTTTCATCCAAGAATCTGTCCTTTCTATGATAAAATAATGTCGTGTGACTAGGTCCGCCCGTCGGGTAGACCGTTCGCCGGGTGCAAGTCTTTCGGTTTGAAGCCATGTGGTGATGAAATGATGATGATTAGTACAACACAACACCCAGTCCCTGAGCGGAGAGAGTCTCCGACCCAGCCAGGAATCGAACCAGTGCCCTTAGAATTGAAATTCTGTCGCACTGACCACTCAGCTGCCGAGGGCGTACCCTTCTATGATGATTGAACGCAATAAAAGTATCAATTTCAGGTAAGGGTCCTTGTACCGGAAATGAACGACTCGAAGGTTAGAAGTGAAAACCGGTCTGATACATGTACTGGTACTGTTGTTGCTAAGATTGTAGTGTAAGCAACTTTCAGAGGTGGTAGTATTGAAAGTCGCTAGCTCTATCTTCTTATCTCGTGTTTTCTACTGAAAATCGCGTGCTTGTACTCTTGTTAACTTTACTATTACAAGGATCGCCTAAACTTTATTTTTTTTTAATTGGTCCTGGGCGCAACAAATAACTTACTTAGTCTTTCTGCTGCCACTGCTTGATCTGCTGCATTCCATTATTTAACAAAAACATTAAAAAACCTATTATTCATGCTGAGTGCAGTGCATGTTCTGTATGACGCCTCCTGCTTTTGCTGCGGCTGTTGCTGCTTACTGCAACTACATATAATTCAAGAGAAAGGGTCTGGTCAAATCTAAAGTCGATAAATGATACCCCAAACACGTAATTCCTTTTTTTTTTAAAAAAAACTATATTCTCAAAGCGATTCTTTCTTATTCAATTAACAAAACGCTTCGTATGTAAATCTGCCTCCAGTGGCATTAAAGCAATATTACAAATTAATCAAACTCTTGAGACAGACTGAAATACTTCTCAGTTAAATGCATAGTGAAACAATTTCCTGACAATTACAAAAGAAATCAGTGACAAAAATCAATACTTAGTCTATTCGCCTAACAATGTTTTCCCTTAAGAACTCAACTCCTATCATTATCAAAATTACCGTCTGCTGCTACGCACATTCACAAACTCTTTTCTTTAAATTAATAAGTGCGCTGCAAATTATAAAAAATATCAATTCACTACCAAGTCCTGTGTCGCTGCTGGCGGACACAGCAGTACGGCAGCTCGGCGACGACCCCTCGCCCAACACACGTGCGCACCACAGCAGGCGGGCTCCTACACTGGCCTCCAAACTGCCGCTAGTTAATCCGTGTGCTGCGAAGCGCGACAAAAATATGTTAGATTCCATAGCTTGTGTATGTGCGGTGTATCCAATCCTTAAATCCTAAGAGAGTATTGCCAATTCTCATAACCCCCAACCTCATTTTTGAAAATTTTGCGAGGTGATTCTTGCCTAACATATTGGCAAGGAACAAACAGTAATTTTTTTACAAAATGACGAAAAAATTAAGCAAAGAGAAAAAATGTTACAATTTATATACAAAGACTAAAAGTATATCTTGCTTAGCATCTAAGTAATTTTTTTTTACAAAACGACGAAAATTTTTTTCCATGGCACATAGACAAGAGAAAAATGTTAAAATTTTATGCAAAATGGCAGAAATGTTGCTTGCCTAATTGATTGGAAAGGAGAAAATATGGCTCCTTTTTACAAAACTAATATGAAAATGTTGCTAGCCTAGTATGTATGTAATAAGAAAACATCAAAGGAAATATAACAGGTTTCTTACATAAGTAGATAAAAAAGATCATATAAGTTTTAATAGATGTGTAACAATAACTACTTAAGCATTGAATAGTCTTCAATAAGCTAACCTAACCTAATAACCAGTAAAAAATGATATTTTATTTTTGTGCATTTGGGCACTTACGTTTCCATGACATTAATCAGTCGTGGCCTGACTACATGATGTTTTATGTTTTTATGCTCGCAGTTCCCTCTGGTCAAAAGAAACCAGGTCTACATGTTTTAAGTGCAGCAGACTCAGGGACTTCATATCCACTGACAACCACACTAATATTCCAACATCAGTTAATTTAAGGTGTAGGCAGACTCAGGGACTTTATATCCACTGACAACCATACCTGAAGTCAAATTTTCCTCTGGTGACACAGTTTGATAACGTAGGCAGACTCAGGAACCTTGTGTCCACTGCCAACCATACGTAACGTCCATTCTCCTAGGATGACACAGTTTGACAGTGTTGGCAGACTCAGGGACCTTGTGTCCACTGACAACCACACGTCACTGCGTTATTGCATAAGCACCTCCTCAAACTTATGTAGTACACGTCTCGGTCGAGTATTTCTCTATACTGGAAACGTCATATTTTATAGAAAATAGATTCTCCCTTCAAAATACGATATCTATAACCTAATTACAGAAATTAAGCAAGGAATAATATTATATCATATAAACAGGCATGTGAACTCTGAGCTCATTTAAATGTTTTCTTTAACTCTATTGCCACAGCAATTACAGGTTTGTGGCGTATATCTCAAGTCATGAATACTGTGAGGCTCACCACACGGTGGCAAAGTCAATTTTCTTTAAATTTCTCGCCACAGCAATCACAGATTTGTGGCATGTATTTTTCAATTCATTCATAATATGAGGCTCACCACACGATGTCAAGGTAATTTTCTTACGATTAGTTTGGCTAATAACAGTGGCAATGTTTTGATTGTGACCACAAATCATTACAAATGTGGTACCACACAAAAAATATTATTTTAATTTGTTACAATAATTGTTATGTACATTTTGGTTATAAAATATTTAAATAATCCTACAAATAGAAAAGTAATTCCATAGTGATGCTATTATATATAATAAAAGTTACAGAATCATTTAGAAAAAGTCTAGCCAACGGCTTGCCAAATCAATTCATGAATATGTACAAAATTTAATGAATAATTACGTGACTTTGCGTCAGAATTTTTACACTCTAATTACTAAGTTATACCAAATTTATAATTATCAGTCTGTAATGACTGTCAATATTTCTGATGTCAAACGTCAATGTCTGTGGTATAGCGTCTCAGTCGTTTTCATATGGAGTCCTCATTGTCTCTGTTTGGAGGCCTCCCTAGTCTTTGTATGAATCTGTGTGGCCATACCTTGGATGGTGACAAAGAAGAAGGAAAAGAAACAACCTACAAAGCACATAATAAAAAATAGATTATTCGTAAAATACAACACACAAAACCCCTCCATCTATCCAGTAGAAACTGAAAGAAATGGTTTATTCATCAAGGTGACAAGAAATAAATTTATGACATTACAAGGGTAAAATCATCACCTTCCAATTTACCTTGTGCTGGAATCGGCACTGCATCACTAAATGACAATCATGAAATAGGAAAACACAAGATAAATGTTAAATTGACTTATTCTACACTACTATTTACACATTCATCAAATATGGCAGATACTCTCGCCTCTTGGCGTAAGAGTAATTTCACTCTGGAAAGAGAAAAGAAATCGTTTAATACACGACATAATTATCTAGGTTATTGCTCAGTGTTTTTGTCACGGCCGACTATTTCTGGAATGTATTTCTTCTCGCGACCCTTAACGGTAAGCGTGCTACGCTCCGATCTGAAAATATCGTCTACTACACAAAATTACGTCACGTTAAGTGCTTTCGTTTCTGCAGTGGAGAGAACTTCCGTTGCGATCATGTTTCCTGTAAGAAATGCAATAAAGTCAACCTTAACAACAATAAGAAGAGAAACAACACTATCATTCTTACCGTTCCATAATTTCACAGAGCAATAAATATTCTTGGCACTCATTCATCACATAATTTAACACTTTGCTGTGTATTTGTATCAGAACTTCCGTTGCGATCATGTTTCCTGTAAGAAATGCAATAAAATCAACCTTAACAACAATAAGAAGAGAAACAACACTATCATTCTTACCGTTCCATAATTTCACAGAGCAATAAATATTCTTGGCACTCATTCATCACATAATTTAACACTTTGCTGTGTATTTGTATCAGAACTCCTTTCGTGACTCATAGCTATGTCTTAACTTTACTGTGACTTAGATTTTAAGTGAGTGTGTACTCTACCTTAACATTACTCTGCCTTAAATTTTACGCAAATGTGTATAAACCATATCTTCCTTCATAAAATACCGTTGTGGGTTTCTTCGTTTAGAAGTCCATCTTTCTTACCTTCTCTTGTTCTATAAATGTATACAAAGTGCTTCCTCATTGTGTCACACTATTCATGAGTGGTCCATAAATCCTAATGCGCCTTACCTGGCAAACTAATAAACACGAAAAATCCACATAAATCATCACTCTTCAAACTACCTCATAAATCAGAACAAGTGTCAGTTGGAAGGTTTCCTAATTATACTATTGCCCATCAAATATACCTTCTCAATTCAGAGCCATTTATACACTATATTTTACCTGAAGATAATGTCAACAGTTTCTGTTATTTCATGTTATTTCTCCCTAAAAAACGTACATAGTTATTTCGCATTTTCCTTCAAATAAGTCACGAAAATTTCATTGTTTCAGTGAACAATCGCAAGATGTCAACAGCTGGTACAATCCTCTCGTCGGAAATGTCCCTTTGCAAAGTTCTCATTCTCTCAAACAATACAAATCATTCATAATCATTCATTCTTGGTCTTTCATACAGGATAGATTGATAGTAAAAGATTAATAGATAAACAGGTTAGTCAAAGATTATGAAACAGTACTGAAAATTAAAATCGGAAGAATATACTGTAACGGCTGTGGCACCTATGCACGACAAACATATGTTTACTAAAGATCAGTAAACCCCCTAGAACCTTATTCCTTGCAAATTTTAATGTGTGATAAGTGGTGAAGTCCTCGCGATTTGTGTGTTCATATTGTCCACAGCTTTTGTGTTTGCAATGCGTCGTATACGGAAGGGTCCTACATACACCAAGAAAAGCTTCCTACTCAAATATTTTCTCTTATGGGATAGTCGATGTGATCTAAGCAATACTTTTTGACCTACCTGTAAATTCTTGACGTTGACTCATCGACTATGCAGCTTCTTTCTTCTGTCTGCAGCTTTCTTGATGTTCTGTAATGCTATACTTACCACTTCATGGTGTTTTTGCATTAGTTCATCTAGAATCTGTGGTCTCTTGTTTTCAGGTTGGATTACTGTATTAATTCGTCTGGAATCAAGAACCAGTCTAATGGAATTATCCCTTTTCTTAACCACGTGTAATGGGCTGTTGTATAAACTCACAGCAGGTTCGATGATTCCCTGCTCTAACTTGTATTGTATTTCCTGTTTGACTTTGTCTCTGTATGTCAATGGGATGACGTATGGTGGTGCAAAAAGTGTATTATGTTCCTTGACCTTGTATTCATAAAGAAAGTTACGTATTGTTCCCGTCTTGTGAGAAAAAACTTCACAATTTGTTTCTAATATTTCAAATAACTCATCAGTGCCTGCATTAGGATCTACGTTGTCTCGGTAAACTTTCCTTTTAATTAATTGTTCCGTACTAATGGGTTGTTCTATTTCACAGTAAAACGTAGTGATGTTACCTGTGCAACTATTAGACAAATTCAGTGATTTTTGTGCCTCAAGCGGAAAGAGAAAACGCAGATAATTCACTCCCTCATCCTCCTTTGTTAGCCATCCCTGAAATTTAAGCGTGACTAACATTTGATTTACTCGTAACATGACTTCAGCATTACAAAAGTTTAACATTCCCTTATATTCACGTAGGAATTCCACACCCAAAATCGTTTCTGTTGATAAAAAGAGGGACTACTAAGAAATTTGCAGAAAACTCGTGTCCTTGACAAATGAAAACTAAAGAAGTCTGATTGCGACGTCTACACTTTTTCCTTGAATGACTCCCTCTAATTCGGTCTTTAAGAACGGCAAGGTTGGACAAACATATGCCTGTTCACACTTCTTAAGCATTTTCTCGCTAATTACATTCACAGGGCTGCCAGAATCAGGTACAGCTGAAAGCAGAATATTTCCTACCGAGATTTTTATAATTGGGTGAGCATACATAATTTCGCTGTTGTCATTTTGTTGTAATAATGTGTCCTTCAGTCCAACAAAGTTAACATAATTTATGTGTCGGCTTTCCACTGCTACAAACGGTTCGTTTGTAGTCCTTGTTGCTAGTAATTGTGCCAGCTCGTGTTGCCGCGAATTACTGCCTGGGTTGGGTGGTCTGATTTCTACATTGTCGCCACGCTCTAAATTGGAATTTCTGTGATCCTGCCAATTTTGATTTGTCCCCTCATCATAACTGTTTTGGTTCTCATAAATGTTATGACCATAATCATCACGTGGGCTCGATGATCTGTATTCTGCATGAGCGCCGCGTTCCGAATTGTAATTTGCGTGTCCACGCCAATTTCGGTTGTTTCTACCGCGACCATTCCTTCTAAAATAATTTTCATTTCCATAACGCCTTTGCTCTCGCGGTCCGCGGTCTCTGTTACTGTGCTGAGAGTTCCTATGATCATAAAAATCATTTCTCTGGCGTCTATGATCTGTGTTATACAGTTGATGCCGCATATCGCGCCTATCTTCTTCCGCCCTGTGCTCGTGAGGTTCGTCCGAGCTCCATACGCGTTTACGGTCACGCCCCGGATTATTATTTTCCCAATACTGATTACTATTATCTCTTTGCGTGTTTTCATAGTTGTCAAATTCTAATTCTTGCAAAAGAGCTTGGAATGCCTCCAAGTCATCTTTGTACCTACCTGGCAAAATCATGTGGCGTAATCTGATCGGCAGTTTTGTCAAACAGATACGAATTAATTCCGACTGACTGTACAGATTCGTTAAATATCTGTTTCTGAGCATCATGTTTTCAAAATATTGCACTGGATTGAAAAGTTCGACTGCTCATAACTTTGCATCATAATGATGTAATGTTTTACACGATCTTGTGTAGTCTCTGACCAGTAAGCAGATAAGAATGCGTGATAAAAATCATCATATGTGTGACATTCACGTACTACTGAGCGCATTCTTCTGCAGGCTCTCCTTCAAGATAACTGCAAATTAATTCCAGTTTGTGACCAATTGGCCATGTTGGTGGTAAAGAATAGTCAAATTATTGTAACCACTCTCGAGGGTGGATTTCGTGACTAGCATTCCGATAAATTTTAAATTTCCTATCTGTGAGAAAATGCTTATAGTCAAACTCGTCATTTTTCTTAGCGGATGAGTTTTCTTTTGCAGCATGACCCACCTTTCCTTCATTACGCCCCGCAAACGTGTCATATTCACGAGAAAAGTGGTCAGCATTTCCGTAATTAACGCGCTCATTGTCGTTACCAATGTGGTAATTACCGGATCTACCAGTGTCATTGCTGCGATCGATATTCTCTTCGATGCTGGCATGCTGTTCCTGTATATTTTTTAAGTCACGTTTGTTTTGTTGATTAACTGTCATCTGCCCTTGTTTAAAACGTTGCAGAGACTTAAATTCTTCAGTATCCGCTATCAGTATTGGCTGAGTGTCATCTAACCCGCAACTCAGTTCCGTCACTTTCATGAATAATTCATCTACCTGTTTAGCTACTGTCGTTAATTGCGTTTCTATCTTTAAAACTTCATTGTTAGTCTGTAATTGCAATGACTCGACATTTTTCGGTAATTCCTCTACTTGCAGTTCTTGTTGTGACGTCTGTCCTTTCACTTCAACGATATCAACATTTTGTACGTGATCAAGTCGGGATACAAGATTATTAATATCTGATTTGAATTCTTCACGTACCTGACTTTTCAACTGGCTAGTCATTTCTTCAAATTTACGATTTGAATTGTCATTCACTTGACTCCGAAACAATGTGAGATCCTCGTTAATTTCGTTCTGAAGCGATTTGAAATTCGTTGCATTATTGTTGTTAAATTCAGTGAGTTTACTCAGTAATAATTGTAAAACTTCATTACTGGGGGCAGGGAGTACAACGTTACTCTTCTCTGGTAAAGCAGAAGCACTACCTGCATTTCCACTAACATAAGGAAAGGCACAATTACTCCACTCTATCAGAGTGGCAACGAGACCTGAATTTCCACCGAAAGTGGGGAACACAAAATCACTCTGCACTTTTGACGTGGAAGCAACGCTGGAATTTCTCATAATTAGTTCGGTTTGCGTCTCTGTATTGTCATGTCCTAAGTTGCGTGTAGCGCACAGTTGATCGCCTACATTCCGATTCTCCACAGTATTGTTCCAAACATTCTCGCATCTCAATATTCTCAAAAGAATTTTCTACTCTCTGTTCCGAATTTTCGGAAACTTCGTTTGAAACCGCTTCTACATTCATGTTCGCAACCGTATCTACGTTCGCGTTTGCAGTAGCATCTGCATTATTTGCCATTTTCTTTTGTGCTTGCGTCATCATTGTCGCAATACGAACGAAAACATGCCACTAAAATACACCGCTCTCCTAAAAATTCCAGTGTTCAATTAACTATTACACAATGCACCAAAAAATTCAAAGACAAAACTGCTGAAATAAAATTTTGTGTTAATACAAAGCAGTGCACAAGCGATCAAAACGCTGTGCCTCCACTAATGATTACTGTTGCGTAAGCTTGCAGTTGGCAGTAGGAAGACGAAGCATAACTAACTACGACTCATCCAAAAAAAACGTATCCTGGCAGTCTTGTCGACAGGTGATAGCTCTATCTTCTTATCTCGCGTTTTCTACTGAAAATCTCGTGCTTGTACTCTTGTTAACTTTACTATTACAGAGATCGCCTAAACTTTATTTTTTTTAATTGGTCCTGGGTGCAACAAATAACTTACTTCGTCTTTCTGCTTCCACTGCTTCATCTGCTGCATTCCATTATTTAACAAAAACATAAAAAAACTGTTATTCATGTTGAGTGCAATGCGTGTTCTGTATGGTGGCTCCTGCTGTTGCTGCGGCTGCTGCTGATTACTACAACTACATATAATTCAAGAGAAAGGGTCTGGTCAAATCTAAACTCGATAAATGATACCCCAAACACGTAATTCTTTTTTTTAAAAAAAACTATATTCTGAAAGCGATTCTTTCTCATTCAATTAACAAAACACTAGAAGCTCTTTGAACAATCGCTTAGCATGTAAATCTGCCTCCAGTGGCATTAAAGCAATATTACAAATTAATAAAACTCTTGAGGCAGACTGGAATACTTCTCAGTTAAATGCATAGTGAAAAATCCCCTAACAATTACAAAAAAAATCAATGACAAAAATCAATACTTAATTTATTCGCCTAACAATGTTTTCCCTTAAGAACTCAAGTCCTATCATTATCAAAATTACCGTCTGCTGCTACGCACATACACAAACCTTTTCTTTAAATTAACAAGCGCGCTGAAAATTATAAAAAATATCAACTCACTACCTAATCCTGTGTCGCTGCGGGCGGACACAGCAGTTCGGCAGCTCGGCGACGACCCCTCGCCCAACACACGTGCGCACCACAGCAGGCGGGATCCAACACTGGCCTCCAAACTGCCACTAGTTAATCCGTGCGCTGCGAAGCACGACAACCATATCTTAGATTTCAAAATGGCTCTGAGCAATATGAGACTTAATATCTATGGTCATCAGTCTCCTAGAACTTAGAACTACTTAAACCTAACTAACCTAAGGACATCACACAACACCCAGTCATCACGAGGCAGAGAAAATCCCTGACCCCGCCGGGAATCGAACCCGGGAACACAGGCGTGGGAAGCGTATCTTAGATTTCAGAGCTTGTGTATGCGCGCTGTAGCCAACCTTTAAATCCTAAGAGAGTATTGCCAACTCTCAGTATGGACCAAAAGGAAATAAGTGTCCAGTAAACGTGGGCTCTAAAAATGTTTACCGTAAGAACTATGAGCACTTGTTCAATAGCGGAGATGGGTTTCACAGCAGCTAAGATGAACAAGTGCTCATGGCTTCTCCTGTACTCCACTATCAGAAGTATAGGAACGATTTTTGCTTCTAACTTCCGACTCGTTTGTTTCCAGTACAGGGACCTTATTTCAAATTGATGGATTTATCACCATCTATCATCCTAGATAGTAAGTAAAATCGTCACGGAATCAATCTGTACGCATATATTTATAGGCGCCGACTCGTAGCTTCGACGCTCTGTAGCGTCGTTGGATGACGTTTCCGGGCATGGGCTCCTGCATTACCGATCGGATATTATTACAGAGGGAGGATGGTCTGTTGTTTAGTTGCATAACTCTTTATATATCAATATAGTTACACATTTTGACGTGTTGTTACCCATGACAAAGCTACAGCTCTATTGTTCCCAAACTGTACAGAGAGCGCTCAAATGTTTGGCTCTAAATTCCTGAAGTTTTGTCGTCACTAGCCTTAGTGTATGGAAAGGCAGTACCACGAATGATTACAGTGCAGAGCGACAGTCGGCACGGTCTTAGCGATGTTACTATCCCGCATGAAATACAGCTTCTGAGTTGTGCATTTTCCTAAGCGTGGTGACCAGATGAGAGACATTCATGGACATAAATAAGCAGTGGACAATGACGAATTCAATAGGGCAAAACAGCATTCCTTTGAGTAAGATAAGGATCTCCTCACTGTCGAACTTCTTTTACCAGTTTGGTGACGTATGATTTTTGACATATGGTGTCTACGATTAGCCTGTTCGGTTTCTACTGATTTTATTTGGTAAAAGTAAAATGGCATCAACTACTTCATAGGTCAAAGATTACATCAACAGTCGTGAGTAATAGTAGCAGGAGAGTTTCTCTGGGTGGACTTGACGAGACTAGAGATTGTGGTCTCAATCGCGCAAAGTAAGGTTGTGAGGGGGATGTTCATTATACAAAAAGCCGAATGTAAATGATGTTGTGTTGTTGAAGAGGTCTATCCATTAAATTGACAGATGTTTCTGGAACCAATCTGGAACCGGCTCTGGAAGAGGACGACGCGCGGAAGCAGTATGCATAGTGATTCGTGAACTGCTTCAACATTTACGTAAACTGACCTGAGTAGGAACTGTATTGCAACTGCACCGTCTTGAAGGGTCACAAAATGCTTCAGTACGCTAACATTTTGTAAAATCAACTTCTGTTGTCGTATATTAACGTAACTTTTGGCCACTGCGTATTCTTGATTGTTGCTGCCTGTAAGCAATGAGGTAATTTACCGTTGAAAAGTAACATCGGTTAATAGTTTTACTGTCTGAAGTATTTCACCTGTGATGGTGAAACAAAGACTTGGTTAATAAAATATTCTGGCGTTTCAAGCCGAGTCCATTAGATATCCGCCCACGGGCTTTCGGCAGAGTTCTCCACTGTGAAGTGGTTGACTGTCGTGTGAATGCCGCTGCTGTGTTTATACAGCTGCGCCGGCAGTGACGTCATTGGTGCCCAGATCCGCACCATATACGGCACTGAAGACATCATGGTATATTTAAATAAATTCATGATGGTGTCGTTAAAGAGCCGCAACAGGAAATGTATAGAGACTGTGATGGGCACACAACAAAGCTGACCATAACATCCCCTTCACCAAAGCGTAGACGTTTAATTAGACCAACGAGGTCCACCGTATTCTTTATATGGTGCGTAAAATGTTCAACGTGCGTCTGGAGGAGGCTGGCCAAATGCTTTGCAAGTCTGTAGGTTGGTGAATTGATGGAGTTTACTATAGGCCTTAAAGGTTATCCTTCTCGTGTACATTTGGAAAACTGTAATAAGTGTGTGGTCTGGGTGTGCGAAGGACGAGATTTTTAATAGCCCTCTCTTCCAGCGGTATCCTTTTGAGATGCTCCGAAGTGTTCCTCACTATTCTTCTCACTATTCTGGGTGTACTAAATGGTCCAACGGCTTCTGGGATAGCGTAATAAATGTAGCAATAGAGATCAAATTATCGGACAACACCTTCAATAACGATGGTGGATTACAGCTGAGTAAGGCCTGGTATCCAGTGACTGGGGTGTTGAAGCAGGCACAGCGGGTGCGCCACCAAAACATTGCCACATGCAGTGCGGGACTGGGCACCTCTGACGTCACTGGTGGCGGCGCGGCTTATGTAGTGCAGTGGCATTAACACGACAATCAACCATTTAACAATGGCAGAGAAGATCTCTGCTGGAAGCTCGTGCGTAGGTAACCACTTGAAACGCCTTGAAACCCGAGAATTATTTATTAGAAGATATCGCCGCGAGAGCGTGCATTTGTGCACACCTTATTACACAGAAAGTGTGGATACATTTTAATCAGCTGATAGTTGAGAATTTCAGTTTGTGCCAGTTCGTTGTAAACTCTAGAACACAATACAGTGATGACTCAGATATTAAAGGGCGAAGCCAATCCGTCAATAATCCATTGAACAGCATTCTGTAATGTAGTTCAGTTAAAATACAGGCATCAAAAAGAGTTTTGCATCACCCGCGTTCCCAGAACTCCTGAAGATAGACGTTGACAGTGGATATTATATTACAGACACAATCCCTTTCACTGTTCAGAAATGACACTAAACCCGCCCAAAATGTAAACAACCACACATGAGCAGCGCCTATTAGGCGGAGGAGGTCCGACAGCCGATCAGTTCCAGTCATTCCACAAGGAAGGAGATACCCGGCTCGTTTTGTCTGTAGTTCAACCATGCCTAGAGGGTCAATACCGGGGTTCGATCGCGTCCGCATTGTTACTTTGTGCCACGAAGGGCTCTCAACATGGAAAGTGTCGAAGCGTTTGGGAGTAACCAAAGCGATGTTGTTCGGATATGGAGGAGATAGAAACTGTCTATCATATGCCTCGCTCAGGCCGCCCAAGGGTTACCACTGCAGTGGATGACCGCTACCTACGGATTATGGCTTGGAGGAACCCTGACAGCAACGCCACCATGTAGACCAAATATGTCTTTCATGCAGCCACAGGACGCCGTGTTACGAATCAAACTAGGCGCTGCATGATGCGCAACTTCACTCTCGACGTCCATGGCGAGGTCCATCTTTGCAACCACGACACCATACATCGCGGTTCAGATGGGCCCAACAACATGCCGAATGGTCCGCTCAGGACGGGAATCACGTTCTCTTCATTGTTGCATATGCCTTCAATCAGACAATCGTCGGATACGTGTTTGGAGGCAACCCGGTCAGGGTGAACGCCTTAGACACAATGTCCAGGAAGTGCAGCAAGGTGGAGGTTCCCTGCTGTTTCGGGGATGGCATTATGTGGGTTCGACGCACCCCGCTGGTGGTCATGGAGGGAGCCGTAACGGCTGTCCGATACGTGAATGCCATTCTCCGACCAATAGTGCAACCATATCGGCAGCATTTTGGCGAAGCATTAGTCTTCATGGACGACAATTCGCACCACCATCGTGCAAATCATGTTAATGACTTCCTTCAGGATAACGACATCGCTCTACTAGAGTGCCCAGCATGTGCTCCAGACACAAACCCTATCGAAGATGCCGGGGATATACTGAAAAGTGCTATTTATGGACGACATGACCCACCAAACACTCTGAGGGATCCACGCCGAATCGCTGTTGAGGAGCGGGACAATTTGGACCAACTGTGCCTTGATGAACTTGTGTATAGTACGCCACGACGAATACAGGCATGCATCAATGCAAGAGGACGTACTACTAGAAATTAGAGGTACCAGTGTGTCCAGCAATCTGGATCACCACTTCTGAATGTCTCGCTGTATGGTGGTACAAAACGCAATGTGTGGTTTTCATGAGCAGTAAACATGTCGGAAATGATGTTTATGTTGATCCCTATTCCAATTTTGTGTACAGGTTCCGGAACTCTCGGATACGAGGTGACGCAAACCTTTTTCTGATGTGTGTAGAATAGACAGCCACGTCACCAATGCATGGTGGAAGTAAGGTAAAAATTTAGTTTTTCACAGTTGGAAGTGTGTGGCAGGAGTGTAGCAGCCAGCTTTTATCTCCTGCTCAACTACAACTGTTAGGCCCAGGTGACCGCCATGTGGAGCCTCTTACGAGTCACCGAATGAGTCGTTGACAGTGGACATCATGGAGTATCGAGTACGCTGTCGAACGCCAAAGATATACGATTTTGTAACTGTCTGAGATCTTTGAACGACTAAATTTGCTAAATTCGATGTTATTAGTGTAGAGTTCTAAGCTACATTCCACTGACGTCTAACTGTGATATCTTTTAGTTACTTTTCGGAAGTAAATGGGATTTTTCGTTTTTCTGTACCAGTGATTTGAAACTGAATGACATTATTTGAGATAACCTATTTACCATGTACACTGTCTGCCTGCCGGCTATATATGTGAATTACTTAAGAGTAATTTTTGAGTACTAAGTGCATGATTTACTACTGGCAATTTGTATGGTAGCATACGACTCCTGTTCATTAGAAAATTTCAACTCTCAAATTCTTTTCACGTACACTGCTCTGTAAAACTTAAAGCTGAGATACATAAAGTACTAAGCAGATAAACTACAAAATGGAAATGAGAGAAAATGCGGCAGCTTATTGCTATAGGGCTCCCTGTCCTGCAAGGAATTCTGGACGTCTCACGTTATTTGGTCAAGAATGACTATAGCACCAAATACAATGCAATGCGAGGCGGTTTATGGATCTGGAAGAAAACAGCGAGCAGTTGCGAAGCACTGTGATGGTGGTCTGGATTACCACACGGGCCAGAGGCAGCATTTGGATGACAGCACGCGAGGATGAATAATCGGGAATCTAGAAGAAGGATGAAATGTGACAAATGTAGCCCAGGACTTTGGTATTGCTAACAGCGTTGTTTCACACGCACGAGGAGTACTAACCATTGGAACTACTGTCTCGAGGAGAGGAGGTGGTCGACCTTAGTCAGCTACAGTAGCAGATGACCTCAACACTTCGCAACGGGCAAGAAGAACACATGTGACACTGCGGTTGCAATTGTAACCACATTTCACTTGACTGTAAGACACGCAATATCACGTTCCACAGCGGCAGGCGACTGGATGGAGGTGGTCTATTTGCCCAACAACCAGTAAAATTCGTCCCATTGACACCAAGAGCACAAGGAATGGACCAACGAAGAGGGAGGTCGTGGGAGCGGATGAGAGCAGATTCATTCTGAGTAGTTGACGTATCCTCATATGGAGAGAGGTGGGCGAACTTAATGGACCCAGGAGCATTGTCAGACATGATCGTTTTGGAGGTCCGGGTACTACAGTTTGGGGAGGCGTAATGATGCACGGGCTTACTAACGACCAAATCTTTCACCACTGTAAACTCATCGGTCAGCGTTATTGTGACGCTGTACTCCTCCCCAATGTGCGTCTCTTCACATACGCATTTGGCCCTGGATTTGTTTTTATCGAAGGAAAGGCGCGACCGCATCGAACACTCCCGGTGGAAGAGCTCTTGGAACGAGAGGATATTCGGCAAATGTATCCGCCTGCCCCTTTTCATGACTTAAATCCCACTGTGAATGTTTGGTATGCGTTGGGGGGACGTACTGCTGCACTTCCACGTGCACCAGTGGTCAACCACACTGGCGGAGAAATGGAACGCTTTACCAAAAGGACGTAACTTCTGGCCACCATGCGAGCACGTTACGCGGTATGCAATGTTGTCCACGGTGGTCATACACCCTGTTAATAACTATGTTCCACGTTTCCCAATGTCCAGGGAACCATCATAAATCAAGGTGACTTAGTGAAACTGTTGTCTTTAAATAAAAGTGTCATTATATTCCTCTAACAGTGTATTTCTTTTTTACTTTCTGTACTATACTGTAGCAGTTCTTTCAGCTGCATCGAGCTGTTACTTGGCAGTGACACATCAAGCGGAAGGAATTTTTATCTTTACATTTTGCACACACGTCTAGTGAAAGTTCAACAGAATGCACAATTCGTCAATATACGTATCTAGGTTTCTACTTCCACGACATTTCAGATCCGTTGTATAACTGAAACTGTTGTGGCTGCTGCAATGGCTGTGGCACTGGACCTTTCTTACTCCAGAATTCAGGGAGGCGGTGGCTCAGATCTCCGTTCGACCATTTAAATTCAGGGTTTCCGTCAGTTTACTAAAGTTATTAATTGTGTGCACCATGATGAATTCTTTGAACGGTCGAGGTCAACACCCTGCCTCACCGTTCTCCAATCCAAACCCTCTCCCCTGTTCACCTCTTCTTCGACGAGACACCAAACTGTAATCTTTCTTCATTTCTTATTCCACAAAAGCAGGTGACAAGTTAGCGTCCGATCATCCAGGTTTTCGTTATTTTCCCCGCAATCATCTTTGGCAAGTTCTGGGATGGTTCCATACACAATACCACAACTGATAACCATCTCCCACGCTTCTCCAAGTGAGCTAGTGTTTTGTTTCTAATGAACTCTCTATCGATGTAACATAAAACTCCAAACTGCCCTCCTTGTTTACATTGCTGTCACAACTCCTGTTCTCACTTCTCTCCATTGCCGCTCTGAAGCACCCAGCAGAAATTGTGAAGTTCATTGTTTTATAAGAATAATGTCGGAAACGCGCTGAAAATGATGTAACTTCGAATGTTAATCAAACAGATTTGTACTCATCTCACCTGGTCACAGAATACAAAACCAGTCACAGTAACTGTATAAGTTTCAAACTTGTAAGCTCTAAATACGTGGTCCTCTCCCGTATGCTCTTTACACACTCAAGCAGTAAACTTTCGCTAGACATAGAGTGATTTGTTGGTAAAATAAACAGCAAAAGAAGGATGCATCAGAATGGAATTCAATTGCAGAAAAGAATTGTATCCCTCTCAGTAAGTCCACACTATATTCTCAAGCTACGATTGAAGTAGGACACAACTATGAAACAATTGCAAAGTCTTGTGGAAACGAGGAGGAGCTTATATAATTGTAAAAGGTGATTGCTTTGTAACCGGTTCGTGCAACAAGCTGTTTTCCAAAGTAGTTAGAACGAGTTACATACTACGCTAGACTCAATGAAGAAGTGCCATTTTCCTAATCATATAGTTACGGTAAAATATCAACACTACCTTTCTCACAAAAACTTCAGAGATTAGCGACAGGCGACTGAATCTGGTAGTCTTCATCGATCTCGTATATTATTCAGCCTTGTCATGAAGGAAGCTTACAGCAACATCAATAAAAGAATTTTCATGAATTTTTAAGGGAGAATAACGACACCCAGTGAAATCGAAAGGTAAAGAATGATGAGTGTAGATTGGTATGAATAAAAAAGATTACAAACAAAATTATTTTTAGAAATTTAAAATACGTTTTTATTAAGACGTTCCATTAAACTAAAGATCGCTTGCCAAAAGTGACAATGCCAATGTTCATGATGCTTAGAAATGTAGTGGAATTATACACTAGGGTGACAAAGTCAAAGGATACACATATGCACACATACAGATGGCGGAAGTATCGCGTACACATTGTCTAAAACGGCAGTGAAGTGTAGAAGGTGTCATTTATACTCAAGTAACCAGTGTGAGAAGGCATTCGACGTGATTAACATTGCACGACGGGAACTGACGGGCTCTGAATGCCGTAGGGTAGTTGGAGCTAGAAGTACGGGACTTTTCGAAAATTAGGGAATTCTATATTCCGAGATCCACACTGTCAAGAGATTGCCGAGAATATCAAATTTCAGGCATTAAGTCTCAGAACAGACAACGTAGTGACCCACAGCCTTCACTTAACGACCGAGAGCAGAAGCGTTTGCGTAGAGTTATCAGCGCCAACAGGCAAGCAACATTCCGTGAAATAACAGCAGAAATCAACATGGGGCGTACGGCGAACGTATGCGTTAGGTCAGTGCCACTAAATCTGGAGTTAAAAGTGTATGGCAGCAGACGACATACTTGAGTTCGTTTTCTAATAGCACGAATTCGCCTGCAGCCCTTTCCTGACCGAGCGAGGTGGCGCAGTGGTTAGACAGTGACTAGCATTCGGGAGGACGACGGTTCAATCCCGCGTCCGGCCATCCTGATTTAGGTTTTCAGTGATTTCCCTAACTCGCTCTAGGCAAATGCCGGGATGGTTCCTTTCAAAGGGCACGGCCGACTTCCTTCCCCATCCTTCCCTAATCTGATGAGACCGATGACCTCGCTGTCTGGTCTTCTTCCCCCGACAAACCAACCAACTAATCCTTTCCTGAGCTCGTAACAATATCGGTTGGACCCTAGGCTACTGGGAAACAGTGGCCTTGTCAGATGGTTGGTAAGAGCTGATGGTAGCTTTCGGGTGTGGCGCAGACTCTACGAAGCCATGAAACCGGGTTGTCAACAAGGCACTGTGCGAGCTAGTGGTGTCTCCACAGTGATGTGAGTTGTGTTTTTACATGGAATACAATGATTCCTCTGCGCCAACTGCACCGGTAATTGAGTGGAAATGTTTATTTTCGGCCACTGGGAGACTATTTGAAGCCATTAATGGACTTCATCTTCCCAAACAACGATGGAATTTTTATGGATGGCTTTACCCCATGTCACCCAGGCCATAATTGTTCGCGAATGGTCGGAAGAACATTCTGCACATTACTAGCGAATGATTTGGCCCCCCAGATCGCAGGACATGAATCTCATCGAACTTTTATGGGACATAATCGAGAGGTCAGTTCGAGTACAAAGTCCTGCACCAGCAACGTTTTCGCAATTATCGGAGGCTGTAGAGGCAGCAAGGCTCATTATTCATCCAGGAGACTTCCAACGACTTGGTGAGTCCGTACCACGTCGATTTGCTGCACTACACCGGGAAAATGGAGGAGTGACACGATAGAAAGGATGTCCCAGGCTTTTATCACCTCAGTGTACAGTATGCCCAGAACAAGGCAGTAATAAAGAAAGGATGGAGGCGTAAAGGAATAAATTTGAAGTACGGAAAGCTATAGGAGAGCGAATAACGTGTCAGAAACAGTCTTTTCTATCCTTGGACCCTTGGCCTCTATCAAGTTTGTGAGGTACATGCTGTGATACTAAACTGACCTAAAATGATGACAAGATAGCTAGAGCCCTGATCTACAAAGATATGTTGCAGGAATGTTAATGTTCATGCTGCTATGTTCAAGTGACAATGCGGTCAGGCCACAAGTAGTTGAAGAAATCGTCGCAAAAACACACACACTAAAGGACTCTTGAAGTCCTACCCAAAATTCATACAGTGTGGATACTTTCAACACATAACCAAAAGGTTGGCTACGTGGATGTTTTCTAGTAACGTTTGTTACTGAAGTACTTCTTCAAACCAACAGTAATATACGTTATTCACAAGTTGTGACTGAAATTTATACTGAAAATGAGAGGTGTCTTAATACCATCTACTCCACAAAATCCCTGTCTGTCGTACGAAGAAACACACTATGTAGTCTCCCACAGCATTCTGAATTCCAGAACAGCGTCCAGAGTTAACCTACGTGCTTTACCGTAGTTCCTATCGTAATTAACAAGTATGACTGACATCACTATACCTTACCCGCTGTATCGAACGCACTGATAATAAGAGTTCAGCGTAATGACACTGACACTAAATATCTTACTGTAATGTAAACATTAGTAAACATCATCTTATTGACCAAAATCAATTCGATGCACCAAACGGGTTTGCAGTGTTACAGGTGAGCTTATAGTGATCAATAATCGCGCACAATTTTTATTTGTCGATTATCTGACATCAGCTACTCAGAATGATTATTCCGGTGTAATCACGAGTAATTATTATTTGTCACTTGTTCTTATGTAAAACATTCAGCATCGTTATTGGCGAAGTTGTTACGGCCACAAAAATAATGCTGTCTATATGTAAGTCACCTCAAGTTAAGAGACTAGTACGTTAGTTAGTCGACAAGTTTTATCCGTGAAGTTCACACTGATGTTATCTGATTACCATGACTTATTATTTTACACTGACTTCTTAATTTATTGCTTTGGAGGTGAATTGTTGCTTGACAACGTACTCTTTCAGTTGTATATGTTCAGTGTGTGTTCTTGGCTTATCGTAGTTAAGTCGCATTTGGTATTTGGGTTTTACTTGAATCTTTTATAACCAATGTGCGACTCCTAGGCATTACAAACTCCTTCTGAAGAAAATAACATCACTGTTACCGAAACCTAGGTCAAGGGTTCGAATAAACTCTTTCTTACGCAACTGGTTCGCTGACGTTTTGTCTTCATTCTTTCCAAGTTTTGTTAATATTACAGTTTTTTTGCATTACGACGTGGTAAGACATTCAGAAAACTTTTGTGTCAACTGACTCTGGCCACTGAAGCCGACGTAGTTAAGTCAAATCACTGTTTGGTTGAGAGCGGAAGATGTAGGATGTGGTTCAAATGGCTCTGAGCACTATGCGACTTAACTTCTGAGGTCATCAGTCGCCTAGAACTTAGAACTAATTAAACCTAACTAACCTAAGGACATCACACACATCCATGCCCGAGGCAGGATTCGAACCTGCGACCGTAGCGGTCACGCGGTTCCAGACTGTAGCGCCTAGAACCGCACGGCCACTCCGACCGGCGATGTAGGATGTACAGGATTAAGAATTAGTCCAAGATATTTTAGAGTAAAAGTACAACCCTAACGGTTAGGTGAAATTCATGGATGTTAAAGCTGTTAGTTCATTTCTCTATAGTTATTGCCTGGGAGTCTCAAGGATATTTGAGCAAATTGCTGGTTGTACCAGCAGGAAGACTGGTTGAGATGGAGTTGGACAGCCCAATCGTATTTGTAGAGGTTAAGTTAAACTGATGAGAAAGATGATGTCACGCTGGAGATGAACTGCAGGAATTGGTGTAATAACAAATCAGCAGTTTTCTTTCTCCATTTCGCTTGAAATATGAGACACTGCGGTATCCATGTACTGCTTGGTGTTTTCCTGGTTCTACCGCATCCACATTTATAAATTTCAGTTTCCATGAGCAATTTTTGGTTGTCTATATTCTTTAGATTCTCGTCTTTCCTTTCACTGAGGCTATATATTTGCAGTTTGTTTCTTTATCGTTTCGTTTATTCGTCTCGTAGGGAAATAATTTGTTGATGGACTTGTGCGATGTGAACTGTTTTAGAGCACATAGCAGGACGCAGATATTGTAAGAATACTTGACGTGACATGTACAACAAATACCCCACATAAGGAAGCAAGCTTAACGTGTTTGAACGTGACCGAGCTAGATGGCGCTGTGTTCAGCACACAGGACACGCATTCCTGAGCACGACTGTTCGAACCAGTGTCCGGCCATACTGATTTAGGTTTTCCGTGACTTCCCTAAATCAAATACCACGACGATTCCTTTGAAAGGACACCACCGATTTCCTTTCCCATTCTTGCCTGATCGGAGCTTCTCTTCCGTCTGTAATGACCTCGTTGTCAACGGGACGCTAAACACTAATCTCCTCTTCCACTAAGCTCCGTGTTCAACGTGTTGTGCAATATTTTCTGTTAATTATAGGTTATATGGCAACATTTAAATTTAAAATTGGTTATTCGTTCACACTGTTTAGAAAGAGTTACATTTATCACACCTGAGATCGATTTATTCAATGTTTTTCTTGTAATTAGTTGAAAACGTAATAAAATTTGAAATATAAGTTGAGATGGGTTGAAAATTCGCTCAGATATTTAGGTTCTACATCTATGTTACTTTTAAATAAACTTATTATAACTCTTATCAAAGAACTCATTGGAACTGTAAGATTTTGTATCATTACAAGGAAGTCTGATAATTTGAAACAGTACAGTGAATACATATGCTTCACTCAGAAACATTAACCAATTTAAAGACTATATCCAAAATCTGAAGACTTAAGTGTTTTTCGTACGCGCAAATCAGATTAGACAAGTTCAATTTGACCTGTCCACACAAGTACGTATTCTGTTTAAAGTGTGGAATCTGGCCTGTAGGTAAATAAAAATGTTTCGATTTGCTAGATTTCCAAATGAAGAAGAAATTTATAATATTGTTTAAGAAATCGACGATATTTATATATTAGCGAATAGAACTCGTTCAAGTCAAAACATAGACGGGCCTGCGATTGACCGGCTTAAGCCGCAAAACCCGATCGTTGAATAGGCTTAAGATGCGCGGAGCTTAGTGTAGATCGAAAGGAGTCAGTAGCGAGAGTTCGAAACGAACTGTGGATTGTGAATCTCAAAAGAAGTTTTTGCTTCTACATTACGTGGTCTAGGCTATATGTGATGAAAAGGGTGTGTAGATCAAGATGAGTCACTTTTTATTCGGGAATAGTTTCTGTTATATCTTAGCCAGTAATGCCACCCGAGCCCGCTGCCAAAAGGTTGGCAGCATCAAAGTCCGAACGCCGTCCGCATAAGCAGCGCCAGCGAGACAGGAAATCGCCGCAAGTTAGCGCGCGCCACCGCTGGCTTCTGGTTCTTAAGCGCTGGAGTCGCGAGCACTAGGACAGTTCTGTATTCGCCGCTCAGTTGTATACTCGCCGCCGAATTGTGTACTTGCTAGTCAGTTGTGTGTTCATCGCAGCAGAGTTGTTGTTTGTCGTCAGCCGACGCTGACCTAGCAGCTCCAACTCGAACTAGACAGATCTCTGTAGACACGGAGTTCACTACTGTGTTTCTGTATCTTCGTTAATAAAGATAAGTACCGACTTTTATTTAATCAGAGTGTTTGGGTTTTCATCTTTCTGTTCACTGTTCCAGCGGACCGGTCGGCCCGCTATTAAAAGTGTGGCGGTGACTTCGTAAGCCGTTTCTACACCGAATTGTTTGTCGCTAAGAACGCCGCCACAAAACTGGCGACGAGGGCTTCCGAACTCGTGTGCAGGGCTGGTTCAACTTGTTTCTGGTTATACTAATTATAGCGATAAAATTTTGGGGGCTGGTTTAATTTGTGTTCGCTATGTCTGCCGAATTACAACAGTTGATCTTGTTACAGAGTCAGCAAATACAAAGTCTGGTGGAAGCAATCGCCAAACAAGCGGCTAATCCTCAAACACAAAAGGAACGAGCACAGGCAGCACCACCTTTCCGTGCTTTTGATGCATCAAGAGAAGAATGGCGGGAATATTTCGCGCAGTTGCAGGCGCACATGACAGTCTACAAAATCACGGGTACTGAGCGGCAGCTTTACTTAATTTCCACTGCAGGCGTGGAAGTCTATCGACTACTTTGTAAGTTGTTCCCGGAATCCAAGCCAGAAGCTTTAGACTATGACGTTGTTGTTAACAAGCTTGCTGAGTATTTCGAGTCGCGAGTTCATGTGGCAGCAGCCAGATTCAAGTTCTTCAGATTAAAGAAACTGCCACATCAATCTAATAAACAGTGATTAACAGATTTACGGGGCCTCACCCGTCAGTGCCGATTTAATTGTGTGTGTGGGGCTTCCTACAGTGATGTCATGTTACGAGACGCTATTACTCAAAACATTGCAGATTCTCGTATTCGTGCTGCTATCTTAAAGTTGCCTGACCCGTCATTGGAGACTGTGATGAACATCATTGAAGCCCAAGATACTTTTGACTATGCTGAGTGTGAGTTAGATCAGCCATGTACAAGAACAATTCTAGTGCTGCCCAGCCCATGGATATTCATGTTCTTCAAAGCCAGCCCGCCAAGAAGGTCGCGTTTAAAGACTCTTCCACGGTTCGTGTGGGTAATAAACTTGTTCGCAATAAGCCACCCACCCAGCCCTCTGCTATGCGACCCAAGCGTAATTCAAACGCTGTAAAAAGTAATGTACAGACTGCAAGTGAAGCGGGAGTTGTTGTTCCACCCGCCCAACCCACGAGTTGTCATAAGCAGCGAACACGTGCTACATGCGCTGATTTTGTGTCTTCCGCCTCCACTGCACCGATCCAGAGACAGTGTAATAAACTTTTTGTGAAGCTACGCATCCAGGATAAGACCTTCAATTTTCAATTAGACACTGGTGCGTCTGTGACTCTCATAAATAATGCTACGTATGCGGCTATCGGCCGCCCTAAACTTTCAACGGCAAAACATTCTTTGGCTACTTATAGTGGAGAACAAATTCCTGTGTTAGGTGTATGTAGTATGCCAGCCACATTCCGTGGCAATACAAAAACAGTTTCATTCACAGTGCTCCGCGCTACAGACAGTGTAAACATTTTCGGATTAGACTGTTTTGACTTGTTTGGCCTGTCTATCCAAGACAATGTGTTGCAAATTAATTCTGTTGTTGTTCCTCAAGACAGCATAACCGATTTGTGTAAACAATAGAGTGACATATTTAAAGACGAACTAGGTTGTGCTGCGAACTTTGCCGCTCATATTACGTTAACAGATAATGCTCAGCCTCGATTTTTTCGTGCTCGTCCAGTGCCTCACGCCCTCCGGGCACCTGTAGCAGATGAACTTCGTCGTTGGCAAAACAACGGTGTTATTCAACCCGTTTCAGCGAGCCAGTGGGCTTCTCCCTTAGTTATTATAAAGAAACCGTCTGGCAAGTTACGTTTGTGTGCTGATTTTAAGTCGACAGTTAATCCTCAGACTGTCATTGATTCTTTTCCTTTGCCTAGACCGGACGAGCTGATGGATAAGTTAGGGGAAGCTCGTTTCTTTTCCAAAATTGATCTCCGTGAAGCATATTTGCAATTGCCACTCGACGAGCAATCACAACAGTATTTTGTCAGAAACACGTCGTTGGGGTTGTTCCGTTTTCTGCGTTTGCCTTTTGGTTGTGCGTCAGCTCCAGCTGTTTTTCAGCGTTTTTTGTCACAACTTCTGGCTAATGTGCCATCGTGTTGCAACTATTTAGACGATATTGTTGTGTCCGGTCGGACGCCTGTTGAACATTTCCGTAATTTGGAGTGTTTGTTTAAAGTGATGTCTCAGGCAGGCCTACGTTGCAACATCGATAAATGTTCATTTTTCCTTACGGAGATGGAGTGTCTGGGACATGTTATTAATGCTCAAGGCATTCATCCCTCCCAGTCACATTTAGCAGCTATTCGTGATTTGCCCGCCCCTCGCAATCTGCATGAATTGCAAGCAGTTCTTGGCAAATTGACATATTATATTAGGTTTATACCTAATGCATCACAGATTGCTGCACCGTTGCATCGTCTCCGCCGTGAGAATGTTCCGTTTGTGTGGTCAGCTGATTGCCAATCAGCCTTTCAGCAGCTTAAAGAGGCTTTATTGAATGATCGTTGTCTGGTCCATTACGACCCTAACAAGCCTCTGGTGTTAGCTTGTGATGCCTCTTCTTTCGGCCTCGGTGCTGTGTTGTCTCACCGAGTCGGTAACACCGAACGTCCTATTGCGTTCGCATCTAAATTGCTAAACAAAGCTCAGTGTAATTATTGCCAATTGGACAAGGAAGCGTTGGCTATTGTGTTCGGTGCCACAAAATTCCATCACTACATCTATGGTAGACCATTCTATTTAGTAACAGATCACAAGCCCCTGACGTCACTGTTTCATCCGTCTAAACCAGTTCCTCAGCGGACAGCTCAGAGACTACAACGTTGGGCTCTTTTGTTATCACAATACCAGTATGAGATACTGTATCGCCCTACAGCTCAGCATGCAAACGCTGACGCGCTTTCTAGATTGCCGATTGCTGCGGATGATGTCTTCGATTCCTCTGACGACTCTTGCCATCAGATTGACGCCGATGAGCATCAATCCCTCCGGGATTTTCCGATTGATTATCGTCAGGTGGCACGTGAGACAGCTACGGATCCTCATCTGAGTTTACTATTACGTTTTGTTCAACATGGTTGGCCGCCCAAGGCAAAGGACATATCGGATCCTGTGGTTCGTCGCTATTATTCGCAACGTCATCTGTTGTCTGTTTCGCACGGAGTTTTGCTGTTACGCACCGAGAATGACCAGCTTCGTGTAGTGGTTCCCCAAGTGCTCCAATCCAAGGTCCTCGACTTGTTGCATCAAGGTCATTGGGGAGTGGTCCGCACCAAGCAGCTTGCCCGCCGTCATTGTACATGGATCGGCATTGATAAGCAGATTACGCAGATGTCTACAGATTGTTCGACGTGTGCCGAACACCAATCTGCTCCGCCTCAACGCTATTTTGAGTGGGCACGCCCTGCCGGTCCCTGGCAGCGGGTACATATTGATTTCGCTGGTCCATATTGGAATTCTCGTTGGCTCATCGTGATAGATGCATTTAGTAATTTTCCGTTTGTTGTGCCCATGCAGTCTACAACGTCTGCCCAAACTATACAGGCGTTGACTTCAATTTTTTGTATTGAGGGTCTTCCAGAAGTTTTAGTGTCTGACAATGGTCCACAATTTACCTCTGCTGAATTTGAAAGTTTTTGTTCCGTCAATGGCATTCGCCATGTTCTTACTCCGCCGTTCCACCCTCAATCGAATGGTGCAGCGGAACGTTTTGTACGCACATTCAAGGATCATATGGACCGCCTTCGTGCTACGCACTCTCGTCAGCAGGCCTTCATCACGTTCCTGTCGTCGTACCGGACCACGCCACGCGACGGCCCTTCGCCTGCGGAGCTTCTCCACGGCCGTCGTCATCGCACCCTACTACGGTTGTTGCACCCCCCGGATCGACCCGCCGCTTCTGAGCATCGCACGCGTTTTCAGCGCAACGACGCCGTTTTTTTCAGAGTTTATCACGGTCGCCGTCGTTGGGAACGTGGTACCGTGATAAGTGTCCAGGGTCGCGGTTTTTATACTGTTTAAGGTGCTACTGGGGTGCACAGGAGGCATCAGAACCAGTTGCGCCGCGCTGGCCGCCCGGATTCTGCCGCTCGTTCTTTGTCCACAGATTTGGTCCGCGGCGGGTTCCAGCCGCGCCTTCCGACTTCGCTGCCGCCCCCAGGGCAGCAGCAGCAGCCGTCGCCGCTACCACGCCGACAGCCCGTCCCGTTGATGCCTCCCGCGCAGCTTCATCCGGGAGCGCCCCAGGTGGTCGCTCCGGCGCCTGCGGTCCCTCTTCAGTCGCCACCGCCTTCGGAGCTGATGGACGTCGACCCCTCAGCCGGGCCGCCTTCCCAAGCGGTGGCTGTGCCGCCTGTCCTGCAGCCGCTTTCCTTGGGCACCCCCAAGGAGTCTGACACCGCAGCGCCTTGTCCGGCGCCCACTCAGCAGCCGTCGACGCAGCGTCAGGAGACGCTGCCTCTCTTCGTGGGTCCCGACGCCCCGTCGCGTCCAGTACCAGAAGCTGCGCCCGTGGGCACAGGCGTGCACCCTGACCTCGGTTTTCAGTCGGTGTTTCCCGAGGCCCCGCGCAGCCAATGCTGGGGTGCGGACCGGGGACTGCCACCGACAACAGTCTCCGCCCCGGTCTCTTCCGCTACGCCTGCGGTCAGACCCCTCCCCCGCCGTCGACGCTCGCCACGTCATTATTCAACGACGGTGCGGCGATTTGGGGGGGAGGAGTGTTATATCCTAGCCAGTAATGCCACCCGAGCCCGCTGCCAAAAGGTTGGCAGCATCAAAGTCCGGACGCCGTCCGCATAAGCAGCGCCAGCGAGACAGGAAATCGCCGCAAGTTTGCGCGCGCCACCGCTGGCTTCTGGTTCTTAAGCGCTGGAGTCGCGAGCGCTAGGACAGTTCTGTATTCGCCGCTCAGTTGTATACTCGCCGCCGAATTGTGTACTTGCTAGTCAGTTGTGTGTTCATCGCAGCAGAGTTGTTGTTTGTCGTCAGCCGACGCTGACCTAGCCGCTCCGACTCGAACTAGACAGATCTCTGTAGACACGGAGTTCACTACTGTGTTTCTGTATCTTCGTTAATAAAGATAAGTACCGACTTTTATTTAATCAGAGTGTTTGGGTTTTCATCTTTCTGTTCACTGTTCCAGCGGACCGGTCGGCCCGCTATTAAAAGTGTGGCGGTGACTTCGTAAGCCGTTTCTACAGCGAATTGTTTGTCGCTACAAACAAAAGTTTCACTTTGCGAAATTCATCAGCAACGTGTTTGAGTGTAGAGGAATACAGATCTACGGTTCAGGTAACTTCGGACCAATACTTCGCGAGCGCTCGGAGTGGAAAGAACAGTGGCTTGTTTTACGCTACAACTTAGAATTTAACATTCGTTTAGAGATTTATCCTGCTTCCCAAGAGAAAATTCCACTTGGGAGACACGTATTATAGGTAAACGATTTTTTGCTTGGCTTATCAGCATTGATATAAGCTACGTTTCATGCACTTACAAAACCATCGAACGCTGGAAAACCTTTCCAACCTGCACATAGATGTCATATAATAATATATGAACAATAATAAGAACTATTGGGCTTGATCTGCTGACGATGCTTATGAAAAAAATATTGCTCTGAGCACTATGGGATTTAACATTTGTGGTCATCAGTCCCCTAGAACTTAGAACTACTTAAACCTAACTAACCTAAGGACATCACACACATCCATGCCCGAGGCAGGATTCGAACCTGCGACCGTAGCGGTCACGCGGTTCCAGACTGAAGCGCCTAGAACCACACGGCCACACCGGCGGGCCGCTTATGAAAAACATAGAATAAAAACGAAACAGTACTAGTGTATTTTCGTTTTTCAATCAAGTACCTAGACCGACGAAATAAATTTTCGGCTTTTCTATATACAGCACAGCTCTACGGCTCTACGGCTCCATGGCTAAGAAAGTCGTAAAGATGGAGCTGATAGGCGAATATAGTAGAGAAAGCTGTTTTGGTGCCTTTTCAGATGACAGAGACAAAAATAATTACGTACTCTGTACTAAATATTACCTTGTGTCACAAAGTACTAGTACAGAGATGTTTGATTAACTGAGCGTAGAAGCACAACGAACATTAAACATCTCGCCCTGGCGCATACTCCCTACACCAATGCCGGCCCTCAATTTCACAGGAATGTCTTTCACTGCGCCTGTAATTACAGATTTTTTTAAAATCTCTCCTTCTGTGCATGATTTCTCATGTTTCTACTAACTGTTAGATACATTATACAGAATTTGGCTATATTCGTAAACCGTTTCCTGTCAAGTAATATGACACTGCTAGTTCTGTTATTGCATTGATAACTAAAACCGTTGAGGCACTTCTTTTGTTAATGTGAAGGGAATTTCCCTGTTGCATTCTTTGCGTATTTTACTGTATTTACTGGAAGAATGCTTTCATTGTCAATGAATAAACTCCGTCTTGCAGTTGTAGTGTTTAACACTGACACTTTGCTACTTATGATACATTTTAGTCCTTCTATCAACTCAGACGTGACCATACATTAGCTCTTAATTATTTTTTCTTTCGCTTTTGTTTGTTCTGCTTTTGTGTCTCACATGATTTACACCAGTGCGTTTTTTCTCCACTTTTGTGATGTTGCTAATTGTAATTTATCTCTTCACATCCAATTCTAAGATTTCACAATATTATAAGCTACGTAAGGTGAGGATGTCAGTTCGATTTTTCTAAGAAAGATTTAGTGTAAAGGACAGCAAGGATGAATAAGATTTATTCTGTATATTGATTAAAACTGCAGCAGTTTGTCGGAATGAGTATTTTCAGCTAGTTAACTTTGTTCACGTACTCAGAGCTGAGAGAAAGACCACCCCACTTTCCTGAATCATGTATTATCGTATCAACTGATTAAGCTATTTGGTTTGTACAGTCATTCTTTATTAACACTATACCCTTTTTTAAATCACTATTCACTTTCTTAAGTTTGGTATTATTCAGAGCACTGTTACGTGTGAATATCAAACGAAGATTCTGCCTTTTTGAAAAGATGCTTAATTCTAAAATCGTTGTTTTGCTATATCATTTCGTAGGAATAATTACTCTCCCCAACCCATTGTCTAAAGAAGGTTTATCACTACTCATTACCAAATTGCACCGTGTGGTGTTTCACTTTGAATAGAGTTCTGAAATTTCATTTAAAAACAAATATCTAGCATCGCAACCGCCTGCTTGCTGTTGTACTTCCGAGAAACCAGCAACAGTGTTGTCAACACGCAAGTTTGATTATGGTCAGATAATTTGGGCAGGACTTACAGCTCTTTCCTATAGATCATAAACATGATCCGTGATGTTGGCAATACGTCTCTTCCATTGTTGCTGGAACTCCCTTTTCGCTGAAAACCTTCGCTTGTCATGGTATTTCCTGCTTTTAACATTCTCTTTTTAGCCTTCTGCTTCTCTTAAGTACTTAGTTCGGTATCATTAAATATTTTCAGTCCTTGGCTGTATACTATTCAGTCTTCTTTCCCTCTTTCGTATTTGCTGCTTTTTGGGATTGCACCTCCCAAGTTGTGCAATTTGTCCAAGCTATTTTTGCTTCATTCAGTTACAGGTCTTTGTTCAATCGATTATCGTACATATTTTTCATGTTATCCGCAGTAAGAAGATACATCGATAAAACATGTTCGTTTTGTACGAATATAGATTTGACCATTTAAAAAAAAAGCAGGTGACATTGTTTGCCGGTTTACTTACGTAAATGATACACGAAACCAGGATTTCATACCAGTGATGAAAACACCTGATGGAAGCTGATGCCCCTGCAACCCCATAGGCGGAGAACATTATATCTGTTGAAAAGAATAGTTAGTCTTTCCTGGTATGCAAAAGACATTCTTCTTACGTATTATCTCGCAGAAAGTGAAATATAACTATTAAAAAACACGCTAGTCTAAGCAGAACCCAAAGAATATATCGTTGTAACTTGTGTGTCTTTTTTACTACGAAGCACGGTCATTCGCTACTTTGTACTATTAAAAACGAGCGCACCTGAAAATGTACAGAGTGCACATTTTCAACTACTTTCTTCATAGTACGCTTCCAAATGACAATTGAGGTCTTTCAATTAATCTTCAACAATTACAGAACGCCCTTGTTCCACCAATTAGCCTCTTTAAACATTGAAAGTGACAGTGATGTTACTTCATCAAGTATCGGGACATGGCATCTATTAGTCTGCTGCATCAGTTCGCAGCTTTTTCGCATAAGTTTAATCAGCACAACAGATACACATAACAGAGACCTTACGTATCTATAATACACACGTAAAAAAAGTTCTGCATCACCTCGGATCCAAGAGTTCCGGAACCTGACCAAAAAATTAGAGATCAACATAAACATCATTTCCTCCCTTCTTATTGTCATGAAAACCACACATTGTTTTCTGTACCACTATACAGTGGGACATTCCGAGGCGGTTGTCCAGACTTCTGTGCATATCGGTACCTCTAATACCCAGTAGCACGTCCTCTTGCATTGATGCATGCCTGTATCCACAAGTTAATCAATGCACTGTTGGTCCAGATTGACCCACTCCTCAACGGGTATACGGTGTAGATCCCTCAGAGTGGTTGGTAGGTCACGTCACCCACAAACAGTACTTTTCAATCTATCCCAGGCGCGTTCGATAGGGTTCAAGTCTGAAGAACATGCGCGACACTCTAGTCGAGCGATGTCATTATCCTGAAGGAAGTCATTCACAAGATGTTCACGATGGGGGTGCGAATTGTCGTCCATGAAGACGAATGCCTCCACAGTATGCCGCCGATATGGTTGCACTATCGGTCGGAAGATGGCATTCACGTATCGTACAGCCGTTACGGCACCTTCCATGACCACCAGCGGCGTACGTCGGCCACACATAATGCCACCCCAAAACAGCAAGGAACTTCCACCTTGCTGCACTCGCTGGACAGTGTGTCTAAGGCGTTCAGCCCGACCGGGTTCCCTCCAAACACGTCTCCGACGATTGGCTGGCTGATGGCATATGCGACACTCAACGGTGAAGCTGCACCGAGCGAGGTGGCGCGGTGGTTCGAAACTGGACTCGCATTCGGGAGGACGACGGTTCAATCCCGCGTCCGGCCATCCTGATTTAGGTTTTCCGTGATTTCCCTAAATCACTCCAGGCAAATGCCGGGATGGTTCCTCTGAAAGGGCACGGCCGACTTCCTTCCCTAATCCGATGAGACCGATGACCACGCTGTCTGGTCTCCTTCCCCAAAACCAACCAACCAACCACCCTCAACGGTGAAGAGAACATTATGTCAATCCTGAGCGGTCCATTCAGCATGTCGTTGGGCCCATTTGTACCGCGCAGCTTGGGGTAGCGTTTGCAAAGATGTAGCTCGCCATGGACGTCGAGTGTGAAGTTGCGCATCAAGCAGCCTATTGCGCACAGTTTGAGTCGTAACACGACGTCCTGTGGCTATACGAAAAGCATTATTCAGCATGGTGGCGTTGCTGTCAGGGTTCCTCCGACCCATAATCCGTAGACAGCGGTCATCCACTGCAGTAGTAGGCCCTGGGTGGCCTGAGCGAGGCATGTCATCGACACTTCCTGTCTCTGTGTATCTCCTCCACATCCGAACAACATCGCTTTGGTTCACTCCGAGACGCGTGGACACTTCCCTTGTTGATACCCCTTCCTGGCACTAAGTAACAATGCGGATGTGACCGAACCGCAGTATTGACATCTAAGCATGGTTGAGCTATAGACAACACAAGCGGTGTACCTCTTTCCTGGTGGAATGACTGGAACTGATCGGCTGTCGAACCCCCTCCGTCTAATAGGCGCTGCTCATGCATGGTTATTTACATCTTTGGGCGGGTTTATTGACATCTTTGAACAGTGAAAGGGACTGCGTCTGTGATCCAACATCCACAGTCAACCTCTATCTTCAGGAGATCTGGGAACCGGGGTTTAAAAATTTTTTTTTGATGTGAGTATATGCTACTGCGCTATTTCTGCAACTGTGGAAATCAGTTGGTATTCAGGGCAAGAGCTCGTCGAGCGATTTTCGGCGTGGATTTTCACTCAGAAAGGAAGTTTCTGGAAGGCAGTTCGCCTGAGAGCGGAAATGGTGAAAATCTTAGGGCGAAAGATCAGGTGAATAAGGTTGGGTCGGAATGACTTCCCAAACCAACATCTTTATAGTGCTTTTGACAGTCTACCAAACTGGCGGCGGGCGCTGTAGTGGAGTAGCATTACTTAACAAAGTCTTTCTTGTCGTTGTTCTTGGATTATGTCTGCAAGACGTCTCAGTTGTTTTCACAAATGCCAGCAGTAATGGTTACACCCCGGGCACGCAATTAGTAGTATACTACAGCATCGCTGCTGAAGCGCCCTGGTCTTCATGCGGGGAGTTGCTGCTTTGTTTGGGCTCTACCATTCCTTTCTTTTCATTTTGTTAGCATAAACACACCATTTCTCAACACCAGATAGGTATGGTTCGTGAGGATCCCTACTCAGTTCGTGACGGATAAGCAGCGATGCTCATATGGCCACCCGCTGATTTTTGTGAGTCTGGTTTAGACCATGAGGTATCCAAACATCAGATATTTGATCCTTCCTCACTGCATACAAATGTCGCACGATGGTGGAATAATTATAGTTCACATTTTCCTGTTCTAGAGTACAACGACATGGATCATTGTGGATTAATGCGTTGAAAGACCTTCATCAGACACAGAACGTGGAGAGCCACTAATATCAAAACGAGAGAACCATTTCTTTGCTGTGCGCTGTCCAATGGCAGTATCTCCATGCACGGCGTAAATGGTTTCTGGCAGCCTCCCCTGCTGTCACCCCTCTACTGAATTCAAACAGAAGATTATGTCGGAAACTTCAGATTTCTCCACCTGGTACTCCCACAGTTTGACTCACTATTCAAAATTACGAAATGTAAATTCAAATTGCAACTGGAAACAACAAACAAAAAATGACAATCGATAAATAAATCCACAGCAACCGGAATACCAACATGCAAAAAAAGTAGTAATAATAATACGTCTTGCTCTTCAGTTACTATGATATGCTGTAAACACATTACTCCGTCAAGGGCGTCAACGTTCAAGGCAAGTCTCAAAATTCCAGTTCTCTTTTATACGTCTGTATTAATGTGATCAACACTTCGCCATTAAGAACTCACGTTGTTCTTGAGACACACTATTCTTAGAAATTTACCGTAACAAGACACTAATATCACCATTGATTTATTCATGTGCTGTGACGGACCTCTCCATCTCTTCTCTTGGTTTGCTGCAATAATCTTTTCATCACTTCAAGCGATTAGCAACAATAACCCAGACAACGTATAAGGAGTGATCAAAAATTTCGGTTTGAGGGCGTTGCTGCAGCGTATAAGCAACCCATCGCGACTCCGATGCGGGTATATAAGCACTGACATGTAGGCAAGGGGTTAGTGTGCCCTTAGAACAGAAATTTATTGATCGGCCCTTGTGTAACACGTTTACTAATTTTCGCTTCACCATAAAAATCTCTCTCATTTACTCCTCCCCCCACTGTTATTTCGACTACTCCCGAGCGCCTTTGAAAGTATTACGTTAACTTAAGTCTGCTTCCATTTCATATTTACCATAGACAGTGGACTCTTTTCTTCCTCATCGGGAGAGTGCCCAGGATGTAAGCTACATCCAAACTTTTTTCAAATTGATAGCGAGTCGATAGTGCTACGATCGCAATGTTTTTCCTAGGATTGTGTGAAAGTGAGAGGGCGGGAGGGGCGGTCTCTGCTACTCCTGATCCTAACTGGGTAAGGTATCATCTTTTATTCTTCCAACACCTTTTGATTTCTTTGTCTATTTCAATTTTAGCCTACTTCAATAGCACCAATTTCTTCTTTTACGGTATTCTCACAGCCTACATTCTCTGGTGTCCAAGACACACAGTTTCAGGAAATCCGACCTCATTTCTGTGTCAGTAAGTGGCACCAGAAGATTATTATTATTATTATTATTTCATTTGTGGAGAGCTTCTCGGCCTTTGCAATACAGTTAATTTGAATGACGATCTCAGAATTAGGTGGGCGCACACAGGAATGTTATTAGTGTATTATTAGAATTAAGGTACGGATTTAGAATTGTTTCGACTGTGTCCACTAAATGTCTCTTTCTGTACCCTCTAAGCATCGGCTTTTACAATAAATTAGAGTGGCAAATCCCTCAGGTATGTCCTATCGATGGTGCTCATCCATATGCGAGCGCCGGCGAGGCAGCTTCACCGGACGATAAGTTAACGTTTTCGGTCTGAGCGAACTCACAGAAACGCAGCTCTTTAGCAGCTGTTCGTAAAGCACTCCACGTCCTGGACGGCGCGTGACATGACTGACAATTGGGTGCCAAATTCAGACTGTCAGCCTTCACTGCTCTTCTCCTCGTAAGCTTTACGTGATTGCAGGGATTCCGCATCGAAATTGTTTCACGTCAGACACTATGACGATTTAGCACTGCCCAGCCATGCGTCCTTCCGAAATTCACCTTGCCATGTTTCATTAACCCTGCGTTATCAGTAAGTTCTTGACGCCTGAAATTGTGCCGGACCCTTGCCTTTCTCTCAGAAGCCGGCTCAAAAATGTAATGTGATACTACCTATCTCTCCTGCTTTTCAAGATTCATGGAGTCAAGCATTATCGTAGTACAGTTAAAGTTCAACTTGAGAAAAAGTCCTTTACGTTTTGGCTAGATCGTTTACCAATATATCTTTTATCCCAAGGGTGAGACTTATGACGAAAACTCGGTAAAATCTGAAACATTCTGTTGCAGAATTAAGTCCGTGCACCTGCTGTAAAGGTTGTTTTAACTACGCTGTAGAAGTATCTCGAGGAAGCCCTTAATCATCCCCCATACAATTCCGATCTCTTCCCATGTGATTTCTATATATTTGGAGCCATGAAGAAAGACGTTTGTTGTTGTCCATTTGCTTCTTACGAATAGGTGCACCCCTTGATACGATCACAGATCCGTTGGCAACTGCGGACATTTCCTTATAAAGGCATTGACCGTATAGTCTTACAATCGGACAAATTTACCAACAGTTATGGCGATTACTTTTGATAGAGGAGACACTTAACTTACTCTTTTTCCATCTGCCTTCTTTTCATTTGAATACTTATTATACTGGACGAGGCAGCTAAGACAGACCATCCCAATTACATCCAAATTAACAAATATATCGAGGTGCGCTTTCCGCCAAGCTATGGTGGACTATATGGCGAATTTTCTTACGTTCGCAAGTAATTCTTATGGTTTGTAGTCGCTGAATTACGACACTGACTTTTTTTCCAGAGGAACTAAATACTTTCTTCTCTAGCATTTGAAAGAAGCTTCTAACAGAACTTCAACGACATAACATATAGGGGACTTGATCAAATACTATAGTGCCACAACCCACCGTTCCGCCGTCAAAAGAAGAGGTTCCTCAAACGTCTTTCCTGTTATATCAAATAGAAGTTACCACGACTGTCATACCAACTGCTCAAAATATTTACCTTGAGCGCTGCTACACGCTATAAAGTGATTCTGGCTCTCCACGTTCTGTGTCTGATGAAGGTCTTTCAACGCATTAATCCACAGTGATCCATGTCGTTGTACTCTAGAACAGGAAAATGTGAACTATAATTATTGCAGTTGACATGGAGTTAACGGCAGAATGGGCCCGTGTTGTACTCTATTTAATGCCACCGGCAATCGTCGGTGTTCCCTAATTTTTTTTTTTATTTTTCGGCACAGATAAAAATATAGGAGTGTTAAATTTTGGGAGTGTGCATTTTCCGTTTCCTGAAAGACCGTGCGAATGTTCTTGAAATGGTATCTTAAGAGGGTCTGTCAATAAAACAGGCACCAATAATGCGGGTCTTGAAAAACACCAACCTAATGTTGATGTATCAAGAGCGTTGTTTCTATCCACGTCTTTGAGTCAGCATGTATTTTCAGCTGAGGATTAGTGCAAACTGCGAAGAGTGGCTTGCCCATGGTTTGTAAATGATGATTCAGTCTTAAATGAAATTCTGCATACATATGCCGCATCACTTTGCATCCTTCGTCGACAAACTTTGGAAAACTGTAATCAATTTTGGAAGCCATTGTCGTGAAGCTGCAGATGCAGCGAAATGTGAAGAGGATAAAATGCACACCCCTTATTTGATTGATCCCTCTCGTATTTCCGAGCTGCCTCTTAGTCACATTTGCATTGTGAGCTACTGCTGATAAAATGTTATTTTCAGTTCTTTCATCAGTTGCTCTTCTTTTTCCTTGGCTTATTTTATTCTCGGCTCCCCCAGTTTCTAGAACTGTTATTTACAATATCTGTAAAGACAGATTGTGAGTGGTTCACACGATATAGATGCTCTTCAGCATACGACCATACAGCGGCTCTAATAGTTTGACGACATTTGCTATAAACTGCAATCACTTCTTCGCTTGTCGAAGTGGGGGAGGGGGGTGCTTTACGCTCTGAGTGTGTAGTAGGTTTACGGGCATGTTATCTAATTGCTAAAACAGCAGAACACATACTGATGGACTTCAAGGGCAAGATAAACACAAGAGTCATATCTGAGTTACGTGTGTGATAACATCTGGTACAATGATGATTGTACAGATGATTGTGGAACCTGACTCTCCTGACAACGGGACAGTGGTCCGTGGCGCTGTTGTCTTGATATTATATAATCATGTCCAATACATGTTACATCCTTGAAGTTCTCTTAGAAGCTTCTTTCAAATACCATAGAAATAAGTTTGTAGTAGCATTAGAAAAAGGTCCCTGTCATAATTCGGCAACTATAAACGATGAAAGTTTCTTGCAAACGTCGGGAAAACACCTCAATATGTTTATTCAGTCTGGACAAACATTATTTGGAGTTGCCTGTATTAGCTGCCTCACCCAATATATCGTATGTGACTAGTATATGGTCGGATGCTTGACGTGATGATGTAAGGCGCTCCTTTATCTTGATCTCGGCCTTTTCCCGTTGAACACACCGCTTCCCGTCAGTCGCTCAAGTGAAGAAACAACGTGGGCGTGGGCGGTTATTCAGTTGGTAACCGGACGGGGACGCCACTGAATGTTGGCAGATCTCCCTGTGCCCTTCCAGCAAAAGAGAAGATGCTCTTCAGCATACGACCATACAGCGGCTCTAATAGTTTGACGACATTTGCTATAAACTGCAATGCTACACTTCATGCCAATGACCTAGGTTAAATTCTAAACCTTTCTGCTGTGTCTTATGGTGTAAGGACATCTGAAAATCCGTTCGTCGAATGGGGCATTCAGATGTGCGGTCCTCTTGGTGCAGTTCGGGAGAAGTAGGCTTTGAACCAGCACTAGGTTTCACCCTCTCACTTCTCATGTCATCATAAAATCCAAACTTGACACTACACTGCGCACATTCACACTATAGTTCAAAGATTACTGTAAGCCAACATTTATTACTGATATGATACTAATTATCCGACATACTTTGGGCACAAGCATTTTCTATGTCTACTTGTTTGTTAAGAGAATACAAAAGATATATACATTACCCTCCATAAGTTTCGAAACACCTAGTAATCATAGACAATGGAAAGTAAATGCAGTAGAAAAATGCATTTTGTTGCTTCCCAAATGTTTATTAAGCTCAAATAATACACAGCAAGATGCAACAGTTCAATTTTCTATTCCTCAAAATAACCACCCTTTGCTTTCATCACTGCCTTCCACACTCTCGGCATGCGCTACGTCAGTTTTGCCAAGGTTTCAGTTGGAATTAATCTCCTTCTTGCTGCAATTGTCACCCATTCATGGTTTCGCGTTTTCGGATCGTCGGCCGGAGTGGCCGAGTGGTTCTAGGCGCGTCAGTCTGAAACCGAGAGACCGCTACGGTCGCAGGTTCGAATCCTGCCTCGGGCATGGATGTGTGTGATGCCCTTAGGTTAGTTAGGTCTAAGTAGTTCTAAGTTCTAGGGGACTGATAACCTCAGATGTTAAGTCCCATAGTGCTCAGAGCCATTTGAACCATTTGAACCGTTTTCGGATCCTCCTGTCCAATTCATCCCATTGCAGCTCCATTGAGTTACAATCAGGGAACTGGGGCAGCCATTCCATAGTTTTCAATATTTTACGAACATCTAGATACTTTACATAGTTCTGACACAAGCGAGACGTATGTTTCAGGTTGTTGTCTTGCTGCAAGACAAACCCTTTCCCAACCAGACGCAAACCAGATGTCTCAGCACATCGCTGAAGAATGGCATGATAATCCTTTTGGTTCAGTTTTCTATCTATTTTCACCAAATCTACGACTTTATTCCCTCCAAAGGATCCACATAGCATCACAGAACCCCTCCCATGCTTTGCAGTAGGAATTACGCACTGAGTATTCAAGCGTTCATGGGGTAAACGGCGTAGAAATTGACAGCGTTTACTTCCAAATATTTCTAACTTGGATTCATCAGTGAATAAAACTCTTTCCCAATCCCCCGCCGTCCAATGTTGGTGTGTCATAGCCCACTGAAGCCTTTTCTTCTTAACAGGGCACAACAATGGTTTCCTTGTTGCTACATAGCTTCGGAGGTTATTGTCTGCCAAGTGTCGTCTCACAGTTGACTCACTCACCGGTGTATCCCTCGTTGCGTTTAGTTCAGCAGTCAATTCACGGACAGTTTTTAATTTGTTACGTTTACTGGTCACTACCAAATACTTTTCCTGGCGTTCTGATATTCCTGAGCGAGGACGATCTCCATAGGAGCCTGTTTCTAGATGGCGGTGTATGGTTTTGACAACTCCGCTGATGGAAATCACTAGTTTCTTTGCTATTTGTCAGACACTATTGCCTTCTTGGTGCAAAGTTATTATCATTACCCGTGATTCATAAGGAATCTGGCACTTTGGGGTCATTTTCAATTACTTTCGCGGCGTGTTAGACCTTTATGCAAACGCAACTAAAAGTGAACAGAAATGTAAACATCGTACCTCTACATAGCCATGCGGTCTACTCGCGCCACTAGCGTGTTTAGTAGGTTTACATAAAACTGAGCAATAATAGTATGTTCCAATATGTATGCATATGTACAATAATTTAGTGTACAGTACTGTACGTGTAGTTATTAACCGTTATTTGAGCTTGCTATTCCGTATTGTAACCAATAGCTCACATAGATCACTTCCATCTTCCTTTTTTGTGATACGCAGCATGTTGTTTCCAAACTTATGGAGGGCAGTATATACATCTGAAAAGTGTGAATCTGTGAGTACACGTGCTTAACTCTGCTGGTGATGGAACCAGAGACATGCCTGTGTGTTAGCTTTGTAGGACCAATGTCAACAGCTTTCCCCAGAGACATGCCTGTGTGTTAGCTTTGTAGGACCAATGTCAACAGCTTTCCCCAAGTTCTTATTTTTGAGCTAAAGAATTATGCTTTCTGTCCACAACTTTGGCAATGAGAGTCAATATAGTTTCCATTGTAAAAAGACTGCTGGTCACAGCAATACGGCGTTGACTGACTCTTTTTAAGCGGTTAATGACCTTGACTCTGTGTGCGAATCAGGGCGCTTTCTGTTACCTTTTCACGAATTTTGTTAGGAGAGGTCCATCAATTCTACTTTTTTCCTTAAAAAAAAAGAAAGAAAGAAAGAGAAGACACGGTCTGGAGAGTCAACTATCTCCACTCCCAATTTTAAAGCGACGCTGGAGATATTGCCACCATACTGGTAAGACGTAATTTTCCTTGTAACTCGCCTGGTATAGCTTTGTTTCGTTTGGTTCGGCTTTCTTCTTATCCACAATGTGAGAATAATTTCATTAATTTCAAAGAATTTTCGCGAGAGTTTTCGGTTCGTCTTGCTTGACCTTCTTAGTTGTTTCATGAGTGATGCTCCAACTGCAATTTTGGTGTTGTTCATGACATCGTCAGTGATGCTTTATTTGATTAATAACGTTTTCTGTTTTGCATTGAACTCATAGAAACCACAATTTGACTTAGACCACCCTGTGTCTCTCTCAGTCTCTGCGTAGAACAGTCTCTGCGTAGAATAGTAGATTCTGTGCTGAATGAACTCCATACTGATCAAAATTACTCGAAAGATTAGATGATTGTGCATTTTCTCAGTTTTAGAGGAAAGCTCCTGAATATGTCCCTGTGACTTCCCTGGTTCACCCGCGTATTTTAAAACATTGCAGAATGAACTGTTTATCTTCTCTTACTGAGTTATTTGGGGTCATGTAATATGATTAATGCAGAATTATCCTCAGTTTCCAATTCTTCGTGTCCAAGTCCTTGAGTACATTATGCTACTTTTCTTTCTTGAACTTTGTAATTCAGATGTGATCATTGGGGATTGCAATTTCATTTTGCTGTTTCAGTGTCATATCACATATTTTCATTGTTGGGCATTAATCGCCGTAACAAGTAGTCAACATCAGTGAGAACTGTTTTATGAACATGTCAGGGTAGGTATTCAAACCAGCTTCCTCTCAGTTACCACACAGAAAACAGCGTTGGAATCCTCCATATGTCGGGTTTCGTTTTTAGGTTTCAGTTGCCTACAATTCAGTGTCTTCCTCCACACATCCTGTAACGAATTTTATTTTCTTGATAGAACATGATGGACTGATTTTATGAAAACAAATGAATGCAAATTCTTCTAAAGAGGAACAAATTTACTATACTGTGGATGTCTCCTGATCATACTGTGTTCTATAAAAGTATGCGGGGAAACGTATAGGCATCAAAAGCACTTCATACAAGGGAACATTCCAAAGTGTTGATACACGATCTTAATGGAACTTGGCGGATGTGTAAAGGGTGCAAAATAATGCAATAGATACTTTCTTGTTTGTGCGCAGTTGCACTTTTAAGGGATGAGACATACGCCGAAAAAAAAAAAAGGTTTGGAGGGAATATCTTCGAAACGACGGTATATAGGCCTAAATAATGTTTCTGATATAAAGTGTGTACTTGAAAACAGATAATCGAATTTTGTAGTAATCTGAAATTTTGCAAAATACCCACCACCATTAATTAATTCTGAGAAATAAAGCTTTTGTTACATCGTGAGTGAAAGAATCTTTCAAGCTACAAACATCAATGTGTAATAAAGCTGCTTTCTGAAATACCAAGTTTGGGGAATTAGCTGTACACGATGTGCTCAACGTGTTTTCAGAGTATTTTCAACATACCGAATTAAAATACCTGAAAATTCATTGTTACTCTAGTTATTTATTTTACTTAGTTTTTTATTTTAAACTGTTGTTTTACATTTTATGTCCACCTTTGTTTTTTAGTTTAGTGTTTCACACATGTATCTTTTGTTAATTGAAAATAATATTAGGTCTACAACTTTGCTTCCCCCGTTTTGCAATGGATGGCAGTAGTGGAAAGTAGTGGTGCAAGTTGCTAGTCGAAAGTGTCATACAGTAACCTTAGGCATTGGAGAACATAACGCCATCAAAATATCAGTCGATTTTTGATTGCATCATAAAGTTATTCTCGACTGTACGCGTCAACTTATGAGACAATTCTCGTCATCTGTGGGAGGTTTTAATTTTATGCTTTGATATGGAAGTGAAACATGGACGATAAATAGTTTGGACAAGAAAAGAATAGAAGCTTTCGAAATGTGGTGCTACAGAAGAATGCTGAAGATTAGATGGGTAGATCACATAACTAATGAGGAAGTATTGAATAGGATTAGGGAGAAGAGAAGTTTGTCGCACAACTTGACCATAAGAAGGGATCGGTTGGTAGGACATGTTCTGAGGCATCAAGGGATCACCAATTTAGTATTGGAGGGCAGCGTGGAGGGTAAAAATCGTAGAGGGAGACCAAGAGATGAATACACTAAGCAGATTCAGAAGGATGTAGGTTGCAGTAGGTACTGGGAGATGAAAAAGCTTGCACAGGATAGAGTAGCATGGAGAGCTGCATCAAACCACTCTCAGGACTGAAGACCACAACAACAACAACATGAAGAAATCTGCGGCTGAGGGTCATAAAAAGCTAGGTAAGACCTATGATGAGACGCCTGTTAGTGACAGAACTTTGCAGAAAATGGTTTCCATGCTTCAAGGATGATGATTTTGACGTTGAAGACCGGCATGGTTATGAAAGAGAGAAAGCTTCCGATGCTATTGCAACCGACTGGAACAATTACAGGAGATTTTTATCGAAAGCAACTGATGTTTTTGAGCCTAGCACTGAAAGACAAACGGCCGCACTACAGCGTTAGACATGAAAAAATGATTTTGCAGCGTGACAGTGCACGATCCCATGTCGAAAATCCTGTTAAAACATACTTGGAAACGTTGAAATGGGAAGTTCTACACCACCCGCTGTATTCTCCAGATATTCCTCCCTCTGACTGCCACCTTTCTCGATCTATGACATGGCCTAGCTGAATAACACTTGCGGTAATATGAACAAGTGCAAAATTGGATCGATTCATGCCTCCCCTCAAAAGATGCCCAGTTTATACACTGTGAGATTCGTAAGCTGCCCTAAAGCTAGGAGAAAGCAGTGTCCAACGATGGCCAATACTTTGAATCGTAAATTTTTTGTAAGTTTTTCAAAATAAAGTCTCGAACTGCGAGAAAAAATGGCGGAAGCAAAGTTGTAGACCTAGTAAGTAATAACGACACAAAATCATTATAATAATAATAACCTGTAAATAAATGCTTAAAATATAACGTTTTCTTACACCACTTTTATAAAGTGAACGAAATTTTTGCACGTAACATACACGACGGAGAAGACCACACACAATAAAATTCAGCAGGATATCAAATTGTATCACGGGATCCTCTTAATGTCTCATTCCTATCGGGCATATCACAGCACATCGTTAAGCCTTGTCAAAGAGAAACGATTATGCATTAGCGACTGCATGTCGATTACATTGGTTGTCAAGTGTTGATTGACATCATACTCATTCAAGAGAACTATATCTGAAAAGCTTCTCATAAAGTTCTTCCAACATCGAAAGCAGTATACTTCTCACTACTGTACCTGTGCCGTCGAGCCCTTTGGAATCAGTAGATGAGCAAGTTCCTTGTCCTTGGGCATGAGGCTAAAACGATTTTTTCACACTGACCACCCACATTTCATAATTTAAAAGTAACAAACGATGAATTTGGACAGAGAGTCCGACAATCTCTTTTTGAAGAAGCAAATGTTCTTGTGACAACATCGAAATGTGGTAAACAATGGCCGACCAGACCAAAACATATCTAAAGAAGTTTTCTTAGCCATTTAGGTAGAAAAATCTGTATTATTGTTAGTTTCTTGGGGCTGTCTGCGTGAAACACAGAGCATCATACCTCTGGACAATGAAAGGTGAGAAGATTTTAGTTCTCTTGAATGAGTGTTATGTCAATCGACTTGTCAGAAATAACATAAACAACCTATAGGCACTACTACGTAATCGTTCCTCTTCGTCAAGGTTTACCAATGTAACGAAATATTCCTGATACCAATCATAATATTTAGGGGAACACCCACGAAAATCAAACTCCGCCGAACATTTTTGTATTGTGTTCCCTATCGTGTATATTATGTGGAGAAATTTCACTCATTTCATGAGCATGGTGTAAGAGAACTTTATATTTTAAGCATTTATTTACAGATTATCATTATTGTAATGATTTTGTATTAAAATAATGAGTTACTTATTTTCGGTTCACAAAACGGTAAATGATAAAACAAAAATAAAAACAAATGTAAAACATAGAATAACAGTATAAAACATGAAACAAATAGTAGAAAAATAAATAACTAGACTAATAATGAATGTTTAGATATTTTAATTACGAATGTTGAAAGTATTCTGGCAGCACACTGTGCACAGCTTATTTTCCGAAAATGGTATTATGGAGACCAGCTTTACTACACAAAGACGTATGTAACTTGAAAGCTTCTTTATATTGTAACAAAAAGTTTTCATTTCTCTAAATTAATTAATGTTGTGGGATATTTTTCAAAAATTCAAATTATTACGAAATTCGATTATACATTAATTATGTAGGGTCTATCATTTTATATCAAAAAAATTTTTATATATCTTTGTTTCGAAGATATTCTCCCCAAACCTAATATGCCAAATCACCTTTTAGGGTGTGTTTAAGCCTTAAAAGTGAAATTTGGCATAATCAAAAATATAACTACAGCATTATTTTGCCCCGTCTGCGACCTGCCAAGGTTAATCAAGATCGTTGACTGACAATTGGAAATGTTTCCTTTTTAGTTATACTGTTTTCATACCATTCCATCTGTTAGTAGCACGCCTTATTTCTCGTGGCAGTCAATTTATTTGACGCAAAAGTCGCAACGGTCTCACTGACCAATCACGATTTCCGATCATCTAATTGTGTAATAGAAAACACAAATAGTTGCAGGAGTGGGGCAAAATTATACTCATAGACGTTATGCACTCGTTGAGACTGGAAAAGATCATTTCGTACAAATACTATGACCTTAAATTGCCACTATAAACTTAAGTCATCAAATAAATAAAAAAAGACGAATCATCATTTCCCATCAAATGTTCTTGACCATTAAGGACAATTCTGGATTGTGTACCACCATAAAACTTTGAATTTAAACGTTTGGCACTCATTATATAGCAGCTTCATGCATCGTTTACAACAAGAGATCACATCAGGTGAAGCAGTGTTGACCGAAGAAGTCTTGGGAACCGCAAAGCAGTGTCAGTGTTGGTCGGAAATTCTGCAGTTACTCTTCTGAATGTATAGGACGGGCGTAATGCTACCAATCTTTTTTCTCGGCCAATTTCAAATGAATAAATTATGAATTTGTTGTGGGATATCATGGAATATTCTCGCTTCAGCCCATTTTGCTTCATCTAGTTCCGTTGGTCGGGGAACTACACGTAACCTTGCGTCTGTAACGTAGCAGAGAGTTATCATTGTGTTTCTTTCGGAGGAAAACCACGGCACGACAGATATTCATAGCCGCTTGTAGAATTTCAACGAAGACCTGGCAGTGAACAAAAGCACGGTGAGTCATTGGTTGAGGCATCTGGCGAACTACTTCTTCTCCATGACAGCGCAAGGCCTCACAGAAGTCTGTGCGCCAGAGAGGAGCTCACAAAACTTCATTGGACTGTTCTCCCTCATCCACCCTACAGGCTGTGTCTCGCACCTCCCGACTTCCATCTGTTTGGCCCAATGAAGGATGCGGGGAGCATACGTGCATGATGGGGAGGTCAGTGATGCATCAGGACGTCGGTTCCGACTTCGACCAGTAGGGTGGTACCATACGGATACACATGCCCTCCTAGTAAGGTGGCATAAGGCTGTCGCACGGAACGGAGGTTACATTGAACAATAGGGCTTTTTAGACGGAAGAGAGGGGAATAAATGATGTATTGGAATCCAAAATAAAACCAACCTACTTTGAGAAAAAACGTGATGTATTTATGAATGCCTATAGTGTTTGTTACCTTTCCTGGTATTCGTGACAAGTCTCTTGAATTTATTTTGTAAAACATAGTACTGTGTTTTGTAGATTGTGACAGAGCATTCAACGCGAGCTGTGTGCCATGCACCCGAATTCTATAGAGTACTCTTAATCAAATGAAAGTACCCCTTTTCCGAGGTAATCATGAGAGAATTGCTATTTTTATAGCACAGTTTAATACGTGTAAATAAATGCACATCTCTAAATGCAATTTAACCCATCGCATGTAAACCGCCCTCATTTCCTTTGACTGAAAAAGTCGTTTTCCAATCAATTGATTAAAGCTCTGTTTTAACGAAAATTAGAGCACGTTTAATTTAAAAACTGAAATTCTGTCGCTATCCTTTGTTTGTAAATGCGTCGAACAGCCAAAATATGTGCCGCACGACAGACCACAGTCGAATTAGTGTGTAATGTGACAGACTGATAGAACGCCCCAAAACGACCAAGTGACGCCAATAATTTGTAATTTCAGTAAAAATAAAATCAGTCTCATAGATGATTCAAGATAACTGAAAATTTTATAAGTCGTTCGGTAACCGTGGAGGGGCTATTTCTTTTGTTTAGTTCGGCTGGCTAAGGATTATCTCAACTTCTTTGGATTACTAAATATTGAGGTATCTGTAGATTTTACCCGGGGTAGGTTTAAAAGTAATGTGTAGTAAAGATACAGATATGTGTAACATATACTTTGTTCCATAATCAACACAGGACGAATGCACGTCTAACTTCACGGCAGGCACAAAGCACACTGAATCCTATTTCCACACATAGTGTGCACCAGGCCGGTCTCCTGTCAGAGCGTTTCTTCTCCGCTCCAGCTGCTATCGCTGGCGAAATCACGACGTATCAGTGGACCTGCTGGACGCAAAATGACTGAAAGAAGACAGTTTTTCAGTACTTTTCATTTCTTTTTGTAAATGTGGAGTGGACTGTTCAAGTAATAACCCAGTAAGCTTTCAGCCATACACCAGACGAGCTGGTAGTGGAGAGAGTAAATGGAAGATCACAATAAGGGTGACAATTGTTTAAGAAAATAGCCTGCGTTGTGTACGCAATGGTCGCTCCTGTTAGTTTAAGTGCTAACCCTCATTCCTTACTTCTTGTACAATTAACTAAATGGAAATTAATATATTGCAGTAACGTAAATGACACAAAGAGCCTTTCTATGGCAGGCATGGACTCCCGCATTAAGCTTGTAACGTAGATATTTGACATTCTCACAGACCGTGCAGTGTTTTGAGTGTTAAATTAGATCATTTGGTATCGTTCTGAAACACTAGAACAACTCGAGCAAAGAAATGAATTTCACGGAGGTGACACTGACTACCTAAAGAAGGTTAGAAACACCTATCAAACAAATTACAAAATCTGGAAGATACATATAACCTGGATAAAATGTTGGCGCTGGTGTTTGAGGTCTGTTACGCAAGATGATAACTACAGTATTATACAAATTCACACGTAGACCATTCCGTGAAGTGAGCACTCATTGCAGGTTACATGACGACTTCATGAGAAGCTAAGGCAAATGATAGATTAGAGTTTTCGTTAAGATCACCAGGAACAATGTTCTGGAATCTGCTCATAAAACTTCATCTCATAACTTATTATGGTGCTACGGTGCACCTATTCTGTAAAGAATGACTTATTGGAGGTGTGGAATGATGAGAGGAGAGTCACCCTTAGTATTAGCCTGTCTCAGATTAGTAAAGACAATTAGTATCTCGAAGTCGACCAGAGGAGAGTGGGGTACAGGGATTAATTTCAGGAGAGCCGCACATAATTATCTCTGGGTTGCATAGTGCTGGAAGCCATGGGCTATGCACTCTAATGTGACAACGCCCGTCCTCTCTCTTCTCCCGTTAAGCAACTCAGGAACTCGCTCTCTAAGGTATTGATCAACTCCTCCAGCTAGTACTGCCAGCAGGGCTCACCCCAACGATCACTTTTAGTATTACTAGGAACGGCAGTAAGAAGGTTAGGTTCCCGTATTGCGACAAGTGCCAATTACTCGTCTAGGTAACACGGTTAATTAACTGTCAAGAGCAATATCAGCTGTTGGGTTGCACAAGGAAACCGCTGGCATTCATTACCACAACATGGAGGCGTGCACTGCGTGGGAGACTTAAAAAGAGTAGACTTTTGAAGGTAAAAACCATCTTTAAAAGCGGGATAATAATTTATGTGTAACTTAAAGTGATAGACTCCGTCCATAGGCCGTGGAGGAACGTCGCTACCGACTGACCGCCGTGTCATCTTACATCACTGGCGTCATTGGATGTGGTATGGAGTGGGGTGGGTCAACACACCGCTCTCTCGGTCGTCGTCAGTTTTCGTGTCCTGGAGCCGCTATTAATCTGTCAAGTAGCTCCTGAACAGTTCCAGTACCATTTCTCCCACTAGGCCCGAAAAATCTCTCGCAATACCAGGAATTGTACCCGGATGTTCTGCATGGCGATCATCCACACTGACCACTTTTTTGTGTTCCGCTAAACAGTTACAAAAATGGCTAGCTTATAATTAAATGACGTAAATAAGGTGATAAATAATTACTATCACCAATTACAGCGATCACAGAATGAGGAATGATATTCGGTTTTCTACAGTAACACATGAAAACAAATTTTAACACTGTCCTTCACTCTAGACACATCTTCACTTTCAACTGATGGCAGTGAAGCATCCACATTTTCTTCATCAGAGCTCAGACCCAATCTAATCATTCATTACATCCTTTGTATTTGCTCCTTACTCTCCTTCTCAGTAAATTAATAGGGACAGAAGCGCTCTCGAGCAGCAGACGCAAAGTCCTTCGCTATCTGTCATTCTTGTCAGTTTCAACTTTCTAACAGTATTCTTACATAATTCAACAGCTTCCTTCGTAGCGGGCACTAGTTGTTTGCCAACGTCAGTTGCAACTGCCAACCGACGGCGTGGTAAAGAGATGCCAGGGCTGTACTTCAGCTGAGTAGTTTTATTGGACATGGTACCACGGTACTACAGGTTTTAATTTTAGTGTTGACTATGCCTTGCTCTGGCAAGTTCTAGTAACTTATGCTTCTGAAGAAGGCTAGATTAATTTAGCCAAAACCTGGTAAAGACCAGAAAATTTGTGCAAATGAGGCTGATTCCTCAAAATATTGGTCTATCACAGTAGCTGACGGGGTTGCAATATGCTAAAAATTCTTAAATTCGATGGTTCCTCGTTTCATACTTTTACCAACACTGGAACGCTGGTACCTCATGTAGTCGGTTACCCGAAAAACCCGTTATCAAACAACCCCCCCCCCCTCCCCACTTCCTGTTACCCCATATTCAATTGTTTCCGATAATCGATGCTGTACTACTGCAGAATTTCTAAAGTTCTTGCCGGTCATGGTAACTGTCACCGTGGCTATGCCAGTACGATGAATATTTACTGGGGCTCCGAGGAATGGTTAGGTCAGGAAGCAAACGTCAACTAAGCGCACCTCCCTAACGATCGAACGCCGCTGAGGGCGACCGACAGGGTGGTCGAAACGTGGCGCCGTCGCCCTGCCTAATTACAGCTGCGAAATAAACCCCGCAATTTCACGGCTGGCGTCGCCGCTAACAGCATTTGAGTAATCGCGTCAGCGGCGCCCGCAGCGGTAATCACGGGCGACGCCCCCCTCCGCCGCCCCTGCCCATCCCCCGTGCACCCCACAACCTCCACCCCCCCCTCCCCCGCCCCCCTCTACCACCGGTCCGACGACTCCCAGCATGGCCCGCCTGCCAGTGTCTGCCGCGGCGCATCGACTGACTACCGGCGCACCACCCGATATTACGCGGCGCCGCTTCCTGACGCGCAAATAATCCCGTGCGCGCCGGCCACACTGACAGGAATTAATTTATGTGCGCGTTCGCAAACATTCGGGGCTCGATTCATCCAATAAGCGGCGGGACGTGAGCACGCCCGGTGTGATGTACATCCCGGGACAAACTGAGGCCAGGGATAACGTGCCAATTGGGAGGCGGCTGTTCGCGAGACACAAGATAAATATCACACAAGGGTAGTAATACCGGGCAGGTACTAGTTCTGTAGGGCACCAGATCTGAATTCAATTAAAAATTACAATATTCTATGAGAGAGAAAAAGATTTTTTGGTCACAACTGATGGTCGGAAGCTGCAGCGGTACTTCAAGCAGAACTATAAAAATGTTAAAAAGAGAAGAAATGCAGAACGTCGCGAGATGTTATACACTGATGAAAAGAAAATCACAACACCAACATGGAATTGTGCTACATTAACGAAAGATGGGATGCGTGTTTCTACATCTGAAAGGTAATGTCTATTCGAATTTCGCACAGGTCTTATAAGAGAGGAGACAATTGTGCCACTATGAGGTTGCAAACCATATTTGTTTTAAATACATGTTGTAACGATCTTGTGTGTTACTTACCTTTGAGGATGGACGTGGTGAATTGACGATAGTCAAGAATTCCTTCAAGGCGATGAAGACGCCATTATCAACACCTCATTGAGTTTGAACAAGGTCGTGAAACAGGCTTACGAGAAGCAGGACATTCTACTGTGATACCGCAGCAAGACTTGGGAGGAATGTAGCAGCTGTACATGCCTGGAGGCGGTTGTGGTCACTAGCATGTACAGATGCAAGAAGACCTAACCGAACCGCACTACCGAGAGCATCGTGATGACTCTGGTGCATCATACTGCATCTGCAGCAGTAATTTGACCAGCTGTTGACACCACAGTGACACAACGAACTAATACCAATCGGTTACTTCAAGCAGGCGCCCTGTAGCATGCATTCCACTGATCTCAAACTATCGCCATATGCGACTTCAGTGCTGTCAAACTAGAGCTCGCTGGAGGGTGGAGTGGATGTCTGTTGTATTTCTTGATGAAAGCTGGTTCTTCCTCGGTGGCAGTAATGGTCGTGTGTTTCATATGAGGAGACCAGCTGAGGGCCTGCAACCAACCTGTCTGCATGTAAGACACCCTAGACCTTCAGCTGGAATTTTGTACTGGGGTGCGATTTTCTATGACAGAAGGAGCACTGTTGCGGTTATCCAATGCACCTTGTCTGCAAAATTATACATCAGTCTGGTGACTGATCTGTTCAAGTGCCATTCATAAACAGCATTCCAGGGGGTGCTTCGCAACAGGTTAACGCTCTCCCACATACCGCTGTTGCAATCCAACATGCTCTATAGAGTATCGATGTGTTGCCTCGTCCCGTTCGATCACCAGATCTGTCTCCAGTCGAGCACGTATGCAACATCATCATACGTCAACTCTAGTATTATCCAGAAACTCCTGTGACCATGATAACAGCTTGACAGGTGTCAACGGTTGTGACCATGACGACAGTGCGGCAGGGCAGCTGATGACACCGACCACATGGATGGCCGTGACCTGACTCCCATGAGTGGGCCGCTCTGCTTATGCAGCAACTATTCTCGTGACTCAGGCCATGCTGCCCATCCCGTGGTCGAGCAGTGGACCCCATACTGCATGTTGCTTTGGCTGTCATAGGCTCATAGTGAAGGCTCTGATACTGAGATGACAATGTCTTAGTACACGAATAACTGAGTGCTTATTCGCTCCAGGCTGTGTTCATTTAGGGCTTCAGGCATATACTCTAAACAGTTCCATGGTGGCAAGTGAGGAAAGGCCTCCATCCTTCTGCTAGTGTTGCAACACTGCGCCCAGCTGTCTCAGCCTGTTGGCCGTTTTGCTTCACAATCCGAAAGCCTTGCTTGCTTCCGGCTGGCTCGGTTACAGCTCACCTCCATGGCATATTTTTCGACTGAATACAATCGGTACATAACATTTATAAGGTGTCCGTATTTTTCGGAACTTCCATAAGCTTCATACGTAAAATACTGAATAAAATCCCCAGAAAATAACTATATATTGTCAACAGGAAGTAATTATGGCAATCTCATGTACCAAATAACAAAATAATGTCTACCCGTATAACGACAGCGGCATGCGTAAATGAGATAAAGTGAATGCAGCTTGTAGACCAGCGCACGTGGCTAATAGCATTGGGAAACCACAATTAACATTAACAAAAGAAGGGCAAGCTGCAGCGCAGAAAGGAGTTAGCCGAGTACAATATAATACCTTTTAGAATAAATACAGCCGAGACTGTGGGTAAATGGCGATACTACATTAACGACGTTAGCGGCGACCCAGGCAAGAAAAATAACAATTCACCTATAACGAGGAAGCAGTTGGCTGAAGCCATACTGTGGACATAGTAGAATCACGGTCGGGAGAGTAACGTCGTGTAAAAGCATTTTGAGGATTAAATTAACACACAGAGCTCTCGTCTCGCGGTGGGGCCACACACACATGCATGTGGTAAAGTTAGCAAAGTCGTTGAGACTCAAACTTTCCGTTTGCATAGTGAAGACGGTACGCTTCACGTATCGTGGCAACGAACGTAAAGCGGTAGTTCATATTCCTGCGGGAATTTTTGTGAGCTGAGATTTGTGGAAGTCATTCCATCCCATAGCGAGTGTGCAGTTGCCATTAATTTCGACTAGGTAACATTTAAAGTTCTACAGAACGCAGGAAAGTTAAGACTGATTGAATTCAGTCAAGGCCAGAGTAGGGAATTAGCATTTCAGATCCGGCACGTGGACAATGCCGCCGCAGTTCCTGATTGGTAATGTACCAACGCCCTTTAGGCGAGATTAAATGTCGAGTCGAGATTTTGCTCACTCCATCCTGCATACGCTTTGAATATAGAAATTCAAGATTTAATTACTAACATAGCCTCCATTGAGTACATGAGAGTTTTAACTAGTTCAAAAGATAAAGTTCATTCTCCACCAACTTAGCCCATTGCTCAGCTACAACACCGTCGATGTAAATATCATTGATAAACGTAAAATTGTTTCATTTGTCATAATATAATAGAGATAAAGTTTTAATAATCACATATTCAATGTCTAAATGTTAACTGATTTGTTGAGAGTTGAAAGTAATTAAACCTTTTTGTTCATGACCTGAACGTCGAAAGCTTTGATAAAATTAACAATGTAAAAATGAGAAAGGGAGTGGATGCGTTATCATTTTAGGATAAATCACAAACTTGTCATTCATATTAATTTTTTATATTCTTGTATTGTCACAGTAGTATTTTAATTAATTTAAGACAGGGCTTAAGATGACAGTTAGGATACATTATCCATTGGCGCGTAAGATACGTTATCCACTTGCATAAAGACCGTAAGACACGTGAGCCACCTTACTAATGGCTTACCCTGCCAGGATACTGAATAATCATCATTCCGCTAAGATAGAAAATACAGCATTTTGAATGAACAGTGTTCTGATAGTTTATTGAGTGTAAACAAAAAGCTGACGCAAATTGGAGAAAAATAATTTTCATTTTAATTTGACTCATCTGTGAGTAGTAAATAAGTTAAGTAAATAAGTAAAGTGTAGAAAGAAGTGTATTTGTGTATGTTTTAATTGTTGGCGCAATATATTGTTGTATTCAGTTGTGTTGAGTTCTGTCTCAACTCAAGTAACAAAACAGGCTAAAGGAAAGACGAGGGAACGAGTTGAATATAGAACTGTGCGAATGATATTTTGGGGTAGAATCCAGTTTTATAATCTGGTTTCAACGCGTAGTCAGGTTCAAAAGATTCATGAACAGCAACGCTTAGAGGAACGATCAAAAACGACGGAAAACAAGAGGCCAAGGCAGAGAGAAGTCATGGCAGATCTTGATAGGATTGAGTTGGACACGCAACAGCCAGATCAGCACGAACAACACGAAACAGAGGACGTAGAAATACCGAATGAGACCGAAAATGTAACCCATGGTGTTCAATATAGTCAAAGAAATGGACATGAGAACAGCATTGCACATGATTCAGATGTAGAATCCGAAGACAATAATTTACAGTATGTAGAACCGAACGTGAACATATTGAATCAGACAGGTTTGCAATCACATGAAAGAGCGAGTGTTAGTGCACGTACACTGTGTTCAGAAGAGAAGGAAACGGTTCACGAGAAACGAGAGAGGGAATGGTTACATCAAATGGCAAAAGGCGAAAATGATGTAGGAGTAGAAAATGCCAACTTTAATTCGGTATGTTGCAGCGGTTATTACAACAATCTCAGGAATCAGACAAACGTTTATTACAACAATCTCAAGAATCAGAAAAGTGTTTAGAAGGGTGCATAAGCCAAGGTCAACAAGAATTAACAGGGCTTTTAAAAGGGCGCATAACTCAAGGGCAAAAAAAGTTAGGAGGGCGCATAGCACTGGGACTGAGAGAAACTAACAAATAAATACAGAAAACGCGTGATAATATACAAGGTCAATTAGATCAAATCAGAGCAGAGGCTCAAGAAGCACAAATTACGCTTCAAACGCTTTTTACAGGGCACAGACAAATGAGAAGAGACATTGACACTGTCCACGCAGACATGAATACGTTAAGTGAGAAGATACGCAACCAAGTGTCAAAAAAAATTAAACAATATGTCTAAGGTTTTGCCATAAAAGCGGTGACGAAAGCGAGACATGAAATTCTATGCTCGTATTTTCAAGATACAAAAGAAAACCGAACATCAATTTCAACGCCTCAGAAAGGAAGTTTTGCGCTCAATAGAAAGTCAAGAGACGTGGAAAGCGTTAGAGGGGAGCCGCAAACTACGACAGATTCCATATTAATGTCGGTAGATAATACTGTGAAGACGGGAAATGCAACAGACGCCGATGATACGACAGAACGAGAACGCGAAAGTACGGGTGAAGTGAGACGGAAACGCATATATGAATGTCAATCCGAAAACGCAAGCAGAGTTCAGGAAATTAGTCCAAAACAGCATATCCCAGAACAATATGGTAGCAGTAGGGAACAATGTCGTTAGCGACCATTTGTTCACTAGAGAATAACAGGTCAGACGGGAATACGAGAATGTGGGATGCAGCAAAGTCATGTATGCCAAGCACAAAGCGTGACATACGCAGACCAGGCAATAGCGACACATCACGCAAACACCACAACATGTAGGACGAATACCGACGGGTTACAGTTGTAGGACGAATGGGACGGCTTACAGTACAGTATCTCACGAGCCAGAATCGCTCACAAGACAAGATACAGAGCCGATAGCTGGTGTTATGCACGCATATTGCGCAATGAAACCTGCAAGTGATTCTGCGGCACAAATGTCTAAGAATGAGCCCAATTACACACGTTTGCATAGATTTGATGCAAACCTAGGACAGAAATCTAGTTTTCAAAACGCAGAAGTTATGTCATAGAGCGAAACAAGAAATTTTGATGGTAACCACTTTCTTACAGTGCGCAAATACCAGTGCTATAAGGAAGATACAAATAGTCTAAATCCTCGCACATTTATTGATCAGTTCAAAGTAGGAATACCAACACATTGGTCTGTGAAACACAAACTAGTTTTCATTTGTGCACACATGGAAGGAAGCATAGCCGAAACCACGCAGAAAATAGCGGAAATTCTCGATTTCTATGATTTGTTTCGAGCAGCCTTTATAGCTAGATATTGGTCACCTGAGGCGCAAATGAGAATAAAGTTCGGCATATTGAAAAATGTCTCATCTGAAAACTCGCGAGAGAAAACTGCGGTAAAATTCTCTGACAATATGGCGAAAAGTAATCAATGTTGAGACAGCCCATATAGTGATGGAGAATTGATACAGATATGCAAAACTAAACTACCAATGAAATATCAACAAGCACAATCACTGATAGGACGTGGAGGCGATAATGTTGAAACTTTCAAAGGTGTTTTGCAAGAGGTTGAGTTCTTGTATGAAAATGACTCTCAAAGACGTCGTGAGTCAAGACAGAATATCTTTGAAAGGAGAAGCAATAAAGAGACTAGTAAAAGTAGCAAAGGTAGACCGGCAATGGGATTGAATTCCGGACGAAATGGGATTGGCTCAAATGGCTCTGAGCACTATGGGACTTAACAGCTGTCATCAGTCCCCTAGAATTTAGAACTACTTAAACCTAACTAACCTAAGGACATCACACACATCCATGGCCGAGGCAGGATTTGAACCTGCGACCGTAGCAGTCGCGCGGTTCCGGACTGAAGTGTCTAGAACCGCTCGGCCACCGCGGCCGGTGAAATGGGAATACTTACGTAAGTAGGAATAGTGGAAATACGGGACCACAACGTAATGGGTATGGATTAATCAGCGATCGCCAGGTCAATGGAGAGAAAGTAGATAGGGAGGTGGTGCAAGAAAGCAACCACAGCCAAATACGCCAGGTAATTACAGGATAAATGAGCCACAGAGGGAGGTTGAATTACGACCACCAAATCCATTGAAGCATGTAGAGTGACAGGCGTCAGGTACTGCAGGGGTTCAAGTAGATAATACACTTTTTGCGGAAAAGAGTAACGAAGTAACAGCAGCCATAAACGGGTTAAAATATGATGGACAGGAATCGTAATTGGAAACAGGAAAGAGAGAAGGATCGTCAAAAGTATCAGGACCGATACTTCCGATAGGAAGGAAGTCACAACTGAGATAGATTGGACAGATATGGACGATGAGGAAGAACTCCTAGCCTTACCTAATCATGAACCAAGTAATAATGAGGAAACATTGATGTATATGGCGCAGGTGTTTGATTCTGCACAGACAGAAGACGATTCTCAACAGGATAATACACATCGTAATGTAATTAGTCACAGTACAATTGATCAAGACGATAAGAGTAACCCACAAAATACAGCTAGTGTAGGTCAGAAAGAAAAAAGAAAAATACGAACAAATACATCTAATTAAAAGTTCGATACTCTTAAACATTTGTTAAAATCCTTTCATTACACTTTGGAAGAAAAACAGAGAGAGTCGGAAGCGTTATGGATACAGGGAATCGAACAGTATAGGAAAGAACAGGTAGAACATAGACAGGCCAATGATAGGGCAAATAACTCGTCTAGGTCGAAAAACGAACCAACCAATAAAGTATCTGAACAGTCCGATAAATCAGTCAGGGGTGTATAATTGTGGCACATATGAGGACATAGTACGGCAATATTACCGAGACTATGTAATCACCAAGCCAGATACAGAAAACAGCGTCGCAATAAATAGCTATATAGCCGAAAATATGAATTTGCAACTTTCAATGGCAAATAACAAAGATGAAAACTAATTTTTGAATCAGGGTGCGAATACCGACACACCTAATGTAGAATCTAACGAATCCCCAAAATCTATAAGTGAGGTACTAATACATTTAAAAAATAGTTGTCATGTTTTAAAGTCCAAATTAAAAACTATCACACGGATGTGTGACGAGGAGACAAAGTTAAAAGAGAGAGCAAGGCGTCAAAATGATGATTTAAAATCTAGATTTGGCTAAAGTAGAAGCTGATCTAAAAGCAGCAAGAATACACTTACAAAATTTGCAAAAGGGAAATACTTCTCCCCAGACTATCGAACAAACACAAATACGTCGTTTAAACTATGAAGTAATTGAGGACGTATTAATGGAGGAAGTCAAAGACGAGAGCATTTTGGACATAAGTCCAACACTGCAGGTAACAGTAAAGGGTATTGGCGTTAACGCAATTGTAGATAGTGGAAGTGAGTTAACGACAATATCACAGCAGTTATTTAATAGTGACAATGATGACTATGATTATACGAAAAGAATGAAGAACCTGAAGTGGTAAAAGTCAAACATAAATGGAAAGAAAAAAATTGGTTGACATTCCTCAGCGCTATATGCTGAAGAATGGTGTGCTAATCTACAGGCACGTTGGAAAATAATTTTACAGTAATCATAAGGCAATTAGCCATGCCAATACAAACAAATAGATCACATATAATGTAGAACAAACACAGATATGTTACAGGTTGCAGCAGAAATCCAGATGACGCCAAGAAGAACTACAAACAAGTAATGATTCAAAATTAAGCCACATAATACTAATCAATTAAACTGGTAAAGTAAATCAGAAAACATTAATAAAAGGAAACTAATAGCATGACGAACTAACGATCTAATCCACATATCACCAATTTATACTCATACATGAAGTGAAGAAACCGTAAAACCAAAATAAAGTAATGAAAAGACATATAAATGATAAATTTATGTAAAGTAACTCTGAAAATCTTATTTAAACATCCAACATTTAAATATTTATTGTGTTATTGTACATGATCATTTATGCAAATCTATGGAAAAGTCTATATAATTATCCGATGTAAAACGATTGTGCAACATGGCGTTAGCAACAAACCAGCGACCGAAGGAAAGAATTCACTGACTCACGCCTTACATTAAGGTCGATAACGAGCCTAAATGGCCGCGCACCAATTAATCATGAAAATAACGAAAGACCGGACGCACCAAGGTAGCAGGCAAACAGATCTTAGGCTGCTTAGCATTGCTCACCTTCCTGCAAAGAATCCCCCTCTTAATCTCATATTCTTCCGAGAGCTCTCTGGCCAACACACGTTGTTTAACACCAGCCCACACAGTGTCCTACTCCTGATGGTGCGCAATGTGTTGAAACAAAAGGGGAATTTCACCTAACACCATACAATTAAGATTGTCGCCATCTACCTGCTTGCTTCCCTGACTAGGCACGTCTTCAGTAAACATCCGGCTGAGAACATCAGCCAAGACATTTTCAGAACCTTTAACATGTTTAACTTCGAACTGAAATGCCGAAATACGTACTGCCCACCTGGCAATACGGCCAGTCTTACGCGGCCCCGCCAGTACCCAATTGGAAAACCCGATGCTCAAGGTAGAACCGATACTTCTCTCATGCAAACAGAACGGCCAAGGCCTCGCACTCATCGACAGAGTACTTAAGCCCGTCATCTGCTAACCGCCGAGACGCGTAAGCTAATGGTTGTCTATGCCCCTCAAATTCTTGGAAGAGAACAGCTGAAATACCGGCATTAAGAGCATCAGTTGCACGATAAACCTGTTGCTAAAATCGGGTACCCCAAGAACTGGCGGGTTGGCTATCGAAGTCTTAATATGCTCATAGGCGGCCTCCTGGGCAGGTCCCCATTCAAAACGCACGCCCTTACAGCGTAACTGATTTAAGGGAGCCGCCAACTGAGCAAAATTGGGCACAAAACGTCTAAAGTAATTTGCCATGCCTATAAATTTAGCGATTCCCCGCTTATCAACAGGAGGAGGCAATGCCCGCAGGGCTTTCATCCGCTCTTAGTCAATCCGAATACTCTGACCCGAGACAATATGGCCTAAGAAAGATACCTCCGGCCTAGCTAGCGTAACTTTACTCGGTTTAACAGTTAGACCAGCTCGCTGTAACCTCAGGAGAACTTGCCGGATATGCTCCAAATGATCCTCAAAAGAACGACTATAGATACCCTAGTCGTCTAAATAATTATAGACACCCACAAACTTCAAATCCCCAAGAATATTATCCAATAAACGAGTAAGCACTGCCGCTCCGGTAGCTAACCCAAATGGGACTGTTAAACTCGAACAAGTTCCAATCAGTACAAAAGGCAGTGATATGTTTACATTCCTCAGCCAACGGAATTTGATAATAGGCCGGATTCAAATCAAGAACAGTGAACCAATTAGCGCCGGAAAACCAAGTAAGGAATTATGCAAATCCGGCAAGGGTACTGATTCGAGTACAACCTTGGCGTTCGAACGCCGGTAGTCAACGAAAGGTCTAAAATCCCACCCCCGATCCCTAGGTACAAGAATTGGAGAAACATAAGCAGAAGTAGAGGGTCTGATGACTCCTTGCTCCAGCATCTGAGATCTTAGTCTTGAGTATCTTAACATTCGGGGTTGAAAGCGGTATGGAGATTGCCTAACGGGGATGTCTTCGGACAAATGGATATGATATTCAAGAACACTGGTGACACCCAGGTTATAGCTAAGCAGTTGAGAAAAACTGTGCGACAAATCACGTAGCTGAGATACCTGATTAGCCAAGAGATGGGCCAGACAAAGTTCATTAGCTGCCACCTCTACGCCAAAGGTTCTGGCAGTTCGCCATGCACCAGGTTTAGCGCACTCGCAAAGGCCAAACTTCTCGCCAGGAGAGAACCTAAAGGAAAAGGTGCGTCCGGAATAATCCAAAATGAGCCTGGTTTTATGAATGAAATCTCACCTCAATATTAAATTAGCAGGCAGTCCCTTAACCAACGCTAAACATACAGGCCAGGAAAAATCGGCAACCAGTCCACTCTCCCAGACCCAACCCTCCGAAGGTAACACCTGGCCTTTGGCCACCAAACACCTATGCACCTGGGATGGGGCGAACGAAGTCTAGTAAGATGCCCAAATTCCCAAAACCTTTCAAAAATCAATAATGACACGGAACTACCGGAATCCAAGACCGCAGACAGGCTCGCCACCTACCCGAGAACAACATAAGGCAAAGGGGGTGATTCGGGAGACACCACACAAGTACAGCAAGGCCTAAAGGTTTGAACCTGGGTTGTCGTACCAACCCGGTGTCATCTGCTAGCTCTAAGAGCACGAGGATGATCACAAGAGCGTACCAAATGAGCAGTACTGCCGCATCTGAAACAACACATGGGTTTCGTTCTGCTAACTTACACAGATGTGGATAATCCGGAATCGGCCCCTATGTAACGCCTTACAACCTCCCGACGCCCTTGGCTCTGAAGGGTTAATGCGGATGCTGCTACAACCACATCACGGAGTTCTCCCCAGGTCTCAGGCTGTTTACGGAAAACAAAATGAGATTTATCCGACGCACACATTCCCTTGACAATGATAGAAACTAATTCGCATTCAGGTAATTCAACCAGCAAGGCCAAGGAGGCTGTGTGGACTATATCCACATACTGATGTTACTGCTCGTCACCCCACTGCATTTCCCAAATGTGGCGGCACTCAAGTTGTTTCCGAACCCCGGTGGTTAATCTTTGACTAATTACTCTAACTCGCCTCTACCTAGCGAATATAGCAACGACAGGATCACGTGGTGCGGAACGCAAAAGGCGGCCGCATGCTGTTCGAGACGAACCAACAACCACAACATATTTTCTACTTGATCAATCTGCTCTACAATCAATTCGATCAGACCCTGAAAGATATAAGCCAGAGGGTTAGGCAACTTAGCAAACACGGTATCTAACTTAACAGCCGCTGGAACAATGCCATCCCCGTCCTGTCCCCCATGTTCCCCCTGATAGCGCAAGTCACTATCTTTGAACTTCCTCCCATCTAACTCCAAGCATGTAAGTAAACTGCAAAGCACTCACCAGAGTTCCCGACTCAGCGGCCGATTTTTTGTAATGCTCTCCCAACTCTAACATACTCAAATCAGCCACCTGATTAGTTAAACGCACCAACTGTGCCCGCAGCCGACCCAACTGACTGTCACTAGGCTGTGTTCCTCCTAGAAGACCAATAGTATCCTCAAGACCGTCAAGGGCTTCACCAAGAAATCAGATGACCGCACCTGTCTCAATGATCACTGCCGAGGTGACGTCAACCGGCTGCTGCACGCCAGCTCGCAAACGTGCTGCCAATTCTGGAACACTGCCCTCCATCGGTCGACGCCTTACTGCCAACTTGCAAATGAGATGGTCTCTTCTCAGCAGGCCGAACCTTAGACACTGACTGCCATTATCTTAACACCTGAAACAGTAACAAGCCAAACAATACGATGCCACAAACACAATCGAAAGAAGAGTCAAAGTGACCGAAGTCGGTAAGCACAAGCATAACCACGCTCTGCTACCAGTGAGACGCCCGCTAAACCCGCAGGGCAGAACAGATGATTAGGATTGTGGAAAGGGCCAAATAAGGTATCGGTCAGGTTCACTCAAAATTGTAATTGATTGTAATTTAATAACACCTTCAAACCAAAACTGCACATAGCCGAACCTTTAGAACTATGAGTTTCAAAAAGGCAATTATTTCATGGCTGAGGGCCCCCAAACAAGAAATCTTTGAAGTCAACAAAATTAAAAAGCAGTTAAAATAGCAAATAAAATAATTAAAATACATATGGTATCACAATTAGGCTGGAAAGCCTCAAGGCAAAAGTAGATAGAACAAACATATGAAAGGTGAATACAAGTGGCAGAGGGCCACAATTAAATCTGAAAATTTAAAAATAGATTACCATAATCTTTTAAGGCAGAAAGCTGCAATGTTTTGCTTGAAGGGTATTTTCAAGAATAATGTTTTAAGCGGCTTAAGGCCTACAATTGATTTTTCAAAATTCAAAAATACATAAAATCCACTAAAAACAAAAATCTTTAAGCCATTAGCTATGATATATTATCAACAGACAATTAAACACCGGTGAGAAGGACAATAAAGAAAATGGCACTCAGAAGCCTCCAGGGAGGTTGGTCTGTCCTCGTTCACATAGATGAGACAGGTGGTGAGAGCAACTACACTTGATCCGTCGGAACCCAACCAGGGGACAGCCAAGGACCGACTGACACGACGACTTGCTTCCCACTAATCACTACATGAGAACTCAAACACAAAAGGTTACGAACGTGATTATCCACAATGAAATATGTATTAGCTGTCAAAACTACATACCATGCTGGACAGTGACACCAGGCGAGGAAAGCACGCTGCCTGAAATTACGTTAGTGGCTCTGAGCACTATGGGACTTAACATCTGAGGTCATCAGTCCTCTAGAACTTAGAACTACTTAAACCTAACTAACCTAAGGACATCACACACATCCATGCCCGAGGCAGGATTCAAACCTACGACCGTAGCGGTCTCGCGGTTCCAGACTGAAGCGCCTAGAACCGCACGGCCAAAACCGGCCGGCAAATTACGTTAGTGACCAGGGCAGGTAACCAGAACACTAACGGCCTCAAGGTAGAAAATTCCGCTGGTGTTCTCAGATTTGTAGCCAACCAATATAGTTAACAGTACTGCATGGCGGCTAAATTTCAGCAATAAAACACTCTGTGTCGCTCACAGGAAAACCTCCCCAACAGCGAACCACCGAAACGAACCACCACAACATGAATGGACGTGGCTTGGGTAGTTGAAACCACTACTCACCTTTGACGTCCTAGGTCGGTGCACCACGAAGCTCATAGCGACTGGACAGCTCCACACACACTCCGACACTGCAATGTGCAGAGATAACTTTCCTGGTCTGCAGCAACCTACCGACTGCACGCAGACCCCCTAGCCAGAAACTATATGCACAAAACCAAAGACGGTATACGGTGCAAATATCGACACACATCACTGCTGCCACACATAGAAGGAAGAAGACCACGACGTGACCGCAACAAGGGCGGGAAGCCAAACACAGATAGACAGCGAAGTTCACGAAAACGCATAGTTGGGAGTGAGCACGGCTCACTGGGGTCGATGTTGCCTTATTCTATTAATTCCTATTACCTTATTCACATCACCTGAGGCTGTCGACACTGCCTCCAAACATGCCTGTTCCGCCACACCTGGAACATTTTATCTTAGCTGCAAGCACTGTCCGTTTACCCTGCGTCTGAGTCAACAAATTGGTCTCCTCACACTCAACAGTTAACAGCACTGCTGTGCACCAATCTGTCGGACCGCCTGTCCGCACACATCTTGACATTTCCGCGTGCAACTCTCTTAAAACATTGACTACCCTCTGTTCAGCTTCTTGCAAAATGATTTCATTTACTACATCATCATGTCTTAATTCACAGGTACTTCCACTAATTTTCCTTATCCTATCCACAAACTGTTCCACTGTTTCCGTATTTCTCTCAATTATTTCCCCTATTTGTTTCCTATTGTGTCCTGCACTATTTATTTCCACATATCTCTGATTTAACTCCTTTTTAAGTTTCTCGAATATTGTGGCTCCCCTAAGAGCTCTTGTACACCCTATATAAGTTTTAGTTTCCCATGTTAGTCTCAGTTATGAAGCACACAATAATTCCCTATCGGACCAGCCTTCCATCTCAGCCAGACTTCCAAGGTCTTCCACAAAGGCCTGCGCAATCTCGGTTGCCTTACCAGAAAAGAAAGCAATCAAACTTGCGACTGACAAATCTGCAACCCGTTGTGACGATTGCGATTCTAACAACCCATGCAGTTCTATATTTCCTGCTGTTAATTGTGTTACCTTTTCTAACTTTATGTGTGCTGTTTCCAGCTCTGACACACCTTGCGCCTCTGGTTCCGTTGAAGCTTTGTCCTTCACAACTCTCATTTTGAGAACTAACACTCACAAGACAAGAAAACAAAATACATTAATCTAATTCCTACTCAAGATTTCACTGGACTTGGTATATGTTTTAGAAGGCTACAGCCTCTGTGAGTTTATGCCCGATCGCAATAAATGTAACTAGCAAGCCTTTCACATGACTACCTGGCCCATCAATCTGCTAAATTTACTTTAACCTTTGACTGCGTTTGTTGTTGTTAACCTGCATTTGAGTCTATAACATTTGTGAGAATCTATGTGAGGTTGAGTGCTGAAATAATATTAATGAAATGGTAACCTGTCATACTTTCAGCCAGTTGTCGATGGATTATCTTTCATGAAGATATGGTACAAGTATATTGATTAAAATAAAGGGACAAAAATACATGTTAGTGTGTTGAGAAACGAAACATGTCCATTGGCAACCCGAACAGATGCCACAAACAGATAACACTCCACTGGGTGGCGACTGGTTTGTAAAGAAAAAGATGTGGCTGATTGAACTATTTACTCTGCCCCAAAATATGGATAACGTAATGTGAAATAATCTAACAATCAATAGACTTTGATGAATTTATTCTATACAAAAGTCATACTGTGACGATGCATCTGAGAACAGGTAGCAAGAGTGTGATTCTGTTTGCCCTAAAAAGCCAGAGAAACAATACTATAGCCATTTCTCGATGTGTAGAGCTGTCTCAGATGATTGTCGTTGTCAAGCGTTTGCAGAGCAGCAATGTGCGGCTCCTCTAATTCGATACTGCGGGCACAAAATGTACAAAGTCGCGGCTGCAATCGGTTAGCTGGATCGCAATTACTCGTTAATGGAGCCCTGAAATCTCGGTATTCCAGCGTGTGACACTCCCGTTCGCCGATAACACCAAGGACCAATCTGATTCACATATGCCGCAGTGCACATCAAGAGGTCACACATCAGGGCGGCAGACCTGTCACGAGTAACCTGAATACTCTCCAGAATGGAGTCTGAATAAAAGACCCTCTCCAGGTTGGAATATGAATCAGGAGACTAAGTTAAGCCTCTCCTCACCTGCCATCAGACCTTGGTAAATCCTCTAAACCACTCTCTCAGTCACTCCAACAAGTGATCTGTGCCAATCACAAGACTCCATGAGCTCCATGTCTCCCCTTTAACTCTTCTTCTCTACCCATCTGTCAATCCTAATCAAAGGTAACAGTAGTTTTCACGGTTCTAAAGTATCAGCCAGACACTGAATCACAAATTCCCGTGCAGAGAGGAGAAGGCCACGACCACCTTAGGCAGCTAGTTTTGAGTTTCTGTACAGTTCTACAGAGAACATCATATTTATCATGGAGATCATTGCCTACACGCTTGAAAGTTGTAGCACGTTCGACCAGGGGATGAACTAAGAGAAGTGCTTTTGCGTCCCAACATAGACTATTTCAGAACCGCCATAAATGTTTTGTTCCTTCCTAAATTGTTTTGAAAGCTTGAGGCCTCTCAAAAAACTGCACAGACAGAGGGATGATACCACCTCGCAGCCCCCTCGATAGTCTCCATTCCACGGTGAACATGAAAACTCGCGAATTTTTATGGCCATCATCCCTGTCACAAGGGACGTTAAGATGTTTTCAAAACGGGTTGACCAGGCGATCTAGATTTGTCTCTTGCCCCTGCTGTAGTTAGAGGGGCCTAACACGTAGGTCCTGGTAGGCAATTTTTCCACCTGTTCGGATGAACGCACGTCTGCACACCAATAAAAGAAATTCTTGGGACCAGAATTCTATCCCCAGTAAGCGCTTTGAGGTGTTCCTTTCCCTAATAGCTCCATGTGGCTTTCAAACCCCAGATGTCCTTACTATTAAGTAATAAAACGACCTGTTTGTTCTCATCTCCAGACAATAGTATTTGTAGTAGAGCCATCATGAAGATCCCACATGCGATAAGAACATACATGTTCGCATCAGTGCCCCCTCAGGGCTGATAACTTCCTGTCATCTCACAAAAATGACGTCTTGGGTGTCAAATCAACTTCAAAGTGTAGCGTGGAATATGGAGAATAGTGATGAGTTACTCGTTCTCTCTCACTGCCCCGCACCACAGTTGATTTCTGCATGTGCAGAGTCTCACTTCAAAATATCATAGTGTGGCATGAAACAGAGGAAATCATCAAATAGTATTGAGATCTCATAATAATGACATGAGTCTTGGGGAGAACTTTGCCAACTAAGACGCCACATAAAGAAGATATCCTAGATTGATCTCATTCACTTCTGGGATCACTCAGTCACAAAAAGCCGTATGCATGCAAGACATTCAGACGAGCATTGCTCAGTGTAGTATGATTCATGTAGACGCAAGGGTTGTTGATGCGCCACAGCCTTCAGAAAGACAATTACTATGCGGTGAAAGAGGCTTTGCAGCTCTACATTTTACTCATTCGTACAATTTCTGGGGTCAGATGTGGCTAATGTCTCTAATAATGTTTCAGTTCCATGGATTTTGCACCGTTCTCTGCCTGAGTGATTTACCCCTGCTCAGTCATATACGAGGTTCCCGTCTTCCATAATACACAAACGCGATAATGGTACACTCATTCTCAAAATCTAAACAAGAAAGTAACATGCGTCATCTGTTGTATTTATTTGCTAGGACAGTGTAATATTGTTGTTGTACCTACAAGACATATGAAAATCACTATCTTCAAACGAAATTAACATAAATGTTTGACAAACTATCTACCATAGGTCAGTTGTATAGAAAAAAATAGGCAGTTTCATAAGAAAATGTACAGGATTACATGAAAATCGGAATGACGAATCATCCTATCACTCTATCCAGAAGAGTCCCTGGCGAGACACTTTGAATTTAAAAAGTCACACAGATAGAACATGGCACTAAACACACACATACACACAAATGGTCTCTGGACTGGCTGAAGCGTTAAGGTGATTCCAGATTATACCAGAGTCAGGGTCGCCCTTCACTCTCAGTGCTTGGTCTAGGACCAGCAGCAGAGGTCTCTGCCCCCCCCCCCCCCCCTCGTCTACTGCAGTACCAGTAAGGCAGCTGGGCTGTTGGTATCATCTCGATCTGGTAGCAACTGGCAGTCTGGCGTGCTGTCAAGCACAATAGGTATGACATCAGCACAATAGACATGACATCTGGTGGGAGGGAAAAAAGACACAATTGTGGTTGCATGGTGCCCGACTTCTCAGGTGGTGATATCTCTGCCAATGTGTTGTCTCTCGATCCAGCAGCTGAAATAATGCAGCCTTCCCTTGGATTTGGTGGTGAGACAGAATTGCATTTTGTGTGCAGCCCATCTCTTAGTGGGAATTTCCTCTCTCACACTGTGCCAGAGCGTAACTTCTGACGTCTCAACGATCATCAGTGCCCCTTGAGTCTTAGTATACAACTGCAAGAGCAACTCGTCTGGATCGCGGCCACCTGCTCCTGCACGCCGTCTTTGTAGAGGGGGAGTGTCCGTATGGGGAATCCCTCTGGGCCCTACTGTGGCGCCAGCTCGTCTGCAGGTCCTTCGAAGACATGACGTGACACCAGGGATAAGACTCCAGTCCGGGAGTCCACAACTGCTCAGTGAGTGGCTGCTGTCGGCTGGTATTTACTCATCGCCGGGCCTATTTGCCTGGCTGACAAGTAATTGATGTGGCATCAGTGGCAGTCCACCCCTGTCCAGTGGGCCGCCTCCGTTCACAGCCACCCGGGGCAGGCTGGTTTATGGTAGCCAAGGTGCGTGGTGCAGCTCCCCCTCCACTTTCGCTGCGCTGTAAGGGCATTCATTCAGCGCTGACAACTCGCCTCCACTCGGAAAGGTCTATGGGCCGCCTGCTGCAGGCATACTCCTTGAAGGTCGTTGTTACTGGCCACAGGGTGTTGACTGACAATGCCCTATAGGACGCATCGATTGTGAGTTTAACAGTTCCTAAAATCTGCACAGTCCTTGTCGTACGTTTCCGTACCGAGGTTTTTCAACGACCTACATACATAGTTTCTTTTCCATTAAACAACAAACCAAACATAAACTCTTTGAATAAATACATTATAAGCGCAGGTATAATTACTTTGGTGATCATAATACGAATGAAGAGAAGAAATATGACTTATATTATTGATTAAATGGCACTGTAATGTTTATGCTTGTCTTAAATATAAGGTATGAAGTGTCTGTGGTCTGTGTGTGAGAGCTGTGTTAGTTCCATTTCCCATCATGCATTACCCCTATGATAGGTCAGCACTGAATCCAGTCTTCACCCAACACGCAGTTTGCACACAACACTTAGTATTAACTTATTTTCTTTACGGATTACCTGCCGACCTTACCTCTACGTCCTCTCCACACTTAGATTATGGCAACACTCTATATACTCCTGCAATTCTTGGTACTTGCAGCAGCATTGTCACCCAACGCCAAAGTGGTCTGAAACCATGTTCCCATTCACCTGCATAGATGCTCTGTCTCATGACACCTATTCCTGGATTCGCATATCTGAAATTTACAAATGTCTCTAGTACCCACTTACTTGTTGCTTCGCATGTTACACAAACGCCTCCAATTGCCTCTTGTTAGATCACAAAAAACGATAGTTCTCCGATGTAGACGGGTCCTCATCCTCACCAAAGGTCCCCTTCTTACTGCTGCTTTCCTTTTCCTGAACCTGAGGTACGCCACTCCACTGAGATTCGCACTGCACGTGTTCATGCCTCGTAGTGTAATTTTCTTACGGCGCTCTCATGGCACCTGCAAAATACAAAGACCACGAAGAAGGCTTCGTTTCATGACTGACGATGGTCCAGAATCCTAGCAGACTTACCGTCTCCACGCATGTAATGTGTGGGAAGCCAATACGACTCATAACACACATGAAAAACGCGACAGACATGCGCACTGGCATGGCTGAAATCTCGTCATCTCTAAGCAGAAGAAAGCAACATACAATCTCCTCCTAGGCAGCGCATGAGATACCGTGGAAAAGGGACAGAAATACTGACACGGGCCATAGTGACATTATGGGAGATGCTACTACGAGAACTAGGGGTGAATTTTATGTTCATAATGCGGTCGTTCCTTGACTAAAGTTCTTGCAATCCCTGGAATGTGACAGTGGGCAACAACAGACATAATGGCCATTTGTCACAAAGGTAAATGTATGTTGGACCCTGAGCTCAGTTCAGTCAACACGGAAAAGTTATCATGCCACAGGAAAGTGTTGGTTAATTCGAAGAGTTGTCACTTATAACGAATTTCTATTCAATACTGTCCTTAATTTTCAAACAGGCAGTGAACGCGTTGATACGAACGTGTAACAACAACGCTACGCATTTGACCACCTTCCTCAAGAAGTCTACCTGAAGCTAATAAATGGAAATTACAAATTCATCAATTTCAGGATTTCTAATCTACCTGAAGCTAATAAATGGCAATTACAAATTCATCAATTTCAGGATTTCTATCACACCTAGAATGTTCTAATCCCTTGAAGAGCTGTGTACAAATTGATTCTAACCTAGCTAAACTATTATAAACACCTATTCTACAAATCTTGCATCTTCATATTCCAAGATGTTGATGTTGCTCTTCCGATAGTTTCTTCGGACTTACTTTAACTGTGTCTGCAGCATCCGAGCGCCAGTTTCTATTTAGACTTCTGCTACGTTTCCCTGTGACGGGTTGGGTGGCCTTATCTAGATATTACGATCTTGTTGGTTTTCTTGCTTCCATCGTTTGTGTTCTCCCAGTTGTTTCTTTGCTGCTCTGGTTCTCCAGTATAGCGCTGGAACCGATTTGGATTCCGTTGTTCTCTTCCGTTTCCGTTTTGCTGTTCGTTGTAATTATTGTTATAATTTTCTCGTCTACCTCTGTTTTTCCGCATGGCTGGTTACTCCCTCTATAATTCGAGTAGCTGTTTTCCTGTGCTCGAAAATATCCCCCATTTCGCTTGTTGTTGTTCCTTTCGGACGTGCCTTGCGAACTGCGATCATTGTTTTTGTTCCTGTCTCCTTCGTTTTGTACCTCGTTGACGTAGTCTAATTTCCGTAGCGCATTCCTGGATGATTCAGTGGAATCGTTGAATCTTCCGATGAGGAGTTGTTGGTAGTGCAGAGGTAATTTGACGTAACACTGCCTCGTAATATTAATGGTACTGTGCGGCTGCTCCAAAAACTTATTCTTCTTAATTAACGACTCAAAGAACCACTGGACTCTCGAATCTTGATCCTTCTCGATCTTTCCCCAGCACAATCTCTTGCTTCATTCATTCCTGCGTGTCTGGCGACCAGCACATATTAAGAAACTTGTCTCTGAACTCTTTGTATGAGCGACAGCTCCCAGTAACACTGCGCATTTGTTCCGCAATCGATCCCTCTAAAATTCCGCAGATAAATTCCAGCTTGTATTTCAGCGGTCACGATTCCGGTAGTACTCGGTCGTACTGGGCTATCCAACTTGTTGGATTCTACGTATTGTTATTCTCTTTATACACTTAGAAATTTTGAATGTATAAGAAATGTGTGTGATCGAACGGTTCCACATTTCCTGCGGGTGATTTCTTCCTCGTTCCTGCAGCACGCGTCTCCATAAATCGGTGTCCAAACGGTCCTCGTGCACTTTTAGGCCTTCCCTTGTGTCGTCAGATTCAAGAAGTATTGTTTTCATTCGCCGAAGACGTACACAAATGTATTGTGGTTTGGCTTCTGTCATACTTCGTGTCACCGACGGCGCGCAATCTGTCATGCACCCTATGGCGGCTTGTGCGTTCTCCTACGTCGTTCCCCTATGTAGCCGGCCGGTGTGGCCGAGTCGTTCTAGGCGCTAGAGTCTGGAACCGCGTGACCGCCACGGTCGCAGGTACGAATCCTGCCTCGGCCATGGATGTGTGTGATGCCCTTAGGGTGGTTAGGTTTAAGTAGATGTAAGTTCTAGGGTACTGATGACCTCAGATGTTAAGTCCCATAATTTGTGCTTGTGATGTAACCTCCGTTGACGTGCTTGCTGGATCTCTTTTGCTAGCACTTTTTGCTGTGAGGTGATTCGAGTCTGCTCTTCTTTAACCTCTGATATGCCTAGTTGTTCTCGATCTGTTCGATGCACTTAACGTTCTCGCCTATTTTTTTCTTGCGTTTCCTGTGCGATCCCTCTTTCTCAGTTTGTGGAGCGTTGCACGAACCCTTTTGGTTTTGCAAATTTCGATTTTGGCCCGTTTCACTTATTCTTCGGCTAACAAAGCGTCCTTTCGTGGATCTGGAGCTACTTTTCTCGCCGCCATCGATGCCATCGAGTTTTGCTTCGTTCTCGACAACTTGCATCTGTGTTGATGTCTTCATGACGCTTTCTACCATTTCTTTAACACCCGCGACCTCCTTCTTAACCTGTTCTATACTTACAGCAAGCTGTTCAGCTACCATCCGCATCTCCTTCGTCTCCTTAGTAGGTAATTACTTCATTTCCTTCATCTCCTTTGACGTTATCTTCTCTCTCTCCTGCCTCTTCTCCACCGCTTCCTGACACTTCCGCTCCGCTTCCTGCATGAATTGTATGAGGGCCTCAGACTGAGATCCTCCGCTAATACTCCCATGGCTAGACGAAAGCGATCCCATAGCTCTGAAGCCTTTTGTTCGTGAGTTTGCTCCGCTACTCTCACTAACAGTACGTCATGCCATGCTCTCGGATTCTACATGGTGCTCTGCTGTGGTTTCACCATAGCGCTCGTGGTCTGGATTACCTCGTCATAATCAGAAAATTCTGCGTTCAACACATCCACAAAGTCAGCTAATACATTTAACTGAAGATTCTTCACAAGTTACTTTTGTTGACTGCTACTGGTCTGACATTGTTCGAATTGTGACGAGATCCGAATACTCTCACTACTTTCGAGCAAACGTACCTTGCTTCTAGTGAGCATACCTTCAGGTTTCTATTCCCGAGATATTTCTGTTCCACCTAGTCCCAATGCCACACAATTCTACCCTGAAATTTGCTCTGGCGATTGACTAACTCTAAATCTCTGACAATGCATATCAAATAGAAACAACCCTAATCTAAGGTAAAATGCGAGAATCACAGATAATCTACCATCCCACACATCAGAACACCGTTCTGAGTCAGGAACAATCAAAAAGTGACACACATTCCACAACATCAAATGAATGAAAATACAAAAAAATACAACACTTTACACAAATTTACAAATCATCAATGTATTTAGTGACAGCATTTCTTGTGGTAATGCGAAACTAATTTACCTCAGTGCACCAACTGGATTTCAACAAGGGAAAACAGAAACCTCGAAGCGGAGACAGCATCTGACGTCACAGAAGGTGCTGTAATTCAGGATCCTGGCAGTGGTCACCAAATTGCAAAACTACACTGGACGTGTGGCACGTTTCGAAAGACTACAGGCGACTATGACTTAACGTCCTGACGGCAATCACATTAACTAGTAACCCATCCACTTGACTACCTGGCCCATGCATCTGCTAAATTAACTTTAACCTTTAACTATGTTTTTTTGTTGTTAGCCTGCATTTGGGGTCATCACATTTGTTAGAATCTATGTGAGCTTAATGAAACCTGGTCGTATCATTATTTTAATCAACTGTTGATGGGTGATTAACATACCAGCAGAGGAGTGATCTTTTATGAAGTTATGGCACAAGTTTATTTATTAAACTAATGGGACAAACAATGCATGTTACCGTGATGACAAATAAAACATGACTGTTGACAACACAAATAGACGCAACAAATAGATATCACTCCACTGGGTGGTGACTGGTTGGCAAAGACTAAGGTTTATCTGACTGACCTATTTACTCCGGCTCAAAACACGCATAACGCAATATCACCGAGTGAGGTAGCACAGTGGTGAGCACACTGGACTCGGATTCGTGAGGACGACGGTTCAAACACGTGTACGGACATCCTGAGATAGGGTTTCCGTGATGTCCCTAAATCGCATCAGGCAAATACGGGGATAGTTCCTTTCAAACGGCACGGCCGACTTGTTCCCACATCCTTACCTAATCTGATGGGACCGATGACCTCGCTGTTTGGTCTCCTCCCGCCAAATCAATCAAACAACTAGCTGTCTGGAATCATGTAACAATTATGTTATGATAAATTTATTCTAAACCGAATGTAACAATTATGTTATGATAAATTTATTCTAAACCGAAGTTATACTGGGTTGGTGCAGCTGGGAACAAGTGGCGAGACTGTTATTCTGTTTAAACGCAAAATATGCCAAGTCGCGGCTGGCGATCTGTTAGACGGATCGCAGTTTGTCTCTAATGGAGCCCTGAAACTTGTGGAGGTTCCAGGGTGTGACCCTCCCGTTCACCGGTGATACCATGGACGAATCTGACTCACTTATTATGAGGCAGTGCGCATCAGAAGATCAAACGTCAGGGTGGCAGACCGGCCACGAGTAAGTTTGCCCTCGGCACAGCGAGTTCTTCGATATGACTGACGGCGGTACAGCTAAATCCTCATCACAGGCTCCCCTGTCAAGACAAGTGCTAGCGCAAAGTCACCCTCAAGACAAGTGTCCTATGTGAAACCTGCTCATAATAAAAGTCAAGACCGGAATTCTCTCCAGACTGGAGTCAGAATCAAAAGATACTCGTCAGTCCGGAGTATGAATCGAAAGACCAAGTTACTCGTCTCCTCATTCCCCATCAAAACTACCCCAAAGCACTCACTTAACCGCCTGCATAAGTGTTTCGTGCCAGTCACAAGATACCACGAGCTCAATGTCTCCCCTCTAACTCGTCTGCTCTACCCATCGGCCAATCCTAAAAAAGTTACAATATTCATCTCTTTTCTGGAGTAGCAGCCAATCACTGATTCGCAAAATCCCGTTCAGGGAGTAGAGTACATTGTGCTCGCGGCTTGTTTTCTCCCCCCAGCCGCTTTAGGCTGCATGTTTTAAGTTTCCATCTAGCTCTAAAGTCAACAACACATTTATTATGGAGATCATTATCTGGATGCCTGAACGTTATAGCTTGTCCGTCCAGTGGGCTTGATTAAACTAAGAAAAGTGCTTTTGTTTCCCAATGTAGACCACTTCAGAACCACCATAAATGTTGTACTCCTTCTAAAATTGTTTGGAAGACCTGAGGGTTCTAAAATACCTCTGCAGGAAGAGGGATGACACCACCTGAGGGCTCCCTCAATAGTGTCCGGTCCACGTTGGACATGGAAAAGTGCTAATTTTTATTGTCGTCATCCCTATGACAAAGGGCCTTTATGACACTGTCGAAACGCATTGGCTGGGCGACCTAGATTTCTCGCGTGTCTCTGCCTCTGCTGTGGCTAGAGGCACCTAACAAGTAGGTCCGGGGAATCAGTTTTTCAACCTCTTCAGCTGGACGCGTTGTCTGCACGCCAGTGCGATAAACTCTTGGGACAGCATTCTGTCCCTGGTAAGTGCTTTCAGATGTTCCTTTCCCTAGTAGCTGCACGTGGCTTCCAAACCCAAGACTTCCACTGCAAGATTTACTGTTAAGAGAGCAAACAGCAGGCTTCTTCTCAACTCCAGAAAATACTATTCGAAGAAGAGCCACCATAAAGATTTCGCATGTATGAACAATGTACAGTCATACACAAAAGTATCCGAACGACCTGAATTGCTTTTCGCCTGATTCGCATGCAACCGGCATAACGCAGCTGTCTAGAAGGTCATCTAATCGCTCCTTGGTACAGTCCTTTGACTATTGAAAATGGTTCCAACCAATCACCACTAGAAAACACTACTCTGTATCGCAGTAACTCATGATGTAAAGTAATACCACGATGCTACACATATTAGGGAACACCTTATCACAGGTAAGACTATCCTTAAGGCTTGTAAGCTCACATTTATTACAATAAATGGCATACCTGAAATGTTACCACTCTCATTATTACGTCATATGGGTAATGCACGTGGTAAGTTCGTCGTATTAATGATTTCCTCTCCAAAGTAACATACAGTACTTATTATTTAACACAAAATGATATTAAACATTTAAGTTATCCACGAGCAGCTAATTGAGAATATGTATGAACTTCAAATGACACGACGAACTGTCTCGTTCTGCATATGGATTCAAAGCCAGGTCAGGCAGACTAAGCAAAGATTTCGTGATTGACGCAAACTAAAAGTCATTCCTGATTAGGCATACAGAGTGTGATATACCTCGATTTTAGACAGTATCAGTTAGCAAATATCAACTTTAAATTACACAACACAAATATTTTTAACGGACAAGAATTCCTCCCCAGCATCTCCTGTCCCTGTAAGCGAATTACGAGAGATGTTAAATATTGCTTCTTCACAAGTAACTTACTTGAAATGCTGTCACGTAAAGCTTTGTGTTGGACAGAGATTCGAACCCAGAACCTAATCGGGTTGATATCGAAGCGCTACCAACTGTGACATATCGAATTTTCTCGGCAGTAGCTAGAGGTTTTAACTGAAATGACGAGACGAAACATTAATTTTTTCCTTCCCGGGACTCCAACCCGGCACCTATCGCTGTTATATTCTAGAGAAAACGAACGTTAAATATGGGTTTGTTGCACCAGCAGCGACCGAATTTTTCTCCACCGGCAGCTCGGAATGACATCTTGAACTTTCAGTGATCTCGCAAATAGTTCTGTGTCCCACTGGGAGTCAAAAACGTCAGATATCGTTAGTGTTGACAACGAATGAAAAAACATTAAAAATCAAAATTATTATCCACCAGCAGATAAGTGTTCTCACGCTAGAGCTTGAAAATACGTAATTAAATCTTTAGTGCCGCGCCAGGATTCGAACCCATTCACACGTAATATGTGGAGATGTTGAGGAATCTGCAGTTTTGAACAAACAGCAAATTGTAGCCGAGCTGTATTGCCACGAAGGGATCAAATTCCGCGTTAAGGGCGGTCTGAATCGCATTCTCACTTCAGAACCAATTTTATCGACATACAGAAGCTCGGATAAAACATGAGTGACTCTACATAGCTTTTGTTTCGTCACTAGAAATAAATAACTAGTATAAGAAAGGTTACTGGTGATAGAGTTTCTACATGTCGCCACTCCAGACCTTATTGTGGTTCAACCTAACGTCTACTTGGCAGAGAAGGAATATCGTCTTTAATGTGAATTTCAGACCACACTGCCTTTATATCTTCTTCACTTGGTGTAGTCAGAAGAGAGTGGAATCTTTCTCTCTCTATCTAAATTCATTGACAGAAGTTGGAATCGAACCCAGACCATAGGTATAGAAACCTACCATCAGTCCAACAGACCACCAAACCCTCCTTTCAGTGACTCATTTTCCTATTGTAACGCCATTGCGCCACAGTGGATGAGAATTCTGACACGCAGGCTCCCTGTAGTAAACTGCAGCATGTTCAGTAAATTCATTTACTTGGTTGACCGAATCACCATGAACTAGCTGCCTCGGCTACCCAGTGCATACATTCGACTCTATTTTGTAATCACCGAAATAAAATCACGTAACTGCCACCTACACAGAACTGCCAACAGTGTAGGATGCAGAAATTTAAATAGGAAGTGTTCTTTTCCACTCGAGCTATTCTATTGCGCTATCTGTTTGTAAAAAACGTCGTGCAGCGCAAAAGAAAAGCTGTAACTGTTTCTCTCATTGTCAGAAGTCTAGACCCGGCCATTTGCGTTATCTCGCAGTGATGTGATATGCAGGAGTTCTGGAGGAATTGTTCTTCAGCTCTGGTGCCGTTGGCGCTATGTGTCAGCTGGTAGCGTGATGTTAAGTGTCGTGCAATCATAGCTAAGATGTCGCGAGTTCGAATACATTTACTACTAAATTTTTTTAAAACGCAGGTCTGCTGTCTGCTGAAGTTACCAATCTAATGGAACTTTGAACATAATTCCCTTCACTTATCAACCCAAAATAATGGCATATGGAAAAAGGGCTCACTTCTATGACATTTTGTTCTTTTCAGGTTTAATAGACAGCCAGGCAGCAGATGCATCTCGAAGCTTTTGTATTATGTATGGGGAGAGCGCATCGTACCCAAATACTTCAGAAAAGTATTTTTTACGTTAGCTGTCGTGTGGTAGTGGCATTTTATTCTTCTTCAAACATTGTTTGACAGCTTTAACTCAGAACAAGTATTCTACATGCATATAATCATAAACTGCATGTGCATCGTCAGGCAGTTATAGATAACATCAGAGAATTCGCATATATCGTTGATGATTAATTTCGCTCTCATGTTTAATATTGTTTCAACAACACTAAAGGAAACCTTACGAAAACAGTGCACTGTATTATAAGAAATGAAATAAAACTACCCACGATAACCTTACGACGAAAGTCTGTTTTAATAAAACTGAGTATCTGTACACAAGTATGCCTCTATCGACACGAATTAGTAAAATGCTACTCACTTAGATTTTGATTGGGTCTGTGTTTAATTGGTATGCTGTGTCATACTCAAGAGGTATGCAAATGTGGCATTTCATAAATATAGTTATGTATTTCTAGAAACCCAAAATTTGCTTGTCAGCAGCGGAAAGAGACATTACCTGTTGTGCAGCATTGTAGGTTTTTCACCATTGCGTTATGAGCCGAAAGTATTTTCTTGCGATTTCCTTACTGAAGTTTGATCTGACCGCTTGTAGCTCTTTCACAGAAGGGGTAAAAACATTGTAGCCAGTGTGACTGGAACTGTGAACCTTAACAGACTCTTTTTCACAGGTCAGCACGTTACCACAGAGCTGTCGAACAGGTATGTGTGTAAGCTTCCTCTTACGAGGTCAATAGTGGCTACAACTCACAAACCGCTGTTTAAAGGACGAAATTAGTTGCGATTTCCACATGCAACGACTTTCCTGAGCTGAAAACCGTAAGTTCACAATCTTTTGTTACACCTCAAGTGATAACAACTGAGATTATTCAATGGAAATGAGAGGTAAAATCAAGTGAACATTGAGGCTTAATTCCGCGCACACTGGAAGTAACTCGTCGATCACAGAGTTGCCAAACATACGTTGCCTTGTTGCCAAATCTCAGTTACAGCAGCAGCAGGAAGAAGACGAACCAATGTGATCCTACAGCGGGCTGGGAAGTGACCATAGCTGGTGTCTCCAAGTCGCAGCTGCTACGGCCTGGAATACGTAATGCGACTGATTTGCATTTCTGTAACTACGTTTAGGGAGTGGAGCGTAGTTACTAAAAATACTCAGAATTGACTGCAAATTGAGCATCATAAATCAGTAACTCTCATAGTTGTTTTTATATTTCTTTCGCAAGAGTACTCAAAATTAAGAAACTCATTTACAGGCATTCTCGTACCTCGCCAATAGTCGAGCACAACAAACAAATAGAAATAATGTGTGTGTGTGTGTGTGTTTTAAGGAACCATTTGCACTCGAGCACAGACAATATTTAATTTAGTTAACTTAGATGACATGTATCGATTTTTTAAGACAAGAGAAAGAAAAAATAAAGTAATTAATACCGCTCTCTTGTCACAGCCAGTAGGCATCAACTCACTCTTATGTCATTCGTTGTCCTAGAAGGTCGTAATATTTTTTGTGTGGCTCCACAGTTAGCCATATTGATATTTATTTGCAGAAAAGAGGCGCAGAATTAATAAGTCGCTCTCATTTGCGAATTATCTGCAATTATCTACTTAGAATTTTACATAAGCGTCACTTATATCGTAATGTATATGTTAAAATGAATATATGTTTTATTTAATCGTATGCTTTTCTTTGTTTTGGTAGTTTTAGTCACTCCATTGTCATGACTGAAGCCGAGGTCAGATATCAGACTTTGTCAACAAAAAATATGTAATGAGCCCTGGCTACGTTCCATACATCTTCAGACGTGCGAAGCTCGATAAATTCATGGCGTAAATTTTAATCTCTTAATTACTTACTCATCCAAACAAACAAACAATAATTATTATTATTACAAAATTTTTATTATTACAAATTATTATTATTACTTTATATTTTTATTTCTTAAACTGGCGACTATGTGCCAGGACTCATTATTGTATCTGTACTACAACTAATTGTTCTTTTTCATGTCCATCCTGGCTGGCAACAACATTGTGACGAGAATATTGAAGAAAACGAATAAAATCTGGAGACAATTTGGACTGGAAACGCAATCTTCGCATCAAGACTACATGGACGGTAAGACGCAGCACTCGTGCATTAGTCCAGTCAAATAGTAGATATACCTTGCAAAAGGTGGGGTAGAAGAGTTTATTTTTTCAATTCGTTCATATGGTTGGAAAGATTAGAAAACCGAGTTTGCCAACAAAATTTCGCTTGGGAAAACTTTCTGCAGTCAAAAAACTTCGAAAATTTCGGACTTTATTCAGTTTTTTCAAAATATATATCTCAGTTTCATTTGCTCCTATCGCTTTAACGTCTATTTTCTTTTTTAAAGAGCACAAAATTCTGTACAAATTTGATTCTTGCCATTTTTTTCTACTCTCAATAAATATCTAAGGCGCTACAGCGCCTCAAAAAATACCAATTTTCCAAATTTTGAGCATAGTGGCAATATACCTTATTTTTGAACACTGTTTTTTCAGTTTCTGTTTGTGTAGTATAAATACATTATACATCATGTTATAAGTTGGAATTTACCACGTCACTTTCAGGTATTCAATTTCTCTGTATGCAACATTAGGATTGCAGGGCACCCAACTCTTGTGATTCTTACATCACTACCTGAAGTTCACTATGGGCTACCTCAGCCCTGGTATTTGTATATAAATATAAAAATACATCATTAAGAGACATAAACACACACACACACACACACACATGCACATGCACACAAAATAAATTGTCTCAGGAAACTGAACTATTATTAGCTACAATAGGCAACCTAATTATGTAGGTAATTATTCTTGTGTATAAAAGCCACACAGCTGACATTAAAAATAAGTAGCTTTATTACAATTAAAATGCATTGTCAGTTACTAAAAAATGTTGACAGTTCTGGGTGTGTAATACTTGTAATATCGCACTTAAGTGCACTTGTGACAGATATGAGCATCACTTCCAACGTTTTGATGGGCCAGGTTCCTCAGTGTCACCAGAAATACCTTGAGTTATGGATTCAGGGTCTATACCTAGAGTTGATCCCAGATTGACCTCTTCTTTAAACAGCGAGTCAGTCTCAGCAAGTTCGTTGGTTTCGTCAGCGGTTTCCTCAACATCCTCCATAACATCTTCTTCACTGTCTTCATTTAAAAATGTTGGCACGTTTTCACAGTTGACCCCAATACATTTCTTGCAAATTGAAGAACATTTCAAACCCGCTTTTCTGCAGGAGCACGCTCCGCCACAGTTCAGCTTGCGTGAGCATGAAACAATGTGAAGAAGTGCTTCAGGTGCTGGATCTTGGCTCATTATCAGGAGGTTCCCAGTTCCCGATACAACTTTGGACTTGTTGGTAAGTCCGCAACGAATGATTCTGTGCAGCATCTTGTGTATGTGGCAACCGTGCAAGATTCAGTTTGCTTTTTGTGGCAGACTTGGCGTATAGCTGATACCGCAAATGGTTTAGTGTGTGGGAACTGCTGACACCTCTACTATACAATGCGATAGTAACCTGTTCTCGTGCAGTTATTATTTCCTCATGGGTAGCATGTGGTTTATTGAACGTGCAAAGCGCTGAGGTTAGGTGTTCAGTTTTCGCAACAATATTGCAGCATAACAATAAATGAATAGCACCAGTTTGCTTTTGTTCTGCAAACTAACTGGTGCTTTTTATTTATTATTACAATGTTGTTCTACCAAGAACCGATGGAAGATTCTGTTAATATAATATTGCAGCACTTAATTTTTCCTTGACCAAAAAAGCAGATGTTGTATCACATCCGCTAAAGGCGTGAGTAAACAGAATATATTCACTGTCAAACTTGTAAGATGCAGTGGAAAACCACTTCGCTTCTGCATTTCCTCTTTCTGGCTTTAAGAAAAATAAGTTTCAATGCCTTGCCCCAAACCGGTCATGAGCACAAGCAGGTCAACATCTTCTCCTACAATGACAACCCTTCCAAAATCTTTGGTTCTTGAAATGGCAGATGTTACAATTATAACGTCAGCATCTTCTTGTGCCTGGTGCACTTCAGTGCTACACTCCAGAAATTCCATTTTAAGATATGTGATCAAACGCATCTTGTTTCGTTCGTTGTACAAGAACTTGTCCTGAGGGACTTGGTTCACCATCTCTGATTCAATCACAACGTCAACCGATGAATGTTGTTTGGACCTACGAATCCTCTCAGCACTCTTTGTGCTACATTTGTCTCCCTCACATGGATACCCATCAAATAAAATAGCAAATTGAGATACAAAATGACGTTGCAAGTAAGAAACATAGCTTTGGACTATTGACCTGAAGCAAACATTTCGAGTCCAAGTCACTTTGTGGATAAGGTACCCTCCATCAATGACTAAAAATTAACTCGGTCCACCTGACTTCACATCTTCCACTGGAACGAAGGCATTGTAGAATGAAGATTTTGTTCCTTATCTCTTGCCTTTTTCTGAGAATAGGGACATTGGGTAAGGAGCAAAATCATATTTCAGAAAGGCTTTTAACTCTTCTTCACTTTGTTTCATTAAACAAATCCTTTGGAAAAGAGTTAAAGGATAACAGGAGTAATTTTAGTTATCCCAGCTTTTACAGAATTGAACGCAGAAAGGAGAGTCACAACTTTATCTTTTCTACGGAACTTTACATCGTGGAAATTGTCACCAACTATTCTTTGCTCGAAATTTGAAAAATTGGTATTTTCTGACGCGCTGTAGCCCCTTAGATCCTGGGAGTAGAAAAAAATGGTAAGAATCAAATGCGTAGAGAATTTTGTGCTCTTTAAAAAAGAAAATAGACGTCAAAGCTATAGGAGCAAATGAAACTGAGATATTTTGAAATAACTGAAAAAAGTCTGAAATTTTCGAAGATTTTTGACTGCAGAAAGTTTTCCCGAAGAGAAATTATGTTGGCGAAACTTGGTTTCCTAACCTTTCCAAAAATATGACCGAGTTAAAAAAATAAAATCTTCTACCCCACCTTTTGCAAGGTACAGGCTTTTTTTCTGATAGTTTGTAAGACAGCGCTGCTGTCCTCATAAAATTTACCAGGTTACTAATTTTTTTTATTATTTTGGTGTTTAGGAATTTTTCTGTTTCGAACTTAGCATTAAATGAGAAAAGAATTTTGTGGGAACATTAAATGTGAATGCATTTCTGAACGGAGACTATAAATGGGAAGCAATTTTGTTCAGAGGTTACATTACAATTAATTTTGTTCAGAGGTTGCAATATTTTAAAAATTCATTTAATCAATATTTTTGTAGGGAGGTTACACTTGGTTCGTGGTTCATCATTTTCATTCTTGTACGTGTGGGGAGGTTACACTTGGCGACATCCGGCCAGGATCGTATTTCTTTGTGAATCTTCTGAGAAGTAGATATATATCTGCCATTATTTACTTAAATGTAGTTTGTATCTGGCGCAACGCATTTACTAATTTGTCACTCTTTCTTTCACAGATCATCGGCAATTTGTTGCTCTTTCTTGTAATTGTTTGTTGCATTTTTGCATTGTCCTTGTTTCGTTTGTGCTTAATTTTGATTTATGAAAAATGCCGCGAAAAACTGTTAACAGTACATCGCGATGTACAATGAGTGAAATAGCCGACTCGAATAATTTGACCGATAATATTAGCGACACTCAGTGTAATGATGACAATCCCATAATTGTAGACAACCAGTGTGTGCGGATTATTAGTAATGATTTTAATCCTAATGATCAGCAAACAAATTCAATTGTGTCCACTGTTAATGTAACGACAATGGACGACGTGTCACGTTCTGTTACAATGAACGCTGCCGAGTTTGACACACCCGGTTTGCAAAATTTACGTAATGAGCAGACAATTATTTCTAACGAAAATGAACAATGTACTCAAAGTACGACAGATTTATTTGATTCCGATTTAGTGACCAACAGTGCACATTCGACTGGCAAACCTTTTCAAGAATCACAGAATATCCAAATGGATACACAAAACGTGACAATTGCAGGTACGCCATTAAACAGCACAAAGAATGCAGTAGCTAATTTTGACATGGATCGAGTCTTAGCATTAATGATACAACTTAACGAGAATCTCAGACAAGAATTTAATGAAAATTTCAAACAGCGGAATGAAATGCTAGATAACCATTTCAAACAACTTAATGAATCGTGCAAACAACTCAATGAAAAATATGACAGGTCGATCAAACAATTTAATGAAAGTTTCAAACTGTCGAACGAAAAACACGACAACCTTAACGAACAGAACAAACAAGTTAGGGAACAGATTACAGCTGTTACCGTGCAACGTCACGACATGAAAGAACAATTATGTGAGGAAATTAAGGCTTGTGCTAGGAACAGTAGTGGAGAAGTTACATCTGTTGCACAAGAATTAAGTAATACAGATGCAGCGACAACAGAATCACTTAGAGATGAAATTAATGCAGTCGCAGAACAATGTTCTGAAAATGCGACACAGTTACACGACGAGTTTAATTCAAAGTCACCAGAACTTTCACACACTGTGGATACGGAAATCGGTAAGAAATGTGAACCACATAACAGCCAAATTGACGAACGTTTTAAAACGACAGAAATGAAAATTGTTTCAGTCAATAACACGTCACAGCATACGGCACATTCCGAACATTTGTCACACTCACACAGCCAGTATAACTTAAGTAATTTACAGAGACTACGCGACTTAAAATCCGAAAAGACACAGACAAACAGATTCTTATGTTATCGTGAACCTGTTCACAAATTCAGAGACGAGAATGTTAATTATAAGCAATTTTTATCCGTAAGAAAATCTAAGGAATTTAGAAATGACAGAGCACAGGTATACGCTTTGAACTGGATACGTCGTTTTATTTTTGTACTTTCACCAGATTGGCCTGTAACGCAGAAACTAGCTTTGAACTGGATACGACAGTTTGCTCTTGAATTTTTACCAACATTTCGTGTAATGCAGAAACTAGAATTAGCATGGATACAGCAATTTGCTTCTGAATTTTTAACGGCATTGCCTGTAACGCAGAAGCTAAAATTTATTTGCAGCGCGTAACGACCTGAGGGGATTCATTACGCTTTAATGAATATGTGTCGTAGCGTGCACAGGGCCCCGAGCCGTAGTAACGCTGTTTCATCTTTAGTTTTCTGCACTGCTGCCTTCTCTTCTACTATTCTTTATATCTATCAAAACAGCTCTTGAACTATCGCCCCGTCTATGTGTAAGAATGTGTAAAGAAAACCCGATAAGACAAGTTTTACCGAAAATGACAATTTTATCATTATACGGTCCCGAAATGACAAGAACTACCAGCGTAATGTTAATATCAGACAAAAATTTAATCATCAGTATGTGTAAAACTTTCAGTAGTCGCAAACATATTTTTTGGTAACAATAGAGGTTTTTCACCGCAATAGCAACAAAACCAGCTGGTTAGCATACCTAACCAACAACGCAGTCTGCAAGGTCAACCAAGCTTTGATGTTTCGCCGCCTACATGTATAGCGTCAGCTCCAACAAATAGTAACGCACAGCAACAAGGAAATCAGTATGTACAGAAAACACATCATTTTAATTATTATCGCAATGCACCATATAGAAATGACTATCATGACAGACGTAAAAGTAATGTGCACAATTTTCAGCGTACGTTTAATAACAGTCGGTCTTATCAGTAGCAAAATCATCCGCAACAACATATTATCATGAATGAACCAGACAGTAGGTATTATCCCAAACGTAATAGGACAGGAAGAAATAACAGAACCGTACAAATAGCTGAAATGCCACAGCATCCTCCTGAAAATAATAGTGCGTCAGATAGAATTTGACTAGATACAGTACAGGTTGCATCTTCCAGCAACGCAAGCAATACTTTTGACAGAGAATGTTGTTCACGAAAATTTTATTACTTTTGACGACATCTGAGACACACTTTTACACGAAAAACCAATAGTCTGAATTTGTCAATCAGAAACAAGCTTTGTTGAATGCACCACTTTTATCGCACCCAGATCTTACTGGAAATTTTTCCATTGCTACCAACTGTTCTAACACCGCTTTAGGCGTACACATTTTTCAGGACATTGAAGAAGATGGCACTACAGTAATTAAAAACATAGCCTTCGCGAGTCGCATTCTGTCACCTGCTGAACGCAATTATTCTGTTACAGAACTTGAAACATTATGTGTTGTATGGGCATTTACGAGATTTCGGCATTTTCTTTGTGGAAGACATACCACCGTTTACACAGACCATAGAGCTATACAGTTTTTACTTTCGGATAAATTTACACACGACAGATTAAGTAGATGGAAACTTTATTTGCAGGAACTTAATTTTACAATAGTTCACATTCCCGGTACACAAAATGTTGTAGCAGACCCATTATCCCGTTCTATCAGCAACAATCAGCCAGACATCGCAACCAACTTCTGCAAAGCAAATTTCAGCGTCATGTACATTCAACAAGTTGCATTTGAAAATTTCATTTCGTCGTCACTACAAGATATAGCACAATAGCAGAGTAAAGACAACGTTTGGAAAGAAATTAAACACCTTTGGCAGGATAGGAATGATGTTACCATTAGAAACCATTACACTGTACGCAATGACATTCTGTTTCGCCGCTCTCACCCTGACAGCAACAATTGGTTACTATGCATTCCAGACGAACTTGTTAACAAATTAATCTGGTATACTCATTTAAGTTACGCACATTACGGAGCCAGAAATGTTTTCTTATACTGAGACAGAACTGTTATTTTACCAACATGGAGAAACGTATTCGACGAGTTTTAGTGTCATGTAAAATCTGCCAGAAGGCTAAGTTAGTTACGACTTCACATATTCCACCATCACATCCCATTGTACCTGTTAAATTGAGACACATGGCCGCTGTAGATATTTTTGGTCCGATTCCCAGAACTAATAGAGGTTTTTGCTACATCTTTGTCGCTGTTGAACTCACTTCAAAATTTGTTACCTTCACTCCGTTACGCAAAGCTACTGCTGAGACTGTTTCGAAAGCATTTGTAAAACATTTTCTATTTCATGTAGGGCATGTATTGAAAGTAATTTCCGACAATGGACCACAATTTCGATCTGCTATATGGACACGTATGTTACGAGCTAGAAACATTTCTCCCATCTATATATCCAGGTACCATGCTTCTTCGAACCCTTGTAAACGATTAATGGAAGAAATTGGTAAACTGTGTAGAATATACTGCCATAAAAAACATATTGATTGGGACACACACATACTCTCATTCCAGGATGTAATTAATTCCACACCAAATGAATATACTATGCTATCTCTGTCTGTTATACTGAAAAATGTTGAACCACCTAACAAAATTAAAGAATTAGTAACCTTTCCTACATCTCGTCGACTACGACACCATGAAATAATTCACATTGCGCTGAACAACATCAAACGTGCCGCAGAGCGCCGGAGAAGACAGCAAAAACAGGTTTGTATACGCCGTGACTTTCACATTGGACAGAAGATATTAGTACGTACACATTATTTATCCAACAGAGGAAAAAGTAGATGTAGTAAATTTGAGCTTCTATACGCAGGTCCATATCGAATTCGCAGCATTCCTCACCCCAATGTAGTACACGTCGAAACTTTGAGAAGCAGAAAAACCAAAGGGAATCACCACGTCTCCAACGTCAAACCTTTTATTGAATGAATATACTTTACGATTTATCACACTGTAATGCCATTTCCTAATTTTTTTTTTATGACCACTTATGCAATTATATTCACATGAACACTTACTGATGATTATCGTATTTTTTCTTGGCAAGTGCCGGCAAGGTAAGATTAGCAGGTCGCTCTTCTTGTCGTTACACATCAGACCGCGCACATTTTCCATTTTTTTATGTATGTATGATTTTTCCTGTCTTGTTTGTATGCACTATGAAATATTTAAGATGTAACAAACACCAGTTGGTTTTGACATTTTGCCTTATGATATCTCAACATCGTGACTATTTTTACATTTTTTTTTTTGCTGCTACATTGTGATACTCTGTGTACATTTTTGCATCTGAACACTGTCTATGTTTTTGATATATTTCGTTTTCTATCATGCTATGCTGTATGCTCAATTATGTTACTATAAACCAGTTTTTATTTAGTGGGTATATAATTTAAATGCAAGACATTAATCTTTGTTCATCATTTTCAGAAAGAAATAACGTGTAAAAGAAATAAATTAAACAGAAATGGGAATTTCACCTTCGCAATGAACGAAAGAAGATGCAATCGTCACGAAGAGTAAATGGATCAGAATTAACAAGCATTAACAAGAATATACTATACACATCGTATGATAGCAGTCTTAACTAATTTTTTCTTTCAGAATACGAGGCGATTGATGCAGACTCTCAGACAGAACTACACATCTTAGTTTTAGTGATGAAATATGCTAGAAATAAGGAATAGTTGTATAATAAATAATGAAGTGACATTTTTGCAGATGATAATGAATGATGATGAATGATGATGAAGAGTATGCTACTATGGATAATGAAGTTTTTCTTTACAGGTGATGATAATAATGGAGTTATTGTGATATGAATTATGAAGTTTTTCTTTGCAGGTGATGAAGTTTTTCTTTGCAGATGAGGATAATGTTCAAGCTTATGTACTTATGCTATGTAGTTATTTAAGTATTTGTTGCAGTTCGTTTTGACAGTATGTCTTATGTCGCATGGTATGATGACTGAAGGTTTTGGAAAGGACAGCTAGAGAACATATATATTTAATACACATTTCATTACCTGTTAATTCGAAGTTCACTACTTTTCAGCATAATATGCGTTTCTTCTTTCAGTTTAATAATCCATTTTGTATTTTTTTTTTTTTTTGCAGGAGAAATTATTCATGAAATTAATGCGCTATAAGCAGTTGGTCATTAAACCTGTGTCACTCATAAATGTGATCACATATACTCTATTGGTTTCATAACCTTGCTACAGCTGACTCATGACGAATGACGTTACACATCTTCATTTGCAGCAATAACTCAAAAGCAAATATTGTTATGCCCCAGTAATTAATTATCGATCCCAATACAATGCATTGCTAGCACAAAAAAAATTGAATAATAGTTACAGTATGTTACATTTTCATTATGTCCTATGTCACTCGAATGATCAGTTCTGAGTAATATGTCACTTGAATGATGAGTTCTGAGTAATGTTTTGCAGTCACAGACCTTGAATAATAGTTACAGTATGTTGCATTTTCAATATGTTCTATGTCACTGGAATGATCAGTTCTGAGTAATATGTCATTTGAATGATGAATTCTGAGTAATACTGAATAATGTTTTCTAGTCACAGACCTTGAATAATAGTTACAGTATGTTACATTTTCATGTCCTATGTCACTGGAATGATCAGTTCTGAGTAATACTGAATGATGACACATGCATTAATGCTATTCCAATAATTAACTAATGTTTTGAATGATGACTTCTGAATAATACTGAACAAGGTTTTATAAAAATATAGGAATACTTTGTAACTGGCCAACGAGTGCCAATAATTATTTTTAAATATGTCGTATGTCACTTGAATGATGCAAAATGTTTTGTACTATTCAGTACTTTCTATATGTTTTGTAACTGGCCAATGAGTGCCAATGATTACTATAACTAAGTGAATTATGTTAATACTATGCCATTCATTAGCTCCTGTTTTGAATGATGACTTCTGATGGTTTGTAACTGGCCAATGAGTGCCAATCTTCTCTGTAAACAGATTACTTATGAACATTATTCTGTAATACTTCATACATGGTACAGAAATGTTCAGTAACTGAACGATGAGTGCCGCCAATTACTCAAATCAGTTGTTAGACTAATGTAATTCTCAATGAAGACTAGTATGTGACTTAATGTCCTTCACCTTCTGACCTAATTGCCAGAAATACTGCAATATCCGCTTGTCCTGTCTATCCTCATGATCATGGAGCACTATATTTGGTTTTTGCACTAATGCTACGTTGGTGTACCTTACAAGAACGTGGTGTTGACACGATATGCTGTCCACAACCTTGAGCGATGGAGATGTTATTATGGTCCCACTGTTTGGTGTACCTAATGTACTACCAAAATCATAACATGGAATATTATTACGACATTTCAGTGTCTTGGCTACACTGTTTAATACTTCAAGGAAAAGAACTTCAGATTGTCTCACTTGGTGTTGTGCTTCTGTAGAAAGATATGGACTTTCAGTGCAGCTGCGTGCAACCTAATGTGCTACAACCATGATGCAATCTTTCCCTTTCCTATCCTAGTTGTCGTAAAATAGTATAAAAAGTATATACTGTGCGTGTGCACTTTTGTCATTTTGTTAACATATTTTGTATTCATTGCATATACATTTTGTGATTTGCTAATATGTTATGAACTACAGTGCGTGTGCACTTTATGTCATTTGTTAATATGATTTTTACTCATTCCATATACATTTTGTGATTTGCTGATATGTTCTGAACTACAGTGCGTGTGCACTTTTGTCATTTGTCAATATGATTTGTACTCATTGCCTATACATTTGTGATCTCCTGATATGTTCTGTACTACAGTGCATGTGCACTTTTGTCATTTTGTTAACATGATTTGTATTCATTGCATATACATTTTGTGATTTGCTGATATGTTCTGAACTACAGTGCGTGTGCACTTTTGTCATTTGTTAATATGATTTTTACTCATTCCATATACATTTTGTGATTTGCTGATATGTTCTGAACTACAGTGCATGTGCACTTTTGTCATTTGTCAATATGATTTGTACTCATTGCCTATACATTTGTGATCTCCTGATATGTTCTGTATTACAGTGCGTGTGCACTTTTGTCATTTTGTTAACATGATTTGTATTCATTGCATATACATTTTGTGATTTGCTGATATGTTCTGAACTACAGCGCGTGTGCACTTTTGTCATTTGTTAATATCATTTGTATTCATCGTGTATACATTTTGTCTTTGCTTGATATGTTCTGTACTCAGTGCATGTGCACTATATATTATTTCATGTTCTGCACTTACATATATGTATATATTCTGTGATTGTAAACTTAGTTAATTAAGAAAAATTTGTTGCTCATGGCAAGTCCAATTGACTCATCATCGCTGCCAAATTCTTGCCCCCCCCCAGTGGAGGGTTATGTAAGACGTATGCATTTCCGGCGATGGGCGAGGCATGGCAGAATCTCTGACCGGAGAACAGTATGTAGTTAGTTGTTGCTCGTCGCGAGTCCGCGCCAGTCGGAGTTAGTCTTGAGTAGTCGGCATCAGTCGGCAGTAGTAGTCAGTAAGTAGTAGTCTTCAGTCCGTGCTAGTAAGCTGTAGTCTGCAGTAGTCGGCGCGTGCCTGCGCGTGTCGGCAGTCTGCTCTGGTTGGGACTCTGCAGGATGAGTATTGTTGTAGAAGGTAAAGAAGCAGCCTTGCGCATATCTAATAATGTATGTTAATAGTCATTTAATTTGTTCCAAAAAAAATGCCCCCAATAATAATTTTTATATTATAAAGTGACTTTTTAAAGAAAAGCATTCATTTCAATTTAAAGAATATTTCCAATGTATGATCATTCCTTCCAACAATAAAAAAATATATATATACGCCAGCATTGCACGAAGCTGTGTCAAAAAAAATTTCTACATAAGAGCAGATATATTTGCAGTTTTTAATGAGGTAAGAATTTTTGCTTTTTTTATTCAGAATACAGGGCCAAAGGGCAGCGCTGCTGTCCTCATAAAATTTACCAGGTTACTAATTTTTTTTATTATTTTGGTGTTTAGGAATTTTTCTGTTTCGAACTTAACATTAAATGAGAAAAGAATTTTGTGGGAACATTAAATGTGAATGCATTTCTGAACGGAGACTATAAATGGGAAGCAATTTTGTTCAGAGGTTACATTAAAATTAATTTTGTTCAGAGGTTGCAATATTTTAAAAATTCATGTAATTAATATTTTTGTAGGGAGGTTACACTTGGTTCGTGGTTCATCATTTTCATTCTTGTACGTGTGAGTAGGTTACAAGTTTCACTGGACTACATCCACAATTGATTCCAAGCACATTTTTCATGCAAAATTATTTTCTCAGCATTAAATTCAATATTCAGCTTCCATTCAGTAATTTTTTCCAAATTCCGCGAAATCTCATTATTCAGACGATTACATTCCGATCCAACAATACGCAGTTACAGTGCACAATATGGCCGACATTGTACAAGATTCAAGCAACATGGCTAGTCACCATTAACACGTATGCTACTTTCGATCTTTAAAGTCATCTCTCAATCATTCTCAGTCATTTAAACTAACACACAGGCGGTATATTTTCACATTACGCGTTTAAACAATTTTTTTTCTTGCACACAATTTAGTGACGATATGGTAAAAACTCGAGACCAGTACACAATGGGAACAACAATCAAGTAATGCAAACATGGATACACAGACACATTCAGACACAGAAATTAATGCAGACACGCAAACACATCAAAATAACCCGATACACACACACACAAAATCAAAATTTTGCCGCTATACTGAATTCAATTTTGGAAGGCATATCCAATATTAAGCAAGATAATGACGAAAAATTCACACAATTAATGACAGACAATGCAGCCTTCAGAAATGAGATAAAATCAGTTTTCGCCACACTGACTCAAAAGGTAGATGAAATTAATACACGTCTTTCCAAACAGGTCGACGATCTTACGGAAAAATTTGATAATTTAAAGTTACGACAAAGCGACAATGCCAATCGCATCCATGAATTGACAAAAACCTGTGAAACTATTAATTGCAAATTAGAATCAAACACGCACGCATGTGACGAAATCAATTTAAAGGTGAATGCTATAGAAACAAACGTAGCTGACATTCACAAACAAATTCATACAACAATACAGATAGAGGCTGAACCCCATTTGTCTCGCATTAATTCGCAATTTAAAGAATGGACAGCACACAAAGACCAAATTTTTGAAGAATGTATACAAAACAAATTGCCACATATTGTGCACGATTCTGTAGTGGAATACATGAACAACAATAGACAAGTAATCGATGACGATATCCAAACAAAGACAACTCAGTGTGAAGCACAACAAAATAGTACACTTACTACACATTTTAACACACACAGAAGAAAATCTCGATTCGGAAATGAACATATGTACACACACGAATTTCAACACTCAAATACACAATACACTGACGCGCATAGCAACAGATACCCATCACCCGAAATACAATACAATTATCATTTTGATGAAGAACCACTTACACACAGGGAAGAATTCTATGATTACACGGAAAGAAACAGGCGAACACATAACAAAGAAGAAGAAAGTCTATTCAAGCACCGTAAATTCCATCCTTTTATACCAGGCAAAAACACTGTACACCCTGTCATCTTCTTAAAAGCTTTTAAGAACGCATTCCCACGTTCGTGGAGCGACCACAAACGCATTGCACACGTTGTGTATTACATTCAAGGGGACGCTGCTGTCTGGGCTTACCATGAAAGCGACAGATGTGTAACATACGAGCAGTTTGAACGCGCCTTCTTGAATAAGTTTTCGTCCGCAAACAAGTCACTGAACCCGAACACTTCAATCCTAAAAACGGCAATTTGCGCCGATATTTCGAGAAGTACCTAAACATGATACACTTCCTTAATGAACCAGTGAAACCAAAAGATGTGATCCGATCACTGAAAGCATGACTTCCTTTTAATATTAAAGAGAAATTACTGTACTTACCGGACGACGATCCTGAATATTTTTTGGAAAAGTTAGATACTCTTGATTTACTGTATGAAGAGCAAGAACCAACACACAACTCACGCAGTAGGAATCCACATGTCTACATTGCTAATTACCAAACACACAGCAAAATTCGCAACGCACAGTAAACATGCAAAACAATCACCAAAACTCACAGATGCATAGAAACAACAACTGTAACTATACACAGGGAGAACGAAGAAACGACAATTTTAATTCAAGAAGGAATAACGGAAACAACAACGGACACAAAGCCAAACAGAAACACTGGCAAAGAAACAACAACACAGATTACACAAGAAATGGACCACCTGCACCGCACTTTAACCAGAACAACAACCAGTATTATATGAGACAGTGGCAAACACAGAAACCGCCACCACAAAATCATATTCCGATGTCACAAGGGAATTTTGCATAAACAAGCAACACAAACCAACAAATGACATCAGCCAACAGAAACAGACAGGCGATTGGCAAAGACAATATGCTAATGTAAATGTTATTGAGGTAGCTAATGAAACTACAACTACACTTACCAATGACCAGACAAACCAGGTAAACTAGAATCAGTCATTACTGAGCCCCAGGTTGTGACTGAGGAACATTTGGGGGGCAACTTCAATTTAGAACCTATGTTTGAATATGCACTTCCTAGTAAAACTGTGAAACAAGAAAAATTAACATTTACACAACAAGAATTGCCTACACTATTCTTAAGATATAATGAAAGTGGAAACTTAGCTGATGATCTGATAAATGACAACACACAATGTCACAATGCAAAGAAGAGATTTGTACTGTCTTCCACCTCAGGCAGTGTAGGATGTATACCTACTAACATATTTATTGATACAGGGGCTGCTGTCAGTGTGATTTCTCACAATTTTTATACTATGATGAAGAAAACTTCTAAGGTACCAGAGTTCCCAGTTCAAAACTGTTTAATATTAACTGCATTAGGTAATAAGTCAAGTAAAGTTAATAAGCAGGTATTTGTGACTGTTAATATGGGAAATGGAGTCGTACAATGGCCTTTCCTAGTTGTCCAAAACCTTGCTGCCAATTGAATAGTGGGCATTGACTTTCTTTGCGAGAAGAACTGCACTGTAGACTTCTCCAAAGGCATTTGTTATTTTAAGTATGAAGGCAGAGACATAGTTTTGAACTTGGACACTCGACTAGTAGACGATAACAAGCACTGTTCTGGCTACAAGATACAGATTATACGTGAGACTGACGTAGATTCCACACAACAACCTGTATCACACAGTGAGGTAGTGAATGATGTACTTACACAAATTAATTCTAAGTTATCAGAATGTGATGCTATTAATGAAGAGGAGAGATCCCAGCTTAAACGTATTTTACTTAAGAATAAGGATGTTTTCACTAGTAAGCCAGGTAGGATCAACACATATATGTATACAATTGAAGTCAAGGCTCACCAAATCTATTACCACAAGTCATACAATGTACCTGTAGCTCTGCGACCTGCGGTTTGGGACGAACTAAAGAAAATGATTACGTGGAATATTATAGAACCATCAACATCTCCGTATTGTAGCCCTTTGCATGTAGTGAAAAGACACAATGGTAGTATCAGGTTTGGGATGTACTAAAGAAAATGATTACACGGAATATTATAGAACCATCAACATCTCCGTATTGTAGCCCTTTGCATGTAGTGAAAAGACACAATGGAAGTATCAGGTTAGTATTAGATGCAAGAGCTATCAACCAAATTATCTTACCTGTGAGAACACAACCAGAGAATCTTGATGAACAACTTCAGAAATTCTTGCATGCAAAATATTTCTCTACAATAGACCTTAAAAATTCGTTTTGGCAGGTGCCAATAAGCAAAGAATCCAGAAAATATACAGCCTTTATGTTTGGTGGCAGAACTTATCAATTTTGTGTATTACCATTTGCCCTAAATGTAAGCTCAGGAGTATTCATTACTGCACTAAACTCTGTACTCGGTGGTGACTTACTAGAAACTGTTACACACTATGTAGATGACATACTGATTGCCTCACAAACATGGAAGGAACACACTGATACCCTGAACACTTTACTTTGCAGATTCACACAAGATGGAATCACTGCCAATCTTTGTAAATCTAGATTTGCTTGTTCTGAGATCAAATACCTAGGACACATCATCAACACACAAGGCATTAAACCTGACCCTTCAAAATTAGATGCTATCAGACATTTCCCCAGTCCCACTACAAAGAAACAGTTAAAATCATTTCTCAGTCTATGCTCATTTTTCAGACGATTCATACCTAAACAGTTACTCAATAGCAGATACTTATTAAACTTATTAAAGAAGAACCAGATATGGATTTGGAACGAAGACTGCGAAAATGACTTTACTAAAATCAAAGAAGCCTTAGTAAATTCTAACATGCTGGAACATCCAGACTTCAATTTGAACTTTTGTATTGCTTGTGATGCATCAAAAACATTTGTTTGGGATGTTGTTTATTTCAACTTGTTAAAACAGAAACTTCAGAACATATTAAGATCATTGGTTTTGCCAGTCGGACTTTAATGGAATGTGAAAGATCTTACTCCACCACAGAATTGGAAACATTATCTATTGTGTGGGCATTTAAAAGGTTTAATTATTATCTGTATGGAAGACACACCATTATATACACTGATCATCAAGCACTTACCTTCATTTTCTCATGTAAACTCATTCATCCTAGACTTACGATGGGCACTTGCGTTACAAAATTACTCTTTTGAAGTCAAGCACATCAAGGGAAGTACTCATTGCAATTACTGAACAAGCTGACATTAGAAATAAGAACTATGGTGCTAATCTTAAAAGACGGCAAAACTTTACAATAGGTATGCAAGTTCTACTTAAGACCCACTAAAAATCGTCATCACCTCTAAAACGTAATGTTAAGTGGCGTCCATTATATGAAGGTCCTTACACAATCATTGATATACCACACCCTGGAGCATATCTTCTACAAAACCCCAAGAATAAGAGAATTTTAGGTTTGTACCCTCACAAAGATTTGAAAACTTTTAGCCCTTAGCAGAGTATCCTGTTACAACAACAAGGTAAGTCACATCTGGTACTTCAAACTGGAAGAAGAAGATATAAGCTATAATCTTGAGTATCTACATTTTACAGCACCAGCAATAACAGCAGCAGCAAGACACAGGAAGAACTAACAATTTTCATGCAAACACAGCTACTGATTATATTTATTAATACCCTGCAGAGAAGCCGACAGACTAAATCACCGGAGACAATTTCTGCCCTGAACCTGACATATTAATTGGCATGACAGACACTTGATATGCTATTCACACTCACACTCACACCACAATCCACATAAACACAACATGCACAAAAAACACTCTGCAGGAAGTGACAAATGAGATTAATTGAGCAAGGCTATATACTTTATTTTATTTGTAAATGATACTTTGTGCATGTGCTAATTTGGAATTGATTGTGGATGTGACGTGTTGTGTCTTATTGTAATCATGACTTTTCAGGACAGATCATCTCCAAGATGTTTTCTAGCCTACTATGAGAGTTTATGTTGCAGGCAACATTTCATGAGGAAGAACACTTCCTGTGTAGTACTGATGTAAAGGAAAATATACTTAAAATGAAAACTTTATTAAAAAATAAAAAAACAAAAAAAACACAGAACCTATAAGATAATTTTTTCTATATCTGACCCAAATGTATTTGTAAATATCTAGTTTAATGCAATTGAAAATGTAAAATATGTATAGCCTATGTATTACCAAACAATGTAATATAAATGTATAGGTACATGTTTCACAGAAAATTTTTTATATCTATGTAAACATGAAACAGAAAACTGTACTCAAAGTGAAGTGATATTTGTTATGTTTTGTGCTCTCTGTTGTGAACGAACATTTTGTTTTGAAACAAACAATGTATGAACAAGTTGTGTGCAAATTTAAAAAAAGAAAAAAAAAAACGGTTCACTGCGCTCATGATGGGACACTATAGGTGACGTGACTCTGAGCTAGAACTTATGGTCAGCGACTAAGTGTAAGGTCAATGAGTTGGATGTGAGTTTTGCAACTGTGAGATACTTTCCTGCATTATAGAACCGAATATTAAATATGAACTAATACTGCGAAAATTTTGTACTTGGATAGCTTAGAATGAAAATCTTTCTGTTTATTTCATACAAAACAATTGATTTTCTAAAACATTGTCTGTCATACGCAACTAGAAACAGGTCATGCCGATCAAATCGTATGGAAGAACTGACAGCGACGTATACCGGAAGGCAGTAACATCTCTTGCCTTTTGGTTTGGCAGTACTCGACAGCCATTTCTAGGCGCAAGTAAATGAAGAAAGGCAGCACGTTTTTGTTATCAAGTAACATCTTCACCAATTACTTTAGTTTTAATGTAATCTACGACTAATTTCTGATGTTTGATATTAACATGAAAAGGATTCCGTAGACAGGGAAAGAACCTGTTCTTGGGAAACTACTTCTATTGTGACCAAAAGGCATTAAATGATCTTCAAGCACGTGTGTTCCAGCAGCGGTATGAATAAAATGATAGTAATAATGACGGTAATAATCGAATTATCCGGTAACTTCACATTTCACATTGGATTTTCTCGAACTAAGAAATTTGCTCAATTTGTGAAAATTCAAAATGGCTTAACTTCCAGCCTATGATGCCTAGAAGAGTCTTTACATTTTGCTGACATGAGAGTAGCATAATCTCCGCGTCAGAAGCTTACTTCTACTTAATCATTTAATAGACTCGCATCTTTTCCACCGCGACTAATGATGTAAGCCAAGCACATCATTCGTTTCAGCACACTCTTGAGGCTGGGAAATGGGGCCACAATGGTCTGATGGAATGAATTATCACAGGTGCACTGCGTGGGTTCAGGAATTTTCTTTCACAAGGCAGAATCAGATTTATTTTACCTCTGGCAACCTCAAGAGAAAGACGTTATAATCCATAATCCGCATTAAATATCACATTCCTTTATTACCAATTGGGCAGAGCTGGTTTACGTTGGGAAATGACATAGTGGAAGTCATAGCAAACAGACAGCCGTGTTTTGCTTCGCAACTCATAACATTCTTGTCTGCCTGCAGCTAGCTCTGTTGCAATTCACTTCCGCTCTGGCATAGTTTTTGACTGAGTACGGTCGATATGCTACACAGGGAATCGCAGGGGAACTGGAATTTTAAAACCACACATCAATGAAGCAAGTGCCCATAACAGGAAAACGTGGTGCCAAAACCATAAAACTTAGACTGTGGATCAATGGAAGAAAGTTATCTGGTAGGATAAGTCTTGCTTCACTCTGATACCAACTTCTCGTCACGTTTTCGTCCCAAGAGTGAAATATACCAGGATTTCGGTGATGATTTGGGCGGTCGTATCCCGGTATTCCGTGGTCCCTATAATTGTTCTCATAGTAACATTACTGCCAAGAACTACGTGCCCATTTTGGCTGATTGGGATCATCCGGTGGTGTAAAGGTTGTTCCTCATTGGTGATACTATGTTCCAAAACGGTAGGGCACTTGTTTATACAGCTCGCATCACCCACGACTGGTTTTGTGAACAGGAGAATGAATTGCCGCGTCTCCATGGCCACC